>NW_027182279.1:35144929-35892429 GCF_029961685.1 Aristolochia californica | reverse complement strand
AATCACTTAGGATAAATTTATAACATGCTTTGAAGCCTAGATTAAAAAAATGATTTTGGATGATCGATCATCTAGGATGCAACATCGCAATAAATATACAATATTTATTGATCGATCAGATAGAACTTTCAAGGATGAGCTATAAAGCATGATCGATCAATCCCATTGGGCTGATCGATCATTCTTTAGTTTTTAGGACTCCATTACTAGCAGTTCTTCATGGTTGAGAGAGCAAAGGGGACAAGAAAGAAGGAGAAGAAGAGAGGAGGAGGAGAGAGAAGGAAGGAGAGAGGACAGCTAAGAGAGAGAGGAGAGGATGAGTGGGAGGAGAATATGGGTAAATGAACTAATCCAAACCCTCCCTTAAGTTTTATTTATAGAGGATAAAAGTATCAATATTACAAGTATACTCTTCACCCTAGTAGGAGTGAGAAAAGGACTAAAAACATAAGATAGTTACAACAATAACACCCAAGCTTGCGTATATCTTCTAACACTCCCCTTCAAACTGGTGGTGAAAAGACATCATATATCCCAAGCTTGGTACATGCAGTAGAGAGAACCTTAGAGTTGATTGACTTTGTGAAATTATGTTGAAAGTTATAGACAAGCTTAGATGGGATTATTGTAAATATCTTATTTTCTTTGTCTTTTCCTCATTCTCTCTAAGGTGAAGGGTATACTTGTAATTTATGTACTCTTGACATCTATAAATAAAGGTTACAGGGGGATGGTGTGAATATCTTCCACAACCCTAATTCTCCATCCTTTTCTCCTTCTCCATATTCGTCACTCTTCTTCTTCTCCTCCTAAATCTTCTCTCCACGACTCTTCTCCATCTTCTCACCCATTAATTCTCTTCCACTTTGATTATACATCATGGAGTCCTAAGTTTCAATATGGTAGTAGAGCAGATAGCTTTGGATTCTAGTTTTTTTTCTCTACTCCATTGGTTATAGAAAGAGATTATTGTTATGCCTTGATCAAGACTTACACATGGTGTGTGTGTGTGTGTGTGTGTGTGTGTGTGTGTGTTGTTGAAACTACCATGTTTTAGATTATGTTAGAAAGGTATTATATTGTACATTGACTCTACTTTCCTATTTGATACGTATGGAAACAACGTTGATGTCGTCTACCTCTTGGATTGAATTTCGATCCCTCCAAGGCAATACGAGCACCAAAATTTCTCTCTACATTGGTGTTTCTGGTTTTTGGAGTTTCTTGACACTCGATAGATTAATTACCTCCTGGAATATTGCAGTTTCTAGAAGAAAATTCATCTTGGTAACAAGAGGAAGAAGCCATTTGTTGGTTCTTCCCATGCCAAGGGCATTGTTCTTGTAAAGATTGGTATTGAAGCCAAGCAGCTCAATCCTACCACCCGTAAGTGTGCTAGAGTTCAACTGTGTTAGGAATTAGATGCTCTAATTCCAAACTAACGAGAGCAATATTAATAAACACAAAAGAAGGAAAAAGCAAGCACAAAAAACACAACAAGATTTATATAGGTTCGCATCAAGGTGAGACTACATCCTGTCTTCCGCCACTGCAGTAATCCACTATGAAGATGAAATAGTTTACAAGAGAGATTGTACAAACTTACAGGTGTTATTTTTCTCTAACCTCTCTCGGCCGCAACTGATGCTCCTCAGATGATGAATGATAAAAGCCTAATAGCGCCCGCCCCCCCCCCCCCCCCCCCCCCCCCCCCTTTCATATAAAGAGAAAATTAGGGCAACTGCTTTACAAGAGTGAAATTCCCAAACTGCCCTTAATGAAACAACAATCAATATATCATGGATCTGGCAGAGGCTCTGCCCCCACACCCTAGGGAGGGGGGCTCCTTGCCCCCCTTCCAACCCCCACAACAACCTTACCGCGAAGGGTGATGGTCTTCACAACTTAACAAACTGATCGAGTATGGTATCGACCACAAGGGTGATGGTCTTCCCGATCAATTTTTTGGCAAATATCTATTAGTCTCTAGTTCTCCACTACCAATACTGATCAACTCCCAGAAATTGAAGAAATCATAGACTCAGATACGACATATATTTGCTTCCGTTTCATCATGCTCATCACGATAATCAACTGGTTGGCACTCTGCAATTCAATGGCGCTAGCCTGAGATTGGCACCTGGAATCCAAAGTTCAATTATGTGTTGGGTTTGGCTCTGAAACACAACTAGAACAACTATTGTGGATCCATAACAAGGGTCTAATTCCTTTTTTGCTCTCTCATTGACTGCCCAAATCATTGTTCCAGTTGGCTTCGTTAATAAAATCTTCGTCATCTCATTGAGTATGTTGGCTCTCTCATTGGCAATATTATCAAGGATCCAGCCTTGTATCTATCTGTTCTCATCCAGCCTGGTTGTCAGAGTTGATCGTGTCCAACCTGGTACCTTCATCTTCTTAGTCAATCTCGATTATAGCAGTTGCCAATCCTGTATTCTCATCAATCTAGTTTGGAATTATTCTTCGAACTAGAAGTTGTTGTCACTGCAGAATAATCTCCCTTGATCACTACAACATTATGTCCCTTGATCACTGGTAGTTGGCTTTGTTTATTTGGTTGGAGATTGGTTAGCATCTAGTATTTCATTCCGCAAATAGCTTCATTAATTGACCAGCTCACCAGATATCATATTGGTTTCCATCCGAAGCCTGAAATCAGTTAAGAAAGCTAAGCTGTCTATCCTAGTAATTGAAGTCTCTCTACTATCTATCCTAAAGTAATCGAGTCTATCCTACTATGGTATCCTAATATTCCTACTATTTGTCGAGAATTATTCACTCTACTCTTTCTCCCGAGCAGATAATTGGCTGATATTCACGCCAGGCTAACTACATACCAAAGAACAAGCACAAGGCTTATTGAGGTGAACCATAATATTAAGATCAACTCATGATCCATGTGACATACTGATATTGTTCTGCTCGAGTTAACTCAGGTTAACTCGGACCGGGTCATCTCGGACTCACGAGTTAACTCCAACAAGCTAACCCAAATATGAACCAACTTAAGGGAAGAATCAAACCAACCCGAGATCATAATCAAGGCTCAAGCTAACTAAACCAATCCGAGATCTCAATCAATTATGCATTAAGTAAAGAAACCTTATGTTGGCCAAGATCAAATAGGTAACACATGTCTTTCTTAATCATGAAGGAGTAATATTCAAGGACATAATCAAATCAACTCATCCACTAAATAAAAAATGGAAGATTTCCCACTAAATCAGTGTTAAGCACCTAGCCAATACTACCCAAAAGACCGGCCTGTTAGGAGCGGAAGACATAGGTACTTAACCTAGGACCATAACATCACACCCCTCCTTCGCGGGCCGATGTCCACGATGGCCCACTCTAGCGATGGCCCACTCCGCCAAGGTCGCCCCCTCTGCATAGGTCGCCCCCTTCGCAGTCGCCCCCTCCGGGATTCGAACACGCAATGAGGGAGCTAACTCTGATACCAAATGTTAAGCACCTAGCCAATATTACCCAAAAGACCGGCCTGTTAGGAGCGGAAGACATAGGTACTTAACCTAGGACCATAACAATCAGCCACTTCCAAAAATAACCAAAAAAACTTTTCTTTTGAGTTATGGCGCCACATCACCAAAATATTTGAATCTTCACTTGTCTTAATTATTTTAGGCAAGAGGATAATTAATCAAGGTAAATAATAATCATACAAAAAATAAGGGATCTTGAGCAAGCTAGAGGATTTTTCAAGAGAGGAAATTTTTCTTCTATGTTTTAGGCTCCAACTATCATCCAAAAGTCAACTTTTTATTTCCTTTTTTTTCTTGAATCTTTGGGTAAATCAATTCACCCTGATTTAGCCCTTTATCTCAACGTGGAATACTTTCCAATGAGAGGAAAAACACCAACATGTATCCTCTATTAATCAAAACAAATTCAGCACTTCCAAAGGAAACTTCACAAGTTCATTTTGAATATCAACTTATCATCATCAAACAATGAAACTTCAAGAGACCTTAATAACGTATGCATGGATTCTCTAAATAATATACTCATGAAACCAGTAATAAACGAGCCTAGCTTCAATCAAATATCATTTAACATCCCATAATTATGAAACAAAAAAAAAATGATACCAACCTTCAAAGGTCTCGGCATCCTCCTTTTTTAGCAAACAAAGTTCTTCATGGATGAATAACATATAACAAAATCAACAATTCAAAAACACTCCAGATCAATGAGCTTTGATTATGCTAATCATAATGGCTCATTCACATGTATTTTCCAAGCAACCAAATCAACTTTTTATGCACAAAAACGAGCTTGTCAATTGAACCAAATTTTGCAAATTGAGTATAAAAAAACCATGAAAGAGTTACCACCGAAGTAAGAAATATAACTTTCAAGCTTTCTATCCAGATTAAATGAGAATCATCATCCCTTGCTCAGATTTCAAAGATCAAAGCCTTGGGGCCAATGATATTGGAGGAAAAAAACAAGGATGAAAACAACTGATCTTTGGTGCAAGCTAATCATTGCTTCTTCAAAAGAACTTTACATGAAGCTTGATAATCTGAATCACCATGTTAATGTTGGGATCCTAAATCCACTGCTTTGATACCATGTTGGATTTAAGATCCCATGACAAGGTCCTCAACCAATGTGGTGAGAGAGGAGAGGAAGAAGAATAGGAGGAGAAAGGAAGAGGAAGAAAGAAGCAAAAAGGTAAGGGCAAAGACAACTAGAGAGATGGAGAGAGAGAGAGCTTGGGGGAAGAGGGAAAACTAGGGACTAATTTGAAAGAAAGTGGGGAGACTTAATGATCTACCCCATGCCTTGTGCCTCTATTTATAGTTGTGTAAGGAGGTTCACAATGACTATAATGTCTTTAGGGCTACAAGCTTTGAAAAGGAAAAGACATTAGAGTCATACATCATCTTCCTTAATTACACCCTTGTGCCATCCTTATGAGAAGACCTTTTAATTACCTCATTTGCCATCTCTTTGACGTGGGAGAGGTATTTAAATTGATGCCACTTCGAGATGTCTTCCAACATGCTTGTTTTATTATTTGCCATACCTTATTTTAGCACTCCATGAACACTTAATTTTTTAACTTAGAATCTCAATTTACCCTCCCTCTTGAGAAGCCACCTTGGCCGACACGAATCACCTATTGAAGTAGTTAACTCTTTTTAATATTCAAAACTCACTTTTTTAGTGGTCGACTCCTTTTGGCTTTGTTCTTCATTTTTTTTGCTAACGTGATTGATTCCTTTGCAAGTGGTTCACTCATTTTGACCTTTTATGTTTCATGTCTTCATTTTTTCTACTGAAGTGGTTGACACTTGTGTATGTGTTGGTTGTTTTTGCCTAAATTATAGAATTACCCTTTTTTGCTACAAAAATTATACTTGTACATCATAATTAATTGTTAGAGCTTATTATTATATAAATTAGTGTTGAATTTATGAAAAAGAGAAATACTTCATTGACTTCATTAACTTATTATAATCACAGTACATGAACCTCTATTTATAATAGAGGAAGGTAGTAGAGTCCAATTATAATAAAACTACCTTTGTCCCAATTACACCCAAACTCTAACACTGAAAGATAAGTCCAAACATAATTAAATAACTCAATATAGATAAAAGACAAACATAACTCAAACTAGAACTCTTCTAGGAAGTGACCATAAAATAAAGATGTCTTTGTGAGTCCTTCTTGATCTTCTAACTTATGTGATAAGAATGTCAGCTCATGATAATCATGGTGGGTCCTACTTCCTATGTGTTTGGGCCCATCTTGTGAGCCTTCCTTGGTCGTGTGGCCCATCTTATAATACTCTTAGATATGTGGATCTTCCTTGGTTGTGTTGGCTTGGGCCTATCTTCCAACATTCCCCTAAAGCTGAGGGTGAGAGAACAACATGAACTCCCAGCTTGCTGCAAATTATGTATAAAATCTTTTTGTATAAAATAGTACATCTTCCAATTCATCTTCCAACACTCCCCCTCACGCTGTTGCGTCCTTCCATGAGGCTCTGCTAGCATAATATAAGTGAGAGTCAAAATCACTCCTAGCCGGTAAGACGTTGCCCCATACTTCAGTCCTAATGTTGGATGTAGGGCACACTCCATCTTCTGTAAGTAGTGTGTCTATCGGTATTGCTCTGCAGTATCCACCACCGTGTCCCTCCATGGGACAACGACTCTCAAGTGGTAAGAGTAATAAAATTCATTACAGGAGGGGGGGAGGGGGGCAGTCGGTTGATTTATATTGGTGTCCCAATCTGGACACCGACTCTCATGGTATCCCAACCATGATATTTTTTAGAGTTAAATTTATCATGGTATCCCAATCCGGGCATCGACTCTCATGGTGTCCCAACCGTGATATTTTTTAGAGTCAAATAAATTATGGTATGAGAAAATGTATCGAGGCCATCTCTTCTTCAATAATAATGTCTCATCCAAAGAGACATAATCGCAGCAGCTGTAATGTAACACGACCATCTTCCAACACATATAACACGAACCAAATAATAAACTTTGTAAAAGAACCCTTGAAATAATCCGATATAAAAATTTCTTCTTAAATGCACAAGGCTCATTTGTGCTCCCCCTCTCTTGAATATTTTGGTCACATAAACTTTATCCACAACATATGGAATAAAATACCTCTTTTCTTCTATTTCTCCCCCTCAAACTGGGAGGTAATGGTAGTGATCCCAACTTGAACCAAATATCATAGCTACAACAATAAGCCCAAATAATGTAGATGTAGTAATAAACCCTTAAAACAGGGAGAACTGAGATATTTTTCTGATATAAAACTCAAATAGTGACCCAAAATAATTGGCTTAAATTCGGATTTTTCAATGCAATAGGATACCAGCATGACCCTTGATTCTTCTAATGCGATTATATCTTTAAATATAGATCAGATTGACATAAAATTTTCTCCTTATTAAAATAGAATTAAATAAATTTCATCCAAGTATAAATTCTCTTCATAAAATATAATTATCAGAAGATAAATAATTTGATTTCGGTCTCCATCATCTTGCCGAACTAAGCACTGTTTCTCCTCTATTTCTAGTATGATCATTGACTCTTCTAAGATCAATATCTCCTTATAAAAATATCAGATCGAGAATTAGTTGAATACATAAGAAAATATACTTACATATCTTTCTTTTGGTATATAATTCTCCATATAAAGTCTCGTTCTTGATAGTATAAAATACTTCGGAAGTTGAAGCTTTTTGCTACTTCTCGAACCTTTTTTCCAATCTGACATTTGCTTCTTCAAATATCGATTTCTCTTTGTAGATAAATCCGATTGAAAATTGGTTGAATATGTAAGAGAATATACTTATAGATATTTATATATATATATATATATATCTCCATACAAATACTAGTTCTTGATAGCATAAAATACCTCTGAATTTGAAGCTTTCTTCTATTGCTTGAAAATCTTTCACAATCTGACTTTCACTCATTCAAATATCGATTTCTCTTTGTATAAAACTCCGATTGGAAAAAATAATTTTTATTTGGAAAGTAGACTCAAATATCTTTCCGTCAATATATAATTTGAAATACAAAAATCTCAGTAATGAATTTTAAAAATGCAAAAAAAACTACATGTGTATGGACTGAGAAAAAATAACTACGAACCTAGACTTAGGGTTTAGGGTTTAGAGAAAAGGATCTCATTATCTATGTGGTTTGACCAAGTCAACTCACAGAATCTGCTCTGATACCATGTTGAATTTATGAAAAAGTGAAATACTTCATTGACTTCATTAACTTATTATAATCAGAGTACACGAACCTCTATTTATAATAGAGGAAGGTAGTAGAATCCAATTACAATAAAACTATTTTTGTTCCAATTACACCCAAACTCTAACACTGAAAGATAAGTCCTAGCATAATTAAATAACTCAATATAGATAAAAGACAAACATAACTCAAACTAGAACTCTTCTAGAATGTGACCATAAGATAAAGATGTCTTTGTGAGTCCTTCTTGATCTTCCAACTTATGTGATAAGGATGCCAACTCGTGGTAATCATGGTGGGTCCTACTTCTTATGTGTTTGGGCCCATCTTGTGGGCCTTCCTTGGTCGTGTGACCCATATTATAATACTGTTAGATATGTGGGTCTTTTTTGGTCATGTGGGTTTGGGCCTATCTTCCAACAATTAGGACACTTGGAGGGATCTTGAAATCTCACTTGAACAATCTCCCTTTTCTTATGATGAAAAATACTCATTTAAAAGGTTGAGTGCTAATGACATAATGTATATGAAACACATGGTGATTTTGAAATTGTTCCCCCTTATTTGTTGCTTTAATTAAGTTTTACAAACTTAACTCCCCCTCACTATGAAGCTTCAAGGTAAATTGAGTTTATTTTTACAACCTCTTCCCCTTCCTTAGAGGTTTATGTTAATCTATGTGTCTCCCCCTTTTAATCTATGTCACTATGTGGAAATAATACTATGTTATGTAACCTAAATATTATGTTATTAGATAGTTGCGGTTAACAAAAATATGGTAGATTTAAGTTGACATTGTCTTCAAGGGTATGAAGAACATAGTCTATTGCATAAATAGAATTATAATAATGTAAAAATAAAAGAGAACGACATTTATTTCACCCATTTTAGTCATACGAGTTACACTTTGCTCAATAAGGACTCGAAAAAATAATTTTTATTTTTGGGTGATAACATCATGTAAAAATATATAATAATTACTACATTAAATAGTAAAAATGGCTATATAATACTATGTATTTTCGTCCTAAAGTTAATATCATTTTATCATCTTTATCAACTACTCATAATTTTGGTTTTTTTTAGTCAATAAAGGGTAAAGTTTACTTTTTTTTATCCGAGCGTTTTTTGTAATTAGAATTAGGAATGACATTGAACCGAGTCGGTTCACGTGCGGCTCAAGTTTGGCTCGATTCATTTTGTTTTATCTAGATCTCGAACCGATATGGCTCCCTTAAGTTAATGAGTCGAGCTCGACTGGACCATAGTTCGGTTTGAAGCTCACGAGTCGGCTCATTAACTTAACGATGGCCCAAGAGGAGGGAGTCGGGAGCGAGAGGTGTCTTCGTCTTCGTCTCAACTTCTCGAGAATTTGGGGGAATAGGGAAACAACATTCGAAAACTTTCTTCTCTTCGATTTCTTCCTCCCCCCCGTCTGCCATCGTCGAGACCCTCCCGTAACTTTCTCTCCCTCTTCTTTGTCTCCATCTCTCATTCATGTGAATTTTTATTATAAATTATATCATAACCTTGTTATGGTTTCTATAATATGTGGTAGAATATTTTTTTCAAGTGGAAACATTTTCTCCTTTCCCCCTAAGTAGGAGGGGTATTTGAGAATCTATCCTACTCCTTGAAACATTTTCTGCCTTTACTTGTTTAGTACATGCAGTGGAGTTAATATGCTTATACCATGGTACTTGGTTCAACATTATCACTTGTTTTCTAGAAGGCTGGAAATTTTTATAAACTTGTCTCAGGCACAAATTGGTAAAGAAACTGCATGATGTTGGATGTCATTGAAATTTGTAGCTCCTCTTATTATTTGAGGTACTCTCTTAATTCTAACTCCACTCAAGTTTTTCAGAAGAACAGATTGGTAACGTTTCAGAATGGCTGCTGTATGAATCCATGCTTCGAAGAAAAAATGAAAATAGGCATGCGATTAAGTTATCCAAAAACTATTTTTCGTATACTTTTTCTCTGTTTCGATGATCTGGTTTTCCAGTCCTAGAACGATCTGATTGAGTACAAATGGACAAAACTAGTATTGTTTTTCAAAAGAATATTTTTGTGTTTGATTATTGAATAAATTTTATATATAATTATGCAGTTTTTATGAATAATTTTATGCATAGTATATAGATAATTTTATGCAAAGTTAATATACAGGTTATGTCCAATTTTATTAAAATATATATATATACAGGTTATGTCCAATTTTATTAATATATATATATATATATATATATATATATATTTATATACAATTTATTTGACATGTATTTTATATAAAATTTTAAATATAATTTAGAATTCAAATCATAAAAATTATTGGGGTTTGAGTTCCACGAGTTTAAAATATTTAAATCAAGACCCTCGAAAATATGCAGGTTCGGTGTTCGATTCGATGCCAAATTAAATTTAGAATCACCGTCCTACGGTTTTTTGACTCCGGGGAGGGCTGTCCCACGTTTCTTCTGGTAGTCAAGGAAGTGTTTCCTTCTACTACCCTCTTTATCTCTCTTCAGCCGATTACTCTTCTAATCTTAAATCTCTCGCGTCATTTGGTAAGTCTCCTACTGCTTCCTGTCGAAAGCTTTTGATATTCTGCTGAAGTCAAATTTGTGACAGTTTTTATATAATCTGTGATCAACCTTCAGACCAGTTTTACCTCGGTTTCATCTTGTGCAGAAGTACTGAAGCTTTCCCGTAATTACTTGGCCGACTGATGGTGGGCTCCAGTTCTACCGTCTGCAACCCGGAACTTGTCTTGGCTCACAAATTTCCAGAGGTTTGATTATTTCTTCGGAATACGATTGCAGTTCCATTATTTGGGAAATTTTTTGAAGAACTTCAATTCCCTTGTTTGGATTTGATGATATCTGATTTTTTTTTTTCTCTTGTCATCTTGAAGTGAGTCATAATTACAATGGATTGTGTATGATTGATAGCCATGGGAATATCTTATATGATATTTGTATAAAGTCTCAATAAGTTGAGGAACTCTTGTACATTAGAATGGATGAATTGCAGGTAAACAGAATAAAATTATAATTCTCTGTAAACAGAAAGGCCAAAGGGGATTTGATCGCTCCTTTCGTAATTTACTTTGTGCTTTATGCGATAATTACTTCTTGGTTTATACATCTGCACGACTGGATCTCCATATTGGAACATATACATAGAGAACATTTCCAGGTCATTTGAGCTTGAACTAGGGATCTTTCTGTTCTCGAATCACTTAAAAACTTAAATCTGAAAGTTTAAGCATTCAACTATACTCACTATTTTATTTTTGCCTTGCATGTATGGGATGCATATCAGACAGTTTTCAACTATACTGAGAGGTAGACCTTGCAAACTTCTTTATGTGTTTATTAAATTATAGGAATTTGCTTTTCTCATGAATTATGTTCTCTCACCATCAGACTTGCTGGCGGAGGTATCAACTCGCCTTCAGCAACCTTAACATGTTTCTGTTGTTCACAGGGATGTAGCAGTTTATGCCCTTGGTGTTGGCTCTTGCATTGGAAATGCTGTGGATGAGAAAGAGCTCAAATATGTTTACCATGAAAATGGACAAAAATTTATTCAGGTTAATGGATTTGAACGTTTTAATAGTCAAAAGAAGAATCTAGAGCTGGATGTTTTAATCGAGAACCAATTAATCTGGAGCAGCAGTCTAGATAACTTATATTTAGGAAATGAAGCAATTTGAATAGACAAATATCGGATAGTAAACTCCAGAGAACAATTAGTGGTAGCAACCTTGATAGTTTATATGCTGATGTGCTATATCGTTTGCTTGTGTTTTTCTGGATTTCTGTGAAGACAGTTCTAATATCTCTGACATTATCAAGTAGTTCATGAACAGACAGGAAGGCAGCTTTGATATGCATTTTAGTTTTATTGTAGATGAATGAACTCGCACCCGTCTAAAATGGTGAACAGGTTTTTCATCTAATTGTTGATCTTTTCTTTACTTTTCCAATTTTCAGGTTTTGCCAACTTTTGCTGCAGTATTTCCATTTGCGCTTATTAGTAATCTTCGCCAAGTGGAAGGTTTGCAGTAAGTACTTCTAGAGTATCCAAGTGTGGAAATTTGTCTGTGTCTACTGATCATTTGTCTCTGTTTCCTTTTGCTCATAAAGGTTAACAATTGTGCTAGATAATAACCTTCTCAATGCATATTTCTGCCTGATTTGACTAGAACCCATTAACATGGAATTTTTGCCAGAATTGACCCTCATCTTTTATTACACGGGCAACAATACATGGAAATCTACAAGCCTTTGCCTTCAAGCTGCTCTGTATGATTCTGCCTTTACTTTCCAAGTTATTTCATTTTCATTTGTGTAAATGCTCAAATTATGTCATTTTTCAGATCCAAAATCGGGCTGTGATTTCCGGCTTGCATGACAAAGGTATGTTTCTTCTGTTGTAATTTCTAGTTTAAAAGAGTGTAATTTAATTTTTCCATACTTAATAAAAGAGAAGGGCAGGATTATCCTTTATTCCATTTTAATTTTGTTTAATTTTGAAGTGTAGATGTTTTCTTTTGTACTCTTATTTTTTTTTATTTTTTATTTTTTATAAGTTGTACTCTTAGTTTATTTGCTGATTATTGTCATTCTGAATGAAATGGCATGTGCATTGACCCTTTGGTTTAATCGCATTAAAGGGTTTCCAATGTGAGTCTTGGATTCAACTCTCATGGGTGTTTGGGTTATCTTGTATGTTTGTGAGTTCAACTAATATTGAAAAACAATAATAATTAAAAACATAAGAAATATTAACATTTTTCTTTGCCATCAACAAACAACTTCTATAACTCTCTTGAAACCGGTTGTAGGCAAAGAACATGACTTTCATGATCTACTGACATCTGTCAATGCAGAAGAGCTTTATTCTGCTGGTTAATTTTCCAGGTAAAGCCGCTGTTGTTGAGATTGAGACAACGAGCTATAATAAAGAGACTGGTGAAGCACTCTGTATGAACAGGTATGTATGGAAGACAAATGTCTTTTCTAAGCAAAAAAATTAAATGTGTTTATGATTAAAATTTTATTTTTAAACGTGCAGGAGTTCTGTCTATCTGCGTGGTGCTGGTGGCTTTTCAAAGTCTACACCCTTATATTCATATTCCAAGTACCCAGCCAGCCAAGTTTCCAGTGTAACTATTCCCAAAACTAGTCCTTTTTCAGTATACGAAGAGAGCACTAATCAATCTCAGGTAGTTTCAAATTTTATTTACTTATATTTGCTTTGAAATTAGTTACATTCTTTACTGGCATACCAAAATATTTCTAATTAGATAGACAGATATGACAACAACTGAATCTTTTGTTGTCCAGATAATGTCAGTCATATTGATAGATGGATTTTAAAGTTTGCTCCAACGACGTGTTTTTCCTTTTTGTATTTTGAAATTTGATTATTTTATCTTAAAGTGCTGTAAGAGCTCTAGAAGCCATCCCGCTGGTTCAATTGTCCAGACAGTTGTTGATTATACAAATTATAAATTTCTTCTAACTGACTTCATTCCTTTCATGAACCTCAAAGACACTTCAGCTGGATCTTCATCTATCTTCAGTATTAGGTTTAAAACCTAAGGAAACTGAGACAGATAATCTCACAAGGATTGTATTTCCTTTTAGAATTTTTGTCTAGATTTGGCTTATCCTGTAATTCAGGTGGTTTCAGTGGTTGGAATTGCGAAACTGGTTTTTACTAAGCACACAGTGCAGGAATATGAATCAAAAGGTTATGAAATTCTGACTGCCAGCTCCTCTCTTATAATTTTGACTTAGTTTTGTTTCTGAGATTAAGAACTAGCTGCTTACTTCCAAATTGGGAACCTGTAATTCTATTTTCTGATTACACAGTTACTGCTTGATTATGATTTTGTTTAACCCAACAAATTGTGCTATCTGGGACCTCAATGAATCTGTGTTTCCAAGACCGCCCTATCTAATTTTTCAACATTTAACATATGGTTCAGGCATTATTATACAGGCTATCAGGTGACTACAATCCTCTGCACTCAGATCCCATTGTTGCACGTGTTGCTGGGTTAGTATCATATGTTGCTTAACTTTCCTTTGCTTCTGTTGCCAATTTATAAGTTACAAGTAAAACTAAAAGGAAGAAGAAAGATAGCTTCTTTTACGGATTTATAAGTTACTAGTTAAACTAAAAGATAGAAGAAAGGTAATTGAGATTCTAATTCAGTGAGTTCTGATATCACCTGTACCTTTTGGTAAAAAGGTCACGGGTCCTTATATATATGAAATTCAAATATTTTTTTTTGTCATTTCTCTAAAAGAATGATTTTTTTTTGGTTTTATGTCCTGTTGTAGTGAAGTAACTACAGCCTGATTAAAGAATCAAGATAGTATTAAAAGATGGAAGTGTCACTTCAGGAAGTCACTGATGTTCTGTGATAATTGGTAGCAGTTTCTTTTCTGTTCTTAATTGAGTGTCCTAGTTGATTTTATGCCTACTTGTATGAAGGTTTTCACGCCCAATATTACACGGTTTGTGCTCACTGGGCTTCGCAGTAAGAGCAATTGTCAAATGTCTTTGTAACGGGGATCCTGCTTTAGTGAAAAGCGTTTTGGCTCGCTTCCTTCTTCCTGTCTATCCTGGAGAAACATTGATCACCAAGATGTGGTTGGATGGGTCAAGGTAAAAATACTTTTCTTTGCACTTAATTTATCACTGTAACCTTGTTAACTTTCCTCTTTCTCACGGATGGCTAAGTGTAAAATTGGCACTTTGCAGGGTTTTGTATCTGGTTATTGTAAAAGAACGAAACAGATCCGTACTTTCTGGCAATGTATTTCTCCATCATAGACCATCATCATCATTATGAAATCCATGAAATCTGAAGGTAGTGCCGCATCAAGAGATTCTTTGGGCTTTTTTTTTTTTTACATTTTTAAAAATCATTCTTTCACATTATTACAGTGGGTACTACTACTAATCAGGAATATATGGAACCTCTTAAAAGACGTAGAACTATTAGATAAACCTTATACCCGATATAGATTTCCTTTTATTAGCAGGTAGAAATAAGTTGACTTTGATTTTTGAGTAAATATTCAGAAAAAATGGCATCAAATGGAAAGTGTTGAATTATGTAGGCTGAGGGGAATTTGGTCATTTCTAAATTGCCCATGGGGCTACACAATTATATTTCTTTTGAGGAGCATGATTGGAGATCTTGGGAGCTATTTGAATATTTTCTTCTTCACACTACATGCAATCATTCCTTGGAGGAAAGGTTTGATCATTTTCTTTTGAAGTGGCTTAAAAAGGTCAATTTTTTCCCTTTTTCTGTGCCGCAGCCTGTTGATTGATGGCTTACTGCAGTTTTTTTGGCCACATGCGATGTTTAGAGCCCCTTGTCAGGTTAAATTGCCGCCCACCTGTTAGCTTGTACCTGCTCAAACTACAGAGGGTCAGGCTTCTGTTTTGTTCCCTATAACTTTGCTCCTGATCTTTTGATTTTATACATTTTGAAGTGTGAAGTGATTGTTGTGTGGTACTGTTTAGCTGTTTTGAGTACAATTTGGCTTGGAAATGATCAAATTGCATTTCGGCCTACATAACACAAAAGAAAATTTTCTCAAATGCAAGTATATCCAAGCATCCAAATTATTCTTTCCTGTTAAGTTTTGGAAACTTTATTACAGCAAACCATCTCAATAAGGTGGACCTTTTCTTGTAGAATCACTCAGTTCGGCTTGATTATAGGCTTTTGTATATCTTTTCAGGTACTTTCTGGAAAAGTGATTCGAAATTGTGTTACGGAAGTTTTTTCTTTTGGCAAAGGGAGACTTCTAAAATATTTATCGGTTCGGTGGAATCGACAAAATGTATCCACGAGTTACCCAACAATAGAAGCAAATGTATAAATATTAATTTCAAAGTATGATGGTGGTACTCCAACATGAATAATTAACAGTGAAAGTAGTATCAAGAGAATTGCTACTATCTTTCAATGTAATGCTTTTGAAGTAAGCATCTATTTATTCGTAGAAGATAAATTTTTTGGATGACGTACTATTGAAGAATAGATATAGAAGAATCTTACATAATTTTCACAAAGCTAGAGTTAATATAGTGAAGTTTTATGGGATGAGGTTTCACATAAGAGTCTCAATTAAATGTGTTTTAATTATTTTAGTTTTTTTATTTATGTTCAATTGTTCAATTATTTTAGGACCTGTTAGTATTTAACTTTTGGTGTACTTGGGATAAGGGTAGTTAAATGTAATTGGATAATATTAGTCTCTTTCATTATAGATAAAGGCTCATTGTACTCAAATTAGGTAAAGTCAATGAAGTTTTTCACCTTCTGAGAAAATCAATATGGTGTTAGAGCGGGTTTTGTGAGTTAAGTCAATCAACCTATAGAGAAAATGTTATTATTTTTTTATCTATAATCTTTAGTAGTTTAGGTTTGCATTCATTTTTTCTTTCTTTCTTTCTTTCTTCTCCTAGTATTTATTGTTTTCTTTGCGTTCGCTTCTTCACACTGAATTTTTCATATTACAAATTATATATTAACAAAAAGATATTCGAGTCTACTTTTCAACTCAAAAATAATTTTGGCAATTAGTTTTACACAAAGAGAAATCGATATTTGAAGTATCAAAGATTAGATTGCAAAAGGTTTGAGCAACAACAACAAAAATCTTTAACTTTTGAGGCGTTTTATGCCATCGAGAATAAAACTTTATATGGAGACTTATATGTCGAAAGATATATCTGTAAGTCTATTCTTCTTATAACTCCCTAACTACATATCCTATCTACATGAAATTTAACCATTGATATAATTCAACATGCAAAATAAGATTACATCAAGAAAATTAACCACTAAAGTGGTAAAATAACCAAAATTCCCTTGGAGGGTAAAATAACCAAAATATTTCTATATGTGTTTTTTTAACATTCCCCCTTAAGCTAGAGTGTATATATCATGGAGTCCCAACTTATTACAAAATTATATAAATTTCGCTTGTCAAGGCCCTTGGTGAAAACATTTGCCAACTTATCTCTAGACTGAACAAATAGAGTAACTACCTCCTTTTTCATCACCCCATATCGAATCAAGTGGCAATCCATTTCTTGTAATATCGGATTACTTGTAATAAAGATTACAACCTGATTATCATAAAACATGTTCATCAACTCATCCTAGTTGAAACCCAACTTTCATGAGATTGACCCAACCTACATAAAATCGCTCACTATGTGAGCCATCACCCTGTATTCAGTTTTTGCACTAGACCGGGTTACAATATTATGTTTTTTACTTCGCCAACAAACCAAATTTCCTCATAGGAAGACACAATATCCAAAGGTTGATTTTTTGTTTAGTTTGGACCCTGCATAGTTTGCATCAGAGAAAACCTCTATCTTCATATGATTGTTAGGTCTAAAGAAAAGACATTGTCCAGGTGCTCCTTTCAAATACCTCAAATTTTTTTATGCATCTTCTAGTGTACTTTTCGAGGACGTTCTATAAAATGGTTTGTTGCACTTATTGCAAAATAAATGTCAGGTCTAGTAACTGTTGCATAAATTAACTTTCCTATTAACCTCTAATATTGTGTTATGTCATTTAATTCATTACTCTGCTCACCATAGAGATTATATCCACTTCCATTGGGTATCAACTGGTTTGACTCCCAACAAACCATACTCTTGAAGAATATTTGTAACATACTTACGTTGTGTCATTACAATGTCTTCTTTACATTTCGCCACATCAATACCCATAAATTATTTCCATGGTCCCAAGTTTTTAGTTTGAAAATATGCAGACAAATGAGACTTGGTATCCTCTATACCAGGAGTTTCACTCCCAGATAATATAATGTCATCTACATAAACCAAAAACACCACAATTTTAAAGGACATCTCCATAACAAACATAGAGTAATCACAACGACTCCTCGAGAATCCCATAGATACCACAACTTGTATAGTATTTTTCTAGATCACCATATAAGAAGGTGTTTTAATGTCCAGTTGACGTAGGGACCACCCCTGATTCACTGCAACAAAGAGTAAAATATAGACAGATGACGAAGAAGCAATAAGCGAAAAAGGTTTCAAACACTTCAATACCAGATTGTTTGAGTATATCCTTTCAGAACCAATCAAGTTTTATATCACTCAATAGAACCGTCTGCATTATACCTGATAGTATAAACCCAGCAACAACCAACAACTTTGGTCCCAGATGGCAGATCACACAATTGCCAAGTGTCCCAATCTATCAAAGCATCCATTTCAACATTCATAGCTTGTTGCCAATGAGGAGACGACGAAGCCCTATGCACTGAAGAAGGGATAGAGCAGGTATAAATGGACAAAGCAAAATTTTTATACCAGTTAGATAAGGAACTAAAAGACACATGTTGAGATAATGGATATCACATATTTTTACCATTCCTGAGTGCAATAGGAAGATGTAGATCATTACCTCCAGAATCTTGAGATGAAATAGAGTTATGGTTTGGTGAGAGAGTCGGTGGTGATACTTCTTTCCGGCATTTATATACATGTAATTGTTTCTTGACAATGACAGTTTGTGACAGTCCAACGGGCTCATCAATTGGGACATGGATAATTGGTGCTATTTTAGGTGAGACTAGGATCAGAGTATAGACACAAATGAAAAGAACAATACATCCTCAAAGAAAATAACATTAGCAAATACAAATATTTTTCTTGTGGATGGGCAAAAATATTTGTACCCCTTCTGTGTGTGAGAGTACCCCAGAAATACACACTTAACTGTTCGGGGAGACAACTTATCCCTAGAAGACCCAAATACATGAGCAAAGAAGACACATCCAAACACATGGGGAGAAATAACAAATAATGGCGCAAATGACAAAAAAACCTGCATAAGAATTTTTCCTTCTAATGCAGATGAAGGCATCCTATTAACCAAGAAACATGTTGTAAGAACAACATCACCCTAATAAGGCTTGGGCACATGCATATGTATCATCATTGTCCTAACTACCTCCAATAAATTGCGATTCTTACATTCATCTATACCATTTTACTAAGGGATAAAAACACATGATGTTCTGATGAATAATTCCATGTTCTTGACAAAAGACTTGGAATTTATGATTCATGAACTCGAGGCCATTATTAGTACTCAAGATATGAAACGTAGCAACAAAATGATTTTTTATTTCATTGAAGAAAAGTTCGAATACATCAAAAGCCTTAGATTTTTTCTTAAGAAGGTAAATCCAAGGACACCTACTAAAATCTTCGATAAAGGAAATAAAATGCGTATGACCAAACTAACTAGTCACGGGACAAGGACCTCGGATGTCTAAGTGTACAATCTCAAATAGATGGTTGGTCTCATGAGACGAGATTGGAAACACATTTTTGTGATGTTTGCCTAGTTGGCACGACTCACACTAAAAAGAAGAACTAGAAAAAAAAGTCTGCAAAGACTTAAGTCAGCTTTGCTACATACGGATGACCTAGCTACAAGTTTAGAGAAGAATTTGTGGTATGTAACACCTAAATACTATTTTGCCGATGGTTCTCCAGGCAGTATTGCCCATCTCTCTCACGACCAGAACCAATTGTCTTCCTCGTCCCGAGATTCTAAAAAACACAATGAGTAGGATAAAATGTGAGGGAGCAACTCATTGACTTGGCTAGCTGACTAACCGATAACAAATTTAGAGGAAACTAGGGAACACAAAGTGTTGACTGAGGAGACAAAAAAGAAACAAGGATAACATTGGCTACTTTTTTAATAGGAGAGGTAGAACCATCTATAAGATTAACATGTTTGACACACAGACTCTTTTAAATCGGAAACCAATGATAACATACCTAACATATGTTTAGAGGCTCCTGAGTCAAGAACCCAGGATGGTGACAAGTGAATATAATAAACTGCCATACAGGAGCCAACACTAGTAGAACTAGGAACTGAGATGAAAGCATGAGCTACAAATGCTAAGGTTGAAGCAACAAAGTTTTGGGCCATGCCGTGAGCAATCTTCTGCTGCTAATGTATCGATTGATGCATCTCATCTGGAGCACCCGGTGTAACTAAGATAGAAGAATCTAAACTCCTTCCACTATAAGGAGTTG
This sequence comes from Aristolochia californica, assembly GCF_029961685.1. Lineage (NCBI taxonomy): Eukaryota > Viridiplantae > Streptophyta > Magnoliopsida > Piperales > Aristolochiaceae > Aristolochia > Aristolochia californica. The sequence continues at coordinate 35,872,483 of NW_027182279.1, read as the reverse complement.
TAGAATTAGCCCATGTTGGCTTGCCAAACTTAACCCAACATCTTTAGGAATAATTATTATTTCTACCACAATGACCAGACTTCCTTTCTAACCTACCATTTCCTCGTCCTCTACCACTGTCTAAGCCCTCTATACCTCAGCCTCTACCTCTACTTCTAGAGGAATCTGTAGGGGTTGATGTAGCGTTGGAAGCATTAAGAGTAGTGGCTTCCATTATTTTACTTCCTTTACCTATTCTAGGTACAATAGTCTTCTCAACCCTCATAATCTGATTAAAAGTGGTAGAGAGAGTAAGGATTTCATTTGAAGCTAACACCTGAGATTTAATAACATCAAATTCAGCACCTAAACCATCCAAAAATTCTGTAATAAGCAATTGATTTTGCTATTTTCTCAACTCATTTTCATCCATAGTAAATGGATGATATATATTGATCTCCTGCTATATGCCAAGGAACACACTATAATATTCTATAATAGTTCGATTTTCTCTCTTCAACCCAAAAAGGTCTGTATACAGCTTATAAACCCGAGAAATTACTCTTTTGTGCATATAAAGATTATAGAGACAACCACATAGCCTTTGTTGTCTCACAGTTCATAAATTGATTTCTCATTGTAGAATCAATACTATTGACCATCCAAGTCATAACTTGATTGTGCCCTTAAGATACATTTTGATAGACTTAGCCAAATTAAGATAATTAGGCTGTATCAATTTTTTCGTAGTCATGATGATATCCTTTCCATCAAACCTAAATTTTACTCAAGTTGGGGTATAAACTTCTCCCGTCTCAGCCATAATATTGATATTTGATCACAAAATAACCAATTTAAGCTTCCCAACAATTTTCAGATTTATCACTAAGGTAGGCCCCACTCACAAAATTAGGGTTGGAGCACAAAAATAGGATATGCGCACTTCAACAATCTAACAAACAATTCACAACTATTTTAACCAATATCATGCAAAAGTGGTAGCAATTAGGGCTACCATCATCAATTGGGTGATGATGCAACCATCCAACACAGGGTTGGGTAATGCATATCTCAAAAAACCCAATTAGGGCAATCAAAATGTAAAAAATCCTTCAATGATTCATAAAGATCAGTAACCCTAAAGTTATGGCAGAGAAAAGAAGAAGAAAACTTAACTTTGATGAATTAACATCAAAACCTAATAGCTTTTCTCCTTCCTGTAGACTATCCTCTTCAAAAATGGCAAGAATGTGAAGTAGGATGCTCCCAACAACGATCTACTGCTCTGATACCATGTAAAAATTCAGATTTGGGTGAAGGAAGAGGAGAAAATTTAGAGAAAAAATGAGAAAGGAGAAGGAATTTCTAAAGAGCATGAAAGGCTTTATTGGGAACTGTGCAAATATTCTCAAACTTCTTAAATAGGTGTTTTGAGCTACAAAAATACTGTTATACACTTATTAAATCTTAATCTCCTTATATCTCCCTAACTACACATCCTATAGACATGAAAATTTAACTATTCATATAATTTAACATGCAAAACAAGATTACATAAAGAAAATTAACCATTGAAGTGGTAAAATGACCAAAATACGCCTGAATGTATTTTTTAACACTTACCTATTAAACCAATTCACAATCTGAGTATTCTAAAGGGAGAAATCAATATTGAAAGAGTCAATAGTCATGTTGGCCAAAAGAAGAAATAGTACTCGGTTTGGCAAAAATAGTCTTAAAGCGATCAAATTCGTTTTCTGAAAAGAAGTATATTTTATGAATAAAAATTATACTTGAATGAAAAGTATCAAAGTCTAGTTTCATAAGGATAAAAATTTCATGTCAATCTGATCTATATCTAAGGAGATATTTGCATTGGACTCGACAACCGTCAAACTACAAAATGAAGAAAATAAAATAGTCACAAAGATTCAAGAACAAAGTTTTTTTATGTATGATTAGTTATCAAATTAAAGCTCTTTGAGTTTGGTTTCTTAAGAAACAAATGGTTTGTGATTCTGATCTATATTGTGGAAGATATTGATATTAGAAGTACTAAAGGTCAATTCTAGCAAAATCTCTCATTTTTTTCCTATTTTCTCTCCTATTATCTCCCCAAGAATTGGTGTGAATTGAGTTTCATTCTCTAAGAATTCTAGTTTTTTAACCAAATTTCTCTTCTAATTTAGAGAGTTTTGGTCAAAATTTTAATCATTCCATGATGTGCTTGTTCAAGGCATGCAAAAATTTCATGCTTCAATATTGTTTTCAAGTTTTGCTGTTTTGTTACTTGGTTCTATATCTTATGCATTGTCAACTCCAGAAAAAGACATATTCTAGATTTTTTTGGAAGTATGAGTGTTGCATAGTCGCCTCCTTTTGGTTAAAGTTGTTTTCCTTTAGTATTTCTTCAATTTATCTTTTTGTGTTCATCACTTTAGAGTGATGCGTAGACCCACTACATAAAAAGTATAGGAGTATGCCCAACATCCAACTTGAGTTATATCTTTTATTTTTCACCCAAGATGTGATTTTTATTTGAGCTACCCTTAAAAAAGTGAGTAGTCTCTTTATTAAGCCCTATAATTGGGCCATTTTTTTGCCTTTAAAATTGAGCGGAGTACGTTTTAGAATATGACCTTTTTGACTGGTGTATAGAGCTTTATTGTACAACTAGGATCGATTTTCTTCCCACATTGTGTTTTGTCCAAGTTGGGTTTTATGTCCATTTTATCCCCAGCTTGAGGGGGGGGGAATAAAAGAAGTATAAGAAATAGGTATTTTATTCTACATGTTGTGGTAATTTTTATGTGACTAAGATATTCAAGAAAGAGGAAGAACAAATTATAAAGATTTAACATTTATGAAAAAAATTTAGTCAATGAAGATTGAAGACAAAATCTTTTTCATTGCAAGATGAAGTTATAAATGTAAAACAGAGTAAGCACAACCCAGGAACATCTTAACAACAATCAAGAAGAAAGCCAACGCTGAACTTTATTTCAATACAAAGCTGATTTTGTCCCACCTCACGCTCTTAGAAGAGCTTCAATGGCTTCTGGATTTACAGATGAAGAAAATAAAAATAAAAAACGAACAGGGAATAGATATTACTCTGGATGCGGTTTGTTGCTAAATAACACCTCTATTTATAGGTGATTTGCAGCACTGAATAGAGGAAGACAACTGCAGAAATAAGAGAAAGGAAGGTTCCTTTCTCTTTCGGCGCCGATGGATGCCTCTGTCCGCTGCGACGGTCAGTACAGAGTCACCTCTATTTTTTACTCCTTCCATTAATTCCCGTTCACACTTGAGTCCTTTCAATTTTCCATTCATGCTTGGGACCCCGCCACCAAGGGGGCTGGCCCCCTTGGACCACCGAACCCCGCCTTCGTTTTACAGCTTCTTCACAAATAACCATTGCGGTCACAATTTGACCTCATCAGCGTCTAAGATAGAACTGCTAACTAATTTACTCACTATCGACATTGGCGCTCCTCATAATTTGGGGCTAGTGAATACATTAGATTAACAGTAACTCGTGAGAGGTGGGCATTGACACACTAAAAATAAACTCCAACTTGAAGGGGAGTGTTGAAGAATAGATATGAAAGAGTCTTACATGATTCTCACAGTAAGAAGTCTCATAGAGCCAAAATTAATGTGGTGGAGTTTTACAGGAGTCTCACAAGAGGAGGTTTTGCAGAAGACTCAAAATTAAATGTGTTTTTTTTTTATGTTAGTTTTCTATTTTTGTTCAATTGTTTTAGGACTTATCTTTTAGTGTTTAACTTTTGGTATAACTAGGATAAGGGTAGTTAATTGTAATTGGATTCTATTTGTTTCTTCTATTATAAATAGAAGGTCATTGTATTCAAATTAGATTAAGTCAATGAAAATTTTCACTTTTACAGAAATTCAAAACATACTTTCTTAACTCTTGTTTTAAAATAATTTTCTTAACTTATTTAACGTTGAAGTAGTTGTATGAAACAATATTGTGGTATTTTGCTCTGATTGCTTTCTTCTTCTTTGATAACAGGAGTGTGTCCGATCTGAAGAAACTCCGTGTTCAATAGATTTGAACTAAAAAATTTCATAGCTAGGGGTTAATGTTGTTAGACCCAACTTTGAAATGAAGTTAACTGGTTCAATTGGAAAAAAGCTTTGTTCATTCGCTCTACTTGACATTCTAGAAGTATAGTTCTTCTTATATTTTCATCACCAATTAAATGAGAGGATTACAGCTTAAAAGTGAAAGAAAAGAGTAATCTATAATGCTGAGCGGTTAGATTAAATTTAGATTTTGGGTTGGTTATTCTTTTATTTATATGATCTGGTCTAAAAACAACTTCCAGTTGTGCAACCCGATCATATGGTTCACCTAATTAAAATGGTTTTCGTAGTGTGGAGACCTCTGTCGTGGTCTCACCATCTTGAAAATCTGCTTGAAGAGAAATCAACAAGAGAGAAGAGGATAAACGAAGAAATCAGCTCGGTGGTGATTGAGAAAATGAAGCTAGACCCCCAACTCTATGAGTGAGGTTTGGCCGCTCTCTGAGGTAGAGGGTCCTTCTTTTGAAAAAGCTTTGGAGTTTTGTACTCTTATTGTTGTTGGTTTACCAAGTTATTATAAATTTGTAGTAGAGTGAACTGAATTAGTTATTCTCCTTAAACCAATATTATAATTTGTTATAATCCAGTTACCCACTTTCACCACATCTCTTCTCAATATTTATTTAAAACTTCAAATAACATCTGATATTGATCTCTGCATTCAGCTCTCTAACGGGTTTGTGCAAACCGCTGGAACTTTGACCAAATGGTTAAGAAGATTAAGGGTGTGTTTGAAATGTAAAGAAAAGAAAAGAAAAACAAAGAGTGAGTTTTCGTTGTTTGGCAACAAATAATCATTGAGAGATGAAAAATAAGAGAGAAAGATGGTTTCTCTATTAGTTATAATGTTTTCCCTCGTCTAATGATGGAATTCGAAGGTAAAAGAAAAGAAATAGAAACAGGGAAACAAATTTTATCGGGTTCCCTCAGTTTGCCCAAGTTCATAGGGAGCGACAGTCTCGTCTCTGTCTCCGTCTCTGTTTCCTCCATTAGCAAGCATCTTTCGTATTCTTCATCGAACTTTTAGGTATCTCTCTCTTCCCTCTTTCGCCTCTCTCTCTCACGGATCCTTTCTTCTCACAATTGCATCTTCAACAACATATCTAGTTATGATGATGTTAGATCCCTGCTTCACATATCGACAATATAAGTTATCAGTGTATCCACGGAATGAATATTGAAAAACTTTAGTGTTGAAGCAGTAACTAGTTATAATTTTTTCATAATAATTATCTCTTCCTTTTTTTTATGCTTGGAGTTATATTTTTCTTTCAATTCTGGTCGTCTTTGAGAGTTGTTGATGGTTTTCTGTTCTTTTTTTTTTTTAATTATTAATTGCTAATGAAAAATTTCGTTGATTCTTGCAAAGTTAAAGTAAGTGAAAAATACGGTAACCCTTGTGTGGTGCTAGCAATGCTTTCTACATCATTTCCTTGCTTTGTAACATTGAAAGAACAACAATCGGTCTCGTTCTACATCTTACTAGGGAAAAAAGCACCCTTCCCTCTAATTTTTCCACCTTAGAGGTTGTTCCTTACAGAGAGAAAGTTGCAACTATTAAACTCACCGGTTTCGAGGCTAGCTAATTACATTTCATGGCCACAATTAAGAAAAGTCAAGGTTCAATTCAAAGGAAATTGTTGTGCATTAGAGATCTAAACTTTGTATCAATTTCGTCAAAACTATTCCTTCTCTTTTAAGGACAGATACATTGTGCAGTATTAAACTTGGCAACATTAGGTTCGGCCAATACGGTGTTGGTTGGAAATTTGAAGGATATCATAATCTTGGTTTGTTTATAATTCTCGATTTAGTAATCTTCTTTCTATTTCCATCCTTGATCTGAATATCTCACCTGGGTTTTTCCTACATATGAGATAGCTTTCCAAGGTTTGGACGTTTGTGGACCTTTTCTAGGTTGGAGGTTTAGTTCTTCAACTAAAGATAAAACTAAACTAAAGTAAGAGCCAAGCCTCCTTCGTCATGTCCAAAACAATATACAACTACATGCTTTATTTAGTATGAAGTATTTGTTTTGCCTAATATTAGTGTATTTACTCACTGAAAAATGTGACTAGATGACCACTACCCGTGACAACTTCCACCTATGCAAAACATGTCGTTTATCTTTGTTCCTCTTCTTACGCATTAGAAGTCCACTTTTTATGGCCCTTGTGTGATGCATGTTTCTATCATAATTTCTGTATGTATCTAACTATTTTAAATCTCCTCAAGTATGTATGAAGGAAGAGTAATTAATTAAATGAAATTGCTGAACATATCAACATAACTTTTTTATTCTCTATCTTTTTAGGATTGATAAAAGAAACTAACTTGTAAAGCCAACATTTGGTCCTAAGAAACAAAATGTTGATTTCTAGGGGCAACACATAAACCCAAGAGATCTCAAGGAAGGGAGATAAGAGAGGAACTCTAACTCTTGGGAGAGAGGAGAGAAGAAATCAAGGGAGAGAAAGAAGAGGAAAAGAGAGAGATGTGTAAGGACGAATTTGAGCCAAGAAAAAGAAGTTTGAATGCTCTATCGCATGCCTTGAGGTTGTATTTAAAGTTGTGGGAAGGTGTTTAGAATGACTAAAATTCCCTTAGGGCCATATGCCTCAAAAGGAAATAGACACACGAGGACATATACCAACTTGCATAATTATAATTTCGTGTCATCTTTATGAAAGTTCTCCTTATTTATTAGTCATGCCACCCTCTACACGCGTGAGTGTCTTTTAACACTCCCCCTCAAGTTGGTGTTTGTAACTCTATATTGAAAATAATCTTGATCAAGAAACTTGTGTGCTTGAAAAGAAATTTTGATAACCTTGCTTTGATTCAACCTCTTCTTGTTCACATATTACTTGTAGTTTTCATTTTGTCTCCCCTTGACTTAGATATTCTAATCACATAAAATTAGATTACCACAACACGTAGAATTCTTCATTATTGATTACCTCTTTATTGTACTTTTTCTCCTACTTCTCCCCTCGTTATTGGGGATCTTTTTGTTCTTTACCAAGAGACCTAACTTTGCAACATAATGGTGAAAGGAGAAAAATGACTCTTTAACCGTACTACAAATCTCCATACACCGGTCAAAATGATCATAGTTTGAAACACACTCCGCTCAATTTCAAAGGCGGAAAAAGAACCCAACTATAGGGCACAACAAAGAGATTGCTCACTTTTTTAAGGGTAGCTCAAACACAAATCACCTCTTAGGAGAAAAATAAAAGACTTGAATTAAACTGGATGTTGGGAACACTCCTATATTTTTAGGTTGTGGGTCAATAGGTATTGCTCTGAATTGATTTTAACAAATACAAATTGAAGGAAGTGTTAGGAATTAAACGCCCTAATTCCAAATTAACGAGAACAATAATAATAAGCGCAGAAGAAAGAAAAACAAGCATTAAAACAAACTCAAGATTTATACATGTTCGCCTCAAGGTGAAACTACGTCCTATCTTACACACTGTTGCAATAATTCACTATGAAGATGAAATAGTTTACAAGAAAAATCGCACACTTACAAGTGTTTTCTCCAACCTCTCTAGGCCGCAACTCAAGATCCTTCTCCGATAATAAAATCCTAACAACGGGTCCCCCAAATATGAAGAAAAAATTAGGACAACCAGATTACAAGTGTGAAATCCCCAAACTATCAATGAGACAATAGTCAATATATCGTGGATCTGGCGAGGGCTTCGCCCCCTTTCCAACCACGGTGACCTTACCGCGAAAGTTTACCAGCGTATTGAATCAATGTAAGGCTTTGATTAGGCTCCACAACTTAATAGGAAATACTTTGAGGAATTAAGGATGTGAATAAAAAGATAGCAACTCTCATACTTCAAAAGGAAGGAGGCACATAATGTAGCTCTTCATACTTCCAAGTTAGAAGAAGGCACTTTTAGACAATAGATGGATAAAAAGTGACCAGATTTTCCTCAAGAGGGAGGTAAAAAAAATAATTTCTCTATGCACATGATGATTAATGAAACTTAAAAAACCCTAATAAGAAAAAAATAATGAAAACTTTCTAAAAATAGACTTCTCATATAAGGCAATTACTTTTTAACACAATTTGACCAATTTTCAAAGAAAATGTTCCAAGATATAATTTCTGGAACAAAGGAGATTAAGGACACTAATGTTTGGAATTTAGAGCAAAAAACACTTTCTAATTCAAAAGTTTCAGATTTTGTCAAAAAAGGAAACTAAAGTCATATGGGGAAAGACTTCTCTTAAGGAAATTAATATGATGTGAAATCAAAGAAAGAAAATTTTAATCAAGGAAAGATACTCAAGTTGGTCAATGTTGATTTTCAAGACTCCATGGATTTAGCTCATGGAGAAAAAGGGAGACAGACCCATTGGGAGAAAAACATAGGAAGAAGAGGTTATGGACTTTATGTCTTAACCCTCCCCCTGAAGCTCTATTTATATATTAATGAAAATATTATATTATAATAATACCCCTGAACTTAGGGTTTTAACCCTGGAACTTTAACCTAATTACATTAGTGCCATCTCTATGAGATGACTCTTTATTTACCATCCTACCATCATTGTATGGGCCTGTGGACCTTCTCCTTGATCTACGGGCCTTGAGCCCATCTTCCACATCTCTTGGATGTGTGGGTTTTCCTTGGTCTTATGGGTTTGGGCCCCATCTTCCAACACACTTGGATATGTGGGCCTTCCTTGGTCGTGTGGGCTTGGGCCCTATGTTCCAACAATCAAATATTGACAAGATTTTGAAAACAAATAGGAAACTTAACCAACATCAGTAACTAAAAAAGTGAAGCAAAAAAATTTGGCTTAAATTTGGATTTTCGCATGCAACAGGATACAAGCATGACCTTTGATTTTTCCAATATGGACATCTCTCTCTAGAAATATCAAATTGAGAAGCAATTTATTAGGATAGAGTAGACTCACATATATTTCTTTTAAGATATAATTCTCAATATAAATCCTCATTAATGTTAGTACAAACCTTTTAGGAAGTTGAGGCTTTCTACTGCTACATGAAACTTTTCTATTGCTTGATCTTTACTGCTTCAAATGTCATTTTCTCTTTCTAGAAAAAAACTGATTTTAACGATTATATTTGAGATGGAAACTAGACTCATAGATATTTCTAACGGTATATAATTTTCTATATGAAAAATATGTTAAGAGAGTGGAATATCCAAAGAAAAATAGGAATTGGGAAAGAAGATTAAACGAAAAATGAGAAACTCCTCTTTTTTCTTTTTCTTTTTCTTTGTCTTCTTCTTTTTCTTCCTCCCTTTCTTCTCCATCTTCTTTTTCATTTCCATGTCAGATTTTTGCCCGCTCTGATACCATATTAATTTCTAAGGGCAAAAATTTCACCCAAGAGATCTCAACGGAAGGAGAGAAGAGAGGAACTCTAGTTCTTGGGAGAGAAGAGAGAAGAAAGTAAGAAAGAGGTGCAAGGACGAATTTGAGCCAAGAATAAGAGGCTTGAATGCTCTAGCCATGCCTTGAGGTTGTATTTATAGTTGTAGGAATGTGTTTACAATGATTACAATGCCTTTAGGGCTACATGCTTCAAAAGAAAAGAAAGACATAAGAGGATATACACCAGCTTGCATAATTATAATTTTATGTCATCTCTATGAAAGTTCTCCTTATTTACTAGCCATGCCACCCCTACACATGTGGGTGTCTTTTAACACAAAAGACTCCAAAAAATTATGAAATACATAGAGAAAAATGATAAGAAGGAAATTGAAGATAAAGGATTAGTACCGTGACCAAGTGGGGCATTTGGGGACAAGGTTATTGCCAGCAAGAACAAATTCACCGATGTTGAGAAGTCCTTTCTATTTGAAAGAAGAAACTATTCGAGGCCTAATGATTATATCCATATTGTCACTAAAAGCTTCAAGGAATTCTTGTTGACCAAGTATTGACTCCTTTCTTGATTTTGATGATATTAAAACTTAATTAATCAAAAAATTGAATTTCAAGCATTTCAAATGCATTTCCTTCAAGAGACACAAAAGTCATAGGTCTATGCAATGAACTAGCACAAACTTCTCAAAGTCCTCAAGCTAGAAAAAAATGTCAAAGTGTTCTTGAAGAAGTCACCTTAGAAAGAAGAAGCAAAACATTGAAGACTAGAGTTGAGGAAGTCGTGAAAATCTCAAAACCTAGTCTATGTAAGAAAGCAACCCCAAACCTTCCAAACTTGAGGTACAATGGAAACTTTTGAAGCTTTAGGTTATATTTGCACTTTTACATGTTTTATTGAAGCATACACATATTTCAACTTGTTAGCGTCACTTAGGATCACTTTTATTCATGCTTTAAAATTCCACATAATGAATTGGCACTAGATTGATCGATCAACATCTGCCAATGATTGATCAACAAAAAGTGTACATGCCAAACATATAAAGCATGATCGATCAATCAGGCATGGCCAATCTGTGCTTTAAACCATGATAGATCAACACAAGTGGACTTATCAACCAATATTGTCCTAAATTCAGATCTTCGCATGCAACAGGATATTTGCATGCCCTTTGATTCTTCCAATGTGGATATCTCTCTCTAGAAATATCAGATTGAGAAAATATTTATCGGGATAGAAAGTAGACTCACATAGATTTATTTTGAGATATGATTCTCAATATAAATCCTCAATAATATTGTTACAAAGCGTTTAGGACAATGAGGCTTTCTACTGCTACAAAAATTTTCATACTGTTCGACCTTTGGTGCTTCAGATGTCGATTTATCTTTCTATAAAAATCTGATTTCAAAGATTCATTTTTATTTGGAAACTAGACTCAAATATCTTTCCAACAGTATATAATCTTTTTGTAGGAAACATATGGTAAGAGAGTGACACATCATATAAAAAATAAAAATTGGGAAAGGAGACTAAAGGAAAAATGAGAAACTCCTATTTTTTCTTTTAATTTTTCTTCTTCTTCTTCCTCCCTTTCTTCTCCATCTTCTTATCCTTTTCCATCTCCGATCTTTGGCCGCTCTGATACCATGTTGATTTCTAGGGCCAACATGTAAACCCAAAAGATCTCAAGGGAAGGAGAGATGAGAAGAACTCTAGCTCTTGGAAGAGAGGAGAGAAGAAATCAAGGGAGAGAAAGAAGAGGAAAGGGGAGAGAGGTGTATGGACGAATTTGAACCAAGATGAAGAGACTTGAATGTTCTATCCCATGCCTTGAGGTTGTATTTATAGTTGTGGGAAGATATTTACAATGACTATTATGCCCTTAGGGCTACATTCTTCAAAAGGAAATTGACATAAGAGGACATACACCAACTTTCATAATTACTATTTTATGTCATATCTATGAAAGTTGTCCTTATTTACTAGTCATGCCACCCCTGCACATGTGGGTGTCTCTTAACACAAGTGAATATATGCCCCAACTTTAGTAGAGAATCTAGGCCTCAACTAGATAACCAGGAGAGGAAAAATATTGTGCCTATCTGCATAGAGGAGTTTGGGCTTCAACTGGCTGACTAGGAGAGGAAAAATAATTGTAGTGGGGAATCTGGGCCTCACCTAGTTGCTCAGAGGAGGATTATATGGACTTTGTTAGGATAATGAAAAGATGACGTGGACTTTACTTGGGATGCCAAGTGGGGACTCAAGACCTCTTTCAGGGCACAGATTGAGGGTAGTGGACAGGCGAGTATTATGTTTATGGACTTATTGAGTCCAGCTTTGAAACATCTGCAGCGAGGAATAATGACCTTATTGGAAAAACCAATAAGGGTATAAGTGTGTATGTAGAACAATCACTACATAGGGAATAAGGAGCATATTGGAAAACCAATAAGGGTATGTGTGTGTAAGTGGAACTACCGTTACACGAGAAATAAGAACTTTATTGGGAGACCAATACAAGTACGTGTGTGTGCAAAACAACCTCTATCGGAGGAATAACAATCTTACTTGGAAATTAGTAAGGTGATGTGTGTGTGAGTAAAACGACTACTACATAAGAAATAAGCACCTTATTTGGAACTGATAGGAGTATATGAGTATGAATAGAATAACTCCTATGAGATAACTAAGGACCCTAGTTGAGACGTCAACAAGGGTGTGGATGTGTAAATAAAATGAATCTATGTAAAGTTTTAAAAGTTTTTGTTTCACTAGTATTGAGAGGTAAGGACTCTATTTATGCATTTAATAAGGACATGTCTTTATGTAGTGTTATATGCAAGGAATATCCGTATAGTGTAATTTAATAATGTGTGAATTCATACGATTGAAGATTGGAAGTTGAAATAGATCCATGTTAATTTTAAATGTCCTTAAAGCTTCAATTTTAAATCTATGTCATTATTATTAGACATTCTTCATGATATTCATGGAATGGGATATGTATAAGGCTATATATGCAAGATTCCCTAGGTGACCAAACATAAGTTTTGAATTTGATTATGCTTTGGACTCTTTTCTATGATTTCAGTGTTTTATTATGACTAGGAGTATAACTTACTGAGTTCACTCACACACATGTTGAACATTTTTAGAGGATTGGGAACAAAGTGAGAGTTACCAACTACTAGTGCTTGTTAGGAGAACCTCCTTTAAGCAGGAATTGGTAGGCATGGTAGATTGAATAATTTTCTTTTGTTACATAATTGTACATATAATTTCTTTAGGAGACCTTCCTCTTGTCCCCTAATTATTTTGGTAGATTGTTTAAAAGTAAGTGGGAAAGTCTTATTTTGTGTAATAGGACGACGTCGATGTAATGGTCATCAACAATGGGCTCAAAGAAGTGATTATCTAGTACTGCCATGTGTATCTATATAAAAAAATATTTACATGGTTGTGGTGAATATCATTCCATAAATCTGTTGATGTGTGGCGGGCTATAACACAAACATGTTTACTAAATTTCTCCTAACATTTTTTAAAAATATGGTTTGACCTACATAGTGAACACATTTTCGATCCCCACAATCATTCGAACCACAGCCACATATGGAGAGCAAGCGACCTCTGCCTCTATTATAACCACCACAAAATTGACCATCAAATTTGCCAACAGAGGGCTAGAGGTTAAGAGCAGCTGCATTTGAGAGATTTCCACTTGAGTCATTTTTACTCACAATTGCAACTTCAGCCGGAAAAACTCTATTAAAGGCCTACTCTAGGGTGGTCACATCCTCATTGGCCAACAACTGAGTTTGAATGACATCTTACTCAAAGCCTAAACCATCAAAGAGCCGAGCCACTTGAATCTGATTTTCTTTCTTATGAATGTCTTCAATATTGTAGAACCCCTCTCATCTCAGTAAAATAATCTAGCACAGATTTACTGACACACTTCATGTTAAAGTATCTAACATACAACTCATAGATTCTCAACAAGTTACTTTCTTGAGACAGAATAAATGATAAGATAGTTGATATTGCCTTAGCAATACTACAATTCAAAATATGGTCACTAAATCATGACTCCATACTGTTGACCAACCAGATCATCATTAAATTGTCTTCTGCCACTCAATCCTTAGTAATAAGTATAGAGGGATCATTTGTTATATATTTGGTCATCCTACTGGCCCTCAAATACATTAAAATTGATCATTACCAATTGACATAATTCGATCCATTCAATCGGATCGTATTTATTTGAATAGACTGAGAGAATTTCAAATTGAACCCTCATTGGTCCTCTTGACAATCTCTTGTGTGCTGGATTTAGCCATTAAAGACCACGAAGTACCATAATTTAGTGTAACAATGCATCAACCAATTAAATTGGAAACTTTTTCCCCAAAATTTTCTATCTGTTTAATCACGTGGACCACCACAACTGAACCAATTAGGGCAATCCAGTAGTAATCCCAATCAATTTCTAATAAACAACAATCAATCTCAGCAATCAAGACCAAGAATTGAAGAGTTAAACAACTCAATTTCATGAAATTTGGGTGACGCAAGTAGAATTGATGATGATGCAAACAAGGTAGAAGGAGACACAAGTGATATTGAAGAAATTTCTCAACTCGAGATCATTAAATGACTCAAACCCCATAATCTTTCAATTAGGAGTAGTAGCCATGAGCTAAGAGGCTATGACAAGAAAAAAAAAAGGGAAAAATGAAATTTTTTTACCCTACCTATCTTGAAATTTGGGAAGATCATCCAAAACGGTTGTTGAAGATCGAGAAAAGAACCACAAAAATGAAAAAAAAAATCTACCCAAGAAGTACTTTACCGCTCTAATACCATGAAAAATCTGAAATTTAGATGAAAGAAGAAGAAAAAGAAGAAGAAGAATAGTTTGGAGAGGAATAACAGTTATTGCCTTGGAGTGCATACCTAAAAAATGGTGCCCCTCTTGTTCTTTTTATTAGGGTTTAAGTGATTTTTAAATAAAAAAATAGTAGTAGAAGTGCTCAATTGGTGAAGTCTTTGATAGCAGCAAAGGTGGAAATAGGGGTGGCATCGAATCTAGCCGAGCCCGAACCTGCGTTTGAACCGGGTTTGATTTAAATATTTCAAACTTGAGCTCGAGCCGAGCCTAGCCTCGAACCTAAAATTGTAATCAAACTTGAGTCCAATAACTTTAACCAAGTTCGAGTTCTAACCTATATTTAAAACTTTGCATAAAATACAAGTCAAACAAATTGTATATAAAACTACGCATACATTATACATAAAATTGGGCATAATCTCTACTTAAAATTGGACATTACCTTTGTATATTAACCTTGCATAAAATTATCTATATACTGCATAAATTTTTTCATAAAAGCTGCATAATTATGCATAAACATTATTCAATAATCAAACACAAAAACATTCATTTGAAATGCAACACTAGTTTTGTCCATTTGTACTCAATCATATCGTTTTGATTCAAGGACTGGAAAACCAAATCATCGAGACGGAGAAAAAGTTTAAGAAAAATGGTTTTGGATGACTTAATCATATGCTCATTTTCCTTTTTTCTTCGGAGCATGGATTTGTTCTTCTGAAAAACTTGAGTGAAGTTAACATTAAGAGAGTACCTCAAATAATTTGAGTCTCTTCAAGAGACATGAGGAAGAGACAAGCAGAGTTCAAGAAACAGTTTTTTTCACGTGCTTGTGATCTCGCACGTGTGAAATTGCACGATGTCTTTGAGCGCGCATGGGAGAAAAATTATTTCTCCCCTAACTTAGGTCTCTGGTTTTCGTTGAGGAGACTCGGGGGGGCAAGGGGTCTAGCAGTGCCGCCGAGGAGCTGTCGTCAGGGTTGACAGTTGGAACGAAGGCGGCGGTGACGGAAGTAGTGGCGAAGGTAGCGTCTACCGAAACAACACGGGGGTAAGGGAGTATGCGACAAAGGTGGCTGACGAGCCTCTGTCAACACATCAACAGATGAGAGGGGTTCGACGGTGATAAGGACCGGCGACGACAGACAAGGGGAGGAAGAAATCGAAATCAAACTCGAAGAGTCGAAGATGATTCTCACTCCTGGCTCT
Source organism: Aristolochia californica (assembly GCF_029961685.1). Lineage (NCBI taxonomy): Eukaryota > Viridiplantae > Streptophyta > Magnoliopsida > Piperales > Aristolochiaceae > Aristolochia > Aristolochia californica. The sequence goes on along the minus strand of NW_027182279.1, from coordinate 35,856,881 downwards.
CAGGTCCTGGGCCCTCATTAAGTTAACGAGCTAGTTCGCGAGCTTTCGAACCGAACCATGATTCGATTGAACTCGGCTCGTTAACTCAAACAATCCTTATCTGGATCTTGAACTTAGTTCGAGATCCAGATAAATTGAATCAAACCGAACCAAGCTTTAGCCGCTCGCAAACCGGCTCACCCCTAGGCGGAATGCTCAAGATGTAGTGCTTTTCTTTGGAATCTTTTATTATTTGTAAAGCTCTTCCTTTTGTTTCTTGTGCAGGCATAAAGAGATTTTTTTTTCAATTAAAAACAACTTTTAATACAAGTCAAATAAAGAATAATTTTTTCGTGCATCTGTTTGACTATGATGACACAAACGATCAGATCATATGGTCACTTACTAGTGCACTGCTCATAAATTGCGCATGCAACAAGACTGTTCCGGCCCAAGATAGACCTCGCGACACACTCCGTTTTCTTTCATTTCTGTAAGGATATCTGAGACTATGTTTACAAACTCGACACATCTTCCATTACTTTCTCCCTCCTGGCTCTTAAACAAAATCGAAGCTCTGCTCGGCGGACTGGAGATCTGGTATCTCTTGCTTTTGAACCCTTCGAGCTCGCAACCTGCACAATTTTTTGCATCGCGCTTCCAAGAGGCAATCCTCTACAGATGTTCTGCCTGGCCATACTTGGATCCCTGCCTAGACAAATTTTGCTTTCCTTCTACCATTAGTTCCATTTACTTATCTAAAACAAGCTTTTCTATACTGCTATAAGAACCAGAAAAGGCCTGCCTAACGGGAGCCAAAACTACTGCAATGCCTGTTTCTTATAGGTTAACCGCTTATACATTACATAGGTTCATATTGACCACAAATTCTGTGGCAACGAATAAAGGAAATCTTAATCATTTCTCCGGATAGCCAAAAAGTCCTGCTTGGGGCATGTCGTGTAGAGCTTGCAAATCGACCTGCTCGAAACTCAAGCAACTGATGAATTTAAAGTATATAAAACTTGCAGCAGCCATATTCATTTGCGGTACAAAATGCTAGCTACCTTCTTCACTCATATCCACATTAACATAAAAAAAGGGTACACCATAAACATTAAACCTCTGGAAGCCTACTTGGCTCTGTTATCACCTGGACACAGGCCATATCTTTGTCTACTGAAGAGCTGTAATGGAGATTAAAAGGAGCATAGGGCTCATTCAGCCGCCTGCACATGCAAAATACAGTCAGTTCAAAAGGCAATAAACAGGTTTCTGAAGACTGCCTGGACGGTGTCCAGCATTTATACAGCTGAAAAGACAATAAACAGGTTTAAAAACAGAGTGCCAGGAAAAAGTCCAATTATCCCGTAATTAGTAGTTGCTAACGGGACATCTGTCACTTTTTCTTTTTTTTTTGGAAGAGTCATCTATCACATTTATGATGCAACTTTTACCTGAAGAACAAGTAAGATCAAAGAGTAAAGTTACAACAAAGTTAACATGTACCTATAACAAAGCAAATTGGAAATTGAATGCTTACCAATTAAAGTAACTTAAAAACCCTTCATTACATTCATTGCCCCTGTACTTAAAACCCCTAAAATTCCTAATTTGTCACATTTGATAAAGACCCATATTGACACAAGAACCCCAATGATATCCCCATGTGGTACTAACTTAAACCATCATTGTATGGATTCACACTTCTTTCTAAACAAACACAATAAGTTTCATTGATTTTTACTTTCAGTTATCACTAAACTATCAATGACTCGTTAGTGAACATGGAAAAACTTAAAACTTAAAATTTCATAGCTTACAAGTCCACGTTTTGACCACGCTAATATTCTTTATTAACTCCAAACTAGACTAGTAACAAAGATCATGGCTGACTCTGCTACCGATCATAGATAGTTGTATTCCAACTGCAACACAGATTTTTGAAATAGGTGAAATCTGTTCCTTCTGGTGCTTCAAATGTCCAATTCTAATGTTCCATAATAGCTTTCAGTCTACTTTAGTTCCACATAATAGAAAAGAATTGAAGGAAAACTTTGCTCTTCTCCTTGAATAAACTTTTCTACCAAGGTTTTCATTCCATATCAAACAGCTAAAACTCATTGGAACATGGCAGTGTCTAACATGTTTGATTTTCTTCATCCATAAAATTTTGACAGGGCAGAACTCATACAGGGTGATCAAATTTTTTAATTGGCAACTAACATGTAATCAACCGATTCTAAAAATACTAATGAGAGATAAAACCACAAAGGTAGCACTTATTTGTATGCCACATTCTTAGGCAAATATCAGTACCAAGGTTTACAAATCTTTATGTTTTATGCCCTGCAGCATACCTGGTTGAGAGGATTGTCAGGAGATTTCTTCCATAGTTTCCATATCATTTCCTTGTATTGAGTGAGAGTCAGGCCTGGTTTCTCCATTTTCAGTTTTTGAAGTTCTGCTTCTTCAAAAGCCTGCATTAATTGAACATAACAATGCATTACTAGAAAAAAAAGAGCAAGGACTTTACAGAAAATTCACCACTAAAAAAAAAGGAAATACTTGACTTGACAAAGGCATTTTTTTTTAACAGAGCCAAATACATAGACACCTCCTCATATGGCTATTGAGCCAAGGGCTTAATTCATGAAAAACATTTGTTGATTGGGTCTATGGCTCATTAAAAAAAGAATAATAACTTTAAATTACCAAATGGAATTATGCAGGAGAAGGTATAATCAAGAATTGTTTTACATAACCAAGCATAACTTATTATTTAAGTTATATGAAATTATAATACCTTAAATGATCCCAGTCCAAATTATGTTCATAAACTGAGTAAAAAAAAATATAGAATAAGAAACAAATAAGAAAGGACAAAAAAAAAAAAAAAAAAAAAACATACTCTACCTTGCCATATATGCTTTAGCAATTATTTTTTCAAAATTGTTTTTCAGATTTAAACAAATGGAAATATCAGTCCCAGCCTTCAATATTACCAAGATGAAATACTTTATCTGCTTGAGTTCAATGTGGTAAAACTCCAGACTCCCACGAAGCCCTGTCCAATGAACAACGATTTTTTCTTCTTTAACTCTTGAGAACATCCAAGTTTAAAACTGTGCCAAGGCAGAATGTGTTACCATCCCTAAATTAATGTATCCAAAGAGAGGCCATGTTGGCCATGAGAGATAGGTGGAAGAATAAAGTTGTGCTTCTGTGTGAGCCTCGTAGGATTGAGTCGTAGTTTAGAAGTTCTTAGAGTGCTAATTGTATCCAATAAGAGTCCAAGGTAGAGTAAAAGGCCAACAAGGAGGAAGAGACAAGTAGTGTCAGAGAAATGAGGCAAAATTTTTAGAAGGCACCAGCTATGGAGGGGCAAAAAGAGTCAAAGAAGACTCAAGAAGAGGAGGAAACAGCTCATCCAAGGGCAGAACTGTCCAATGGAATGCTCTAAAAAATAGCACCAACTCTACAAGGGCAAACTTGTGCAAGAAGATACTAGAATGTAGCACCAACTCATCCAAAGAGAAGAATTGCCCAAAAAAACTCTCCACAAGGGGCACCAACTCAGTAGAGAATCTAGAAGCTTCCAGAGGAAGCTTGACACCCAAGGGGACATCTAACTCTTAGTCCCACGTAGGAGACACTATAGAAGTAGCTCTAGTCTATAAATTGTAAGTTCCTTGAGCCTTGTAATCCTCTCTTATCAATACAAACTCCTTTCTAACTTCAGTCAACTTATCGGTTTTGGCCAACTTATCGATTCTAGGCCAATCCAAGGGGTCTTGATCGACAATATAAAGGTCACTAAGCCAGAAGCCCCCGATCAATAGGATGTTTATTGGTGTATGGATTCTGGCCAGCTCATCCGCTCCCCAGAAGACGACCCCTAGCAATGGTAAGAATCCTTAGAACTATCTTCCATTCTTTCCATTATTTATCCTCTTTCACTCCATTAGCTTTGCTGCCCCACCCTTATTATCTACCACATCCAACTTAGAGTGGGACCATTCTAGTACAAGAAATTGGCAACTTCTCTCAAGATACTCTTTCCTGTCTAAGTTCATCTCTTCCCTAAGCCCTTCAAACCAACCCGCCATGTCCCTAGACCCCTCCAAAACTCTTCCCAACCTCCCTTGACCCCTAAGATATGCTCTCCCAAATCTTTAGACTAGCCACCACTTTCTTTCTATCGAACTCTCTCTATTGAGTCCCTTATCCAATCGCCAATCCCAAAACGCATATAAATTAGCCTTCTGCCCATCAAACCCTCAAATCACCTATACCGTTGGATTCCAACTCAAAAGTATCAAACTATAGTATCTTTTTCCCATCCTACCTCCCTAACCAATCTGTTTAGCCATAAACTTCCAAAATCTAATCCTATATCATATGACCTTTAACCCTTCTTTCTCATATACCTGTGTGTAAAAACCACCACAAAGCTCGCATGCAACATGTCCACTTGGTACTTGGGACCCTATCCTAGCCTTGGGAAGCTTTGCATGTAACCGGGAAAATAACAAAGTGTCAAGCTTCTCAAAGATTTTTTGCAGATATAATCACAAATCTTTCATGTTCAATAAATAGATCATAACCACCTTTTGGCATTTATAAGGTAAAATTGGATGAACTTGTTTGTGCATAACTCGCAAAAAGAGGTTTGGAGACTGTTGGAAGATATGATGTAATTACTTCATGTTTCTTGTCTCTTCTTCACTCTTACTAGGGTGAAGGGCATAATTATAGTATTGTACTTTTATTAGTTATAAATAGAGCTTAAGGGGGGAGGGTTTGGAATAAGTCCATAATCCTATTCTTCCTCCTTTTTTCCCCTTCTCCAAATTCGTCACTCTTCTTCTTTTCCTCCTAAACCTTCTCTCCACAACTCTTATTCCTCTTCTAAATCCTTAATCCTCTTCTACTTTGATCATACATCATGGAATCCTAAGAAGAAGAAGAAGAAGAAGAAGAAGAAGAAGGAAAAAGAGATAGCTTAGGATTCCAGTTTTTATTTCTGCTCAGTTGATCAAAGGAGACAATGATTGTTGTTGTGCTTCTCTTCCATTAAGGCTATGGTAAACATGTAACTTGGCCATCCATCTATTGACCTGATTGAATCTGCTCTTCGTCCTTTGCTGCTGCTGGATTACGATTTCTGGTTCAAGTTATCTCTCTGTTACAAGATCTTGGAGCAGCAGCATAGTTTTATTTCCAGCAACCTTCTTTAATTACATGAGGTCTCTTGCAATGATTCTGATGTAGGCTCAGCTTAAGAGCATGGTTCTTTGTTTTTTGAAGATATATTTGCAGCAGAGTAAGGAACTCGGTTGAGTTTTGGGCAGCAGAAGTGTTTTCATTCAGCTCATACCAACAAGTAGCAGAAGACCAACAAAAGCTGCTGGGATCTTTTAGTGATAATGAACTTTCTCCTGAGTGCCTTGATGGAGCGCAGAGATTCTTCAAATATGACAGAATTTGGAATGCTGCAATGCTCCTGAGAAGGCTGACATTCTGGTTTTACATGATCTGAAGCAGAGTGCAAGTGGCATTCTCTGGTTCTCAAACTCCGGCATTGGAACAGTGCCAGTAATGTCTTCATCAGAGAGCTTGGTTAAAAGCACATATTTCATCACAGAGAAAGGGCATATTAAGTATATACATATTGGAACTCATCACCATGTTGAGCAAACTTGATTATCTCAAGCTTTGAAAAGATGGATTTTGGTTTTCGCAGCTGTTTGGATATATCATTAGCAGCAGAACCTCCATCTAATTGCTGTTTGAACGTCTCATTAACAGCAGATAAGTATCTCCTTGACAACAGAATTTTCCATTTTTCATTGTTGTCTGGACGTCTCTGTTATCTTATTACAATCTGCTGCTGCCTGTTTTATTTCTGGAAGTCTTCCAGAATAAGACAACATTCCCAGTGATCCAGCCCATGATAATCAACCAGATCCAGTGATCCTCCAAGCCAACGAATATTACTGAATTCGTTTTGGTTGCAACAGCCATTGCTTCGTTGGCATCTTCATTCGGAAACCATCCTGATTGCAAGCTTCCAAAACTTGCTCTATTACTTGGTCATCCGTCATTCTCGTCAATCCATTTATCTTCAGATGTGCTGATTTGGTTGGAAGTTTTATCTTCGGAAGTTTATCTTCGTAACTGTCTCTATGTTGGACATTCCCATTCTGGTTGGCATCTTCATTCGGAAACTTTCCCGAGTTGGCGTAGATCATCTTGTTGCTCTCCAATTTCAGTTGATCCAGCCCAGCCAGTGACTTTTACATGATTGGTGTCGATAGCTGTTGCTGCATTGTTGTTTAAGATCATGGGATCCAATTTCTATCCCAAAATAGATTAACCAGCTGGTGACAGAATTATACGCTGATTGAAGTTTATTTTCGGAAAATCATCCGAGATTGTCTCTGCCGGTATTACTACTTTCGAGCGCTGACTGAAGTCTATTTCTGAAATCATTTGAGATTGTCTCTATCGGTATTACTGCTCGGTATTCCTGATCCTCACTTGCTATCTTCTATCGAGGCTCGAACCAGCAAACCAGCGAACCAACAACATACTGTTCTGCCTGATTCAAACCAACGATCTGCTTAGTTAACTCAGGACTCGAGTCAGCCTATGCTATATTGGTCTAGGTCCCGAGTACTCTACCGATTCCTCCCACAACTCGGCAATATTGGTCTAACACCGACTCAATGTAACTCGGTTTTTTAACTCGGGCTCACTCAACTCTTGATTCGAATCCCTGACTTCGGCTTGATTATTATCTTGGATTATTGTCAACTTATTATTTTGTGCACTGCTTCTTTATTTAAGGATGGACTCGTTACAGATTATTTCATGTGTCCTTATTACTCTTAAGGACTTTCACTATTTACCGGTTTTCTGCTACTATATAATTGCACATTTGGTACGTGTTATTTGGACATTGGCCTATTTCCTTTGTTGCTATTGTCTCTTTAATTGAGGTATTATTACTGAAGAAGAACTCCTCGGTTGCTTACCTTGGGTTCATTATTTGCTAACTGTTGTTGGCATTGGTTCATATGATGGGAGATTTGCATTACTTAGGAAAATAAAATACATAGTCACCCCGACTTCTTCACCTTATCTTCCTATTGATTCCCCATTACCCTTCTATTATTAGCAGCCTTTCTCCTATTGTCATATATAACTCTCAATTACCCCTTCGGCCAACCCTTTTGGACCATTGCTTTGGTTGGTCCCTTTTATATATACGAGTACTTTTAAATCCTTTGAGACCATTTATGGGTACCATTGGGCTTTTTATCGCCGTCTTGTGAATGACAGGTCATTATTACCCACTTCAGTGATTATTATCACTATATTTGTCCAAAATCATTTGAGGTTGGTTTCGACTTATGTTTTATCACCCATTTCTACCATTTGAGAGTCTGTGCTCGGTGTCGCACTTATCCTTGGGACAACATGATGGAGGAGCTTATTACTACGTCTATGTTAGTTGTTTCAAATTGGGATCACTACCATTATCTCTCAGCTTGAGGGGGAGTGTTGGACGATATGATGTAATTAAGGTATCATTGATGTAAATAGTTTATGTTTCTTGCCTCTTTTGCACTCTTACTAGGGGGAAGGGAATAATTGTAATATTATATTTTTATTAGTTAAAAATAGAGCTTAAGGGGGAGGGTTCAGAATAAGTCCATAACCCTATTCTTCCTCCTCTTTTCTCCTTCTCCAAATTCGTCACACTTCTTCTTCTCCTCCTATACCTTCTCTCGACAACCCTTAATCCTCTTCTACTTTGATCATACATCATGAAATCCTAAGTTCTAACTAGGGGTGGCTTCGAACCGAGCTGGCTCCCGAGCGCTCAAACTCGGTTCGGTGCCGGCTCGGTTCGATTCGGTATCACCCGAGCTCGATTGGATCCAGGTTCGACTCGACGGCACGCGAGCCGGCTCGTTAATTTAACGAGTGGCAGGATTCGGGGGATTTGGGATTTCGAGAGTCTCGGGATCGAGAAGAGAGTCACGTCGCAGGACACTCTTCCATTCCGTCTCTGCCATTTCCATGCCGTCTCAGCACGATTTTCTCGCGGAAAACATGGATTATAGATCAAAATTGCTGTCCATTAGCGGGGATTCATCGAAAATGGGGGATTTTGGTCTTCATATCCCTCGTTCTCCCTCTCCCTATTCGATTCCTCACTCTCTATCTCAAACTCTCGATTTCTTCGTCTATGATTTCTTCCTCATGAGATTTCTTCCTCTTTTATCTTCTTCCTATTCAATTTCTTCATCCGAAGTTCTTCCTCGCCGACGAGACGAAAGCAATGGTCCGACGGAAGGAGGTAAGATTTTTATTTAATCTTCTGGTTTTTTTTTTTCGTCGCCGACCTAACCCTACAAAAGTTCTAACTCTCACTTTGTTTCAGCAGTGCTCCTTCATTCTTGGAAGGCTTTTGGAAATGTCTTGGTCTGAATTTCTTTTTTTTGCAGCAATATAAGTAACATTGTTATTAGGAAGAAGCTTCATTCTCTTCTTTGAGGTTAAGTGAATAACGTGAGGAGGAATTGGAAGTGGTAGTGACTCAACAAGAACCATTGAAAGACTATATTATTAAGTTCTTTCTTTAAGTGAAAGCAACAGCATGCTTCTTGAATTCTGAACATGAAGAAGTTAGTCAGTTGTAAGAGGGCATTGAGAATGAATAACTTTCTGTTTGTCATGTAAGAAACTATAGATTCCTCTGTAAGATGGGGGGAGGAGAGCTTTTCTAGAGCCTAATATATACTCTTTTTCATGGTGTTGTAGCCCCTTACTTATATGAAGATAACAAAAGAGTACATGTGTTATGGTCCCTAGCCATAGATCTAGTAACTCGGCGAGGTAGTTGAGGATCCAGCACGTTAAGAAGGTTTTTGATCATTGTAATGCATAAAGAACTATCTTTTCCCTTTGCTGAAATCGTTCTCCTTGAAAAGGAGTTTCCTTTTCTCAATTATAGATGAAACCAGAGAATCAATGGACTCTTTGAGACCCAACGTATGAAACCCCTCTTTTATGATTCACGTCAAGTGTAGGTTTCTCTACCATGCAACTACTGGTCATGTACGTAAAAGAAACAGACTCTAACCCTTCTACACTCGGAAAGGGATTTAGAATTACCTCTTTGCAGTGCACGCCAATCCAGCAATCTGAATTCCTCCTCCTTCCTGAAAGAGTTCACCCAAACCCTTCTCCTCTTCCTGATTTCCATGAAAGAGGTAAGGTTCTTCTTCTTGCTCGGAAAAGAGAGATTAAATCTCTTCTTCTTCCCTCACGATCAATCTAGGTATCCACCGAATTCATCATGAGAACAAAGCACGTCAAGGATCAAAATTAGGAGATCGTCAAAGGGAACCTCCTTACTCTAAATTAACCTAATTCCAGACTTCGCTTTCTCCATTTCCTTAACCCTTAAATAGGGTATTTGACGTCATGAGAGTTTAGGACTATAAATACCAATTATACCCCTACGTCTAAGCTTATTACATAATCAATGAAAATTTAAACTAAAAGCAATATAATGAAAGTTAAATTAGATGACTCGGTGAGTCATTGTCTCCTCCTCTAAGTGACTCGGTGTGCTATTGAGTCCATAAAATCTGCCTCCCCTTGGAGAAAGAGCTTGTCCTCAAGCTCGTAAGCTGGATAGACCTGTTTGTAGGTCTCGAACCGCTCCCATGTAGCTGCTTCCGGGTCTGTAGCGGTCCACTGCCCGAGAATGTCCCACTGATCATCGTTCAAACATGCGCGTAACACCGCATAAGGTGTCAGAATGACGTAGCCATTGTCTACTGGAGGAAGAAACGGAGGGGAAGTAGGTGGCGAACCCTTGTGTGGTTTCAGGAGGGAGACATGAAACACATCATGCAATTTTGCCGTGTCTGGTAGTTGTAGTTGATAGGCCACCTGCCCCATGCGTCGAATAATGGCGAAAGGCCCAAAGTACTTGGGGGAGAGCTTATGGCGCGATGGCCCCACAATGGACTGTTGTCGGTACTGTTGTAGACGTAACCAAACATAGTCCCCTACCTCGTAAGAGACATCACGGTGTCCCTTGTTGTAGGCACTCGTCATCCGGTCCTGAGCCCGTTGTAGACGGTCTGTAATAGTCTGTAACACCTGATCACGATCCATGAGCGCCTCATCAATGGCATCCATGCGGGTGGAGCCTCTGTTATAAGAGAGAAGTCGGGGGGGATCCCTCCCATAAAGAACCCGGAAAGGAGATGACTGCAAGGCCAAGTGGAACGAAGTATTGTAACAGTATTCCACCCATGGTAGCCACCGAACCCATTGTTTCGATCGATCTCCAACAAAGCACCTTAGATACATTTCAATGGTTCGATTAACCACCTCGGTTTGGCCATCTGTCTGAGGATGATACGCGGATGAAAATTTCAATTTTGTGTCACTTAGACGAAAAAGTTCCCTCCAAAAAGTACTCGTGAAAACCGCATCCCGATCACTGACAATAGATTCAGGGATGCCATGTAATTGGACAATATGCCCCAAGAAAGTATGTGCCACTCGAGCTGCCGTGTATGGATGAGTCATCGGAAAAAAATGACCATACTTGGAGAACCGAACAACCACCACGAATAAAACTGATTTCCTAGCTGACAGTGGAAGACCCTCCACAAAGTCCATCGAAATATCCGCCTATACCTGAGTAGGAAGGGTGAGAGGCTGTAAAAGACCCGCTGGACTCAAGTGCTCAGCTTTGTTTCGTTGACATACCTGACAGGCGGAGACATATGTGGCAATGGAGGTATTCATAGCCTGCCAATAAAAATCTGCCCGAATACGCAGCAACGTTTTCTGTAACCCTTCATGGGTAGAATCATGATAAGCCAAGAGAATGGTTGGAATCAACTCAGACATGGGAGGAAGGTAAATCCGTTGTTTATAACAAATGAGTGAATCATGTATGGAGCACTTAGAATCCATGGTATCCTCTGTAATCTTTCTGTGCAGCTCCTGCAGTTTTGGAAGTGTGACATGTGCATCGCGCACCATGTCTAGGATGAGGAAACGAGGTTGGTTGACTGCATATATGAGCTGCTGGTGTTCAAAACGCCTGGACAAGGCATCCGCTGCCTTGTTTAATCTCCCCGCACGATACTCAACCGAAAAATCAAAGTCCATCAACTTACTGATCCAATGCTGCTGTGGTGAAGTCGTGAGGCGCTACTCAAGTAAGAACTTGAGACTATAATGACCAGTACGGATGAGAAAAGTACGACCCCATAAGTAAGGCCACCAGTGTTGGACCGCCTTGGCCAACCCGATTAACTCCCTATCATAAGCAGTCAATTTTTTATAACGAGCTGCCAACTGGCGACTGACAAAAGCAATGGGGTGTGAGTGCTACTGTAAGACGGCCCCAATGCCCCCACCTGAAGCATCACACTCAACCACAAATAAGTCTTCAAAATTTGGAAGCTGTAAAACTGGTGTCAATGTTGGGGCACCTTTAAGCGCCTCAAAGGCCTGTGTGACCTCCTCGGTCCAATGAAAGGAATTCTTCTTAAGGAGGTTTGTCATAGGTGCTGCCACAGGACCGTAATTCCGAATAAATTTTCAGTAATAGCCTGCTAAACCCAAGAAACCACGTAATGCAGAGCAAGACTGAGGTTGTGGCCACTCACGAATGACCTCAATCTTCTCGAGATCCACGGTGACCCCCTCATGTGATATAATGTGGCCAAGCTAAGCAACGTGAGATGCGCAAAGGAGCATTTGGATTTCTTCAAATATAGCTCATTCATCAACGCCTGAAAAGTGGAGAGAGCATTAGACAACCCGAATGGCATGACCACAAATTCAAAATGGCCGTGATGTGTGTGGAATGTTGTCTTCTCAATGTCGGAGGGGTGCATGCGAAGCTGATGATATCCAAACCGTAAGTCCAATTAGGTAAAGACCCACAACTCATCTAGGAGCTACTCCACTACCGGAATCGGAAACTTATCTGTCACTGCCTGTGCGTTCAATTCCCGATAATCAATACAAAAGCGCCATGTCCCATCATGTTTCTTCACGAGCAAGACAGGTGAAGAGAACGGGGACCTGCTGCTACGAATAAGGCCCTGTTGTACCATCGCCTGGCATTGTCTCTCAATCTCATCTTTCTCAAGGTGAGGATACCAATACGGTCGAACAACTACCACCTCAAACCCTAGTTTCAAACATATCCGATGATCACAGTGTCTCAAGGGAGGGAGCCCTGTAGGCTCACATAAAAGGTCGGAGAACTCATCAATAAGAGTATCAATAGTGTTGTCTAAAGTATCCTGGGCAATCATAGAATGAATGTGATGTTGTTTGTCCACTTGACTTCCCTGCAGGAGGACTTGGCTACCGCGCAAGACAAAACTCATTGTCAAAGCAAAGAAGTCCCATAGAATGGGTCCCAATGTTTGTAACCATTTAATTCCCAACACCATATCAAAACCGGCCAGAGAAATGACAAAAAATTCGGCATGAAAGAAAGTAGTGCCAATAGAAAAATTTACCTCTTTGCTGATCCTGTAGCTAGGAACCTTCTCCCCATTGGCCACTGAGACTGTGGTTGTCAGATGTGGAAGAATTTGTAACTGCAGGTGTTGAGCCGCAGTTAAGCTAAGAAAATTGTGGGTACTCCCTGAATCCACTAGTCCCACGAGTTCCCAATCAAAGACCTGCACTCTGACTTGCATGGTTTTGGGCGATTTCTGTCTAGTAATGGCATGCAAGGATATTTCTGGTGATTCTGCCTCTATCATCTCTTCCAAATCCTCTGGATCATCGACTTCATCCACTTCAAACCAAAACAACCTTTTACACTAATGACCTGTCTGAAACTGTTCATCACAATTGTAACACAGATTTTTAGATCTCCTTTCCGCCATCCCAGCACTTATTAATTTTTTATGTACTGAGGTGGATGATTGCTAGATCTCATATCCCCTTTCAAAGTATTACTCGGAGTGTGTCTTGGAGGAGGTGTTGTTGCCTGAACCCCCTGAGGATAATTGCGTCTTCCTTGCCAGGTGGAGGAAGTGCTCTGTTCCCCTGGCCATGGGGGTCATCTATGCTGGACTTTCTGTCGAAGTTCTAAAGCACGGGCTATATTCATAGCGCTAGATAAGTTAACAGGTGCATAGAGCTCCAACTTTAGCCGTAATGACTCCGTAAGGCCTGCCATAAATAGCGCTACTTACTAATACCCTCGTACCATACTACGTGCTCTTGCTAATTTTTCCTGGAACTGTGTTTGATATTGCTCCACTGAGCCGGTTTGGCGTAACAGAACCAAATCCCCCAAAGGGTTGCTGTAAGCGGGAGGACCAAAATGAAGAGAGCATAAATTCTTAAACACATCCCATTTGACCACCTCTCTATCAACCTCAACCTGCTGAAACCAGAGTTGTGCTTCCCCCAGTAAGTGGAAGGCAGCCAACTATACTCTATCATAAGTTGCTATTCTTTGATGGTGAAAAAAAATTTTGCACCGATACAGCCAGATCAAAGGATCTTCTGACCCATTATAAGTAGGGAAATCAAGTTTAGTATACCTGGGTACAGTGCCTCCCCCCGGATTGAAGTGTCCCCCCAGGTTGAAGTGTCCTTGCTGGCCAGAGACACTAATGCGCCCAGCAAACTCATCTCACCCTCTATTATGCGAATGGTCCCCTCCTCTTTGCTCTGGAATCATGTTCCTTCCAGTTGTTAGACCAGTCTCAATGCTATCCACCCTTCCATTCAATGTCTCTATATCGAGATCAATTTTAGAGAACATCTCCATGAAGAGAGTAAATTTTCTTTCACTTTCTGCCTGGCCTTTGAGGATCAATTCTCTTAATTCATTGTTGCTGATCTCCGTTGTGTTACCCTGCTCTGATAACAAGTTGTTATGGTCCCTAATCATGGATCTAGTAACTCGGCAAGGTAGTTGAGGATCCAGCACGTTAAGAGGGTTTTTGATCACTGTAATGCATAAAGAACTATCTTTTCCCTTTGCTGTAATCGTTCTCCTTGAAAAGGAGTTTCCTTTTCTCAATTATAGATGAAACCAGAGAATCAATGGACTCTTTGAGACCCAACGTATCAAACCCCTCTTTTATGATTCACGTCAAGGGTAAGGTTTCTCTACCATGCAACTACTGGTCATGTACGTAAAAGAAACAGACTCTAACCCTTCTACACTCGGAAATGGATTTAGAATTACCTCTTTGCAGTGCACGCCAATCCAGCAATCCGAATTCCTCCTCCTTCCTGAAAGAGTTCACCCAAACCCTTCTCCTCTTCCTGATTTCCGTGAAAGAGGTAAGGTTCTTCTTCTTGCTCGGAAAAGAGAGATTAACTCTCTTCTTCTTCCTCTCACAATCAATCTAGGTATCCACCGAATTCATAATGAGAACATTGCACGTCAAGGATCAAAATTAGGAGATCATCAAAGGGAACCTCCTTACTCTAAATTAACCTAATTCCAGACTCCGCTTTCTCCATTTCCTTAACCCTTATATAGGGTATTTGACGTCATGAGAGTTTAGGACTATAAATACCAATTATACCCCTACTTCTAAGCTTATTACATAATCAATGAAAATTTAAACTAAAAGCAATATAATGAAAGTTAAATTAGATGACTCGGTGAGTCATTGTCTCCTCCTCTGAGTGACTCGGTGTGCTATTGAGTCCATAACAGCATGCTGGCTTGCTAAAGGATTTGTGGAAACCCTGTATAGTTAACTATCAACACTATATATTCTCAATATCATATGGTTGAGGATCAAAGGAGAACAAAAAATTGAGAACTTTCTCCTGTTGCAGCAAAGTTTGCTATTTAGACATCTTAGTTACTAAGTATCTGTTTACTGACCCCTTAGCCTTTATGGTAGAGTAGCTAAGAGCTTCTGGTAATTTGTAAACGTAGGGATCGTTCTAAGGGCTTTGAGGGACGTCTTCTGTTTCCCATATCAAGCAAGCCACAAGCCGTAGGCCTTTGATGCCATCTTGGGTTGTAAGTCCCTTTTCCTAGAATTTGTAAAATGCATCAGCAAATTTTTGTTCTTTATTAACACAAAATTTATAAGCTGATTATTTACACTGTTATTTCATTATTGCATGAAGATTAATGTTGAATCTAGAGTTGTTTTAAATATTTGTATAGCATGTTATCAAATCCAAATTTCTGTAACTTCAGCTCTTATTATTAATTATTTCTGATGGCTGAAGTCTTATACACCCTACTCCTGATATAGGTGGTTGGTACCTTTGTTCAAGAGAACAAAAATATTTTACAGTTTGTCTATGAAGGTTCTCTATAAGTTATATTGTCTTATATGCACCACACCCTCATATCCATGGTCCAGTAACTAGTTGACAACTCAAGTGATTTAGCCCACCCTATGTTTACAGTATTACTCATTCAGTAATCTTCTTGCAAGGTCCAAGTGATTTTCTAAAAAAATTGAGGATTTCACTTGCATTTTCTGGAACCTGGGAATGTCCCAGTAAGAACTTGGTCAATAACCCAATACATTTAGTCTCTATAAGGATTGTAGAAATTTATATTCTGGTTGAAGTTTTTTATATGGGATGCCTTGAGCATGTAAGAACTGTTAGTTTTGTCTCCTGAGTTTGCAAAAAAAAATTCCAAATATAATATTTGGTTAGTTCTTCATTGTTTGAAGAGTTTTTCATCCTCAAATTCTTACCCAACTGATATGAGAGAGAGGCTATTTCAGGTCTTAGTGTTTTTAAAGCAGAGTCCTAGTTTTCCCTGAGGATATTGTAATACTCAGAGGTAACGTTTTCTAGTTTCCTGCATTTCTGCAGATACTCAAACTAGTTCTGTTAGCCCACTGGCATGTAGTATAGCAGCTCCTAATCTGAAATTCCAAGATATTGAATACAATCATATAACCAAGCTGAAGAGTTTTTTTTTAAATGTACGTTGAAGCTCGAGCTCGGCTCGAACTCGGTTAAAATTATGGGGCTCGAGCTCGATAATAATTTTAGGCTCGAGGTTGGGCTCGACTCGAGCTCGAGTTTGAAATATTTAAATCAAACTCGACTCGAACATAGGCAGGTTCGGGCTTGGCTCGGCTCGATGCCAACCCTAGTTCTAACAGAGACTCGCTACTATGTTTAGGTAAACTATTGACATTGTTAAAAAGCGGGTCTAGGTTCATCCAAAAAGTTAAGACAACTATTCCCAATTAATAACATAGGATTTTTCCGAACATTAACTTGTGTGCCAATATCCCTTGTAGGAATCCGGTTATGGCCACCTAGCAATATCTCATTGTTTGGGAAGGTTTTCCCCCTTGTAATATGCTCATTTGAGCTTTCTCTTAGTAAAATTCAGCATTATTTCAAAAAAAAAAAAAAAAAACTTATGTGCCATTATTTCTACTAACACTCCTCATCATGTCTAGGCCTACACAAATAGTTGCCTGAGATGTGGATAACATAAACTAGACACAAAGTAAACGGGACAGAAACTAATCCCTACAAAAGTAATCTCTACTATGTAGTAAAAAATGAATCCAAGTTGATTCCAAAATGATTAAACAAAGTTAAGAGGACTTTTTCAAGTAATAAGTACCAGATTTATTTATTTTTTATCTTAGATCAATGTAAGAAATATGGGGTAATTTTAACACTCCATTGTCAAGTACCCAATCTGATAACACATTAAAGATGAGTCCAACTCTATCCCAAAATAAAATGTCGACGTAAGAAGATCTACCACTAGATTTTTCCTGAACTTAACCAATATTAAATTATTCCCACTTATAGATATATGCTCAAACCATTATTGCATTTAAGAGGCCCCGTACATGCAGACTAGACATCTAAGAAGCTAATGAGTTTGATGACAACTTTCCACAACTCGGCTAGAAATTACTTTGTTTTGTTAGAAATTGCCTCCATTTCCTAATTCACAGTTTTCAATCACACAATTCAAAATCCATGCAATGTTCAATTCAAAGACAACTCAAAAGAAAAACTCAAAAAGAGTAAACAAAGGATCTATCTTAAAAAAACTTAAAAAGAGTAAATGTATTAAGAAAAGAATTGATCTTCCCCACAGAAAACATTATCAAATATCCAACACCTTTATAACAAATTTCAAGAAATTTGCCAGTCCTGGGATCACTTACATAAACAAAAAAAAAAAAAGCCAAAACATCACTGCAACTTGAAGGAAAAAAAAACAAAACACTGCAGATTATGACATCGTGGACCAATGGCTAATTGCTTTTCTCTCCCAATCTAAATTAATTTTTCGGATTAAATGCTCTTTTTAACACGTTTTAGATAATAGAGAACACTTTTATCTTAGAAATTTATCACATTTGAAAAATTAATGACAATTAATGCATCAGATTAGAGTCCTAGGGTTCCAAGAGAGTCAGAAAAAGAACAAAGGAAAGCATAGTACAAATGAAAAAAGAATTTCCAAAAGCTAGAAAGCTTTATCATAAGATGGGAAGGAGCACAAGCGTCCATGATACTGATACTTGTGGAGAATAATCCAGCAGATTGCTGGATTTATTTTATTAATTGAAAGAAAACAGAAGGTCAAACAGGAACTGGTCAATTGAGTTTATGATTTATATTCCGCCTTGGACGTTTGTAACTTCGATTTTTGAACATCTAACACGAGAAGAAAGGGGAAAGCAATACAATTAAAGCCATTTTCCATCTTCTCTAAATTTCCCCCAAAATAAACAGCCATATCACAAAATTTTGATCTTTATCAATGGAAAATGTTGAGGAAGATCCAACTGAACTAAGATCAAGTGAACATGATACCTTAAATGAAGCCTTCAGCCTCCTCTCTGGGTGTCGGTCCACCGGAAGGGATTCCGCCACGCTCATCTTCGCAAGTGCGTCCTCCACCGAATGTGCTTCAATAATCGAATCGTCTCTGTTACTATTACTTACAAGCACCATCCTTTCATACTCCTCCTCATTGGCAGTTCTGGTCTGACGCTTCTTGGAAGTCTCCGCCCGCTGCAGTATCTGTTGCTGCTCCTCCTCGCGGCGACGGAGGAGCTCGGCCTCGGTGACCTTGGGGACAGGTACGGAGACCCGAGTGGCCTTCTTGTCGGGTTTCTTCCCAGCCACATCCAGCTCCTTCTCTTCGAGCTCAGCTATTCGCCTGATCTCGGCTTTGCGTGCAGCGGCCTCGGCACGCTTCTCGGCTTCCTCCTCCTTTTTCTTGGCGGCGCGGGACTTGGGCCCCTCGGCGTCGCGCCAGTACTGCTCCTCCTTATCTTGGGTCTCGCGGTCTTTGCGCTCCGATTCAGTGGCGGTCTTCCGAGCCCTAGCCGCCTCCGCCTTGCTGTTGACGCCCATCTTCTTCGGCATCTTTGCTGCGGCGATGAGACGAGGAGCGGTTGATGGTGATCAGTCTGCTGACATTGCTGAGATTAATTTGTATTGTACGGTTTCCCTTTTATTGGTTTTTTTTGTTTTTGTTATAGTGTGCCTGTCGAGTTGGAAACGTTTGTGCGGCAATGAAAAAATAGTTTTTTCCTTGATTTTTCTAAAAACATATTATAAAAAAATCTTTTTAATTAGTTTTTCTTGTATTTAAAATTTCTAATAGTTATAAAAAATGATTAAAAATTAATTATCATGTCTATACTCTTGTGCATTCAAATATCCATTTTACTTGGGGCACAATTGGGGTTTGAAAAAACTTTCTTCACTACATTCAAAGAACTTAGTTAGCTTTGCTTATTGGTTGTCCTTAAACACAAGGTAGAATAAGGATATTGACGGTGTCTTAAATTGAGTACATTGGGTCTCTACTTATAATAGAGAATAGTCACGGAATTAGAGTTAAGTTAAATTATCCATGTCCTAGTTATATCTAAAATATATATCTTGAATTTAGGTATGAAACAAGTAAACAACTATAACATAAACAGAAGAGTTATAATACTAGAAGACCTTGTCTGAGAATTTCTATGAGACTCATGTAAGACTTTGCCATGTTGGTTCTTCTTCTATAAGATTCTTTAACCATGAGAGTCATGTAAAACTCTTCCTATCTCTCTTCAACACTCCCCCTCAAGATGGAGTTGTCAACTTCTATTTGCAAAGAAAAAAATTAGTCTTTACTTTACTATAGCTGCAAAATTCTTCATATTCTATTTTCCCATTACTTGGATATTCTGGTTATATAAAAGTTTTTACTGCAACATGTGAAATTCTTCATGGTAGGCACCTCAATACCTTTTCTTAGTACTTCTACTTCTCTCCATCACGTTGAGGATCCAAAGGGCACACAAATCTAGATAGGACAAAACACGATATAAGAGAGAAAAATTCACTCCTAGCCAAATAATAGAATTCTATACACCAATCAAAACGGTCCAAGTTTGATAAATTATGCTTAATTTCAAAGATGGAAAAGAAGCCCAAATATAGGGAATGAAAAAGAGGCTACTCATGATTTTAAGGGTAGCTCAGCAAAAAATACCACTTGGGTGAATAAAGAGATTTGACTCAAGTTGGGTGTTGGATGCACTTCCTCTACTTTGTAGGTAGTGGATTATAAGTGTTGCTCCAAAGTGATGAAAATAATGATAAATTAAAGAAATATTAGAGGTTTTACAAAGGTATATGTAAAGGTAGTAGTAGTTCCACACCAATTATCTAAATCTAGAAACTTTAGAACGAAGGAGGCACATAATGCAACAACACTGACTCCAAACTGAGTTTCTAATTTTAAAGACATAAAAAACACAAATGAAGGACATGCCTTAACATAAGTTAGATTCTAGGATTTTATGCTTAGAACAACTACAGTTCAAGGGAAGAAGAAGGAGAAAGAAGGAAAGGACATTAGAGAGTTTAGGAGAGAAGCCTAGGCACATGAGACAAGAAAGGAGAAGGAGAAATGAGGAAGAATTAGAGCACTAATTTTAATGCCCTCCCCCTTAGTTTGATATTTATAGTTTTAGGGAAGAAACCCTAGTACATGAGTAAAAAGAAAAGGAACATAACATCTATCATAATTACAACTTATGCCACTTGGTCACTTAATTACAATAGATTTCACTCATACTACTTCAACACTCCACCCCAAACTGGTGCAAAAACAACAAATATCCCCAGTTTGGTACATGTAGTTGAGGGCAAGCTTGTAGGAATAGCTTTTGTGAGAATATCTACTAGTTGATTTTTGGAAGGAACATACTACATGGATATGACATATGCTTGTAATTTTTGTCGAATAAAATGATAGGTAATTTCAATGTGCTTGGTTCTTTCATAAAAACTGGATTGGTTGTAATGTAAATAGTTGTCTGGTTGTCATTGTGGAATTGCATAGGCTTAGTTATATGAAATCCAAGCTCTGACATCAAGGATTTTAGTCATAACAATTCACTTACTTCATGGGCCAACACCCCCCCCCCCCCCCCCCCAAACCCCATCTTATCCATAGTTGTACAATAACTGGAAGTTGATTTTTTGCATATCTTTTCCATAGTTGTACAATAACTGGAAGTTGGAAGTTGATTTTCTACATATGCAAAACCATCGATATTAGTATGTCCATGGCATTTATATAATAATCATTGATTTGGATTTTTCTTTAGATATAGGAGTACTCTCTCCTGTGCTATCCAATGAGATTGTTGGGGTTAATGAGTAAATTGATTGATAACACTCACAACAAAAAGGTATGCCAGGTCTTGTGACTTTGATAAATTAATTTTTCAACCAAATGTTGGAATCGTCCAACATCAACTATATTCCCAAATTCTATTGAATTTATGGAAAGAGAAAATTTCACTGACTTGTTCTAATTTGAGTACAATGAGTCTCTATTTATAATAGAAGAAACTAGTATAATCCCATTATAATTAAACTACCCTTGTCCCAATTACACCAAAGTTAACACTAAATGATTAGTCCTAGAATAATTGAATAACAATATATATATATAGAGGACTAACATAACTAAAACACCTTTAATTGAGACTCTTCTACGAGACCTCCTCCTGTTAGACTCCTGTATGACTCCACCATATTAATTCTGCCAATGTGAGACTTCTTATAGTGAGAGTCATGTAAGACTCTTCCATATTTACCCTTCAACACTCCCCCTTGTTACAGTCCCAGGTTATGGATCGAGTAACACGGCATGGAACTTGAGACTCTAGCACTCAGAATTTAAACTCACTTCACGTCAAGGGTCTGTATAGGAGTTTTTCTCTTTAACTAGTGCTCGACCAGGAGGAAAACTCCTCTTTTGATGGTCTTACTGAGTTGCTGTGATAGGTAGGATACCCCACAGCAATGTTGGGCTTGCTAGAGCAAGCTGCCCTCTTTTCTTGCTCACGACAAAGAGGGTTTGGCCCTCTTTGTTGCTGCTCTAGCTAAGAGTGCAACCCTACTTTCTAAATTAACTTGAAGCACGAGTTTGGGATAGATTCTTACCTCTTCTTTGCTGCTATGATCAGCTCCCACGTTGCACCAGGATTGCTCAAGATATGAGGATGAAGATCCTCACTTTTCTACTCGTTAAGGGAGGAATTGAGGCCCTCTTGCTGCTGCTGCCGAGAAGGAGGACAAACCTCCTCTTTGGCTCGAAAAAGGGGTAGGAAGCTCCTCTTCTTAGTATGGATGATGATGGATGAATTTGGGAGAAGATGGATGGCAATAGAGGGTGAAAGATAGGTTGGATTTTTGGAGTAAGCCCTAAACTCGAGATCAAGAGGTGATCTCAACCTGTTTAGACTAGGTTATTCTAAAATCTCAAAGGTTCCCTATTTCATTCATTCCTTTCCCTTAAATAGATCACGTCATGGAGTTTTAGGGTTAGGGTTACAATAATTCCCCATAATGCCCCTACATATAAAGTAATTAGAAATAACTCCTACTTAAAACAATATAAGAAATAAATCCTACTCAAAGTAATATAAGAAATACATCCTATTGAGTGAGTTGTTGTTGCCTCTTTCGTTGTGTGACTCGGTGTGCTATTGAGTCCACAACATCTGCCTCCCCATGGAGAAAGACCTTGTCCTCAAGCTCAAAAGTTGGGTAGACTTGTTTGAAGATGTCCACACGTTCCCATGTTGCAGCGTCGGGGTCAGTGTCCGTCCACTGAACGAGAATCTCCCAATGGTTATCGGTCAACCGCGCATGTAACACCGCAACTGGGTTAAGAATAACCTCGCCATTATCAATCGGTGGTAGGAATGGAGTGGATGTACGCTGTGAATGCGGCTTCAAAAGAGAGACACGAAACACATCATGAATTTTGGCCGTGTTCGGTAATTTGAGCTGATAGGCGACTAGTCCCACGTGTCGAAGAATGGGAAATAGCCCGAAAAATCTGGAAGAGAGCTTATGACATGGGGGTCCCGCAAGAGACTGCTAACGATAGGGCTGGAGCCGTAGCCACACATACTCCCCAACCACAAAAGAGACCTCACGATGGCCTTTGTCGTAGACATCCTTCATCCGAGCTTGGGCACATCGTAGTCGTTTTGTGATATTCTGTAGCAACAGATCCCGGTCTATGAGTGCCTGATCAATCGCGTCCACGGGGGTGGACCCTGGGTTGTACGAGAGAAGGCGAGGTGGATCCCGACCATATATAACCCAGAAAGGAGTGGATTGCAAGGCAGAGTGGAACGAAGTGTTGTAATAGTATTCGGCCCACATAAGCCATTGAACCCATTGTCGTGGAAGATCCCCCACCAAGCACCGTAGATACATCTCAATGGTGCGGTTCACCACCTCTGTCTGCCCGTCTGTCTGTGATGATAGGCGGAGGAGAACTTCAATTTTGTCCCACTCAAGAGAAATAGTTCCCACCAAAAGGTGCTCGTAAAAATTGCATCTCTGTCACTCACAATGGATTCTGGAATGCCATTTAAGCGGATTATCTGCTCCAGGAAAGTTTGAGCAACCCATGTTGCTGTATATGGATGAGCCAGCGGTATAAAATCTCCGTACTTGGAGAATCTATCAACCACCACGAAAAGAACGGATTTGTCAGAGGACAGGGTAGGCCTTCCACAAAATCCATCGAAATATGGGCCCAAACCTACGTAGGAAGGGCCAAAGGCTGGAGAAGACCAACTGGACTCAAGTGCTCGGCTTTTTTGTGTTGGCATACCTGACGATCGCCCACATAAGTCGTAATAGAGGGTTTCATGACTTGCCAGTAAAAATCAGCTCGAATTCTGTGCAAGGTCTTATGTATCCCCTCGTGTGTACTGTCATGGTAGGCCAAGAGAATAGTTGGAATCAACTCGGATTTAGGTGGAAGGAAAATCCGCTGCTTGTAATAAATAAGTGAATCCTGGATGGACCACTTCGAATTCATTGTCCCTTCCGAAATCTTCTGATGCAGTTCTTGCAGTGCAGGGTCAGTGGCTTGTGCATCTCTCACTAAGTCCAGAATGAGAAATCTTGGCTGGCTGATCGAATAGACCGACTACTGATCCTCAAAACACCGTGACAAGGAGTCTACTGCCTATTTAATCTCCTCACATGATATTCCACTAGAAGTCAAACCCCAACAACTTACTGATCCAGTTCTGCTGTGGCGACGTCGTCAAACGCTGTTCTAGTAGGAATTTAAGGCCGTAGTGATCCATGCGTATGAGAAAATCCTAGCCCCAGAGATAAGGCCTCCAATGTTGGACCGTTTTGGCCAACCCAATCAATTCACGCTCATAGGCTGCCAGCTTGTGATGACGGACTGCCAACTGTCTGCTAAAATACGCAATAGGATGGCTCGGCTGTTGCAAAATGGCCCCAATGCCCATGCCCAAAGTGTTGCACTCTACCACGAACAATTCGTCAAAGTTGGGAAGTTGTAAGACTGGCGTGGATGCAAGGGCAGCTTTGAGTGCCACAAACGACGTGGTGGCCTCCTCATTCCAAATAAAGGAATTTTCTTGAGTAGAATGGTCAATGGTGCTACCACTGGCCCATAGTTCTGAATAAATTTGCGATAGTAGCCTGCAAGACCCAAAAAACCCCGTAGTGCAGAACACGACTGTGGTTGCGGCCACTCATGAATAGCTCGGATCTTCTCGAGATCCACCGTAACCCCTTCATGTGAGATAATGTGTCTCAGATACCCCATATGTGAAGCCGCAAAAGAACACTTGGAATGTTTCAAATAGAGCTGATGTGCTCTTAACAAGTCGAAAAAAATCCTCAAGTGTGCCAAGTGCTCCTCAACTGACTTGCTATAGATCAAAATATCATCGAAAAATACAAGAACAAAATTTTGAAGATAGGGGCTAAATACCTCGTTCATCAAAGCTTGAAAAGTGGAGGGTGCATTGGATAACCCGAACGGCATGACGACGAACTCAAAGTGGCCATGGTGCGTGCGGGACGTCGTCTTCTCAATATCAGAGGGGTACATCCGGACCTGATGGTATCCCGAACGGAGGTCGAGTTTAGTGAATAACCACGACCCATGTAACTCATCCAGGAGCTCATCTACTACCGGAATCAAAAACTTGTCTTTTACTGTATGCATGGTCAACTCCCGATTATCCATGTAGAACCTCCATGTCCCATCATGTTTCATCACAAGTAAGACGGGTGAAGAGAATGGGGAGCGACTGGGATGAATAAGACCCTGTTTCAACATCTCTTGACATTGACGCTCTATCTCTTCCTTGTGAAGGTGTGGGTAACAGTATGGTCGCACGACCACTACCTTAGATCCTGGTTTCGAATAGATCCTGTGGTCACAATGCCTCAGGGGAGGCAAACCCGAAGGCTCCTGGAAGAGGTCAGAGAAATCCTCAACCAAACCATCACTAGTACTGTCAGGCTGATCCTGTGTCTGCAAAGTGTGCATGCGATGGGCCCTGTCCACCTGACAGCCCTGTAAGAGCACCTGACTTCTGACCAAATCAAAGCTCATGGTTAAAGTTGAAAAGTCCCAGAGAATGGGCCTCAACGTTTGTAACCATTTAATGTCTAATACCATATCAAATCGCACCAGGGGAATAACAAAAAATTCAGCATTAAACGAAGTAGAGCCAATAGAAAAAGTTATCGCCTTACTAATCCCATAGCTAGGGACCTTCTCGCCATTGGCCACTGAGACGGTGGCTGTCAGATGAGTGTGTATCTAGAGCTGGAGATGCTGTGCGGCTATCAAACTCAGAAAATTGTGTGTACTCCCTGAATCGACTAGTCCCACTAGTTCTTGGTCGATGACATGAGCTCGGACTTGCATTGTATTAGGCAATTTCTACCCAGTAATAGCATGCGAGGATATCTCCGGTGGTTCCTCCTCGATAATATCCTCTGGCTCCTCTGGATCCTCTGAATCCTCCACCTCGAGCCAAAATAATTGTTTACATTGGTGTCCTACCCGATATTGCTCATCGCAGTTATAACATAAAATTTTGGACCGCCTTTTTGCCATCTCCGCACTCATCAATTTTTTTATAAAGCTCGGTAGGGAATTACTAGGGCGGGGATTGGCTACCCGAGTCGTAGTCGGAGTGTGTCTGGATGGTGCTACTAGAGATGCTTCCTGAGATGAATTATAGCGGTACCCTTGCCACATGGAGGAAGTGTTCCTCTCACCCGACCAACCCGGCTTTCGTTGCTGCAACTATTGTCGTTGTTCTATTGCTCGGGCCATATTCATTGCATGAGCTAAATCCATAGACATAAGGAGTTCTACCTCTAGCCTTAAATACTCATTGAGACCTGTTGTGAATAGGGAGACCTGCTGGTCAACCAATACCCTCTCACCAGCATGAGCCAACTTTTCCTGGAACAGTTTTTAATATTGTTCCACCAAACCAGTTTGTCTCAATAGGACTAACTCTCCCAGGGGGTTGCTGTTGGCTGGAGGGCCAAATCTAACTGTGCATAAATTTTTAAATTCTCCCCAAGTCATTCCTGGTCTCTCTTTCTCTACTTGAGTAACCCATAACATGGCTTCATCTATCATATGGAAAGAGCCTAGTTGCACCTTATCCCATTCAGTAGTCCCTTGGTTCAAAAAAATAAAATTCACATCTATGCAACCAAATTAAAGGATCAACTGAACCATTGAAAGAGGGAAACTCTAACTTGGTGTACCTTGGAACTGTGCCTCCATGTTGGGGTCCTTGGACAGTAGTGCGCCCAGGCCACTGCTCCCCTCTTCTGTGATATGGTTGAGCAACCTCTGTCACCTATGGACTCTGATGTCTCTCTGCCCTCAACTCCGTTAGCATGCCGATGACTCGACTCATCTCTTCTTCCAAACCACAAACCTTCCCCAACAATGGTTGTGCTGTTTCAAGGCTCTCTTCTATCTTTTGTATCCTGATTTGGATTTCTTCATTGCTGATATTATCCCCCATGTTACCCTGCTCTAATACCAAGTTGTTATGGTCCTGGGTCATGGATCGAGTAACACGACATGGAACTTGAGACTCCAGCACTCAGAATTTAAACTCACTTCATGTCAAGGGTCTGTATAGGATTTTTTCTCTTTGACCAGTGCTCGGCCAGGAGGAAAGCTCCTCTTTTGATGGTTTTACCGAGTTGCTGTGATAGGTAGGATACCCCACAACAACGTTGGGCTTGCTAGAGCAAGCTGCCCTCTTTTCTTGCTCACGGCAAAGAGGGTTTGGCCCTCTTTGTTGCTGCTCTAGCTAAGAGTGCAACCCTACTTTCTAAATTAACTTGAAGCACGAGTTTGGGATAGATTATTACCTCTTCTTTGCTGCTATGATCAGCTCCCATGATGCACCAGGATTGCTCAAGATATGAGGATGAATATCCTCACTTTTCTGCTCATTAAGGGAGGAATTGAGGCCCTCTTACTGCTGCTGCCGAGAAGGAGGACAAACCTTCTCTTTGGGCTCAGAAAAGGGGTAGGAAACTCCTCTTCTTAGTATGGATGATGATGGATGAATATGGGTGAAGATGGATGGCAATGGAGGTTGAAAGATAGGTTGGATTTTTGGAGTAAACCCTAAACTCGAGATCAAGAGGTGATCTCAACCTGTTTAGACTAGGTTATTCTAAAATCTCAAAGCTTCCCTATTTCATTCATTCTTTTCCCTTAAATAGATCACGTCATGGAGTTTTAGGGTTAGGGTTACAATAATTCCCCATAATGCCCCTACATATAAAGTAATTAGAAACAACTCCTACTTAAAACAATATAAGAAATAAATCCTACTCAAAGTAATATAAGAAATAAATCCTATTGAGTGAGTTGTTGTTGCCTTCTTCGTTATGTGACTCGGTGTGCTATTGAGTCCACAACAACCCTCAAGTTGGAGTTTATAACTTCAATTTGCAATTAAAAGGATTCTTGGTCTTTAATCTTCACTGGCTAAATTTTTTTCGTGGAAGTTAAATCTTCATCATTTGTTCTCCCCCTTTTTGAATATTTTGATCACATAAAAATAACCACAACATGTGGAACAAAATACCGCTTTCTTATTCTTGTTCTTCTACTTCTTCCATTCAAGCTAGGAATAAAAAGGACACAGAGACTCAACTTGGACAAAGCACAATGTGGAAGAAAAAAATTACTCCTAGTCATATGAAAAAGCTCCTTACACCAATCAAAATGGTCATAGTTGAAACACACTCCGCTCAATTTTAAAGGCAAAAAAATTGCCCAACTTTAGGGCTTAACAAAGAGATTATTCACCTTTTAAGGGTACCTTGTTGAAAGATAAGCTCAAGCCTACACGACCAAGAATTGCCCAAAAATTGGGCCTAGGCCCATAAGAAGTAGGACCCACCATGATTACCATGAGCTGGCATCCTTATCACATAAGTTGGAAGACCAAGAAGGACTCACAAAAGTATCTTTATCTTAGGGCCACAACGAAGAAGAGTTTTAGTATGAGTTATGTTTGTCTTTTATTAATATTGAGTTATTTAATTAAGTTATGACTTATCTTTAAGAGTTAGAGTTTGGGTGTAATTGGGACAAGGGTAGTTTTATTGTAATTGGACTCTACTTCTTTCCTCTATTATAAATAGAGGTTCATGTACTCTGATTACAACAAGTTATTGATGTCAATGAAGTATTTCACTTTTCCATAAATTCAACATGGTATCAGAGCAGATTCTGTGAGTTGACTTGGTCAACTCACGGAGGTAATGTGATCCTTTTCTCTAAACCCTAAACCCTAAGTCTAGGTTCGTAGTTATTTTTTTCAGTCCCTAAATCCATAGTTTTCTTTGCATTTTTTACCTCTATACATAGTTTTTTATATTGAAAATTATATATTGACGGAAATATATTTGAGTCTAATTTCTAAAAAAAACCTATTTGTTCCAATCGGAGTTATGTTCAGAGAGATATCGATATTTGAATGAGCGAAGGTCAGATTGTAAAAATGTTCAAGTAGTAGCAGCAATCTTCCGATTCCGAGGTATTTTTTGCTATCAAGACCAAGACTTTATGTGGTGAAATATATATCAAACAAAAGATCTGTAAGGCTATTATTTTACCCATTCAACCAATTTTTTATCTGAGTTAGGTACAAATATAAATAAATATTTGAAGTAGCAAAGGTTAGATTGAAAAAGAGGTTTGAGCTGCAGGAGAAATCTTCAAATTCCGAGGTATTTTATGATATCAAGAAAGAGAATTAATATGGATAAATATATCTGAAAATAAAGATACATAATTATAGTTTCTCAACTATTCAACCAATTCTCGGTATGATTTTATTATAAGGAGATATTGATCTTTGAAGAGTTAATGGTCATTCTGGAAAAAACAGGAGAAATAATATTTAGTTCGGCCAGATGACAGAGACTGAAATATATCAGATTATTTATCTTCTCATAATTATATTTTATGAAGATATGTTATACTTAGATGAAAGGTATTTAAGTCTAGTTTCATACGAAGAAAATTTCATGTCAATCTAATCTATATTTAAAGATATATTCGCATTGGAAGAATCAAAGGTCATGCTGGTATTCTGTTGTATTGAAAAATCCAAATTTATGCCAATTGTTTGTGTCACTTTTTGAGTTGATATATCAGGAAAATATCTTGCTTCTCCCTGGTTTGAGGGCTTATCTATGCATCTATATTATAAGGGCTTATTGCTACATCTATGATATTTGGTTCAAGCTGGGATCACTGCCACTACCTCCCAACTTGAGGGGGAGAAGTAGAAGAAGTACAAGAAAGAGGTATTTTATTCCATATGTTGTGGATGAGTTTATGTGACCAAAATATTCAAGAAAGGGGGAGCACAAAAGATGAAGCTTGTGCATCTAAGAAGATACTTTTATATCGGATTATTTCATGGGTTCTTTTACAAAGTTTATTATTTGGTTTGTGTTATATGTGTTGGAAGATGGTCGTGTTATATTCAACTGCAGCTATTATGTCTCTTTTGGGACATTATTATTGAAGAAGAGGTGGCCTCATGTCATCATTTATTTTACCCCATCAAAAAGATAAAAATTATTTGTGGTTGGGAGTCCATGATGGAGGAACTTTATCCCCATCAAAAAGATCAAAATTATTTGTGGTTGGATGTCCATGATGGAGGAAATTCATCCCCGTAAAAAAGATCAAAATTATTTGTGGTTGGAAGTCCATGACGGAGGAACTTTATCCCCATAAAAAAGATCAAAATTATTTGTGGTTGGATGTCCATGATGGAGGAACTTCATCCCCATAAAAAAGATCAAAATTATTTGTGGTTGGAAGTCCATGACGGAGGAACTTCATCCCTGTCAAAAAGATCAAAATTATTTGTGGTTATAATTCCATGATGGAGGAACTTATTATTACATCTATGATATACACCCCTCCCTCCCTGTAATGGCTTTTATGTCTCCTACCACTTGAGAGTCGTTATCCTGTGGAGGGACATGGTGGTGCACACTTCAGAGCAATGCCGATAGACACACTACCGATAGAAGTGGAGTGTGCCCTACATCCAACATTAGAACTGGAGTATGAAGCAATGGCTTACCGACTAGGAGTGATTTTTACTCTCACTTATATAATGTTGTAGGGCCTCAATGAAGGACGTAATAGTGTGAGGGGGAGTATTGGAAGATGAAGGCATATCGGAAGATGTGCCATTTTATACAAAAATATTCTATACATTATTTGCAGCAAGCTAGGAGTTCATGTTGTTCTCTCACCCCCAACTTGAGGGGAAGTGTTGAAAGATAAGCTCAAGCCTACATAACCAAGGAAGTCCCACATATATAAGATTATTATAAGATAGACCACACGACCAAGGAAGGCCCACAAGATGGGCCCAAGCCCATAAGAAGTAGGACCCACTATGATTACCATGAGCTGGCATCCTTATCACATCAGTTGGAAGATCAAGAAGGACTCACAAAAGTATTTTTATCTTAGGGTCACGACCAAGAAGAGTTTTAGTTTAATTTATGTTTGTCTTTTATCAATATTGAGTTATTTAATTATGTTAGGACTTATCTTTAAGAGTTAGAGTTTGGGTATAATTGGGACAAGGGTAGTTTTATTGTAATTGGACTCTACTACCTTAAATAGAGGTTCATGTACTCTGATTACATCAAGTTATTGATGTCAATGAAGTATTTCACTTTTTCATAAATTCAACATACCTCAAACACAAATCACCTCTTGGGTGATGTCAAAGTGGCATCAAAATAAATACTTCCTCCACGTCAAGGAGGTGGCAAAAGAGGTAATTAAAAGGATGACACAAGAGTGTAATTAAAGAAGATGATGTATGTCTACTTATGTATTTTCTTTTACAAAGCTTGTAGCCCTAAGTGCATTGTAGTCATTGCAAACCTCCTTCCACAACTATAAATAGAGGCTCAATGCATGGGGGTAGATCATTAGGTTTCCCCTCTTCTCTCTCAAATTCTCCCTAGATTTTTCTCCTCTCCCAAGCTCTCTCTCTCTCTCCATCTCTCTAGCCAAGTTCTCTCTTCTGCTTTCTTTTCCTCTCCTCTTTCACCACTTTGGTCAATGACCTTGTCATGAGATCCTAAATTCAACATGGCATCAAAGCAATGAATTTAGGATCCCCACGTCAAAGATGGTATTTTAAAATTCTTGATGATCAAGCCTCACTTGAAAGTTCTTTGTTAAGCAAGTTAGAAGCTTCGTTGAGATAAGTTGATCATCTTCGTTATTGTTGCTCTTTAATGGCATGGTTGCCAAATTTTTTATCACTGGAAGATGATTTAAAGATGATATTTTTCAACTAATCTAGATAGAATCCTTGAATATTACTTGGAAGGTGCTCTTTCAATGGTTATTTTTCACTCGGATTTGCAAGTTTGGCTACAATCGATCAAGATCGATTATGTTATGTTCTTTTGCATGAAAAAGGTGACTATTTGTGCTTGAAATTTATTTCTGATAAAGATCTATCTTCCCATGATTAATATGATCTAAGGCTGTTAATCCAATGGATTTTGTTAAGTTGAATAAATTGGTTATGTGTTGTTCCTCTCCTTGCCTCTCAAAGAGCTTGGTAAATTTTTTTTTGAAGATTGACGAACACTTCAGTTTTCTTGATTAAGAAGATGATTCTTTGATGCTATTTTCTCTTCATTCCACATAGAGATTAGTGTTCATATTTTTTGGACAAGGAATTCAAGAAAAAAGAAGTAAAAGCTATTTTTTTTAAAGAGAGTTGGTGCCAAGGTGTAGAAAGAAAGCTTCCTTCTTTAGATTATATTCCAGCCCACACGAGTTCTCTTGAATCTCATTGGATTTCACTTGTCTTTATTATCTTCTCCTTGCCTAAATTAATTAAGGTAAGTAAATTCTTATGGAGTCCATAGCATCTAGAGTAGCTGGTTGACGTAGAGGGTAACTTACGTAATTTTCAGAATTCTCAAGTAAGTGGCATTGATGTAATTCATTTCAAACCCAGGACTTGCCGTTGTCTTTTGTAATGGCTTTTGTAAGTGTCATTCCTAATCTTTATAGGGACATGGTTGAATGAAATAAGACAAGAATTGTTCAAAAGGTAAATGAGATCGGGTTCTCTCTCTCATGAGGCCTAAGGGTGGAGCTCCTTTGAAAGCTCAAATCTCACAACGATCCCTCACCTTCTTCCTTTCTGAGTTCATCATCCACCATTGGGCGTTCTAAACACCCACCCTTTGTCATTCAACCTGGCAGCTAGAGGAGATCGTCGGGTGATTCGATCCATGGCTAGGGAACCCAACATCGTGGTATCAGACAAGACCACCTTGGACGATTCCTCCTCTTCGGCGGATTTGCGCACCTCCATTGATGAGATTCGGACTGACCACACTGCTATGCGCACCTCCATTGACGAGATTCGGACTGACCACACTGCTATGCACACAGAGATGCATGAAATTAGGGAGACTCTACTCTAGCTTCTCCAACTCCAGGGGCCCCGAGAGGCTCCCCTTCCGGGCAATTCCACATGCCCTACAGAGCACCGCGATACGTGCCCCCCCCAACCACCACCAGTGCCTTCTCTGTGCCCAACTCATCCCACTCCAGGGGGCTCTCATGGTACCAGCCCTGCCAACGTGCCTAGGTACACCAAATTAAAATTTCCAACCTATGATGGATCTACTGAACCATTAATCTGGTTGCACCGATGTGACCATTTTTTTTGGCACCAAAGAACCCTGCCCAAGGAGCGGGTCTCTTTAGCTGCCTTCCACCTGCTCGATGAAGTGCAGTTGTGGTATACCCAATTTGATTCGGAGCATCATGTGCATGATTGGGACATATTTAAAGACTACTGTATGTTGAGGTTTGGGCCACCCACACATAGCAATCCTCTTGGGGATTTGGTTAATCTGAAACAAATCGGGTCAATCGAGATGTATCAGAAACATTTTCAGGAACGCCTTGCACGCTTCAGTCCATTTGTGCGTCCGAGGCAATATGTTCATTTGTTTACTGCTGGTCTGGTGGAGGTTCTGTGCCTTGAAGTGAAATTGCATAGCCCCCCATTTTTAGCCCATGCTATGAATTTGGCAAGGACACTGGATGCTAAACACCGAATTTTGAAAGAATCCTTGGTGAGTCGATCACTCTGGCAGTGTCGAGTGACATCTGGTGCCACCTCAAATCATAGCTCCCCTCTATGCCAAGGGCCACCCACCTCCCTTTCGTCCGAGACTACCAGGTCTACACCTCCCTCTTAGTATATTAAACGTCTTTCTAAATCAGAAATTGATAAGCGAAAGGCACAGGGGCTCTGTTTTAATTGCAATGAAAAGTACTTCCAAGACCACTTATGCAAAAGGCTGTTTTGGTTAGAGGTAGAGGATCCAGAAGACAACACTCCCCTAGAGGATGAGGTAGGCACGGAAGAGGAAGAACCAACCATTTCCCTCCATGCCATGACGAGGTTACACATCACCAATACGATGCAGGTCAATGCTGGCATTCAAAATCTTATGTTACTAGCACTGGTCGACTCGGGTAGCACCCACAATTTCCTTAGCCAACCAGCAGCACATTGGTTGGGCTTGCCACTTCAGAACAATTCAGGTATCTCTGTCTCTGTAGCTAATGGGGAAAAACTTACCAATGTGGGGTTATTATCAGCAGTCACATTTTTTATTGAAGGCCACACCTTCCAAGCAGATTTTTTGGTCATTCCGCGTGCGGGGTTTGATTTGGTACTCAACATTAAATGGCTGCAACACTTGGGTCCGATTTTTTGGGACTTCAAATCCCTTACTATGAGTTGCAGACAAGGTCAACAACAGCTCACACTACATGGTACTCATGCCCCATCACCGTGTACTCTCCAAACTCTCCAAATTTTGGATTCCGAAGGCAGTCAGCTCACCCAGCTCATGGATGAATTCACATACTTATTTTAGCAACCTGCTGCCCTTCCTCCGATAAGGGCTTGTGATCATCGGATTCGGTTAAAGTTGGGCACCAAGCCAGTAGTTGTACGCCTATATAGATACCCACATTTGCAGAAAGACGAGATAGAGCGCCAATGTCAGCTCATGTTAACTCAAGGCATTATTCAGCCCAGTCATTCTCCCTTCTCTTCGCCAGTGCTGTTGGTCAGAAAACATGACAATTCTTGGAGATTCAGTGTGGACTACAGGGAGCTCAATGCTCATACGATAAAGGATAAATTTCCCATACCAGTGGTGGAAGAACTATTGGATGAACTACGTGGGGCAACAATATTTACGAAGCTGGACTTGAAATCAGGCTATCATCAAATTCGGGTCCACCCTGTCAATGTATAGAAAATGGCTTTTCGTACACACCACGGTCATTTTGAATTCTTGGTGTTGCCTTTTGGTCTTTCCAATGTCCCGTCCACCTTCCAGGCCCTCATGAACGAGGTATTTCGTCCCTTCTTACACAGATATGTTCTTGTTTTTTTTTATGATATCTTAATCTATAGCTAGACTTGGGACGACCACATCCAGCAATTGCGTGGTTTTCCACCTACTGCACTCCCACCATTTATTCCTCAATAAATCCAAATGTCAGATGGGTACCTCAGAGGTCGCTTACTTGGGTCATGTCATCTCCGCCTCCGGGGTTAAAGTGGATATGAACAAAATCAAGACAGTTTCTGATTGGCCTACTCCGCAGTCAGCCATGGCTCTCCGAGGATTTCTAGGCTTGGCCGGCTATTACAGAAAGTTTATTCGTGACTATGGCTAGATAGCAGCGCTGCTTAATAACTTACTCAAGTGGAATGCCTTCACATGGACGGAGGTAGCAGATTCATCCTTTTAATAGCTAAAACAGTCCTTAGCTTCTGCATCGATTCTCCAACTTCCGAATTTTGAAGACCCATTCATTATTGAATGTGATGCGTCCAGTGGGGGTATTGGCACTGTATTATAGCAGCACGACCACCCATAGCATACTTCATATGCCACTTGGCCCCGCACCACCACAAATTAGCTGCATATGAAAGGGAACTCATTGGCTTAGCCAAAACCATTCAACATTGGCGACCCCATCTTTGGGGTAGACACTTCATGATTATCTGACAAGCCACCACATAATCGGCTATACTGCCTTCATACCCCTCCAATAAAATTCCCAACTTATCCGAAAATATGTTTTTTGTCGGCCTTCATGTGTATAGTCATGGTAGGAGGCTAAAATGTTGTGAATAAGTGGGGACATGTGGTGTTGAAAGATCCGGTTTTTGAAGAGGACCAGACTATCCTGAACCATCCAATGTTTTTCTAATCACCCCTACTGGATCTCATGATATAAGGCAATAATTTTTGGATACTGTTGTGTCTCCTCCCGAATAGAATCCAATAAGAGAGCTCTGGGCTGACTGATGGCATGTAATTGCGGCACTGGAATGTCCCGACGACATAAATCATCAGCCCCCATATTCAAACTCCCAGGTTTATAATCCACGGTAAAGTCAAATCCCATAAGTTTACTTAACTAGTGCCGCTGTGATGAGATAGTGAGCCGCTGCTCAAGCAGATACTTGAGGCTGCAATGATCGGTACAAATAAAAAATGGGCGCCCCCAGAGATAAGGCTGCCAATGCTGTATTTGATTTAGCTAAACCGATCAGTTCCCTCTCATAAGCTGCTAACTTGTTGTGGTGTTGGCCAAGTTGGAGGCTAAAATAAATGATCGGGTGTCCTTGTTGGTGTAACACTGCACCAATACCGCCCCCCGAAGCATCACATTCCACCACAAATTGCTCATCAAAGTTCGGTAGCTACAAAACTGGTGCAGATGATAAGGCCTCTTTCAACTGTTGAAAGGAACGAGCGTCTCGGACCAGGTAAAGGCATTTTTCTTGAGTAGGTTGTTGAGCGGTGCTGCAATCTGGCCATAGCTGCAGATAAATTTCCTGTAATACCCAGCTAGGACCAAAAATCCCCTTAAGGCTGTAATGGAGGTGGGAGGAGACCGATTTGTGACGGCCAGAATCTTACTTTGGTCTACCTTCACCCCAACTGCTGAAATAACGTGGCCTAAGTATGCCACTTCTGAGGTACACATAGAACATTTGGACTGATTTAAAACCAAATGATGTGAGCGGAGAAGAGTAAATACCTGGTGCAGGTGTTGAAGATGCTCTTCCCAACTATTGCTATATACCAAAATATCATCAAATAATACCAAAACGTATTTCCTCAAGAGAGAGGAAAATACCTCATTCATGAGGGCCTGGAATGTGGAAGGTGCATTTGAGAGACCAAATGGCATCACGAGGAACTTGAAATGACCGTGGTGCATGCGGAACACAGTTTTCTCCACATCTGATGGATGAATACGGATTTGATGATAGCCAAACTTCAAATCTAGCTTGGTAAATATAGTAGCACCATGAAACTCATCTAGCAACTCATCCACCACTGGTATGGGAAATTTGTCTTTAATGGTGTGCGCATTGAGTTGCCTGTAGTCCACACAAAACCTCCACGACTTATCATGCTTGTGGACTAGTAATACCGGGGAGGAAAAAGGAGACCTGGTTGGCTGAATAATACCTTGGGTGAGCATATTTTGGCACTGCCTTTCAATCTCATCCTTCTATAAGTGGGGCTAACGATAAGGACACACCACTACAGGTTCAGTGCCCATTTTCAAATGAATGCAGTGACCGCAGTGCCTAATAGGCGGTAGAGCAGTAGGTTCCTGAAATATATCCTCAACGTCTGTAAGTAATTGAGATAACTTACAGTTGTCGGTGCTATGAAACTGAATAGTCTGAAGGGTGCAGGGCACTGGTGCCTGGGTGCCATGCAAAGTATTCTGACAGTAGTCCTCTGTGAAGGTCATGGTCAGAGCCTGAAAATCCCATAAAATAGGCCCCAACAGTTGGAGCCATTTAATTCAAAGAACCAAATCAAATCTTGACAGTGGAATCACAAGGAAATCTGCAATATAGGTGTGTCCCTCAATATCAAAGTGTGAGGCTGGAGAGATGCCCACACTGGTAATTTTAGCCCCATTGGCTACTGAGACAGAAAGGCCTGTCTATTACTGGACGACTAACCCAAGTTGTTTGGCCGCTGGCTGACTGATGAAATTATGTGTGTTGCCAGAGTCAACTAAAACAAGTAATTGTAGATGATGTAATTGGGCTTTAACTAACATGGTATTAGAACTGCGCAGACCAGTCATGTCATGAAGTGAAATCTCTGGACCCTCTTGGTCTGTCTCCACAATCTCTTCCTCTGGTAGTATGTCCTCACAATCCTCCCACAGACATATACTGAATAATCTTTTACATATGTGACTCTGGACATACTGTTCATCACAGCTAAAAAAAAGGACCTTGGCCTTTCTTTGTTCCATTTCTTGTTTGTTCAGTTTTTTGAAGTAAGGAGCTGGTGGAATAGAGTTAGAACTGTTTGGGCGCGGTGCTGCACTGGCTCCAGAATGTGGAGGCCCAGAATATGGTGTTGGCGCAGTGGCATTGTGCCTTCCTGGCCAAACAGGTTTTTTGACCAGTGAATCTTTCAGAACTCGTTGCTTATGCTCAATTGACCTGGCTAAATTCATAGCGTGGTCCAAGTCTATAGGACCATGTAATTAAACTTCCAGCCGTAGAGCTTCTGTCAAACCAGTAGTAAAGATGTGAACATACTGGCTGTGACTGACAAACTCATTAACATGGGCCAAACATTCCTGGAAGGTCTTTTGATACACCTCTAGTGATCCATTATGCTTATAATTGATTAATTCTCCCAATGGATTGCTACTAGCTGGAGGACCAAACCTCATCATGCATGATTGTCTAAAGGTTGCCCAATCCTGAACCAATTGGTCATTTCAAAATTGGTGGTACCATAGGAGCGCTTCATCGAGCATGTGGTATGCGGCCAAATAAACCTTCTCATCTGCAGGTGTTTTTTGATGATAAAATAATTGATCACACTTGGTTAGCCAAATCAAGGGGTCCTTAGACCCATCATATGTAGGAAAATCGAGTTTGAAATACTTGGGAACCGTATTCGTCCCTGTGCGGCAGGCCCCAGATGGGGATTGTTATGGCATTGTTATGGTCCCTAGCCATGGATCTAGTAACTCGGCAAGTCAAATAAGGATCCAACACTGTTAGAGGGTTTCTTAACACATTTTTGAGAAAAGAAACTCTCTTTTACTTCCCTCACATGTTATAATTGAAAAAGAGTTTCCTTTTCTCAATTATAGATGCACCAAATCAATCAAGAGACTGTTTAAGGATCCAATTATGAAACCCCACCTTGTACCTCTCGTCAATGAGTAGGGTTTTTGAATTCATGCAACTACCAATGTTGTATATAAAGAAGGCAGTCTATAGCTCTTCTAAACTCGGAAAAGATAGATAAAAATACCTCTTGAAGACCTCCTTTAATCAGCAACTCGAAAACCTCTTTCTTGATGCTAAGGCTCACGCAAAACCTCCTTCCCTCACTGCTGGTTCGTGGAAGAGATGGATAACT
Organism: Aristolochia californica; assembly: GCF_029961685.1. Classification (NCBI taxonomy): domain Eukaryota; kingdom Viridiplantae; phylum Streptophyta; class Magnoliopsida; order Piperales; family Aristolochiaceae; genus Aristolochia; species Aristolochia californica. The sequence goes on along the minus strand of NW_027182279.1, from coordinate 35,818,427 downwards.
ATTGCAACTTGGTAGAGAAGGATGATTCCTCTTTCTTTTCCTTCCATGATCTCCTCAAAGACTCCCCAATGGATGCAGCAAACCACCAAGGATAGTTCATGCCAAGAACCCTAGGATAGGGAACCTAGCAAGAACCTAATTACTCTATTTTACTCTAAATCCGAACTTACTTTATTTCTCATTCCTTACCCTTTAAATAGGGTCATTCACGCCAAGATAGGTTAGGGTTAGGTTTATAAATCCCAACTATGCCCCTACCTTCAAGTCTTATTACATAATCAATCAAATTCGAAATTAAAAACAACATAAATAATAAAAGGAAAAGTAGGTGACTTGTTGAGTCATTGTCTCCTCCTCTAAGTGACTCGGTGTGCTATTGAGTCCATAACATCTGCCTCCCCTTGGAGAAAGAGCTTGTCCTCAAGTTCGTAAGCTAGATAGACCTATTTGAAGGTCTCTAACTGCTCCCATGTCGCTGCCTCGGGGTCTGTAGCGGTCCACTGGACAAGGATGTCCCACTGGTCATTTGTCACACGCGCCCGTAACACCACATAGGGTGTCAGAATGATGTGGCCATTGTCCACTGGAAGAAGGAACGGTGGAGAAGAAGGGGCTGGCCCCTTGTGAGGTTTCAGTAGTGAGACATGAAACACATCATGCAGCTTCGCTGTGTCCGACAATTGTAGTTGATACGCCACCTGCCCAACACGTCGAATAATGGCAAAGGGCCCAAAGTACTTGGGGGATAACTTATGGTGCACTGGCCCGACGAGAGAGTGCTGTCGGTACTTCCGGAGATGTAGCCACACATAGTCCCCAACCACGTATGAGACATCCCGGTGGCCCTTCTTGTAAGCTGTAGTCATCCTGTCCTGAGCCTTTTGTAGCCTGTTTGTAAATGTCTTCAACACCTGATCTCGATCCATGAGTGCCTCATCAATGGCATCCAGGCGGGTGGTGCCTCTGGTATAAGAGAGAAGCCTCGGGGGGTCCCTCCCATAAAGAACCCGGAAAGGAGAGGACTGGAAGGCCGAGTGGAATAAAGTGTTATAATAGTATTCTACCCAGGGTAGCCATTGAACCCACTGTTTTGGTCGATCTCCCACTAAGCACCAGAGATATATTTCGATGATCTGAATAACCACCTCGGTTTGGCCATCCGTCTGAGGGTGATATGTGGAGGAAAATTTCAATTGCGTTCCACTCAATTGAAACAATTCCCTCCAGAAAGTACTCGTGAAAACCGTGTCCCGGTCACTCACAATAGATTCAGGAATGCCATTTAAGCGTACAATATGCTCCAAGAAGGTCTGACACACGAGCTGCCGTGTAGGGGTGAGCCATCGGGATAAAATGACCATACTTGGAGAAGCGATCAACCACAATAAACAAAACAGACTTTTCGGCTGAGAGGGGAAGATCCTCCACGAAGTCCATCGAAATATTTGCCCATACCTGAGTAGGGAGAGCGAGAGGCTGGAGAAGACCTGCAGAACTCAAATGATCTGATTTGTTCCTTTGACATGCCCGACAATCAGAGACATATGTAGTAATGGAGGACTTCATAGCCTGCCAATAGAAATCCTCCTGAATACACCACAACGTCTTCTGCATCCCCTCATGGGTAGAATCTTGATAAGTCGAGAGAATGGCTGGAAGCAACTCGGACGTGGTCGGAAGGTAAATCTGCTGCTTATAGCAAATTAGTGAATCCTGAATGGACCACTTAGAATCCATCTCCCCATTGGAAATTTTGTGGTGCAGCTCCTGTAGTGCTGGAAGTGTGGCATGCGCATCACGGACCATGTCTAGAATGAGAAAACGCGGCTGGCTAATGGCATAGATGAGCTGCTGATGTTCAAAATGTTTGGACAAGGCATCCGCCGCCTTGTTTAATCTGCCCGCATGATACTCCACTGAGAAATCAAAGTCCATCAACTTACTAATCCAATGTTGTTGTGGTGATGTTGTGAGACGCTACTCAAGTAAGAACTTGAGACTATAATGATCAGTACGGATGAGAAAAGTACATCCCCATAAATACGGCTGCCAGTGTTGGACCGCCTTGGCCAACCCAATCAGCTCGCGTTCATATGCAGCCAATTTTTGATAACAAGAGGCCAACTGTCGACTGAAATAAACAATGGGGTGGGAGTTTTGATGCAACACGGCCCCAATGTCTCCACCAGAAGCATCACATTCTATCACAAAAAAGTCATCAAAATTTGGATGCTGTAACTCCGGTGTAGATGCAAAGCATTCTTGAGTGCATCAAATGCCATGGAAGCCTCCTCGTTCCACTGAAAGGAATTCTTTTTAAGGAGGTTTGTCAAAGGTGCTGCCAACAAACCAAAACTCCAAATAAATTTTTGGTAATAGCCTACCAAACCCAAGAATCCGCGTAATGCTGAGCAAGACTGAGGTGTGGCCTCTCACTAATGGCCTGGATCTTCTCGGGATCAATAGTGACTCCCTCATGGGAAATAATGTGGCCGAGGTAAGCAACATGAGATGCCCCAAAGGAGCATTTGGACTTCTTCAAATATAATTGGTTTGCTCGCAGTAAATCAAATACAATTCTCAAATGTGCTAAGTGGTCATCTCGAGATTTGCTATATATGAGTATATCATAAAAAAAAACAAGTACGAATTTCCGAAGGTAAGAGCTAAATACCTCATTCATCAGTGCTTGGAAAGTAGAAGGAGCATTTGATAGCCCAAAAGGCATGACCGCAAATTCAAAGTGGCCGTGACGTGTTCGAAACACCGTCTTTTCAATATCTAATGGATGCATGCGAATCTGATGATACCCAGACCGTAAGTCTAATTTTTTGAAGACCCACAATCCATGTAGCTCATCAAGGAGCTCCTCCACCACCGGAATGGGAAATTTATCTTTCACTGTTAGCGCGTTCAACTCATGATAATCAACACAAAAGCGCCAAGTCCCATCATGTTTCTTCATGAGCAGAACTAGTGAAGAGAAGGGGGACCTACTGCTGCGAATAAGGCCCTGTTGTAGCATCGCTTGACACTATCTTTCAATCTCATATTTCTGGAGGTGAGGATACCGATACGAATGAACAACTACCACATCTGGCTCTGGTTTAAAACATATCCGGTGATCACACTGTATGAGCGGGGGGACCCCTATAGGCTCATAGAAAAGGTCGGAGAACTCATCAATAAGACCATCAATACTGCCTGCTGAATTATTCGGCGCAGTCAGAGAATGAATGTACTGCTGTGTTTCTGTCTGACTTCCTTGTAGGAGCACTTGGCTACCACGCAAGACAAAACTCATTGTCAATGCAGAAAAGTCCCACAAAATGGGTCCCAACATTTGTAACCATTTGATTCACAACACCATATCAAAACCAGCCAAAGGAATAACAAAAAACTCAGCATGAAACAAAGTAGTGCCAATAGTAAAATTTAGCACCTTGCTGATTCTGTAGCTAGGAACCTTCTCCTCATTGGCCACTGAGACTGTGGGTGTCGGATGGGGAAGAATCTGTAACTGCAGGTGCTAGGCTGTCGTCAAACTAAGAAAATTGTGGGTGCTCCCCGAGTCCACTAGGCCCATGAGTTCCCGATCGAAGATCTGAGCTCTGACTTGCATGGTTTTGGGCGACTTTTGCCCAGTAACTGCATGCAAGGAAATTTCCGGTTGTGCTTCCTCTATCATATCCTCTGTCACCTCGATATCATCATCTTCAACCGTATCAATTAAAAACAACCTTTTACACTAATGACCAACCCGATATGGTTCATCACAGTTGTAACACATATTTTTTTGGACCGCCTCTCCATCATCTCAGCACTTGTCAATTTTTTTGTGTACTGAGGTGGATGACTGCTCGATTTCGTATCCCCTAGTAAAGTGGTGCTCGGAGTGTGTCTGGGAGGAGGTGTTGTGGTCTGAACCCCCTAAAGATAATTTCGTCTGCTCTGCCAGGTGGAGGAAGTGCTCCTCTCCCCTGACCATGTGGGTCATCTGTGTAGGGCCTTCAACCGCAATTCTAAAGCATGGGCTACATTCATCACGTGTGATAATATAATCGGTGCATAGAGCTCCACCTAAAGCTTTAACGCCTCCGTCAGGCTTGTTGTAAATAACGCCACTTGCAGGTCCACTCGTACCATACCATTTGCTTGTGCTAAATTTTCCTGGAACAATTTCTGATATTTCTCCACGGAACCAGTTTGTCGTAACAGAACCAAATCACCCAAGGGATTGCTGTATGCTGGAGGACCAAAAAGAAGAGAGCATAAATTCTTAAATTCTTCCCACTCCACAACTGGTCTATCCGCCTCAACTTGCTGATACAAGAGTTGTGCTTCTCCTAGTAAGTGGAAAACAGCCATCCCCACTTTATCATACGCTGGTACTCGTTGATGGGCAAAAACATTTTCCGTAGTGATATAGCCATACCAAAGGGTCTTCTGACCCATTATAAGTGGGAAATTCGAGATTAGTGTACCTAGGTACTGTGCCTCCTCCCTCGTGGAAGGGTCCCCTCGAGATGAAGGGTCCTTTCTGGCCAGGTACAGTGCCTCCCCCTGGTTAAAGGGTCCCCTCCAGGATGAAGGGTCCTTGCTGGCCAGAGAAACTCGTGCGATTCGTAAACTCATCTCCCCCTCTGTTATATGAATGGTCCCCTCCTCTTTGCTTTGGAGTTGTGTTCCTTCCAGTAGTCAGACCAGTCTCCATGCTCTCCATTCTTCCATTCAAGGTCTCCATACCAATATCAACCTTAGAGAACCTCTCCTCCAATTCAGCAAATCTTTTCTCATTATCTGCATTGCCTTTGAGGATAGCTTCAAGCAATTCATGGCTGCTGATATCTGTCGGGTTACCCTGCTCTGATACCAAGTTGTTATGGTCCCTAGCCATGGATCTAGTAAGTTGGTGAGTCAAATAAGGATCCAACACTATTAGAGGATTTCTTAACTTTTTTTGTGAAAAGAAACTCTCTTGTACTTCCCTCAACATTATAATTGAAAAGGAGTTTCCTTTTCTCAATTATAGATGCACCAAATCAATCAAGATACTGTTTAAGGATCCAATTATGAAACCCCACTTTATACCTCACGTCAATGAGTACTGTTTCTGAATTCATGCAGCTACCAATGTTGTATGTAAAGAAGGCAGTCTATAGCTTTTCTAAACTCAGAAAAGATAGGTAAAAATACCTCTTGAAGACCTCCTTCAATCAGCAACTCGAAAACCTCTTTCTTGATGCTAAGGCTCACGCAAAACCTCCTTCCCTCACTGCTGGTTCATGGAAGAGATGGATAACTATTGTAGCTTGGAAGAGAAGGATGATTCCTCTTCCTTTTCCTTCCACGATCTCCTCAAAGACTCCCCAATGGATGCAGCAAACCACCAAGGATAGTTCACACCAAGAACCCTAGGATAGGGAACCTAGCAAGAACCTAATTACTGTATTTTACTCTAAATCCGAACTTACTTTATTTCTCATTCCTTACCCTTTAAATAAGGTCATTCATGCCAAGATAGGTTAGGGTTAGGTTTATAAATCCCAACTATACCCCTACCTTCAAGTCTTATTACATACTCAATCAAATTCGAAATTAAAAGCAACATAAGTAATAAAAGTAAAAGTAGGTGACTTGGTGAGTCATTGTCTCCTCCTCTGAGTGACTCGGTGTTCTATTGAGTCCATAACAGGCGCATTGGTGGTGGTGGAGGAGGTGGTGGCTGGTAGTGATGGTGGTCGGCAGGTGGAGCCTAGGTTGTCGACGGCGGTGCTCGTAGACCACTGTCATCTTGTCGCCAGAGGAAGGCTTGGATGACTGAGTCCATGGATTTGATTGCCTCACGTAGGTCAGATATGGTCTGACGCACTTCTTCCAGGGATTGAGCCTGAATGTCTGTCCTCTGACGATTGTCTTCAACTAATTGCCGCAAATCCTCAGGGGAAGAGGAATCCCCAAGGGTGGATGTTATGGTCCTGGGTTAAGTACCTATGCCTTCCGCTCCTAATAGGCCGGTCGTTTGGGATGTATTGGCTAGGTGCTCAACATTTTGTATCAGAGCAGGCTCTACGTCCCGAGTTCAACTCCCCACGTGCGCGGGCGACCGCAATCCCTGAACGTTCCCCAAAGGCTCTCGTCGCTGTGTTAATGCCGCCGTGGTCGTCGGCTCGGGAGGGTGGGGTGTACTGTTATGGTCCTGGGTTAAGTACCTATGCCTTCTGCTCCTAACAGGCTGGTCTTTTGGGATGTATTGGCTAGGTGCTTAACAATGGACCTGTCAGATACCAAGATGTTAGTTCTTCCCGAGCCATGGATTGAGTCACCTTCTTTTGTCTCTTCCCTCCATATTGAATCTTAACGCTGGAAGAGGATTCTTATTTCTTGAACGTGGAATGGTGGAATGGAATGATTTAGCTTTGAAGGAAGCTCGACCTGGACATCAGAGGGAGAATCCGACCTAGACCTTTGAGGGAGAATCTGACCTGTTTAATTCTAATTTTCTCAATACTTTCTTTCCTTCACCTTGACATCCCCATAAATAGGGTTGAGGATGGAAATACAAATTAGACCTATGGGTCAATTGGCTCATGCCATATTACATCTAAACCAAACCAAACCAAACCAAACCAAACCAAACCAAATGGAATTACATTAAAAGTAATTTGACATAATTTAAGTTGTATGCCTGTGGATAACTCATGATGCTATGGAGTTCATAACAATTCCTCCTCCACTTTTGCCTCACGTATTCCTCTCTCTTTTTCTCCCTCTTTCTCCATGAGCTAAATCCATGGAGTTCTGAAAATCAACAGAGCAGGAGCGAGCCAACATTGCCAATGTCCCTTATGCTTCTGCTATTGGTAGTCTCATGTATGCAATGGTGTGTACTAGACCAGACAGAGCTCATGCAATGAGAGTTGTGAGCAAATATATGAGTAATTCGGGTAAGCAACATTGAGAAGCAATGAAGTGGATTCTCAGGTATTTTAGAGGCACTGCATACTCAACCTTATGTTTCAGAAAGTCAAACTTGGGATTACAAGGTTATGTAGATGTTGGCATGGTTGGAGACATTGATGACAAGAAGAGTACCACTAGATATGTAAACACATTGGGTGGTACAGTAGTTAGTTGGGTCTCGAAGTTGTAGAAGATAGTTGTTTTTTCCATTACAGAGGCAGAATATGTTGTCGTGACCGAAGCTAGCAAAGAGATGGAATATTGCAGTCTTTCTAGGAAGAATTAGGTCTCAAACATAGGAAGAATGTGTTGTATTGTGACAGTCAGAGTGCTATTCATTTAGCAAAGAATCCTATTTATCATGCGAGAACAAAGCACATACAAGTGCGTTATCACTTCATCAGATCGGCTCTAGAGGATGGAGTCTTAGCACTTGAGAAGTTTCAAGGGAGTCAAAATCCCGCAAAAATGTTGACAAAGACTATTACGATCGAGAAATTGAAGTTGTGTACAACTTCAGTTGGACTTCTCTTTGAGGATTGAGAAGTTGTTCCCATTGCAGAGGATATATTGATGATGGATTAGTTTCCAAGTGTGAGATTTTTAAGTTGTGGAGCCTAATTAACGCCTTATGCTGAGTTGGTCATGGATCGACCTTCGCTGTCAGGTCTCCATGGGGTTTGGAAAGGGGATGGAGCTCCCGCCCGATCCACGATATATTAACAGTTGTTTCATTACGGGCAGTTTGGGAATTATATTCTTGTATTCTTGTATCGCAGTTGCCCTAATTTTTGCTATTAGGGTTTTTATCATCACCGAGAAGGAGCTGGAGTTGTAGCCTAAGAGAGTTTAGAGAAACCACCTATAAGTGTATGTGATTTCTCTTGTAAACTATTTCATCTTTATAGTAGATTACTGCAGCGACAGAAAACTAGACGTGGTCTCATCTTGAGGTGAACCTGTATAAATCTTATTGTGCTTTTTCATGCTTGCTTTTCTTTTCTTCTACGATTATTATAACTGCTCTCGTTAGTTTGGAATTAGGGCGTTTAATTCCTAACACTCCCCCCTTAAGGTAAAAGGGCATTGATGTAGTTTGTAAGATGTACAATGTTATAAATACATGTTGAGGGGTATTAAGAATCACTTAACCTAATCCTCCTTCCCTCCTCTCCCACTCTCTCTTGGCCGACCCTTCGCATTTTTTTACTCTCTTTCTCATTCCACTCGTGCACCTCTTCCTTCTCTCTCCCTCTTGCTACACTCTTCTCTCTTAACCTAGTTCATTTACTACAATCCTCATGGGATCCTAAATCTAACATGGCATCAAAGATTTCGGTTTGGGAACCCAAATTATGATCTTGGTTGATCAAGTTTTTATCAATTCTCTCGGAGGAGTTGAAGTATTGAACAAGGTTCATTTTTGAACCTCTTTTGGCTCGCAAATATAAGTTTTTCTTCTCTTCTTTTCCTTGAGATGAATTCTGCTATATTTCTCAAAAAATTGAAGTTTTATTAAGCATGCTTTGATAGAAAAAAGATAGAGTTATTGCATCTTATATATTAACTTAAGCTTGGTTGATATCGATGTGTTTAATCCATGCTATCTTCGGTAAAAAAGATCAATTTTTAGATTGATATTGCTTGTGGAATTATAGTTCTTTATTTTTTGAATGAAGCCTTGCTATTCCATTGATGGTTCCATGGTGTTTTATGATTGAAAGGTTTTACTTTCGTTGTTAAGAATGAAGGTTCTAATCATAGTTCATGTTTTTTTTTTTTAACTCGTGAAGGTGCTTGCATTGGCGCCAGATATATGTATAACGTTGGAAGATCTTCTATCATTAAAATTGGTTCTGAATTTTCTTACCTAAAAGTTTAAGAGGAAAAAAGGAAAGGAACAACTGGAGTTGCATGATTACTTGGCGCATGACTTATAGATGGAAAATTTCTTCTTTAGAAGATCCTCAAAATTTATTGTGATCTCTAGAATTTTGTATAGTTTCACATACCTTGATCTTCTCATTGGATTGTATCCCACGTAAGGAAAATATTAGAAAGACTTACCTAAACGATTTAAGGAGAAAAAAAGTAGCAAATGCTGGTTCTTCAGGTTAATTGTTGGTGACAAACCACTAGAAGGAAAAGTTCATTCGTAAAAAGATCTCCAAGATATTCTAGATCTCCTTCTTAATATGATTATATATTACTCTGCTTAATTATCTCCTTGCCTAGAATATTTAAGGCAAGTCAAGGATTGAGATTGATTTGCTGAAGTGGTACCTAATACACTAAAAGAAGGTTTCCTATTTTATTTTGGAAAGTCGCTGATTGAAAGAAGATCTTCCTTGATTTGATTTCTTGTTGAATATTATTTCCTAAGTGAGAAAGCAACTACATGACTTACCTATTTGTTGATCTTGTCCAGCATACATGATTAGTTTAAGAAAATATTACATTTTGTTTTTGGGTAAGATCTTCCTTCTTTCCCAAGTTGGTTCCAACCCGAGTTGGCCTTGGTTTTCCCCTAGGTTAGATTTTGTTGGAAGATTGGAGGACTGCCATTTTATACAAAAAGATTCTATACATCATTTGTTGCAAACTGGGAGTTCTTGATGTTCTATCATCCCCAGCTTGAGGGGGAGTGTTGGAAGATAGGGCCCAAGCCCACACGACCAAGGAAGACCCACATATCTAAGAGTATTATAAGATGGGCCACACGACCAAAGAAGGCCCACAAGATGGGCCCAAGCCCATAAGAAGTAGGACCCACCATGATTACCACGAGCTGGCATCATTATCACATAAGTTGGAAGATCAAAGACATCTTTATCTTATGGTCACATCCTAGAAGAGTTCTAGTTTGAATTATGTTTGTCTTTTATCTATATTGAGTTAATTAATTATGCTAGGACTTATCTTTAAGTGTTAGATTTTGTGTGTAATTGGGACAAAGGTAGTTTTATTGTAATTGTATCAGAGTAGGTTTTGCGAGTTGACTTGGTCAACTCATAGAGATTCCTTTTCTTTAAACCCTAAACCCTAAGTCTAGGTTCGTAGTAATTATTTTTCAGTCCCTATACTTGTAGTTTTATTTGCATTTTTCACTTCTATACTGAGATTTTTATATTAAAAATTATATATTTAAGCAAATATATTTGAGTCTACTATCTAAGGAAAAAATATTTTTTTCCAATCGGAGTTATCTACAGAGAGATATCGATGTTTGAATGAGTGAAGGTCAGATTGCAACAGAGGTTCGAGCAGAAGCAAAAAGCTTCAACTTTCGAGGTATTTTATGCTCTCAAGAAATAGACTTTATATGAAGAAATATATATTAAAATAAATATCTGTAAGTCTATTCTTTTACCTATTCAACTAATTTTTTATCTGAGTTATCTACAAAAAGAAATCAATATTGGAAGCAGCAAAGGTCAGATTCAAAAAGAGGTTTCGAACAGCAGCATAAAGCTTCAACTTCAGATGTAATTTATGCTATCAAGAACTAGACTTCATATGGATAATTATATATCACAAGAAAGATAAGTAATTATATTTTGTTACCTATTCAACCAATTCTCGATCTGAGTTTTTTATAAGAAGATATTGATCTTCGAAGATTCAATGGTCATTTGGAAAAAAGAAGAGAAACAATATGTAGTTCGGTCGGATGACAGAGATCGAAATCTATTAGACTATCTATCTATTGATATTTATATTTTATGAAGGGAAATTATACTTGGATGAAAGATATTTAATTATATTTCTATAAGGATAAAATTTTATGTCAATCTAATCTATATTTAAAGATATATTTGCATTGGAAGAATCAAAGGTCATGCTGGTATTCTGTTGCATTGAAAATTCCGAATTTATGCCCATTGTTTTGTGTCACTTTTTGAGTAGATATATATAAAAAAAATATCTCACTTCTCCCTGTTTTGAGGGCTTATTTATACATCTCTGTTAATTGGGCTTATTGCTACATCTATGACATTTGGTTCTAACCGGGATCACTGCCATTGCCTCCCAGCTTGAGGGGGAGAAGTAGAAGAAGTACAAGGAAAATGTATTTTATTCCATATGTTGTGGATAAGTTTTATGTGACCAAAATATTTAAGAAAGGTGGAGCGCAAATGATGAAGCTTAAGATTCTAAGAAAAAATATTTATATCGGATTATGACTCTTTCATGGGTTCCTTCTACAAGGTTTATTATTTTGGTTCGTGTTATATGTGTTGGAAGATGGTCGTGTTACATTACAGTTGCTGCTATTATGTCTCTTTGGACGAGATATTATTATTGAAGAAGAGGTGACCTCAGTATCTTTCCTCATATGATTATTTATTTGTCCCCGTAAAAAATATAAAAAATGTCAACGGTTGGGATTCCATGATGGTGGAACTTAATACCCCATAAAAATATATTAAGTGTCAATGGTTGGGATTCCTTGACGGAGGAACTTAATATCCCATACAAAATATCAAGTGTCAATGGTTGGGATTCCTTGATAGAGGAACTTAATATCCCATAAAAAATATCAAGTGTCAATTGTTGGGATTCCATTACGGAGGAACTTAATCCCCCGTGAAAAATATCAAATGTCAATGGTTGGGACACCATGATGGAGGAACTTATTATTACATCAATGTTATACCCCTCTGAATTGGCTAGCTGGGTCTCATGGAAGAGAGCACCAGCGTGAGGGGGAGTGTTGGAAGATTGGAGGACTGTCATTTTATACAAAAAGATTCTATACATCATTTGCAGCAAGTTGGGAGTTCTTGATGTTCTCTCACCCCAAGCTTGAGGGGGAGTGTTGGAAGATAGGGCCGAAGCCTACATGACCAAGGAAGGCCCACATACCTAAGAGTATTATAAGATTGGCCACACGACTAAAAAAGGCCCACAAGATGAGCCCAAGCCCATAAGAAGTAGGGCCCACCATGATAACCACGAGCGGACGTCCTTATCACATAAGTTTGAAGATCAAGAAGGACTCCCCAAGGCATTTTTATCTTATGGTCACGTCCTAGAAGATTTCTAGTTTGAGTTATGTTTGTTTTTTATATATATTGAGTTGTTTACTTATGCTAGAACTTATCTTTAAGTGTTAGAGTTTGGGTGTAATTGGGACAAAGGTAGTTTTATTGTAATTGGACTCTATTACCTTCCTCTATTATAAATAGAGGTTCATGTACTCTGATTATAATAAGTTTTATGAAGTTAATGAAGTATTTCTCATTTCCATAAATTCAACATGGTATCAGAGCAGGTTCTATGAGTTGACTTGGTCAACTCACAGAGAAAATGAGATCTTTTTCTCTAAACCATAAAACCTAAGTCTAGGTTCGTAGTTATTTGTTTTAGTCCCTACACCTGTAGTTTTCTTTGCGTTTTTCACCTCTATACTAAGAGTCTACTATCCAAGGAAAAAAGATTTTTTCCAATCGAGTTATCTACAGAGAGATATAGATGTTTGAATGAGCAAAGGTCAAATTACAATAGAGGTTTGAGCAAATAGTAGAAAGCTTAAGCTTTCGAGGTATTTTATGCTCTCAAGAACTAGACTTTATATGGAGAAATATATATAAAAAGAAATATCTGTAAGTCTATTCTTTTACCTATTCAACCGATTTTTTAGCTGAGTTATCAGATGAACCAATGATGACAACAATCTGCAAATAATGAATCTGAGGTGTTGAATTTATGACCCCACGAATAATACCTCGAGCAAGGGAGAGAGAAAGAAAAGGAGAAAAACAAGAAAGACTCTCAGGTTGAGAGAGAAAAGAAAAAATAAAAGAGGTTTTGTGAGAGAGAGTTTCACACGAGAGAAGAGAAACTAAGAGGTTTGCTTGATTAATTTTTGAGTTACAATAGTTGAGGAGGTGATAGAGTCCATGTACAATTAATCTTAGGACTCCTAATTACATTCCAACTAGAACTCTCTAAGATAAGCCTATCATGATAAGATTACATTATCTATTTAAGAGACTAATTTAACTCAACTTCTAACTCTTCTTTAAGCATGTGAACCAAGATGGAAAGCCAGCTTGTGGTATTATCTTTGAGGGTCCCACATAATCTTCCAACTCATGTTGATAGAGATACCAGCTCGTGGTATCTTTGTGGGTCCCACTTGATCGTAAAATATTCTATTTAATTCTAGCTCATGTTTCTTATCTCCTAGCTCGAGTCAACTTGTATGAGGGCCCTTATTGACATCTCTTGACGTCATGATGGGTCCCACTAGCTAGTGTAGCCATGGTGGATCCCACATTGTAACACTCCCCCTCAAGCTGGGGGCTGAGAAAACATCATAGATGCCCAACTTGCTGTAGACGGTGGACAAAGTTTTATAAATGACTGGTTTGGTGAGAATGTCTGCAACCTGGTTATTGAAGATACATGCTTAAGAGATATGATGCATGTAGTGAATTTTTCTCGTATGAAGTTGCAGACTATTTCTATATGCTTTGTTCTCTCATGGAAGACTGGATTCGATGTGATGTGTATTGTGGCCTGATTATGACAATATAGGTTCGTTGGATCTTCTTTGTAAAATCCCAATTCAATAAGGAGAGATCTGATCCATAGGAGTTCACTAACTGTGTGTGCCATAGTTCTATACTCTGCTTCTACACTAGATCGTGCAACTACATTCTGTTTCTTGCTCCTCCATGTAACAAAGATTCCTCCAACCATCGTATAATATCCTGAAGTAGATTTCCTGTCATTTGGGGATCCAGCCTAGTCTGCATCTGAAAAACGTTCGATGTTGAAGTGTCCATGATTTTTATAGAGAAGCCCTCTTCCTGGTGCTCCTTTAGATATCGTAATATCCGTTCTAGTGCTTGCCAATGACTGAGTTGTGAATTTGTTGAATGTAGGATCCCTTTTCCAATATTCCGATCAAGGGAAGAGAGAAATAAAAAGGAGAAAAGGGGAAGAAGGCTCTCAGGTAGGGAGAACAAGAGAAGAGGAACAAGGTGTGCGCCAAGCAAAGGGAGAGTGATTTACTCAAGAGAGAATTGTAGAACTTGATTAATTCTGAATTACAACACCTCTATTTACAGTAGAGAAAGTCATAGAGTCCTTAAACAATTAACCTTTAAATCTCCTAATTACTTTCCAACTCTAACTCTCTAAGATAAGTCTATCATGAAAGGATAACACAATCTAATAGAGTTCTAATATAAGTTGAACTATAACTCTTCTTTAAGAACCTTGTTATGCCCCATTTCGGATCAACCAAAGGATGATTTCTTCCAGCGTGGGGAGGAAGGGATTGAGTCTTGAAGGAGGCTCGACTTTGGACCTCAAAGGGAGAATCCGACCTGTTTAATTCTAATTTTCTCAATGCTTACTTTCTTGATTCATCTCACGTCCCTATATAGGGAGTTAGGGAAAGCAAGCCAAAGGCCATAAGTTCAACAAATTAAAAATAAACCCCTAATGAATAGAAATTGCAAATAAACCCCTAATGAATAGAAATTTCAAATAAACCCCTAATGAGTCCATAACATTACTCCCCTCCTGGAGAACGAGCTTGCTCTCAAGCTCGAATGTAGAATGGCATGTCCGTGCCAACGGCTAGGTCCATGTAAAGTGGCAACCTCAGTATCAGCGGCAACGTGCTGGAGTACAAAAGTAGAGCAACCTAGCAGAGGAGCAAATATTTTTTTTTTTTTTTAAGCATTCTTAACTCTTCATCCTCTCAGAGCTCAGACAAATATCATTGCCACCATTGACAAAATTTTGAGGATAATTATACTGCGAAAATATGCTCAGTAACTTGTCAACTAAATCATGTGCCCGTATTGCATGGGGGCCACATATGATCTTGCATAGATAAGAAGAAGAGCTTCAACGACATCTTGGACAACAACTATGCGCCGAATGTTGTGTTTCTGTCCATACTCAAAAGCTTCACTTGCGGCTGCTATTTTTACAAGGCAGTACCAGTTCCCAGTTGTTCTATAGTATACTTTGTCTGACCAGCAAGTCTCATCCATGATTGTATCCTTTGGCCACGTTGTTGGCATAGGAACAACAAAGGGAGAAGAAACAACATTAACCTGTCTCACAGGTGCCTCAGTAAATGCCTTAGGTACATCGAGGGTACCAGTCACAGCAGGCTCAATTAAGTCAATCTCTGGATTGGGGACACTACCCGAAGGGAATGGACTTGCAACATAGAAGACTCCAGCATATCCTGCATTAGCTGCACCAAGAGAGACGTAAGCCAGCAATTCGGCCCTAAAGAGTTGAAGATTTTCAGTGGCATGATCCAATTTCTTCAAATGAGCAGCTTCAGTGTTGGACTCCACTTCAATCATAATAATTGAATCACTGAGATAATCCTTGGGAGGAATTCCAGCTTCACAAGTAGACAAAGAAGTGGACAAGCCAGGGCACTCAGTGCCCGACATGGAAAGGTCTTTTTCTTGCTGTATTTTTCAGGATAGTTTGGATCATCAAACCATGGGTCAAGGGGGTTTTTGTTTTAAGTTCTTCAAAGGATATAGGCTCGTCTAGCTCTAATACGTCATAAAAATGAAATAGGATTTCCCATGCCTGAAGAACATCACCAGCCAGCTCTGGTGTAAGCCTGCTGCTCAAAGGTCGACAAGGAGGAGGAACTCTCGGTTCATTAAAAAAATCCTCATTGCGCTGCTTCTTAGATTTTCTGAGCAAGTCATCACTGTGAGACCCTAAATAAGTCCTCCTCATATAATACTAGAAACAAGAGTGGGCCTCAGGAAGTTGTTCTATTATATGTTGAACAAATTCCCCATCCAATTCAAATCTATCGTGGTCTAACCTTTTTGCAATAGCTCCACATGTCATTGCAAGCTCACTCTCACTATGAATTCCAAGAGAAGTATATATACTAGCAGTAGAACTGCAAAATTTAGTCAGTAGGTCAACACTGCCGTCGGCTCTAGGGTGAGTTCCATCCAAGCCATGCTTACAGAGAAAATGAAAGCTACCTGACTTTCTATAAACTGCAGAACAAACATTAACAATAGGAAAAATGTACTCCACTGGTCCCAAATCCTCACAAATTGCTTTATTTGCAGCATGGGAAGGAGTGTTGGTGTCCGCGTCATACAACTCATCATCCTAGTCTATAAATGTTGCATATAAACTCGTCACAGAATCAAGAGAAACCTTGTTAGAAAGTGGAATCATGATTGAACACAGAAGCTCAAACCGAAGAGGTATGACTAGTAATTCATACCATGGCTGTTGAGCACTATGAGTGGCTGGGTGAGGAACCACACTATCTTGTAACATCTTGTTAAACAATCCAATAGGAAATTCAAAGTAATCCACTCTAAACAACCTAAGGATCAAACCAGTGTAAGTTTGAACGTTAGGACAAAAACCTCTATTTCTCATGTCAATGAGCAATTCACATGCTTCCTTAAGACGACCAACATTGCAAAGACCATGAAGGAAACATGAATAAGTAATAGAGTTTAGCTGAGAACCTGCCTTGACCAGTCTATCAAAAACCAGAGATGCCGAATCGAAGCTACCATTTTGACAATGCCCCACAACTGCGTGGATGAGGGTACCCCACTGGAGTGCTGAGAAGGAGATTGAAACTGATAGCTGTTGGTCGGAAGCCAATTCCCCCCGAATTTTTTTTCTGAGCCACACCCACCCAATTTGGAAGTTGGGTTCCCTCGGTTCGGCCAAGAGGGGGATTGCGAGTGGGAGGTGATGGTCAGAAGTTACATCCCACTGAACAAGTTTCTGACAGCGGTTTCTCATTTTTTGGTGGACTCTTGTTTCTGCCGATGCTGGTAGATTGTCAGAGACAGAGGAGAGAGGGTCGAATTGATTCACCGTGACCAAGGCAGATGGAAATACTTCTGTCTGCTGTGTGGCTGGCCGTGAGAAGGGGATTTGGGAGGTTGAATCCAAATCAGCCTGTATCGACGGGATTTGGGTAGAAATGTCTTTCAATTTCCCAAAATTTGGGTCCCCGCCTTTTGATATCGGGAGGTCGGAAAGCTTTTCCAAGTCTGCAATCCTTCGGACTAGAAACGTCCATTGTGCAGGAAGAGGTATGGCTTCTCATGAGACAAGGGTGGGGAAAAACCCCTCTGGTGTGCACGATTTGGGGTCACCGCCGTCTGGTGTCAGAATTTGGGGGAGCTTTTCTGTGACCTAGAGCTCTCGAATTGGCATTTTGGCGGACGGAGGTTGTGCTGGGCGTAGAGGAGCCCAAGGTGGGGGCAGGGTTTGATGGTGCAGAAGTGGTGGGGTTGGGGGCGGGAGGGATGGTGGTGCTCGGCCAGAAGAGTGGAACTGCCCGACGATGTCTATCCACGACCCACTTCCTCATCCAGTAGCCGTATGATCGGCTGTAAATTGTCTTTCATGGCGTACATGTCCGTCATGATTTCCTCCATGGCCTGCGTCATGGCCTGCGTCATGGCTTGATGCTGTTTCTCCATAACTGGATGTTGTTCCACCAAATATCGATGTAAATCGTCTCCAGAAAACTAATCACCATGGGTGGTCCGCTCTGATACCAAGATGTTATGCCCCATTTCGGATCAACCAAAGGATGATTTCTTCCAGCGTGGGGAGGAAGGGATTGAGCCTTGAAGGAGGCTCGACCTTGGACCTCAAAGGAAGAATTGGACCTAGACCTCTGAGGGAGAATCCGACCTGTTTAATTCTAATTTTCTCAATGCTTACTTTCTTCATTCATCTCACGTCCCTATATAGGCAGTTAGGGAAAACATGCCAAAGGCCATAAGTTCAACAAATTACAAAGAAACCCTAATGAATAGAGATTTCAAATAAACCCCCTAATGAATAGAAATTGCAAATAAACCCCTAATGAGTCCATAAAAAAAGGTGGACATAAGGGAGGAGGCCAGCTTGTGGCCTTATCCTTGTGGGTCTCACGTGATCTTCCAGGTCATATTGATAAGCTTCCAGGTCTTGGTATCTTTGTGGTTCCCACTTGATCTTCAAGTCTTCTAACTCTTTTCAGTTTGTGCTTCTTATCTTCTTAACTCGTGCTATCTTGGGTGAGGACACTTCTTGGCATCCCACGTCGTCATGGTGGGTCCCACCAGCTCATGCACCATGGTGGGTCCCACATTGTAACACTCCCCCTCAAGATGGGGGTGAGAAAACATCATAGATGCCCAACTTGCTGCAGATGGTAGACATAATCTTGTGCATGACCGGCTTGGTGAAAATATCTACTACTTGACTTTGTGATGATATATGCTTTAGAGATAAAAAAAACCTGCTTGGAACTTTTCTCTTATAAAATGGCAGTCCACTTCAATATGCTTTGTTCTTCCATGGAAGACTGGATTCGATGTAATGTGTATTGTTGTTTGATTATCACAATATAGATCCATCAGAGCGTCTTTGTAGAATCCCAATTCAGTGAGAAGAGATCTTATCGATAGGAGTTTACTAACAGTGTGTGCCATGACTCTGTATTCTACTTCTGCACTAGACCATGCTACTACATTTTTCTTTTTGCTTCTCCATGTAACCAAATTCCCTCCAACCATCGTATAAAATCCTGAAGTAGATTTTTTGTCATTCGGGGATCCAACCCAATCTGCATTTGAGAATCCTGCGATGTTGAAGTGACCATGAATTTTATAGAGAAGCCCTCTTCCTGGAGCTCCTTTCAAATATCGTAATATCGTTTCAAGTGCTTGCCAATGACTAAGTTGTAGCTTGTGCATGTATTGACTCACCACACTTACTGCATATGATATATCTGACCTTGTTACACACAGGTAAATAAGTCTTCCCACTAGTCTATGATATTTCCTGATATCTACATCTTCTCCAGTACTTGCACATAATTTTGTATTTGAGTCCATAGGAGTATCTACTAGTTTGTATCCCAACATTCCTGTCTCCTCCAGTAGATCAATGGCATACTTCCTTTGGGATAGCAGAATCCCATGTCTGGATTGTAATACTTCAATACCAAAAAAATATTTGAGTACTCCAAGATCCTTTGTTTGGAATTCAGCATATATTTTTACTTTTATTTCCTGGATACCCTCAAAATCACTACCAGTTAAAATGATATCATCAACATATACTACCAGAATTACCTTGCCTCTAAGTGTGTTTTTAATAAAATCTGAGTGATCTCTAGAGCATCTGTAAAAATTTGCCCGTTTGAGGGCTTGACTAAAATTTTCAAACCAAGCATGAGGGGATTGTTTTAGACCATACAAAGATTTTTTAAGTCGACATATTGACTCCCCATCAACCACAAACCCAGGTGGTTGTTACATATAAATTTCTTCTTTGATGTCCCCATCCAGAAAGGTATTTTTCACATCAAGTTGATATACCCACATGGAAGAGTTAACTGCAAGAGATAGTAACACACGTATCGAGTTCATTTTTGCCACTGGAAAGAAGGTTTCCTCATAATCAATTCCATAACATTGTGTCTAGCCCTTAGCCACGAGGCGAGCCTTCAGTCGAGCCACAGACCCATCCAGATTGTGTTTCACAGTAAACACCAATTTTCAACCAATGGGTTTCTTATCTAATGGAAATGGGACTAGAGCCCATGTCTGATTTTCATAAAGTGCCTGCATTTCTTCATCCATTGCTGCCTTCCACCCTTGATGTTTGAGAGCCTCTTGATAGGACTGTGGTACAAATATGGAAGAAATAGCAGAGAGAAATTGACAACATGCAGGGGACAGATGATGATGAGACACAAAATTTGATATGGGATGAGACGTAGAGGGTATGGTGCATGATCTAGGTTCTTTTATTTGTGTGATAGGACGAGTATCATATTTTGGGCCAAAAACAACTGGAGAAGATGAACTTGCCTCCCTGGGATCTGTAAACATAGCAGGTGTGGTGTCAGCTGGTGTTTCTAGGGGCTAAGAAGTTTCTGTAGCACGGGGCACAATTGGTCAAGGAGAACCTGGTACTGAAGATAAACCTGGAGGAGCATTGTCAGAATAGTGTGGAGAGTCTTAAAAAATGTGACATCCCTGGACACAAGTAAACGCAAAAGAGTGGGATTATAACAAACATAACCTTTTTGTTGTACGAGAGTATCCTAGAAAGATACACTTAATAGATTTAGGATCAAGTTTACTGTGTTTTGGGGAGGAAATATGGACAAAACATTGACACCCGAAGATTTTCAAGGGTAGTGAAAACGGATCATCATTTGGTAACATTATAGAGTAAGGAGATTTATTACCAAGAATGGAAGATGGTAGACGATGTATAAGAAAGCATTCGATAAGGACTGCATGAGGCCAATAAAAATATGAAACTTTCATGACATATAATAAACCTTGAGCTACCTCAAGAATATGATGATTTTTCTATTTGGCTGCACCATTTTGTTGAGGAGTGTAGGCACATGATATTTGATGGATAATGCCATTTTCTTGACAAAAAGACTCAAGTTCATTGGATATGTATTATTTAGCATTATCAAACCGAAGTATTTTAATGTTCTGATCAAACTAAGTGAGTACCATAGCATGAAAACACTCTAAAATAAATGGTATCTCAGAACTCTCCTTAAATAGAAACAACCAAGTGGTATGAGTGAAGTCATCAATAAATGTAATAAAATACCTTACTTGAGAAATATTTGAGATGCTTAAGGGTCCTCATATATTGGTATGAATTAATGAAAACAGAGAAATACTTTTGACTTCCTGACGAGATGAGTATGTACTCCTTTGATGTTTACTCAGTTGAAAAACTTCACAATTAAACTAGGACATGACTTTAAGATTAGGAAACATATAATGAAGAGATTATGAAGATGGATGTCCCAACCGGTTGTGCCATAGCCTTGTCTCATTTTCACTAGTGGAAACAATATTTATTTTCACAGCCTCCACCAATCACTTGCACCTTGGTTT
Organism: Aristolochia californica; assembly: GCF_029961685.1. Classification (NCBI taxonomy): domain Eukaryota; kingdom Viridiplantae; phylum Streptophyta; class Magnoliopsida; order Piperales; family Aristolochiaceae; genus Aristolochia; species Aristolochia californica. Next base: position 35,797,539 of record NW_027182279.1, on the reverse strand, counting down.
GAGAAGGTAATAGAACAATTCAAATACTTTGTCAGTTGACTAACAAATTAGATATTCAAAGGGAAGGCAGGAAGAAATAGAATATCGGTGAGAGGAAGTGATGGTGTAACAGAAGTGGATCCTTTCCCTTGAACCTTGGTTTGAAAGCCGTCAGCTATGTTAACAAACTTATGTGAAAGACATGGAGATATGGAATGTAATAAATTTGTGTTACTTGTAAGATGCTCGGAGGCCCCTGAGTCAATTATCCAGGATAAAGATGAGGCAGATAACATACCTGAAACAGTGGTGGCAACGGTATTTAATGAAGAACTTGGAGAAGAACCCATCATTTTTTGAAACAACTCATATTTTTCTTCAGTAAAATTATTCTTTTCAGTTGATTTTGTGGTATGATCCTCCTTTGTATCACCTACCAAGGCTTGATTAGCCTTTGTCAAGTCTGAGTTGTCGTTGGCATTATAACATATTTCTCCATAGTGATTATTTTTCCACAGTAACTCCTTTCCTTGTAATAGCATGTATCAATAGTGTGGCCATATCTCCCACAATGAGTGCATTCTTTCCACAATTTTCTATGCTTTTGATTAGCCAACTAATCACAATGGTATCATTTTTAACCATTTTTTTATAAAAAAAATGTCTTCTTCATCAATAGGCGGTCCACGGTTGGTGAGATGACCAAGTAGATCCTTTGTTATAAGAAATCTCTGAATCGATGTGGACCAACTCATAAAATTTTATACCCTTCGTAAGGGTATTGTGGTAATTCTGAGTATACCACCTTTGCTACTCACATTTTCTTTAGCCATAATATGTACTTCAATGAAAATAATTCTCCAAAAAAATTCTAATCAAAATATCCAAGTAGTATTCTTCAAACAACTTAGTGTATGGAAAAATTTAGCATTGACACTAAACAATCATTATTTTGATTTTTTTTTGAGTAAATAACCACTCATAATAGACTCAATATCAATCTTCTATATCAGGGGAATCTTGTTCCCACAAATTTTTTTTTTCAACAATCTCATCATGGACTAGTCTCGGTTAACATAAATTCCAAACCGACAAAACTCCTTTGATAGCTTCTTCTAGATCGAGAGGCATTCATATCCACAATATCATAAGATGAAAAAAATTCACATACTCATCTTTAAATCATCTTCTAAATCTGAAAACTAGTAACATGAAGTAATAAAAAAAATAATGAAGGAAGTTATCTCATGGTTTTTGATCTTCCTTCACAAGGAGCTTTCTATGAGTGGTGTTGATTATATCTTATTAGAGCATTCCTTTTTTATGTAGGGTTCCTAAATTTAATGCTCTGATACCATGTTGAATTTAGGATCCCTTTTCCAATATTCCGAGCAATGGAAGAAAAAAAGAAAAGGGAGAAAAGGGGAAGAAGGCTCTCGGGTAGAGAGAAGAAGAGAAGAGGAACAAGGTGTGCACCAAGAAAAGAAAGAGAGATTTACTCAAGAGAGAATTATAGAACTTGATTAATTCTGCATTACAACACCTCTATTTATAGTAGAGGAAGTGATAGAGTCCTTATACAATTAACCTTTAAAGCTCCTAATTACATTCCAACTCTAACTCTTGAAGATAAGTCTATCATGAAAGGATAACATAATCTAATAGAGTTCTAATATAAGTTGAACTATAACTCTTCTTCAAGAACGTGGACATAAGGTAGGAGGCCAGCTCGTAGCCTTATCCTTGTGTTATGGACTCTATAGCATCACGAGTTACCAACAGGCGTAGGAATTAATTAATGTGTTTTTCAATTTCCATGTAATTGTCTTTGGTTTGGTTTTGTCTTTGGTTTGGGTTGGTTTAGCATTTATTGGTTTGAACCATTGACGCAAGAGGTCTTTAGGGTTTTGGACGTCCTCCACCCTATTTAAGGGGACGGCTAGGGTAATGAAGTTTAGGAATTGAGTTCACTCTAGTTAACGTAATTTAGATAAACAGGTCAAGAGCTCCTTCAAGCTCTCTTCCGAATTTCCCCAATTCTCCTTTCCGAAATTCAATCCCCTTCAACCCTCATTCCATCTCAACGTCAAGCAAGATAATGGAAGGAAGAGAAGAGAGGAGGGTGACAAGATCCATGGCTTGTGAGGATCTTAACAATGTGATATCAGACAGGTCCACCCTCGGTGATTCCTCTTCTCCAGAGGACATACGTCAAGTCCTTTCAGACCTTCAACAACGATCCACTCTTCAAGGTACTGAAATTTCTCACATCAATACTACCTTACAAACTCTGGAATCATCTCTACAATCCATCCTACGACAACTTGCTGCACTTCAAGCACCAACGCCACCCCCAACAACCAATTTTCAACAACAACCAGTTCCCCACCAACAATTCACGCCACCACCAAATCCACCCTTGCGCCAACCAATGGGTTCAATGACCACTCACGCACAAGCACCATCAACGGTTCCCAGGTACTTTAAACTTAACTTTCCTACATATGATGGCTCTAAAGATCCTTTACTGTGGTTCACGAAATGTGAACAATTCTTTTATCATCAACAAACGGTGGAAATGGACAAGGTTACTTTGGCCGCCTACCACATGCTCGATGAAGCGCTCATGTGGTTCCATCACTACCGAAATGTCCATTCCATTCAGGATTGGCTGCACTTTAAACATGCTTGCCAGTTAAGGTTCGGACCTCCAGCTAGCAGCAACCCAGTGGGGGAATTGATCAACTACAAACAGACCAGCACCTTAGAGGTTTACCAAAAAACGTTCCAAGAACGGTTGGCCAGAGCTAGTGAATTTGTTCCTCCTCACCTACATGTTCAGATTTTTAATGCTGGATTGACAGAGGCAGTCAGATTGGAAGTGGAATTACTGGGTCCAACAAATTTGGACTCTGCAATGAATTATGCCAGGGCTGTGGAGCACAAACAGAGAGTTCTAAAAGAGTCTTTACAAAGAAAACCATTTTGGCAAAACAGAACACAGGGTACTGCATCTGGTCCACGTTTTGGGTCCTCTGCCCCTAACCGAGCAGATCAGGCTACTAATGTTCCTCCACACTCTATGCCACGTAAATTTTTGACTAAACAGGAAATGGATGCTCGAAAGGCAAAGGGCCTATGTTTTAATTGTGACGAACAATTCTTGCCTGGACATACCTGTAAACGTTTATTCAGTATTGAATTATTGGAAGAAGATTCAGAAGAGCTTCTTGAAAATGAAAATGTGGAAGAGGTACAACAGGAAGCAGAGCTCTCCCTCCATGCCATGCATGGCCTGCGTAGTTCTAATACCATGCAGGTAAAGGCCAGGTTACATCATCTCATGCTACTTGCTTTAGTTGATTCGGGCAGCACACATAATTTTATCAGTGAACCAGCCGCGCAACAATTGGGATTGGAAATTCAACAACAAAGGGGTCTCTCAGTTTCAGTGGCCAATGGGGCCAAAATTGCTAGCGTGGGGTTATGTGCTAACACCCCTTTCACCATTGAGGGGCATTCCTTTCAGGCAGATTTACTAGTCATTCCATTGGCTGGATTTGATTTGGTGCTCGGGGTCAAATGGCTCCAGTTATTAGGACCGATATTATGGGACTTTCAGGCTCGGACTATGACATTTTTAGCACCACAGGGCCAGATTACATTACAAGGCATTGTGGCACAGGTCCCTTACGCACTTCACACTTTGCATATTCAACACACGGGTGATGATCAGTTAGCTCCTTTACTTACAGCATTTGCGGATTTATTTAATGACCCTACAGGTCTACCACCAGTGCGTCATTGCGATCACCGCATTCGTTTAAAGTTGGGAACTGATCCAGTAGTGGTGCGGCCTTATCGTTACCCACATATCCAGAAAGATGAAATAGAACGACAGTGCATGCATATGCTCGCTCAGGGTGTGATCCAGCCCAGTCGATCTCCTTTCTCCTCACCAGTGTTACTTGTACGTAAAAAAGATAAATCTTGGAGATTTTGTGTCGACTATAGGCAACTAAACTTGCACACAGTTAAGGACAAGTTCCCCATTCCAGTTGTGGACGAGTTGCTGGATGAGTTACATGGTGCTACAATTTTTACCAAATTAGATTTGAAATCGGGCTATCATCAAATAAGAGTTCACCAGGCGGATGTGGAGAAGACTGCCTTCCGCACACATCACGGTCATTTCGAGTTCCTCGTCATGCCCTTCGGTCTCTCCAATGCACCATCCACCTTTCAGACCCTCATGAATGAGGTCTTTTCATCACTTCTGCGCCACTATGTGTTAGTCTTTTTTGATGACATTCTGGTCTACAGCAAAAATTGGGAAGAACATCTCCACCACCTCCACCAGGTATTTACCATTCTACGCTCTCATCATTTGGTTTTGAATCAATCAAAATGTGCTATGGGTACATCTGAGGTGGCATATTTGGGCCACGTCATATCAGCTGGGGGCGTGAAAGTTGACCAGAGCAAGATTCAGGCAGTTACAGATTGGCCGGTTCCCACCTCCACTACAGCATTAAAGGGCTTTTTGGGCTTGGCGGGATATTATAGAAAATTTATCCAATCTTATGGACAGATAGCAGCACCACTCAACAACCTGCTAAAAAAAAATGCCTTCCACTGGTCTTCTTCAGCAGAGCAGGCATTTAACCTGTTAAAGGAGGCCTTAGCCACAGCGCCAGTCCTACAATTACCAGATTTTGAGGCAGAATTTGTGGTGGAATGTGATGCCTCCGGGGGAGGTATAGGGGCAATGTTACAACAATTGGGGCACCCCATTGCTTATTTCAGTCGTCAGTTGGGACAACACCACCATAAGTTAGCTGCATATGAGAGGGAATTGATTGGGTTAGCCAAGGCTGCCCAACATTGGCGACCGTATCTTTGGGGAAGACCGTTTCTCATTCGTACAGATCATTGCAGCCTCAAGTATCTTCTGGAACAGCGCCTCACCACATCCCCACAGCAGCATTGGTTAACTAAACTCATGGGCTTTGATTTTACGGTTCATTATAAGCCAGGTAGTTCGAATTTGGGTGCTGATGCCTTATCACGTCGGGATATTTCCACCACTCAAATTTATGCTATCAGTCACCCACGTGCACTGCTATTAGATTCTATTCATGAGGAAGTAAATCAATATCCGGATCTTATGTCTTTATATCAGGATATTCAACAGGGGACAACTGCTCCTCATTGGACGATTCAGGATCGTCTCATTCTCTAAAAAACAGGATATTTTTACATAATACATCACCACTTCTTCACACAATCCTGTCCTCTATCCATGATAGCACACATGAGGGTCGACAGAAAACATATTTCCGAATCAGTCGGTACTTTTACTGGAAGGGCATGAAGAGCACAATTGCTAATTATGTAGCTGCTTGTCAGATTTGTCAAAGAAACAAGGCCGAATCCTTAAGTCCAGCCGGCCTACTGCAACCTCTGCAACTACCATCTCAAATCTGGTCTGATATTTCCATGGACTTCATTGTTGGACTTCCCATTTCATCAGGTAAATCGGTGATCTTTGTCGTCGTTGATCGGTTTTCAAAATATGGGCACTTCCTTGCTTTGGCGCATCCATATACTGCTGCTCAGGTCGCTCAATTATTTATGGACAACATTGTCAGATTACATGGAATTCCCTTATCCATTATCAGTGACAGGGATGCAATTTTTACCAGTCTCTTTTGGAAGGAATTATTCAAATTACAGGGCACCCAATTGGCATTTTCGTCAGCCTATCACCCACAAACGGACGGACAAACAGAGGTTGTCAATCGCACTATTGAAATGTATCTTCGTTGTTTTGTGGGGTACGCACCTAGAAGATGGGTGAAATGGCTTTCATGGGCCGAATTTTGCTATAACACATCTTACCACACAGCACTGGGTACTACTCCTTTCAGGGTAGTTTATGGCAGAGATCCACCTCGTTTGTTACCATATGAACCGGGGGCATCCAAAGTCGTCACTTTGGACCAAGCATTAGCTGAACGAGATGCTATGCTCACTGAGGTACGTACACATCTGCAAGCGGCCCAACACTCTATGAAACGCTTTTATGATAAGAAGCACCGGGAGGCATCTTATTGCCCTGGAGACTATGTGTGGTTAAAGCTTCAATACTACCGCCAGCTGTCCCTGACTGCTGCCAAGCGCCATAAGCTGTCTCCAAAATATTATGGTCCATTTCTGATATTGGACCAAATTGGGCCCGTGGCATACCGTTTGCACCTCCCACCGGAAGCAAAGATCCACAATGTATTTCACGTCTCCCAATTGAAGCCCTTCCAAGGTGACTAGCCCCTACTGCACACTCCACTGCCGCCACTACATGAGGGCAGAGTCCTTTCTATTCCAGCTCAGGTAATATATCTTTGTGGGTCCCTCTTGATCTTAAAATCTTCTATTTAATTCCAGCTCATGTTCCTTATCTCCTAGCTTGAGCCAACTTGTATGAGGGCCCTTATTGACATCTCTCGACCTCATGGTTGGTCCCACCAGCTTGTGTAGCCATGGAAGGTCCCACATTGTAACACAAGGAAATAAATTGAGAAGTTCTTCTTTACTAATAATGTCTCAATTAAAGAGACACAATAGTAGCAACGGAAATGGGCCAATGCCCAAATATCACGTACCAAATGCGCATTGTATAGCAGCAGATAACGGGTAAATAAGAGTAATAAGGGCAAATGAAATAATTTGCAAGAAGTTGTGCACCAAGTAATAAGCTGGATCCGAGTAATAAGCTGCTGATAATCCAAGATAATAATCAAGCCAAAGTCAAGGATTTGAGTCAAGAGTGAGTGACACCGAGGTAAAAAAATCAAGTTACGCTGAGTCAATTTCAGAACAATATAGCTGAGTCATGAGAGAAATTGGTAGAGTCCTCAAGACCCAGACCAGTATACCAGATGCAGAGAGCAAGTGGTCCGAGTTAGGCTGACTCGATTATGAGTTGATTTGGTTCGAGTTGACCAGAGTTAACCAGGGTGGAACTGAATTAGTATGGTTGCTCGTTTGCTGGGTTAACTTGGCAGATTACATAATCCAGGAGTCACCTCTCTCTCTGCTTCCCTCTCGTTTATGTAGGGGAGCAATGGTAATTTTCAGCAGAAAACCAGAGATCATCGAGTCGAGCCAAGTCTTCGTCCTCTAGAATAACAACGAAGCAGCGCAACAATGTTTGGGATGGAATGGACATCAACGTAGAGGTGAGATAATTTTGCATTAATTGAGTGGAACAATTATATGTAATCAGGAATTAAACCAGAAATCAAAAGACTGACTAAGTGACTTTGGGTTTATCAACAATTCCAACAAAGATAAAAGCATGACAATCTTCCAAAAATAACTTCCGAAATAAACCAATCGACTGAAAGAGAATTAGGGATGCCAGCAAAGAGCAAGATTGAAGATAACACGATCCAACACCCAACACGAAGATATGCAAGCGAGTTGCAGTGATTCAGTATCGACAAGATACCATAATTGAATAAGTAGCAACACTGGAACACATTCATGAGCTATAAACAGAAGCACTGCTGATGAAGAAGATGAGCCAAAAACTATAAAAATAGCAACACAGTAGCAATCTGCACTAACTAGTGGCAACTTTTTAGAAATAAACTCGATGCCAGAATGATGTATGCCAGCCGATGCCGAAGATATAATTTCTAAGATAGATGGTTGAAAATCGACAACGTCAGCAACTTTCAGCTGGACAAAAAATATCACGCCACCCCATCATTTCTAAGATTAATAGACTGGACGATAGAATTAAAAATTGCAAGAATATCCCTAAGATAGCAATACAATCCCGAAGAAGCAACAATCAAGAAAAATAGCAATGAACACACACATCAAGGATTACGGGTATTCTAGTAATTGAGATGAACAGTGTAATGGCAGGCAACACCAAGAGAGGAGGCCAAGAAGTTTGAAGGGATAGTTGATATGCCTAATGACTGTGATCTCTTCAACGATGAATGGGTCTCCGAGTAACTAGAGGAGAAGCTTTTAATTTGTTGAATTTAGGATCCCTTTTCCTTAATTCTGAGCAAGAGAAAGAAGAAGAAAAAGAAGAAAAGGGAAGAAGAGCTCTTATGTAGAGAGAAGAAAAAATAAAAGAGCAAAGAGAGGTTGTGCCAAGCAAAGAGAGAGAGGGAGAAAGTAACTCGAGAATGAGAGGTGTAACTTGATGAATTCTGAATTACAACTCCTTTATTTATAGTAGAGGAGGAGGTAGAGTCCTTATACAATTAGCCTTTCAATCCTAATTACATTCGACCTCTAACTCTCTAAGATAAGTCTATCCAAACAAATCTCCTAGAAGACTAATATGAGTTTAACTAGGACTCTTTCTTCATTCACATGAATATAAGGGAGAAGGCTAGCTCGTGGCCTTATCCTTGTGGGTCCCTCATGATCTTCCAGCTCATCTTGATAAGGTTGACAACTCATGTGATATTTGTGGGTCCCACTTGATCTTCAAGTCTTCTAACTCAATTCAGCTTGTGCTTCTTAATTCCTTAACTCGTGCTTGCTTGGGTGAGGGATCTTCTTGGTTTCCCACATCCTCATGGTGGGTCCCACCAGCTCGAGCACCATGGTGGGTCCCACATTGTAACACTTCCTCTCAAGTTGGGGGTGAGAAGACATCATAAATGCCCAGCTTGTGTTACGGTCCCGAGTCATGGATCGAGTAACACGGCGTGGGATTTGTGAATCCAGTACTCAGAATTTACTCACTTCACGTCAAGGGTCTATGTATGAGTATTTCTCCTTAACCAATGCTTGGCCAGGAGGAAAGATCCTCTTTTGAGGGTCCTACCGAGTTGTTGTGCTAGGTAGAAGACCCCACAACAATGCTGACCTTGCTAGAGCAAGGTGCTCTCTTTTTTGGTCACGGCAAAGAGGGTTTGGCCCTCTTTGTTGCTGCTCTAGCTAAGAATGCAATCCTTCTTTCTTAAATAACTTGAAACACGAGTTTGGGATAGATTAATACCTCTTCTTTGATGCTATGATCAGCTCCCACGTTGCACCAGGAATTGCTCAAGATTTGAGGATAAAAATCCTCACTTTGCTGCTTGGTAAGGGAGGAATTCGGCCTCTCTTGTTGCTGCTGCCAAGAAGGAGGATAGATCTCCTCTTTGGGCTCGGGAAAGGGGCAGGAAGCTCCTTTTCTTAATAGGGATGATGGTGGATGAATTTGGGTGAAGATGGATGGCAATGGAGGGTGAATGATAGGTTGGATTTTTGGAGTAAACCCTAAACTCGGGATCAAGAGGTGATCCCAACCTATTTAGACTAGGTTATTCTAAAATCTCAAAGCTTACCTATTTCATTCATACCTATCCCTTAAATAGGGAGTTTTAGGGTTAGGGTTACAATAATTCCCCATAATGCCCTTACATAAAAAGTAATTAGAAATAACTCCTACTTAAAACAATATAAGAAATAAATCCTACTTAAAACAATATTAGAAATAAATCCTACTCAAAGAAATATAAGAATTAAATCCTATTGAGTGAGTTGTTGTTGTCTTCTTCGTTGTGTGACTCGGTGTGCTATTGAGTCCACAACAGCTTGCTGCATATGGCAGACATAATCTTGTGAGTGACAGGCTTGGTGAAAATATATTCAAATTGAATTTGTGATGATATATGCTTCAGAGATAAGAAACTAGCTTGGAACTTTTCTCGTATAAAATGGCAATCAACTTCAATATGCCTTGTCCTTTCATGGAAGACTGGATTCGATGTAATGTGTATTGCTGTTTGATTGTCACAGTATAGATCTATTAGAGCTTCTTTTTAGAATCCCAATTCAGTGAGAAGAGATCTTATCCATATGAGTTCACTAATAGAGTGTGCCATGGCTTGGTATTCTGCATCTGCACTCGACCGTGCAACTACATTTTGCTTTTTTCTTTTGCATGTAACCAAATTCCCTCCAACCATTGTACAAAATTCTGAAGTACATTTTTTGTCATCCAGGAATGCGGCCTAGTCTGCATTGGAGAATCCTTCGATGTTGAAGTGACCATGGTTTTTATAGAGAAGCCCCCTTCCTGAAGCTCCTTTCAAATATCGTAGTATTCTTTCAAGTGCTTGCCAATGACTAAGTTGTAGCTTGTGCATGTATTGACTTACCACACTTATTGCATATGAAATATCTAACCTTGTTACACACAGGTAAATAAGTCGTTCCACTAGTCTTTGATGTTTCCCAATATCTACATCTTCTCCAGTGCCTCCACATATTTTGTATTTGCATCCATAGGAGTGTTTGCTTGTTTGCATCCCATCATTCCTCTCTCTTCTAGTAGATCAAGGGCATACTTCCTTTAGGATAGCACAATCCCATGTCTGGATTGTAATACTTTAATACCCAAAAAATATTTGAGTAGTCCAAGATCCTTCGTCTTGAATTCAGTACATATTTTCTCCTTTGTTTTTGAATGCCCTCGGAATCATTCCTAGTTAAAAATAGTTTCATCAACGTATACAGCCAGAATCACCTTACCTCTCGGTGTATTTTAAATAAATATTGAGTGATTTGCAGAGCATCTGTGAAAGCCGGCCCGTATGATGGCTTGACTAAATTTCTCAAACCATGCCCGAGGGGATTGATTTAGACCATATATAGATTTTTTAAGGTGGCATACGGACTCCCCCTCCACCACATACCCAAGTGGTTGTTGCATGTAAATTTATTCTTTAATATCACCATTAAGAAATGAATTTTCACATCAAGTTGATATATTGGCCACCAAAGATAATAATATATGTACCGAGTGCATTTTTGCCATTGGAGAGAAGGTTTCTTCATAATCAATTCCATAGCACTGAGTATAGCCTTTGGCAACCAGTCGAGCCTTCAATCGTGCAATTGACCCATCTGGATTATGTTTGATAGTATAAACCCACTTGCAACCAAACGGGTTTTTTACCTGTTGGTAGAGGAACCAGTGACCATGTATGATTGTCATGAAGAACCTTCATTTCTTCATCCATTGCTGCTTTCTACCATGGATGTTGTAGAGCCTCCTGATATGACTGTGGAACAGATATGGAGGAAATAGAAGAAAGAAACTGACAACATAAAGTTGAGAGGCGATGATGAGACACAAAATTTGAAATGGGATGAGAAGTAGAAGATCTAGTACATGATCGAGGTTCTTTCTTTATAGCAATAGGATGAGTATCATATTGAGGACCAAAAATAACTGGTGATGAAGGACTTACCTCTGGTGGATCTATTAACTCGGCAGGTTTGGTGTCGACCACTTGCTCTGGGGGTTGAATAATCTCTGGCAGACCTGGTCGAGGGGAACCTGGTACTGAGGACAGACCAGGAGGAGTGCTATCAAAATAAAATGAGGAGTCTTCAAAAAATATTAAATCCTTGGACACAAATAAATGTTGAAGAGTAGGACTATAACAAACATAACCCTTTTGTGTGTGAGAGTATCCCAAAAAGATACACTTGATAGATTTAGGATCCAGTTTGCTGTGTCTTGGTAATCAATTATGAACAAAACACTGACATCCGAAGACTTTCAAAGGTAATGAAAATGGATCACCATTTGGTAATAACTTAGAGTAAGGAGATTTATTACCAAGAATGGTAGATGGTAGACGATTTATAAGAAACCAAGCCATAAGGACGGTATGAGGTCAATAAAAGTATGGAACTTTTATGGCATATAATAAACCTCAAGCTGCCTCAAGAATATGATGGTTTTTCTGTTCAGCTGCACCATTTGTTGAGGAGTTTAGGCGCATGATGTTTGTTGGATAATGCCATTTTCTTGACAAAAAGAGTCAAGGTCTTTGGAAACATATTCTTTGGCATTATCAAACTGGAGAATTTTTATTTTTTGACCAAATTGTGTGAGTACCATAGCGTGAAATAACTTAAAAATGAATGGTATCTCAAAACGCTCCTTAAAGATAAACAACAAAGTTGTACGAATAAAATCATCAATAAATGTAATAAAATATTTTGCATGAGAAATATTGGAAACACTTAAGGGCCCCAAACATCATTATGAATTAATGAAAATGGAGTGACACTTTTGACTTCTGGACGAGGAGAGTATATACTCCTTTGATGTTTACTTAATTGACAAACCTCACAATGAAATTCTGACCTTACTTTAATTGATGGAAACATATAATGAAGAGACTGTAGATAGATGTCCCAACCGATTGTGCCATAACCGTGTTTCATTTTCAGTTGTAGAAACCATATTTATTTTTGGCACGTCCAAGTAGTAAAGCCCCCTTGTTCATGGCATCCACCAATCACTTGCTTCGTTATAAGATCCTGAAAGACACATGAAGTGGGTGAGAAGGTAACCGAGCAAATAAAATATTTTTTTAGTTGACTTACTGATAATTGATTCAAAGGGAAACTAGGAACGAAAAGAATATCGGTGACCGGAAGTGATGGTGGAACCTTTCCCTTGGACTTTGGTCTGAGAACCATCAACTATGGTAACAAACTTGTGTGAAAGACTCAAAGATAGAGAATGTAATAAGTTTTTGTTACCTGTAAGATGCTCAGAGGCTCCAGAGTCAATTATCTAGGATGAAGATTAGGCAAATAGTATACTTGAAGAGTTAGTGGCAGTAGTAGTTATGGAGGAACTAGGAGAAGAACCCAACATTGTCTTCATTTTCTGAAATAGCTCATACTCTTCATTAGTAAAAATTTTATGTGCTGCTGATTTTGTGGGTTCTTCTTCTTTTGTATCTCTTATAAAGGCTTGACTAACCCTTGAATGTCCATTGAATTTATAGCATATTTCTTTATAACGACTATATTGTCCACAATAAGTGCATGCCCTGTAATAGTGCTAACCTATAGTGTGGCCAAATTTTTTACAATGAGTACATTCTTTCCCATCTGTTCTGCCAACACCAGTCCTTCCACCTCTTCCTCTGCCTCCTCTATAACCTCTACCTCGGCCTCAGTCGCGGTCAGATGATGATCCTCTATGATCGGAATACATAGCGGATGATACGTCAGTAGTGGAGGAAGAAGTGTCTAGAAAACAAAGTAGTGTTGCATACATATCATCAAACTTTGGAACAACATAAGCACTCAAAAGTTGACTCTTAGCAATCTCAAGATGAGGTTTAACATTTGAAAGACAAATAGCAGTAATTAAGGCTTCCTTATGTTTTTCTTGGATAGAAATATCAGTGGTTGAAGGTTGAACTAACTTCCAATCTTGAAGAAAGTCTCTAAAGCGGACCAGGTATTCATGGATATTTTCTCCTTGTTTAGTATTGAACATTCTTTGGAGAATATCATAGGGTCTAAAAAATGAAGACCATGATGGGGTCCTCCCCAAGTACTTCTTCACCGACCACTACCACCACCACTTCAAGTATGCTTTCTGCCTCCTCTTCATCCTGGATAATTGACTCAAGAGCCTCCGAGCATCTTACAGGTAACAGACATATACTATACTCAGTTTCTCTATGTCTTTCACATAAATTTGTTACCATTGTTGATGGTTCACAAACTAAACTTCACTGATATCCTTTTCATTCCCACTTTCCTTTGAACCTTTTATCAGTTAGTCAGCTCACTAAACATTTTAATTGTTCTATCACTTTCTCACCCACTTCATGTGTTTCAGGATCTTACAATGAAGCTGGTGATTGGTGGAAGCCATGAACAAGGGAGGCTCTACTACCTAGATGTGCCACAAATAAATATTGCATCCACCTGTGACACTTTAACCATGTTATGGCACAATCGATTGGGACATCCATCCACCCAATCTCTTCATCATATTTTTCCTAAAGTGAGGTTGGACATTCATTGTCAAGCATGTCAAATGAGTAAACATCAGATGTCTACATACTCACCTCATCCAAAAATTAAAAGTGTCTCTCCTTTTACATTAATTCATACTGATGTATGGGGACTCTTGAGTGTCTCCAACATTTCTCAACTAAAATATTTTATTACATTTATTGAGGACTTCACTCATACCACTTGGTTATTTTTGTTTAAAGAGCATTCTGGAATACCATTGATATTTAAATATTTTCATGCAATGGTACTCACTCAGTTTGGGCAAAGTCCTTCAGTCGGATAATGCCAAAGAATACACATCCAAAAATCTTGCCTCATTTTGTCAAGAAAATGGCATTATTCATCAAACATCATGTGCCTACACTCCTCAACAAAATGGTATAGTCGAATGGAAGAACCGTCATATTCTTGAGGTAGCTCACAGATTACTATATGCCATGAAAGTTCCATACTTTTATTAGCCGTATGCAGTCCTTACCGCTTGTTTTCTTATAAACCGGTTACCCTCTTTTGTTCTTGGAAAAAAATCTCCCTACTCTTGTTAAGCACCTAGCCAATACTACCCAAAAGACTGGCCTGTTAGGAGCGGAAGACATAGGTATGTAACCCAAGACCATAACATCTCTCTATTATTACCTAATGATGATCCTTTTTCACTGCCCGTGAGAGTCTTCTTTTGTCAATGTTTTGTCCATATTTCCTCCCCAAGACATAGTAAACTTGATCCAAAATCTATCAAGTGTATCTTCTTAGGATACTCTCGTACACGAAAAGGGTTATGTTTGCTATAATCCCTCTCTTCGGCGTTTATTTGTATCTAGGGATGTCACATTCTTTGAAGACTCTGCATATTATTCTGATAATGCTCCTCTAGGTTTATCTTCCATACCAAGTTCTCCTCGACCGGTTGTGCACTGTGCTACATAAACGACTCAGCCCCCAGAAACACTGGCTGACACCACACCTGCTGAATTTTCAGATCCTACCGAGCTAAGTCCATCTTCTCTAGTTATTTTTGGCCCACAATATGATACTCGTCCTATTGCAATTAGGAAAGAGCCCAGATCAAGCACCATGCCCTCTACTTCGTATCCCATAATAAATTTCATGTCTCATCATCGTCTATCCCATGTTTGTTATCAATTTTTGTCTGCTATTTTCTCCATACATGTTCCACAGTCCTATCAAGAGGCTCTCAAACATCCAGGGTGGAAGGCAACTATGGATGAAGAATGTTGAATTTATGGAAAAGTGAAATACTTCATTGACATCAATAACTTGTTGTAATCATAGTACATGAACCTCTATTTATAATAGAAGAAGGTAGTAGAGTCCAATTACAATAAAACTACCTTTGTCTTAGTTACACCCAAACTCTTAACTCTTAAAGATAAGTCCTAACATAATTAAATAACTCAATATTGATAAAAGACAAACATAACTCAAACTAGAACTCTTCTTGGTTGTGATCCAAAGATAAAGATACTTTTGTGAGTCCTTCTTGATCTTCCAACTGATGTGATAAAGAGGCCAGCTCATGGTAATCATTGTGGGTCCTAAATCTTATGGGCTTGGGCCCATCTTGTGGGCCTTCCTTGGTCGTGTGGCCCATCTTATAATAATCTTAGATATGTGGGCCTTCCTTGGTCAAGTGGGCTTGAGTTTATCTTCCAATAAATAAATGTAGGCCCTTTATGAAAATCAAACATGGACTCTAGTCCAACTTCCATCAGATAAGAAACTTGTCACTTTCAAATGGGTGTTTATTGTGAAACACAATCCGGATGGGTCCATAGCTCAGTTGAAAGCTCATCTTGTTGCTAAAGGCTATACACAATGTTATGACATTGATTATGAAAAAACCTTCTCTCCAGTGGCCAAATTGAACTCGAGACATATGTTATTATCTCTAGCAGCTAACTCTTCTTGGCAGGTATATCAACTTGATGTCAAAAAGGCTTTTCTGAATGGGGATATCAAGGAGGAAATTTATATGCAGCAACCACTTGTGGTTGAGAGGGAGTCTGTATGTTGATTACAAAAATCTCTTTATGGTCTCAAACAGCCGCCTCGTGCATGGTTTGAAAATTTTAGCCAAACACTCATACGGGCCGAATTTCACAAACTCAATGGAGATCATTCTGTATTTATTAAAGACACACCGAAGGGCAAGGTGATTCTAGACGTATATGTTGATGACATATTATAACCGGCAGTGATCCCGAGGGCATCCAGAAGACAAAAGAATGGATATGTGCTGAATTCAAGACAAAGGATCTCGGACTCTTCAAATACTTTTTGGGCATTGAAGTACTACGATCCAGACATGGAATCATATTATCTCAAAGGAAGTATGTCCTTCACCTACTGGAGGAGACCGTAATGTTGGGATGCAGACCAATAGAAACTCCCATAGACTCAAAAACAAAATTATGTACAGGTACTGGAGAAGAGGTAGATGTCAGCAAATATCAAAGATTGGTGGGAAGACTCATTTACCTCTACGTAACGAGGCAAAATATTTCATATGCAGTCAGTGTGGTAAGTCAATATATGCACAATCCTATTACAATGTGGGACCCACCATGGTGCATGAGCTGGTGGGACCCACCATGAGGACGTGGGATGCCAAGAAGTGTCCTCACCCAAGCTAGCATGAGTTAAGAAGATAAGAAGCACAAGCTTTAATGAGTTAGAAGACTTGAAGATCAAGTGGGACCGACAAAGATACCATGAGCTAGAATTTTATCAATATGAGCTGGAAGATCACATGGGACCCACAAGGTGTTAAGATCCTCACGAGCCATGGATCTTGTCACCCTCCTCTCTTCTCTTCCTTCCATTATCTTGCTTGACGTTGAGATGGAATGAGGGTTGAAGGGGATTGAATTTCGGAAAGGAGAATTGGGGAAATTCGGAAGAGAGCTTGAAGGAGCTCTTGACCTGTTTATCTAAATTACGTTAACTAGAGTGAACTCAATTCCTAAACTTCATTACCCTAGCCGTCCCCTTAAATAGGGTGGAGGACGTCCAAAACCCTAAAGACCTCTTGGGTCAATGGTTCAAACCAATAAATGCTAAACCAACCCAAACCAAAGACAAAACCAAACCAAAGACAATTACATGGAAATTGAAAAACACATTAATTAATTCCTACGCCTGTTGGTAACTCGTGATGCTATAGAGTCCATAACATCACCCCCCTCCTGGAGAAAGAGCTTGTCCTCAAGTTCGAAGGAAGGATATAAAAGTCGAAATGTTGATAACTGCTCCCATGTGGTGTCACTGGGATCGGCATCGGCCCACTGGACTAGAATTTCCCAATCCCTTTGAATGTGGCGTGCTTGAGCTGGTATCCATATAAACAAGAGCTGGAAGCTCATGTTGGACCCACAATGATAAGACCAAGAGCTAGCTTGGTTCACGTGCTTAAAGAAGAGTTAAAGTTGAGTTAAATTAGTCTCTTAAATAGATAATGTAATCTTATCATGATAGGCTTATCTTAGAGAGTTCTAGTTGGAATGTATTTAGGAGTCCTAAGATTACTTTTACATGGACTCTATCACCTCCTCAACTATAAATAGAGGTGATTGTAACTCAAAAATTAATCAAGCAAGCCTCTTAGTTTCTCTCTCTCATGTGAAGCTCTCTCTCACGAAACCTCTGTTATTTTTTCTTCCTCTCTCAACCCGAGAGTATTTCTTGTTTTTCACCTTTTTATTCTCCCTCCCCTTGCTCGAGGTATTATTCATGGGTTCCTAAACTCAACATGGTATCATAACTACCAATTTAGGATCTCCATATGCTCTTCGAAGATATGATTAAAAACTGCTGATAGAAGGCTCCTTATGAAGCAAGATTGAAGCTCATGAGATAAGTATTTATTTCTGATATTATTGATTTTATGCTAGTGGTTTTCGGTATTAGGAGGTGGTTTATAGAGGTCCTTATGCATGTTTTCATCTTATGAGATTAGGAAAATATATGCATCTCGGATTATCTTTGATTAGAAGAAATTATCAAGGCAGTTTTTTTTAGGTAAGCACAATAGTTTGACCGAGACCAGTGCAAATTGATTTTTTTTATAAATCTGTGGGAAAAAGATTCCATGATAAAGAAGGATGATGTTGAGCCTTTTATGAGTCATTGTCCATTAAAATTAATTACTTCTCTTTTATGCTAAGCATCTCCATTAACAGAGTTGGTTAAAGACTTCTACTTGGTCATATTTTGATTACTTGATTGGAGAACTATTTTACAAATCGATATGCATACTATGGCTGAAGATAATATGAGTCAAAGGATTGACATACTCAGAATCACCACTGTACCCTTATGGGGGGGTATCAAATTTTATGAACTGGTCCACATCGGTTCGTCAGTTTCTTATCACAAAGGACCTAGTTGATCAGCTCACCAACTGTGGACCACATATTGATGAAGATGATATATTTTATACCAAATGGTTAAAGAATGATACATTGGTTATTAGTTGGCATATCAACAGTATGGAAGAACATGTCTCCACTAATGTCATTCACCTAGAGACGGCTAAAAAAATTTGGGAGACATGCGGCAAGTTGTATTCAAGCTCCAACATCTTACAAAGGCCATATGATATTTTACAACAGATGCTTACCACCAAACAAGGAGACAATATACATGAATATTTGGCCCACTTTCAAGTCTTTCTTCAAGAATGGAAGCTTGCCCAGCCAACCTCAATAGATATCTCTATCCAAGATAAAAAGAAAGAGGCATTGATAACTTCCATATGCTTTACTAACATTAAACCGCATCTTGAAGTTGCTAAGACTCACCTTCTTTCCTCTTCTGCGGCTCCCACTTTTAATGATGTATGTGCTACACTTCTGTGTATTTCATATGTTTCTCCCTCTACTACTGAAATACCATCGCTATGTACTTTGGACATAGGGGAACACCATCTGACCAAGGCCAAGGCTGAGGCAAATTTTATAGAGGAGGAAGAAGAAGAGGTGGAAGGACTGTTTTGATCGAACATATGGGAAGGAATGCAACCATTGTAAGGGATATGGCCACACTAGAGATACATGCTTTCACCTGAAGGAATGCTCTATAAGTGGTAGATTGGGCCACTCTCGAGAAATATGTTATAAGGCTAACCAAGCCTTAGTAAGTGATACAAAAGTGGAGCAGTCTACCGCCAGACTACTATGATGTTGTATTATGACAAGAAGCACCAGGAAGTCTTCTTTTCTCTAGAAGATTATGTATGGCCGTGTCTCCATCACTATAGGCAGTTGTCCCTGACAACCTCCAAACGCCACAAGCTCTCTCCGAAGTATTATGGTCCCTTTCAAGTAATGGACCGCATTGGTACCGTTGCCTACCGCTTGCAACTTCCGCCAGAGTCCAGAATTCACAATGTGTTTCACGTCTCCCAATTGAAGGCCTTCCAGGGTGACTCTCCCTTGCTGCACACACCTTTGCCCCCACTACATGAGGGACGTGTCCTTTCGACTCCAGCACAGGTATTATAGGCTCGTCCCATTCAGGGTGATTGGGAGATCCTAGTGCAATGGGCTGATGTTGATCCCAGTGACACGACATGGGAGCCATTAGCTGTGTTCCGCACCCTCTACCCCTACTTCGAGCCTGAGGACAAGCACTTTCTCGAGGAGGGGGGTGATGTTATGGACTCCATAGCATCACGAGTTATCCACAGGCATAGGAATTAAATTATGTCGATTTAATTTTAAAGTAATTTCATTTTGTTTGGTTTGGTTTAGTTTGGTTTGGTTTGGTTTAGATGTAATATGGCATGAACCAATTGACCCATGGGTCCATTTTGTATTTCTGTCCTCAACCCTATTTATGGGATGTCAAGGTGAAGAAAAGTAAGTATTGAGAAATTAGAACTAAACAGTTCAAATTCTCCCTCAGAGGTCTAGGTCGGATTCTCCCTCTGAGGTCCAGGTAGAGCTTCCTTCAAAGCTCAATCATTCCATTCCTATTTCCATCATTCCACGTTCAAGAAACAAGAAACCCCTTCCACCATCAAGATTCAATATGGAGGGAAGAGAGGAAAGAAGGGTGACTTGATCCATGGCTCGAGAAGAACCTAACAAACCCATTCCTTCCACCTCTTCCTCTGCCTCCTCTATAATTTCTACCTTGGCCTCAGCCTTGGTCAGATGATGATCCCCTGTGTTCAGAGTACATAGCGGAGGATACTTCAATTTTATAGGAAGAGGCGCCTGGAATACGGAGAAGTATAGCACATACAACATCAAAGGTGGGAACCGCAGAAGACCTAAGAAGTTGACTCTTAGCAACTTCAAGATACAGATTGATGTTAGCAAGGCATATGGCCGTGACAAAGGCTTCTTTTTTTTTTTTTTGGACAGAGACATCCGTGGAGGTAGGCTGGGCAATTTTCCACTCTTGAAGAAGACCTCTAAATCGAGCCAAATATTCATGGATATTGTATCCTTGTTTAGTGCTAAGCATTTTTGGAGAATATCTTATGGCCTGTACAAGTTGTCGGAGTTTGAATACAGCTTAGTACATGTCTCCCAAATTGTTTAGCCATGTCAAGATGAATAACATTATTGGAGACATGTTCTTCCATGTTGTTAATAAGCCAACTAATCACCAAAGTATCATTCTTCAGCCACTTTTTATAAAAAATATCATCTTCATCAATACATCCATGAGTAGTGAGGTGACCAAGGAGGTATTTTTTTATAAGAAATCGGTGAACCGATGTGGACCAACTCATAAAATTTGATACCCTCACAAGGATACAATAGTAATCTTGAGGATTTCACTTTTGTGACCCATGTATTCTTCAGCCATAATAGGTAATTCACTTTAAAAAATTCTCCAATCAACTACTAGTCAAAAAACCCAAATAGTTTTGTTTTAACCAAATCAGTTAATGGAAAGGTTTTAGCATAAAAGCTAAAAGATCCTATTTCTGAAAATTTTTGAATAACTACTCATAAAAGGTTCAATACCATTTTTGTTTATCATGGAATCTCATTCCCATAGAGTTGTAACTCTTCATGCAAAATATTCAAAATAAACTAGTCTCAGTCAACAAAATTTTCAAACCGACAAAAAATTGCCTTGTTAACTTCTTCTAATCCAAGATACAAATATTTCCACAACCTCATAAGATGAAGACATGCATAAAAACATCTCTAAACCATCCTTTTAATATCCAAAAACCAATAGCATAAATCAATAATATCATGAACAGAAATAAATTTTTCTCATGAGCATCAATCTAGCTTCATGAAGAGCCTTCTATGATCATATCTTCTTAGAGTATTCCTTTGACGTGGGGATTCTAAACTGGTAACTCTGATACCGTGTTGAATTTATGACCCCCATGAATAATATCTCAGGCAAGGGGAGGGAGAAAGAAAAAAGAGAAAAGGAAAAGAGGGCTCTAGGTTAGAGAGAGGAGAAAAAGAAAAAAAACTAAAGAGAGGAGAGGGAGATTTATTTCACGTGAATGAGAGAAGAGGAGAGCTTGATAGAATGCCTTAACCAATACCCCCTATTTATAATATTTCCAATATATAATTATGGAAACCCTTTAATCAATTAGGATTCCTACTTTCCCTTATAATACATCAATCTAAGGAAGATAAATCAATCATAAAAATCAAGGAACATATGCAAATCTTTCCAACTCATGTTGGAAAAGATACCAGCTTGTCTTATCGATGTGGGTCCTACTTGATCCTCAAATCTTTCAATGTATTCCAGCTCATTCCAGCTCATGTGGTGACTCCTCTTGGTTGACATCTTCATGGTGGTCCCACAGAGTAACATTTATCAAATTTTGTTTCTCACCATCGGTTGTCTTCTTCTTGTTGTCAATTTCTTGCATCTATATCTTCTCTATCTATCCAACAGTCATATCAGGAGGCTCTTAGACATTCAGGATGGAAGGCAGCAATGAAAGAGGAAATGAATGATTTATATGATTATCAGATGTGGGCCTTGGTTCCTCTTTCTTTTGAGAAGAAACTTGTGGGTTGTAAATGGATTTTAACTATCAAACACAATCCTGATTGTTCTATGGCCCATCTCATCACTAAGTGATACACTCAATGTTATGGAGTTGATTATGAGGAAACGTTCTCTCCAGTGGCCAAGTTAAATTGGGTACGAATCTTATTATCACTCGTTGCAAATGTTTCTTGTCTAGTATATCAACTCGACGTGAAAAATGCTTTTTTAAATGGTGATATTAAGGAGGAGATCTATATCTGTCAACCACCTGGTTTTGTGGTTGAGGGGGAGTTGGCATGCAGATTGAAGAAATCATTATATTGTTTAAAACAATCTCCTCGGGCTTAATTTGAAAATTTTTGCCAAGCAATGTTGTGGTTTGGGTTCCATAGGTGCTCAGTTGATCATTTTATATTTGTCAAGAACACCTTGATGGGAAGTGTATTATTGGTAGTTTATGTAGATGATATTGTCTAAACTGGTAGTGATGTCGAAGGAATAAAAGAAGTCAAAGTGAATACATGTAAAGAATTAAAAAAAAAAGACCTTGGATTTCTGAAATATTTTTTGGGTATTGAGGTTTTCCAGTTAAACAATGGGATTATCTTATCTCATAGGAACTATGTTCTTGATCTACTAGAACACTAATGATTTTCAAGACTCCATGGATTACATGATGGAGAAAGAAGAATAACGCACACTGGGGAGAAAAGAAGAGGAAGATTGGGGTTCTGGACTTAGTCCAAACCCTCCCCTTAAGCTCTATTTATAATTGATAAAAGTAAAATATTATAATTAAGCCCTTCACCCTAGTATAAGTGAAGAAGAGACAATAAACATAAATTAATTTCATCAATGACACCCAAATTACATCATATCTTCCAACAAAGACACATGGATGATGGGATGTCGACCGACAGATACTCCTATGGATGCTATCACCAAGTTGTGTGCAAGCTCCAATGAAGATGTGGATGTAGTAAATTATAATAGACTTGTTGGAAAACTCATTTATCTTACAATGACTAGACCAGATTTAGTATATGTCGTAAGTATGGTTAGTCAATACATGTATAAACCACAAGTTATTCACTAGCAAAATCTGGAGGGAATCCTTCAATATTTAAAAGGCGCTCCCTATAAGGGACTTCTATATAAATGTCATGGTCACCTCAATATTGAAGGATTTGAGGACGCAGATTGGGATGGATCACTTGATGATTGGAAGTCCACTTTTGGGTATTTCCCTTTAGTTGAAGGGAGCTTGGTTATATGGAGGAGTAAAAAATAGAATATGGCTGCTAGATCTAGTGTTGAAGGTGAATATAGAGCTATGCCCATGCAGTGGGCTACTTAGAATCAAATATCTCCTTACGGAATTAGGGTTCCACAAAAGACTCCTATGGAACTCTATTATGACAACCAGGCAGTCATCCACCTTACTTCAAATCCAGTCTTCCATGAGAGAACAAAACATATTGAGGTAGATTGTCATTTCATACAAGAAAATTTTCAAGAGGATATTATGTATCTCAAACATGTTTTGTCTCAAGGACATGCTGAAAATATGCTCACAAAGCAGGACACATCCAAGATACAGACCAATATATGCAGTAAGTTAGGTATTTATGAGTGTTGAAAGATATGTTGTAATTAGGGTGTCATTGATGTAATTAGTTTATGTTTCATGTCTCTTCTTTGCTCGTACTAGGGTGAGGGGTATAATTATAATATAATACTTTTATTGGTTATAAATAGAGATTAAAGGGGAGTGTTTGGTCTAAGTCCAGAACCCCATTCCTCCTCCTATTTTCTCCCCAACATGTGTTCTTCTTATATCTCCATGATGTAATCCATGGAATCTTGAAAATCAATTCTTTGATGTTTGGAATCGTATAAGTTATAAATAAAGCTTAAGGAGGAGGGTTTGGACTCATAGCTACGGTGTTTTAGAATTTCAATCTTGATATGTACTCAGATTATTAATGTTGCCCATTTCAAGTTGCTTTACCCATATTGTGGGTTCTTTAATATTTTTTATCAATTTAGACACTATTGTAAGAGAAGCAGTAAGTGAAGTTATTTTTCCTTCTGAATCTATGAGTTCTGAAATCTTGCTGTTGTAAAGATTACCACTACTGCTGCCACTGCCATGTAGACTCTAAGAATATTTTTCTGGAGTTCTATGGTGTTGAAGATGTGGTAGTCAACTCCCTTCCAATGATACCATGCTTTGAGATAGACTCAGGCATAATTATTCGGTCCAAAATGTTGTTCATTGTGGGATCGTCCTAGTTGTATTGCACCAGAAATGGGGCCTAGTAGAATTCAATCACCGAGTTGGGAGACCGAGTCAAGATTGAGCCCCATAACAAGGGGACTAGGCAGTAATAGGAACAAGGCCGAGGTGAGTGAAGTCTGGAATATCTTCCAACATTTGTCGGTCTGAAATGGAAGAAGCTCCCACGCATTTCCTTTACATAAATTATGTTACAATGTGGGACTCACTATGGTGCTCGATCTAGTGGGACCCACCATGAGGACGTGGGAAACCAAGAAGAGTCCTCACCCAAGCAAGCACAAGTTAAGTTAAGAAGTACAAGCTGAATTGAGTTAGAAGACTTGAAGATCAAGTGGGACCCACAAATATCTCACGAGCTATCAACCTTATCAAGACGTGCTGGAAGATCATGAGGGACCCACAAGGATAAGGCTATGATCTGGCCTTCTCCCATATATTCACATGAATGAAGAAAGAGTCATAGTTCAACTCATAGTAGTCTTCTAGTAGATTGGTTTGAATAGACTTATCTTAGAGAGTTAGAGTTGGAATGTAATTAGGATTGAAAGGTTAATTGTATAAGGACTCTACCTCCTCCTCTACTATAAATAGAGGAGTTGTAATTTGGAATTCATCAAGTTACACATCTCATTCTCGAGTTACTTTCTCCCTCTCTCTCTTTGCTTGGTGCAACCTCTCTTTGCTCTTTTATTTTTTCTTCTCTCTATCCGAGAGCTCTTCTTCCTTTTTCTTCTTTTTCTTTCTTCTTTATCTTGCTCAGAATTATGTAAAATGGATCCTAAATTCAACAAGGTATCAGAGCATTATATTTTGTATCCCTCATCAAAGGAATGCTCTAGAGAAGTGATGATCAACACCACTCAAAGAAGGATCTTTTATGAAGGAAAAACACAATCCGAGAGATAAGTGTTCAAAATTATTTTTTCTTTTCATGTTATTGGATTATGAATTTAGAAGATGATTCAAGTATTAATATGTGAATGCTTTCATCTTATTATATTATGGATATGCATGCCTCTCTATCTAGAAGGAGCTATCAAAACAGTTTTGTCGGTTTGGTAATTTTGTTTATCAAAACCAGTGCATGATCAGATTATTGGATTTTTTTCGTGGGATAAGAATTTCATAATATAGAAGATTGTTATTGAGTCTATTATGAGTGGTATTAGAGGAAAAAAATCAGAATAATAATTTAGCATCAATCCTAAAATTCCCCATACATCGAGTTGATTGAAGAAGTACTACTTGGTGTTATTATTAGAATTTATTTTTTGAAGAAGGGCCTATCATGGCTGAAGAAAATATGAATATCAAAGGTGATACACTGAGAATCACCACCATAACCTTACATGGAGAATCAAATTTTATGAGTTGGTCCACATCGGTTTGGAGGTTCCGTATAACAAAAGGCCTACTTGGTCACCTCAACACCCGAGGACCACCTTTTGATGAAGATGATATTTTTTATATGAAATGGCTGAAAAATGATACTTTAGTAATTAGTTGGCTAATCAATAGCATGGAAGAACATGTCTCCAATAATATTATTCATCTTGACACTGCTAAACAAATTTGGCTCAGTGAGCAAGGTGTCTCTTTCTGCTAATGCTTGGTCCAAAGTGGCGACCTTGGAGGCACCCGGTTCATATGATAAAAAGCTGGGTGGGTCTCTACCATATACTACCTTGAATGGGGTTGTTCCGAGTGCACTGTGGTAGGAGGTATTGTAACAGAATTCAGCCCAGGCGAGCCACTTAACCCACCGTTTAGGTGAGTCCCCCACGAAACAACAAAGATACATCTCAATTTTTCAATTGACGACCTCTGTCTGACCATCATTCTGTGGATGGTAGGCTGAAGAGAATGCTAACGTTGTGCCCTACAGCTAATAGTTTTTTTCCAGAATGTACTGGTAAAGATGGCATGCTTGTCACTTGTAATGGAAGTAGGTATCCCATGTAAGCGGACGATATTATCCATAAAGAGCTGAGCTATGTGAGCTGCAGTGTAAGGATGCGCCAGAGGTATGAAATGGCCATACTTTGAGAAACGATCAACCACTACAAAGATAACGGATTTGCAGGACGATTAGGGAAGGCCATCTATGAAGTCCATGGAAATATTTGACCAGACTTGTGATGACAGCTGAAGTGGTTGGAGCAACCCAGCTGGACTTAATGATTCAGCTTTATTCCGTTGACAAATTTGGCAAGCCGCCACATAATCGGCTATACTACGCTTCATGCCCCTCCAATAAAATTCCCGACTTTTCTGGAAATATGTTTTTTGTCAGCACTCATGTGTATTGTCATGGAAGGAGGCTAAAATTTTGTGAATCAGTGGTGAGGTGTGGTGTAGAGAGATCTGGTTTTTGAAGAGAACCAGATTATCCTGAATTGTCCAATGGTTTGCCGCTCTCTCCTGCTAGATGTCCTGATATAAAGCAATAATTTCTGGGTACTGTTGTGTCTCTTCTAGTATAGAATCCAACAAGAGAGCTCTGGGCTGACTTATGGCATGTAATTGCGGCTCTGTAATATCCCGACGAGATAAAGCATCAACCCCCACATTCAAACTCCCAGGTTTATACTCCACAATAAAATCAAACCCCATAAGTTTACTTAACCAATGTTGCTGCGGTGAGGTAGTGAGGCACTGCTCAAGCAGATACTTGAGGCTGCAATGATCAGTGCAAATCGGAAATGGGCGCCCCCCAGAGATAAGGCTGCCAATGCTGTATTGATTTCGCTAATCCGATCAGTTCCCTCTCATAAGCTGCTAACTTGTGGTGGTGCTGGCCAAGTTGGAGGCTAAAATAAGCAATCGGGTGTCCCTGTTGGTGTAACACTGCACCAATACCGCCCCCCGAAGCATCACATTCCACCACAAATGACTCATCAAAGTCCGGTAGCTATAAAATTGGGGCGGATGATAAGGCCTCTTTCAACTGCTGAAAGGAATGAGCCATTGTCTTGGACCAGGTAAAGGCATTTTTCTTTAGTAGGTTGTTGAGCGGTGCTGCAATCTAGCCATAGCTGCGAATAAATTTCTTGTAATACCCAGCTAGGCCCAAAAATCCCCTCAATGCTGTAATGGATGTGGGAGGAGGCTAATATGTGATAGCCTGTATCTTGCTCTGGCCGACCTTCACCCCATCTGCTGAAATAACGTGGCCCAAGTATGCCACTTTTGAGGTGCCCATAGAACATTTGGACTGATTTAAAACCAAATGATGTGCGCGAATAAGAGTAAATACCTGGTGAAGGTGTTGAAGATGCTCTTTCCAACTTTTTATAATTTGTTGTTGTGGTTTTCAGAATTGTTGGATGCATAAAGTAGAGACCTCCTCTCTTATGGTCGCCACCAATCACTTGCTTCATCTTGATATCCTGAAAAACACAATGAGAAGGAGAGAAGTGTTGACTCTCATTTTGATTTTGATGATAAGAAAACTTAATTGATCTAACATTGGCAATTCAAGTATTTTAGACGCAAATCTTTCAAGAGACTCAATAATGTCTATGGAAAGAACCGACAAAAGCTTCTCAAGACCTCGAGCTACAAAACCATGTCAAAGTGATCTTGAAGAAGCATCCTTAGAAAGAAGAAGCAACGAATTGAACACAAGAGTTTAGGAAGTATTGGGAAATCACAAAAAATCAATCTATGTAACAGATTAGCCTCAAACCTTCTAACTTGAGGTGCAATGGAAATTTATGAAGCCTTAGCACAAAATTGAATTTGTACATGTTTTATTAGTGCACACACATATTTTAAACATGCTAGAATCACTTAAGATAGATTTTAATCATGCTTTAAAAACACACTTAAAGAATTGGCACTGGATTGATCGATCAACATTTGCCAATGATTGATCAACCAGAAGTGCATAGGCCAAAAAAATAAAGCATGATCCATCAATCAGGGTCAATTGATCGATCAACCAGAACTTGATCAATATGTGCTATAAAGCATGCTCGATCATTCCCTAGGGAAAGATCGATCAATGATGTCTACGCAATACAAAATTATGAAGATTGATCGATGAATCACTTGACATTGATTGATCATACAAAAGTTTGACAACCAGGAACATCAAGCATGATTGATCTTAGCAGCACCATTGATCAATCATTTTTGGTATGCACTACTAGTAAGAATTTCGATCGATCGATCATTCCCTGCTCATTGATCGATCAATTAAATTTTCAGACCCAATAGAAGAATATTTATTGATCATTGAAATGATCAATAAGTCATTTTCTGAAAAAAAAATATAGTCGTTACACTCAATTGATCGATCAATGTAAAGTCAACTTTTTGCAAACGGGCAAGAAATGACTAGTTTGGTTTGGGGAACTTATAAATACCCCACCAAATGTTGTTTTGAGAAGGTAAAGATCAATTTTTGGCATACCCATTGCATTCAGTACTCTCAATCTTAAAATTCCTTTCATAAGTCCATTTTTAAGAATGAAAAAGCCTTTCCTGCAAATCCATTCATCCTATTTCTCAATCCTACTCCTTACATTCAATTAGTCAAGCTCCAAATTCATTTACATTATGTACTAAGTTTGGAGGCTTGTTCAAATTCAAAGGAGAAGGTTGTCTTTATAAATATCAAGGATATAAACTTTTTTATTTTCTTGTAAATTTCTGATTTTATTTGAATGGTTCATCTAGAACCTTCAATCTAGATTGAAGAGCTTGTTAGAACTAGAATCTAGCTCAATCTCAAGAAAAGTTGGTTGTACTCATGTATTTGAGCATGGCTTAAAAGAGAGTTGGGATCTTTTTTGTGTGTGTAATTCTAAGCTAATAGAGCTCATATTAATGGACTTTCCAAAGCACGGATTCTTGGGCAGTGAATACCAATAAGAAAACATCAATAATAAAAAATATAAAAGCATCAATTGATTGATTTCTTAGAGAACATGTTACTTTGGTGGTGCATACACATATTTTAAATATGTTAGAATAAACTTAAGATCATTTTTAATTATGCTTTGAAAACACACTTAAAGAATTGGTACTAATTGATCGGTCAACATTTGGCAATGATCAATCAACCAGAAGTGCATAGGCTAAAAATATAAAGTTTGATCGATCAATCAGGTTCGATTGATCAATCAACCGGAACTTGGCCAAAATGTGCTATAAAGAATGATCAATCATTCCATGTGGATAGATCGATCAATGATGTCTAGGTAATACAAAATTATGAAGATTGATCAATGAATCTCACAACCCTATTTTTCATTCTCATAGTAAACATATTGGCATAGACTATCATTTTTTAGCTAGAAAGTTACAATGGGATGGCTTTAAGTTTGACAGATTCCCTCTGTGAACCAGCTTGCAGATATTTTCACCAAACTACTATCTTTCAACCGGCTTTGACAAATTATCACCAAGATGAATGTTCAGTTACCCTCTCTGTTCAGCTCGAGGGGGAATGAAAAGCAAATAAATATGAACACACAAAGACAAGTACAAGAAGTTGCATTATTCCAAGTTATACCAAAACCCTTGGCTACAAAATAAGACCATGTTCATTTAAAGGTGGGAAAAGAGGAAAAGTTGAACAAATCTCCCATGCAAAACCATGCAAGGGTGATGTCCACCTCATCCACTCAAAAGAAGACATCAACATGCATGGTTCTAGAGAATTCAATCCCTTCAATCTTTCATATATGGGTTTCACTAAATTCAACTCAAGGATGTTCTAAAAATCATGATCAAATCAATCAAGGAGACAAATAATCTCAAATTACTCAGTCAAAGAAAGAAGATCAAGGCAAAATCAAACAAGGAAATCAAGATCCAAAATCAAAGGAAGAAGAAATGAATGAATGAAATCTATTTTGAATTTATTTATGTAATTATGTAAAGATACCTAGATTATAACTTGTAAGGGGAAGTCCTTATGATTTATTTCTCCTTTAATGTTTTCGAAAAACCTATATAAACCCTTTTAATCCTTCTAAAATTCATTCAATACACATTAAAAATTTGTCACTTGCCTGGGCTCTCTCTCTCTCTCTCTCTCTCTCTCTCGGGTTTTAGTCTTGAATATCTTGAAGCTCTCTCATTCATTCACTCATTCACGGTGGCTTAAATTTTCTTAGTTCCATACCTTAGAAAAAATCATGCGGTAGAAGCCTATTCTCCAAAAGAAATCCAATTTGGGGAGAGATGGAATGAAAAGCTTGTTAAAATAGTATGAGTGACGTCAATTTTAATTGAGTGAGTGAGTGGCATAAGTTATATTCTATTGCATTTGTACTAGGGTTTCTATCCTAAAACTATAAGTATCAACCTAAGGGGGAGGGCATTAAAATTCTTTAGTTGATTTACATGATGAGACTAAATCGCTATGTTATTGCTCATGGCATTGACCAAGAGTCATGTACGCATTGCATTGCCATTTACTTCAACAGTGTCTTTCTCATCCCATTAATTTATAGATTTGGGGATTTGTTTCACAATTCTTTAGATGGGAGATGTGGTCAATTACATACAAATTCCCATATAACTAGGCTATCTAATTGGATAGAAACTTTAATTTCATATTCACAATATTGATATTGGGTTCGATCAAATATTGGAGGGGCAAATGGGTTATGGCCCTGCACAAATGCAATGGTCTCATATGCTGCCATAGATACAAAGGCTTAAGAAAACAAGGGCCAATGTGCTTCTTTTCTAAACCTCATTTAAGATCATTAGTACTCAACATGAAACTAGGCTTTTAGGTTACACTCGCTCTAATAGAATTTTTTAGGTCCCATAAGAAACAAACACAAAGGGGGAGGTGTGAATAGGTTCGCTAAATTGATTTTGATTTTTATTCATTTTCTTTACCCTTCTATGTCTTCACTCCTTTAAGTAATTCTAATGTGTGTAATCGTTCCAAATTCAACATACAAACACAAAATAATCAAATACACAATGAACACACGAGGATTTATAGTGGTTCACAATCCTATCTTGGATTGTTAATCTACTTAAAATGTGTTTTTTGTCAGAGTTAATTTACTATGTTTGGGTTCCTTATATTTACATCAAATTACCTCTAAGGCTAATTACAATATTACTCATAAAAGGACTTACATCACTCAATTGACCATAATAGCCAATTACAATCTACACCCTCACATTGATTTACAACAAAAAAACAAGTTTATCCAACATAGACTCACAAAGGATTTTCTAGCAAGTAGGTTTTTTAACCTTGACCCCGAAAAGGATTTTATCGCAGCTCACTGGGCACACTAACCTATACCTACACATGGATTTCAGCAACATCAGCCCAAAAAAGGTCATATGGTTAGTAGCAATAAAAAAATCTTACCAGCCTTTACTTCTAAGCCACAAAGGTTTCTCTCAATCAAATTGAGATGAATATGGTCTTAGCTATTGCAAGCTTGACCTATTTTATAATGGTTACTTGCTTACAATTCTGCCCAATGTTATAAACACTTAAATAGGCAAATTATATAATACCATCATGAATGAGTAGATACACCAATCCTAAGTATCTATATTGTGTAAATAGCAACTCAATAGGTCTTTAATTAATCAATTTTTGAATTCAAATGTCAGAATATATTTGGATTAGTTTTTCAAAAGGGAAGAAATCCTAAGTATCTATTTTGTGTAAATAACAACTCAATAGGTCTTTAATTGACCAATTTTTGAATTCAAATCTCAAAATAAATTTGGATTGGTTTTTCAAAAGGGGAGAATCGCATAAAGTAGCTTAATAGAGACAAAGGTAAAAAATAAAAGCCAAGAGTAATAATCTAAACTTGATGAAGGATTTTGAAGTTTAATTTCACTAGTTCAGTGTACTAGATCAAGTTCAATCAAAGTATTTCAAAGTAAAAATACATTGAGACTTGGAGTTTTAAAATATACTTTCACCAAAGGTCAAAATATTTTAAACTAATGTTAATACGATAATGAATTCTCTTACTAGACAAATGATGTGAATTGAGACTATGGTGCATGAATTCTAGCAAGAACTAAGCTCAGTAAATAACATTTAAAAGTAAAAGTACAAAACTTACTTAGCTCTTTTGGGGTTGCTTTTTTTCAAAAGTCTAGTTGCAAACTCCAAATTGATTTTGAAGTGTATGTGTGCTATTAAGTTGTTTTGGAAGGCTCAGGAGTCCAGAAAAAAATCATTTGGGATGAAAGCATCCTAAATAAACATGTTTTCAACATTCAAGAATTGAACCATTGAGCATGCAAAGGGACTTTTTGTCCTTGTTGCAAATCTTGGTGAAATCTTGACTAAAATTCTTGAGAAAATACTCAAAAAAGTTGATGATGAGCTGCTAATCTCATTGAAGTCAATCATAAAATTTGGAAACCTATTTTCCTTGTATCAAAGGTTTTAATCTTTGTCTTTTGTAACTTTTTTAGGAACAACTCATTGAATGGCTTTGGATTAGTCGCATGGTCTTCAATGAACTCCCTTGTCTTCTTTGATAGATGTTTGGATTTTTTGGCTTAGTCATTTGTTAGAAGGTGGGACCAAACCCACCAAGCCCACCTGAGGTGGCCTGATGAGTCACCACATGAGGTGGCATGATGAGTCATCACATGAGGTGAAAATTTGGCTATCTTCCTTGATTAATGTAATTGATTCTTCTATTGATTGATGTAATTAGAGTTCTTAATTGATTGAGGAGTTTCCCTAAATATGTAATGGAAATAGTATAAATAGGGGTCTTGGTTGAAGTCTTCAATCAAACTCTCCTCTTCTTAAATTCGTGGAGGAATCTCTCTCCTAGCCTAGAGTCTCTCTTCTCTCTTTTCTCTTCTCACCTGTCTACCCGAGCTCTCTCTCTTTGCTCTTTTCTTCATTTATCTCTCCCCTCTCTTCTCCCTCTCTCATCTTGCTTGAAGTTTCAAGCATGGGGTCCTAAATTCAACATGGTATTAGAGAATTGAATTTAGGATCCCCACGTCAAAAGGATGTTCTAAGAAGTTATGATCAAAGCTACTCATAGAAAGCTCTTTGTGAACCAAGATTGAAGCTTGTTGAGATAACTTTGTTTTTCATTCTTGTTATTGTGACTTCATGCTCTTGGTTTTATTACCTCTAGAAGATGTGTTACGGTCCCAGATCTGACACAAGGATTCTTTGGGAGGATCTTGGATCTGCCATGGGTTACGAGTGTGTCATGCATTACTGTAGGGATAGTAGGAAGACATGGGGAAGACGAAGATCAATGGAGGATGAGAGAATACGTGGTTTTTTTAGGAAAACCCTAACCTCGAGATCAAGAAGGTGATCTCAAGCCTATTACGCTAGAATTAACCTAATTCTCAATACTTCAATGCTTGTCTTTCTCATTACCCATACCCCTTAAATAGGGTTCACCTTGTTAGGGTGTAAGATAAAATATTACAAAAATACCCCTATAAATAAAATATTCCAAAAATACCCATGTGACCTCAAACTGAAATAAAAAAAGTAAATTAAAGAAAAATAATTAAAATAATAATGTTATTGTGTACATAACATTACACCCCCTCTGGAAGAACGAGCTTGTCCTCAAGCTCGAAAGTAGGGTCTATAAGCCGACGTCTCCACTTGTGCACAAGTAGCATCCGCGGAGCGGTGTCCTCCCTCTGGATACCCCAAGTCAGGTAGACCGAATTCAACCTTACGATCTAGACGTCCAGGACGTAACAATGCTGGATTCAATGTATCGGGTCTATTTGTAGCCATCAGGACTAGGATATTACCACGAGCATCAAACCCATCAAGCTGATTAACAATGTCAAGCATTGTACAATGAACTTCATTAGCACCACAAACACCATCCTCAAAACGAGCACCACCTATGGCATCTACGGCATAAAAAAAAAAAAACAATGCAAGCCAACATTGAATGAGCCAGCTGAAAAAGTTCGCTGACCGTCCTTGTCCCTTCACCAACATATTTTTGGACAAGCTCACTACCAATAACACGAATAAAGCAAACAGCTGGTCTGTTGGCTACAACTCTAGCTAAGAGAGTCTTCCCTGTCCCTGGAGGACCATAGCAGAGAACTCCCTTTGGTGGGTCAATTCCCAGCTGAACAAACCTATCAGGACGGAGCATAGGCGCAGCTCTACAACTTTGTGCATCTTTTCAATCTGCTCCTTACAACCACCAACATCATTGTATGTCACAACAGGCTTTTCTTCAACATTCATAGTAACACTAGGATCGATTTTTGGAGGCAAAGGAATCTGAATCTGATATTTGTTGCGGTCAACACCCACAGGCATGCCTTCTTCGATATCTGTTGGAGAAACCTTCTCCCCTAATCCACAACCATATGATCGGACTTGGCTAGCAATTTCAAACCGTCAACAAGCTTGGAAAGATTTGAAGCAACGCTGCATTGGACAACAACACGCACCATAGGGGGCACAGAGAACTTCCTAGCTCGAATTGGGTGAGCAACTACTTCTTTCGTACCAGTCAAAGTAGCATTAAGGAACTAATCCAATCCAACCAAAGAGTTTGTATGGCCACAAGGAACAACGACATCACACTCCAGCGTTTTCCCCATCCAAATGATAGTTCTCTGGACGTTGGGCATATATAAATCATTTTGCTGGCCCGGTGTAGAAGTTGGGCCCATAATGCTAACCATCATACCAGTGCTGACCTTACCAGCAAAGGGATGCCCAAGGGCAATAAATCGACCTTTAGCAGAGGCAGGGATCGTCTGAGAAACATAAAGGAGAAGTGGACCATCCAGAGCACAGTTGCTACTAGGTTTCCCAACTACTGCTATAGTACCACCTGGCAGGTACTCATACCCATGATCACCAACCCCTTCAACCACAGCTTGAGCCCCATAGTGATGCACCCAAAACATCTCAGCTGCAGTGCCATTCAGAAATGTGAATGCCTGAGGATAGTACCACGTTATGTAGTGAGGAGTGAACTAGCTGTATCCACCTTGTTCAAGTAACTGTGCTGCACCCTTGAAAGCCTTCACAAATTGTATCAGCATGTCACACGTAGGCCCACACTCAACATTGCTATTGGTCCACAACGCATACTCCACCCGGTCATTTGGGTGGGCCACTGCTTTCGTCTAGGCAAGGTGCACATTAAACATTTCCCCACTGGCAATAGCCTTCTATGCAGAACCAAGAAATCTATCTCCATACGTTGCAAAACCAAGAAATGGCAAATTGAACTTACTACCCTGTGAATCTCCTCTCACAATAGGGCCCTGCAAACTACCTGTTATGATAGCATATATACCACGCAACACATTTAACAAGGTCACTGAAAAAACTTGCATGAAGTAGACTAAACTCAGAAAACAATTGGTTCAGCTTCTCATCATCTATGCTGTCAACCAGGTTTGTCAAGTACAGATGCAGCCCTTGGTACTTGTCTCCAGTCACCTTATAAATCTGCTCAAACTGTCCCTTCAATGTTCGTTTCACCTTTGACCTAGCTCCAACAACTTCAGAAAGAAGTTTTGCATACCCATTTCGGTTGGTCAAGCTATCAACATTTGCAAACACACGGGCAACAGTACTGTCAGATTCCACCTTCACATCGGCAACAAGTGCAAGAGGCTTATACGCACTGCTGTCCACACTGTCTTTTTTTAAATTTGGCCGCTGAACCAAACCCATCAGCATAGACAGCACGCCCATCCGTAGTTTCAGCAGTCAACAATTTATATTGTGTTGTTGTCTTGGCACCAGGTTTGGTGCTGGAACCTTGTCCCTCCATTTCTGCCAGGCAAGTGAGACCATCTGCCGGACAGCCATGGCGACAGTCAACAAGATGATGCAACCCAGGAGGGTCAACAACTTCCAGAATCCGAATATCTCCCGGGTGAAGACAATGATTCTTTGCTATTACCAGAGTCCCAATGATCACTTTCGCATTATTTTTCAAACCTGAAAATCTTGAACCATGCTTATTGCAAGACTTCTCTAGTAAAGGGTTGGATACTTGGATAAAGCATTGTCCATGTTCAAGTACCCCAAGTTCATCCAAGCAACCTAGCAACCATCTCCCCAATGGAACAAAGATCCTAGCCTTGTGGAAAAGGTCCCCTACCTGAGCAGACCACAGACAAGAGAGCATACCTCTGAGATAAGGCTCAGTTTGAGTCCTGAAACCAGCACTTAACATCATGGTGGTATTATTGCGATGCTGAGCACATGAAGTAGTTAGAACCTCGTATGCTACAATCAGCATTCTCAAGAATTTTGTTCAACTTAAAAATCATCCTATCCTGCATTTTCTCAAAAACATCGTCAGGGATACCCAAGGTTGAAAGTAATGGCACAAATTGACAGTTTAAGAATCCAAACTGGAAGTAAGACCATGAGACTGTTATGGTCCTGGGGTTAAGTACCTATGCCTTCCTCTCCTAACATGCCGGTCTTTTGTGTAGTATTGGCTAGATGCTTAACAACTTGGTATCAGAGTAGGTAACCTGGCAGAGAGAAGCACCAATGAATACTTTGAATTGCTTGAAAGAAAATTTGATACAGTCCTAGAGAGGTTCTCCAAAATTGATATCGATATGGAGACCTTGAAGGGAAGGATGGATAGCATGGAGACTGGTCTGACTACTGGCAAGAAATTTTCTGCATTGGAGGAGAAGTTCACTCTGAGTTTGGAAAGCTTGAAAGGAAGGATGGATAGCATGGAGGCTAGTCTGAGCACTGGCAAGAACCCAATTATGGGGGACCATTCGCAGATCAGAGGGGGCGATGAGTTTACTAGACACACGAGTTTCTCGGGTCAGCAAGGACCCTTCATTCCGAGGGGACACCTCAACCAGGGGGGAGGCATTGTACCTCTCATTCTAGATCAAAGTGGAGGGGACCATTCGTATAACAGAGGGGAGATGAATTTCTTAGGCGCACGAGTTTCTCAGGACAACAAGGACCCCTCATTCCGGGGGGACACTTCTACTAGGGGGGAGGCACTGTTCTGAGGTATACTAAAATGAAATTCCCTACTTATAATGGGTCAGAAGATCCTTTGATATGGCTGTATCGATGCGAAAAAAATTTTAGCCATCAGAGAGTCCCAGCCTATGACTGAGTCAATGTGGCTGTTTTCCACTTACTAGGGGAAGCACAACTTTGGTACCAACTAGTTGAGGTTGTTAACGACGTGGTAGATTGGGATGAATTTAAGAGACTGTGCTCTCTCCATTTTGGTCCTCCAGCTTGCAGCAACCCTTTGGGAGATTTGGTTTTGTTACGCCAAACTGGGGCAGTGGAGCAATATAAAAAACTGTTCCATGAAAAATTAGCATGAGCCAGTAGTATGGTACAAGTTTATCAACAAGTTGCATAGTTTACAGTAGGATTGACTAAGGCGTTAAAGCTTGAGGTGGTGCTCTATGCTCCTGTTGACTTATCCAGTGCTATGAATATAGCTTGTGCTTTAGAACTGCGATAGAAGGCACAACACAGACTACCTCCATGGTCAGGGGAATAGAGCGCTCCATCCACGGGGCAAGGGGAGCGCATTCCTCAGAGAAACAACCCGGGTATTACTTTGACATGGGATCCGAGATCTAGTCATCCTACACCTCCTTATATAAAAAAATTGACAAGTGCTGAGATG
Source organism: Aristolochia californica (assembly GCF_029961685.1). Classification (NCBI taxonomy): domain Eukaryota; kingdom Viridiplantae; phylum Streptophyta; class Magnoliopsida; order Piperales; family Aristolochiaceae; genus Aristolochia; species Aristolochia californica. The sequence continues at coordinate 35,759,754 of NW_027182279.1, read as the reverse complement.
GTGGAACGGCGGGCTAAGAATTTGTGTTACAACTGTGATGAACCATATTGAGTTGGGCATCAATGCAAAAGATTGTTTTTGATCGATAAGGTTGAAGATGAGGATATCGAGGTAACAGAGGATATGATAGAGGAAGAACCACTAGAAATCTCCCTGCATGCCATTACTCGGCAGTAATCGGCCACAAATACGTAGCATGGGAGCAGTTCGACAACTTCCACCAGGTCTACCCAGCTTCCGAGCTTGAGGACAAGCTCGATCTCCAAGGGGGGCAGATGTTATGGACTCAATAACACTGAGTCATCTACTTTACTTTTATTATTTATGTTGCTTTTAATTTCGAATTTTATTGATTTGTAATAAGACTTAAAGGTAGGGGTAAAATTGGGTTTTATAACCCTAACTTATGTTGATGTTAATTACCCTATTTAAGGGGTAAGGATGGAGAAATAAAGCAAGTTCAGAATTAGCATAAACTAGGGTAATTTAGGTTCCTTCTAAGCTCCCTATTCTAGGGTTCTAGGCATGAACTCTCTTGGGGGTTTGCTGCATCCATTGGGGAGTCTTTGAGGAGATCTTGGAAGGAAAAGGAAGAGGAATTACCTTTCTCTTCCGAGTTGCAAGAGAAGATCATCTCTTTCATGAAAATTCCAGAAAGGGAGAATGGTTGGCGTTAGCTAACCAGGAAGAAGGACGAATTCTGGTTGCTGGATTGGTGTTGACGTCAAGAGGTAATTCTTAATCTTATCCGAAGCATTGAGATTATATTTATGTTTCTCTTTTACGTAAGGAACCAGTGCTGCATGAAATTGGAAACCCTACCTTGATGTAAACCATCAGAAAGGGGGTTCCACGTTGGGGCCTCAAGGAGCTTCCTTGACTAGCTGGGTTCATTCATAATTAAGAAAAGGAAACTCCTTTTCAAGGGGAATTCCTTGTTAGCTCACGCCAACCCTTCTCCCTTTTTGGAATTTTCGTGAAAGAGATGATCTTCTCTTGCAGCTCGAAAAAGAGCTTTAAGTCTTTCAAGGTGCCGAAGCTTTGAGATTTTAGAATAACCTAGTCTAAACAGGTTGAGATCATCTCTTGATCTCGAGTTTAGGGTTTACTCCAAAAATCCAACCTATCCTTCACCCTCCATTGCCATCCATCTTCACCCAAATTGATCCCTCATCATCCATACTAAGAAGAGGAGCTTCCTGCCCCTTTTCCGAGCCCAAAGAGAGGATCTTCTCTCATCATCAACATCAACAACAAGTTGGGATCAATTTCCATCTTGACGAGCAGCAAAAGAGGAAGAATTCTGGTTCTTTTGTGAAGGGTTAGAACAACTCTTCTTGCTGGGAATTCATCATGGAAATAGAGCAAGGACAGCCATCAACGTGAGCCAAGGCTGCCACCCAAGCTAGGCCTTCAAGTCCTAGAACGAGTTGCATCAAATCAGGGTTGAAACCCTGATTAACGTGAGGAAGAACATGTATTCCTCCATTCTTTCTTCACCTGAATTACTTCCATTCTAGCTATAACTTTAGCACTAGAATGAGACCATAAAAAGGGAGACTGAATTTAACATGGTATCAGAGCAGGCGCTACGTCCCGACTTTGAGTCCCCGTGTGCGCAGGTGGACCGCACACCCCTAGCGAGGTGCTGTAAGGAAGTATGGGCTCCTAAAACGGTCCCAATTGCTGTGTTAAGGCCGCCGTGGTTGTCGGCTCGGGAGGGCGAGGTGTACTGTTATGGTCCTGGGGTTAAGTACCTATGCCTTCCGCTCCTAACAAGCCGGTCTTTTGGGTAGTATTGGCTAGGTGCTAAACAGAGGCCACTTCAAGCATTCTGTGGTTAGAACAGAATTTTTTCATGCTTGGTCTCAAGGAGAGATGGTATCCATCATTATTTCCTGGCCAACATGCAATAACACCCTTATAGCCTGCATATCTGATCTGATGGTTACTACAAGGTTCTTTTTCTGAAAAAAATTTCAGTAGTCCCCTTAAAATTTTCAGTTGCTTCTTCGCTAAAATAAAACTGACGAGGTACCAGCATTGATGTCCCCATAAAAAAATTTCTATGAATTCTGATTTCCTCCGAAAAATTTCCTCTTGAAATGCATACCCCCCAACCGAAATTCCATTACTTTGGCACTGTTTCTCTGCTTCATGAAGCAGAGAACCTTCATCCCCCAATTTTCGAGCTGCGTTGTTGTTGTTCAACCCCTTGGAGGCCCTTCACCCCCATGGAAAAATCGTTTAGACATGAAATTCGATGGATTTTCAAAAGCTTATCCCAAAATACGTTGAAGTTGGTTCCCTGCTGGGCTTCCGAGGGCGGGGTTGAGGCGGAGAATGAGAATTCGGAAGCCAGAGCCCACCGGATTTGTTGCCGACGGTGCTTCCTCTTTTTTTGATGGACTCTTGTTTCTGTCGGTGCTTGTAGATGTTCGGAGAAAGAGGAGGGATTCCCTAACTAATTCGCCGTGACTGAGACAGATTGGAAGGCTTCCATCTGCTGTTCAGAAAAAAGTTTTGCTGGCCGTGAAAAGGGGATTTGGGAGGTTGAACCCAAATCAGCCTGTACCGAGGAGATTTTGGCAGAAACCCACTCCGATTTTCCTGATTCAGAAATAAATTTTGGCTGGCCCATCACTGTAGTTCCCTGCTCAGCATACCCCTCCGATTTCCCCAAATCATCATTGTCGTTCGGCTTCAGATTTTTGTGCGCGGAAATCTTGATTTTTTGTGATGCAAAGCCTCTTTGTCCGTCCGGATTTGTGATTGCTGCCAAATTTTCTGCAGAGACTTCGGCTGGTAAATTGGACGAACTTTGTGATTTTTTCGGCCCGCGCGAGACTGCTTTGACTCCTCTTCTGTGCCGCTATCGTGCTAGTAGAATTCAGGTCGTATGACTGGTTTTCCGGCAACAATGAGTTTCTCCCACGGCAATAACGTTCAATGGAAGCATCTAACCGTGCTCATATTTCTTCCAATTCCTTACCCATAATAATCCATCTTTCTTGGGATATAGAATAATAACCCATTGTGTTCCCGCTCTGATACCAGTTGTTACGTTACCTGATCTGACACAAGGATTCTTTGGGAGGATCTTGGATCTGCCACGGGTTACGGGTCTGTCATGCATTACTGTAGGGATAGTTGGAAGACATGGGGAAGATGAAGATCAATGAAGGATGAGAGAATACGTGGGTTTTTGAGGAAAACCCTAACCTCGAGATCAAGAAGGTGATCTCAAGCCTGTTTATGCTAGAATTAACCTAATTCTCAATACTTCAATGCCTATCTTACTCATTACACTTACTCCTTCAATAGGGTTTATCCTGTTAGGGTTTAAGATAAAATATTACAAAAATACCCCTATAAATAAAATATTCCAAATATACCCGTGTCCTAAAATTGAAATAAATAAAGTAAATTAAAAAAAATTAAAATAATAATTTATTGTGTGCATAACAAGATGGTTCAAAGATTATTTTATTACTCCCTTCATTATATGAAAGTATTGAGATTTATGCATCTCGGATAGGAAGAAGTTTGCCAAGGCTATTTTTGTGGTTTGCAAATTCTTGGCTGAAAATTGGTTTATGTTGAGATTTTTTGCATGAAGAGTTATTATTTAGTTGGAAAAAGATTTTATGATGAAGAAAAATGTTCTTGAGCCTATTATGAGTGTTTTTTTATCCATTGGATTTTAAAAATCTTATTACTTAGCTTCTATGCTAAGTTTCTCCATTATCCAAGTTGTTTGAAGAGTTGGAACTCTACTAGGTTTTGTAACTTTTTTTGGAGAATTTGTTTTGAGGTCTTAGTCATAATATGAGAATTACAGAGATATGCTCATTTCTCATGCCAAGGTTCATCAATTTTTAACTAAAAAAAAGAAAGGGAAAACTAAAAAAACAAGGTTCGATTCAGAGGCCTTCTCAAGAATGGAAGCTAGCTCAGCCTAACTCTATTGATATCTCTATCCAAGACAAGTAGAAGGAAGCCTTAGCCACTACCATTTCTAGCAAGTATTAAGCCATATATCGAGGGTGCAAAACTCAACTCCTTGGCACCTCTGCTATTCTCACATTTGATGATGTATGTGCCATATTACTCCGCATTCCAGACTCCTCTTCTCCTTCTCCCACTGAAGTATCATCCGCTATGTAATCCAGGAATAGGGGAACATCAACCGACCATGGCCTAGGTTGTGGAAGAAATTATAGAGGAGGACGAGGAAGAGGTGAAAGGAATGGTTCCTCTATAACAGAAGGCAAGGAATGCACCCACTGTGGGAAATATAACCACAATATCAATTAGTGATGGAAAATCCATGGCACACTAGAATGGGCCAAGGCTAATCAAGCCTCAGTAAGTGGTACAAAGGAAGACAAGTCTACCCCACCAACAAAAAAGAAAACCCTTACTGATGATGAGTATGATTTATTCCAAAAAATAAAAACTATGATGGTCTCTCCGCCAATTTCCTCCCCAATTGCTGCTACCACCACGGCTTTAGGTATGCTCTCTGCCACTTCCTCCTCTTCATCTTGGATAATTGACTCAGGGGCCTCCGAGCATCACACAGGTAACAAGCATCTACTCAGCTTTGTTTCTCCTTGTCTCTCGGAAAAATTTGTTACCATAACTAATGACACCAAAACTAAAGTTCTTAGGAAAGGATCCACCTCTATTACACCATCACTTTCACTCACAAATATTCTTGTTGTTCCTACCTTTCCCTTGAGTCTTTCATCTGTTAGTTAACTTACACAACATTTAAATTCTCCATCACCTTCTCACCCACTTCCTATGTGTTTTGGGATCTTACAAAGAAGTAGGCGATTGGTGGAGGCCGTGAACAAGGGGGGCTCTACTGCCTGGACGTGCCTCAAATAAATGCTATCTGAACCAAGCACACTGAGATAAGTCTATGACATAATTGGTTGGGACATCCATCTGCACAATCGTTTGGGACAATCCATCCTACCTATGTCAAGTTTAAATTGTGAAATGTGTCAACTGAACAAACACCAGAGGACCACATACTCATGTCAGCCTGAACTTAAAAATGTTGCTCCTTTTTTTTTTTATTCACACAGATATATAGGGACCCTTGAGCATCTGAAACATTTCCCTAGTTAAGTACTTTATTACCTTTATTGATGATTTTACTTGTACAACATGGCTATGTCTCTTTAAAGAGTGATATGAAATAACATCAAGTTTTAAATATTTTCATGCTATGGTGGTCACTTAATTCGGTCTAAAAATAAAAGTACTTAAGTATGATAATGCTAAAGAATATATCTCTAGTGATCTTGACTCTTTTTGTCAAGAGAATGACATTATCCATCAAACATCTTGTGTCTACACCCCTCAACAAAATGATGCAGCACAACGAAAGAACCATCATCTTCTTAAGGTAGCTCGCAACTTATTGTATACCATGAAAGTACCATACTTATACTGGCAGCATGCTTTCTTATAAATAGGCTACCCTCTTCCATTATCAATCATAAATCCCCATATTCCTTATTATTTCCACATGGTGATCTTTTTTTGCTTCCTTTGAATGTCTTCGGGTGTACATGCTTTGTTCATATTACCTCCCCATAGCATAGTAAACTTGATCCAAAATCTATCAAGTGTATCTTCTTAGGATATTCTTGCATGTAGAAGGGTTATGTTTGCTACAATCCTACTCTCCAAAGGTTACTTGTGTCTAGGGATGTAACCTTTTTCAAAGACTCTTCATACTACTCAGAAAATGCCCCTCCAGGTCTCTCCTTTGTACCAACCTCTCCTCAACCGGTTGTGCCCCATGTTGCAAAAACTATTCAATCCCCCGAAGCACTGGCCGAAGCCTCACCTGTAGAGTTTTTAGATCCCATTGAGTTAAGTCCATCTTCTCCTATTCCTTTTAGACCACAATATGATACTCGACCCACCACCTTAAGGAAAGAACCCAAAGCTTGCACTAGGCCTGCTACTTCTCATCCCATATCAAGTTTTGTGTCTTACCTTTGTATATCTTCTTCATGTTGATCTCTGACCCACAATCTTATCTGGAGGCTTTGAGACATCTAGGGTGGAAGGCAGCAATGCAAGAAGAAATGCAGTCACTCTATGAGAATCAGACATGAGCTCTAGTTTCTCTTCCATTAGGCCAAAAATTCGTCGCCTGTAAGTGGGTCTAATACAACTAAACACAATTCAGATGGGTCAATTGTTCGCTTTAAAGCCCGACTCATTGCCAAAGGCTATAATTAGTGCTATGGGATCAATTATGAAGAAACATTCTATTTGGTGGCCAAACTGAAGTCGGTATGTATCTCATTATCTTTTGCTGCTAATTCTTCTTGGCCGATCTATCAACTTGATGTGAAAAATGCTTTCCTCAAGGGGAATATAAAGGAAAAAATTTATATGAAACAACCACCTAGATTTTTTATTGAGGGGGAGTCGGTATGTCGAATGAAAAATCCCTCTATGGTCTAACAATCTCCTCATGCATGGTTTGATAAATTTAGCAAAACTCTGATATGGGCCAAATTTCATAGATGTTCCGTAGATCACCTTGTCTTTCTTATAGACACACCTTAAGGGAAAGTACTTTTGGCCATCTATGTTGATGATATTGTCTTAACCGACAATGATCTTGAGAGCATTCAAAAAACCAAGAAAAATATATGTGAAGAGTTCAAGATAAAAGATCTTGGACTACTTAAATACTTTCTGGGTATTGAGGTGCTACAGTCCAAACATGGGATTTTACTATCTCAAAGGAAGTATTTCCTTGATCTTCTGGAGGAAACAAGAATGACAAGGTGTAGACCAACAAAAACCCCTATGTATTAAAATAAAAAATTATCTGCAGGCACATGAGAAGATGTGGATATCATAAAATATTAAAGACTTGTGCAAAAACTCATTTATCTCTATGTAACAAGGCCAAATATATCATATGTTGTAAGTGTGGTGACAATACATACACAAACCACAACTTATTGGCAAGCACTGGAAAGAATATTGTGATACTTGAAAGGAGCTTCAGGAAGAGGGTTTCTCTATAAGAAATATGGTCACTTCCACATAGAAGGGTTCTCATATGCAGACTGGGCTAGATCCCCGAATGATAGAAAATCTACTTTTGGATATTGTACAATGGTTTGAGGGAGTTTGGTTACATGGAGAAAAAGGAAGCAAAATGTAGTTGCAAGGTCTAATGCAGAAGCAGAATACAGGGTCATTGCACACACAATTAGTGAACTTCTATGGATAAGGTCCCGTCTCTCTGAACTGAAATTCTATAAAGAAGCTCCTATGGATTACATTGTAAAAATCAAGCGACAATTCATATCACCTCAAATCCGGTCTTTCATGAGAGAACAAAGCACTTTGAGGTGGACTACCACTTTATACGAGAGAAATTCCAAGTCAGCATATTATCTCTCAAATATATCTCTTCACAAGGGCAAGTTGCAGACATTCTCACCAAACTAGCTACTCATAAAATCCTGTCTATGATGTTTTATCACCCCCAACTTGAGGGGGAGTGTTAGAAGGTGGAACCAAGCCCACCATACCCACACGAGGTAGCATGATGAGTCATCACACGAGGTGGAATCCTCATCACATGAGGTGGAAGATTTGGCAATCTTCCTCGATTAATGTAATTGATTGATCTTCTTTTGATTGATGTAATTTAGCTAATCATGATTGATTTAATTAGAGATCCTAATTGATTGAGGATTTTCCCTAAATATGTAATGGAAATAGTATGAATAGGAGTCTTGGTTGAAGTCAAACTCTCCTCTTCTCAAATTCGTGGAAGAGTCTCTCTCCTCGCCTAAGGGTCTCTCTTTTCCCTTTTCTCTTATCTCCTCTCTACCCAAGTTCTCTCTCTCTCTCTCTTTGCTCTTTTATTTTCTTCTCTTCTCCCTCTCTCATCTTGCTCGAGGTTTCAAGCATGGGGTCCTAAATTCAACATCATTCAAATTATATGTCAAATGGATGCTTTCCAAACCTTTTTCTCTCTTATTGCTGCTTCTAGTGTGGTTGTTTACATACATAGATAAATGATCTCTAGTAGAGAGTTTTCTCTCGTCCACCAATGAGATGGATGGTTTCATTCCATCTAACCAAATGGGCTCACTTGCTTACTATGCTAATCCTTCTAGACTATTTGAATGTTGTCATAAACTGAGTTTTATTTTAGCTTTTTCTCTTTCTTTTCTAATCGAAAGTTGCTACGTCTACTCAGATGGTGTGATTTTTCTGGCATGAGCTTCCTTCCATTTCAATGGACCACTGTGACGGTCTTCTTCCTGTTAAAAAGACATTTAGCCAAAAAATTCCTTTGGGTCTTTTTACATTATGAAAGTATATTAATACACATTATTAATAACTTAAGTATTTGTTATCATTAAAACTAACTTAATATACTTAAGTGTTAGTTATTATTAAAACTAACTTAACATACTAAGTGTTTGTTATTATTAAAACTAACTTAACATACTTAAGTGTTAGTTATTATTAAAACTAATTTAATGTAAATCTTGAGACCAACATGAATTTTCCTTTGGGATGAGTTTCTTAAGGATAACAACCTCTCAAATTTATAGAAAATATGACAGTTCTAAAGTAGTTACATCCATCCAATGATCTTTTTTATGTAGTGCTTCCACTCCAAAAAAATCTTGTATCTCACTCAAAAGTAAGGTCAATTATTGAAATTAAAGGAATTCAGATTTAGAGGCAATTATGTTCACGACCTGAGGGCCAAATTACTTACTCAAGTGGCCATCCTCCTACATGTTGTACTCACTCAATATCGAATGGTGACATGAGATCTCGTTAGTAGCTAGTGCATAATTCATTGCTCAGCAACTCACACATGGCTATCTAACATACAATTGTCTAATTCAGTTGCCCTAAATTTTACCATTATTGACATAAATTTTAGTAGGCTACACACAATGTCAATATGCCACCTTCTAGTTATCACAATCAAAGTGATGAATTCCATTGGATCAATTAAATGCATCCAAAAAAATCAATGAAAAAGTGCTCTAAATATGGCCACAAAGAAAAAATGCTAAAAATCAGCCACTTGTCGATAAAAAATGTTTTTAGGGCAAGAAGCATGTGGTGGGAATAATTTTGCTAGAAAAAACAATTTTTTTCCAGCATATAGGTTCTATTACGGTGGTTTTAGTTTTCATCAACTATAGTTTCCATTTTTATCGAGGATTTTTTCTTTAGCCCAAAACGCAATGTATTATTTGTAGGGAATGCAATTCCACGGCCAAAATCCTATATTCTTATAAATGACCTTTTTTATTTGTTCTTATTGAAACAAATTTGGTCTAATTCTTTGTTATGTTTCATTTTATTGTGAATCTAAATGGAGTCAATTAGATATATTTTACTCTTAGCTCACACATATTGAGTTGTGTTGTGGCATAACATTTTTTTTTTTTGTGACATATTTAATGGTCCTTCCCAAAATATTTGTTGTAAGCATGGTTTCTAGTGTTCTTTATGTGCTTTTGACTATCGAGTTGCTTTCACGTGAGATCATTTGGAAAGAATGGAATAAGAGAATATTTGAGTTTCATAAGGTATGATCTTCTCCTTTGCAATTCCAATATGAGGCATACTTACTAAATATGCTAAAACAACATAATGGTATAACACTATGACAAACAAATCGATGATTACCAAAAAAAAAAAAAAAAAACATTTGTCAACCGATCACGCGGGGCTGTCAAGTGTGAAAAATTCAGCAAAAAATATATGTATGGATGAAATAATTTTGGTGAGACAAAATAGAAATTTGGCACCGGTGAAAATAATTTGGCTGAGTTCAATTGATTTTTTTGTTTGTGGAGGTAACATTTTTTTGTTACATTTTTTGTGTCTGACTATTTACCTAACCATTTTCTTTCTTTTTTATATACATTATATATTTATTTATTTATTATTATTATTATTATTATATGTGTGTATCTATGTTCAGGGCTTGGGTACAATCAAGAATCCAATGTGGACCATGTCAGAATGCGTTGAAAGCTCCATTAGAGAGGATCTGGTTACAATAGGAAGGCCATCTGGTTGACAGCACAGAATTGAAACACCATTCCAAGTTCGAAGAAACCAGATACTGAAAAAATATGAAGTTGGAAGAGAGTAATTTAACCACAAGCTATATGGGAAGATACTATATGACTACCAACTTTGATTGACTTTCCTACATGTTTCGCGGCTTGTTTCTAAATCATCGCGCCATTTTTTGGCAACTTTAGATGGCTTGAAGATCTCGTAGAGTCGCCTCCATTCGCTATAAATGCAGAGAAAGGCCTTCCCCATGGCATTACCATCGCTCTTCTTTCTCGATGAAGTCCTCCATTGCCACGATGCTGCTGTTCTTTCTCGTCTTCGTCTCATTCGGTAAAATCGTTGCCTCTTATCTATCTTATTCTTTCTTTGGGCTCGTTCGTGAAATGATTTTATCCTAGAACAAAATTCTCATTTGTCATTGAACTGTTGACAGGCGCCGTAGCCTTCGCTGCGCAGTGCAAAGAGCAACACAAACTGAACGTGGAGTGCGCACCAGACGTGTGTAGATCTTACTGCTTTGGACACTATTCCAGCAACCTCCTCCGGTACAGTTGCCTCTCTAATGGCGACTGTCAATGTATTTTCCCATGTTGAGAGATCAGTCGGATGGGAATAAGTTAGGGTTATGTTTCGTAGTGGTTGATGTGTTCGTCAAATGGGATATAATAAAGGTGGAGCTCTTATCTTCTCATGGTGTTTTGCAGTTTACTAAATCCGTCGCTTCGTTACTGTCTGTTCATGTCTTCGTTGAAGACGCTGTGGATGTAATCCTTTCAGAAACTAGTTTTGGTTTTCGGAACCATGGACATTTTTACTATAATTACGATAGCACTTCTGATCCACAACAAGAAATAGAGACAAACAAAAGTAGGTATCTTAGTTCGACAATTGGAGTAGTTTATTAAGAAGAAACCCATCCATCCCCTCTTACCAAGACTCTAAACCCCTTGAAAGTAATTTGCATTCTTACAAATCGCCATACTAATAAAGACTGAATCAATTATATATGATTTACTCCTAACAATGCATATCTAGAGCTTTCGAGTAAAATAGGAGAACTTACTTTCCTTGTTGAGTCTCTTTTAGTTACCGGTTAACAACATGTTGATGTTTTAAAAAAGAAGTCAATCCGTGAATGCACCATTCTTAACATTCTGAAAACCAAATTACTAATAACTTCAATTATAGTGAATATTGATCGAGCAATCTTTACAAGCTTGCCTTTGTAGTTTTCTAGATGATCGATCAATATGATTAGTCATTCATTATGCAGAAGATCTGGTACTCTTTGGATCAATCAAAGGTTTAAAACAATTATTGATAATTTTTTTTGCCTATTTCTCAAAATAATTTGAGAAGGTGACTAATGCTTAATATATTTTTTTCTAAAACACTTGTGTTATAATCTAAAACATGGTTTTACAAAACCTTTGATGCCCTAATGCTCCAATTCACACTACTAGAGTTTCAAAAGTTGTATGACCATCATCGTACATGGTTGGAGTTCCTGATTTTTCCTTTGAATTTCTTACATGACCTTTCAAGTCCTAGTTGTCATTATAACTCTTTGTCGCACCTCCCACGAGGATGTTGATAGAAGATTCATAGAAACACCTAAAACACCTCATCCACCTATGATCACTAGCAAGTTTAATGTCTTCCATGGTATATTAAGGGAGTTGTTATGGAAGGTGGATATGCTTGGGGCTTTAACAAGACCCAATTTGAATAACTTATGGAAAGAACATTTGAGAAGTGAGAAGAGAGTGTCTATTGAGCTATATCATGATGTAGATCTTGGGGCCAAAAAGGACATGGAAGGAGAAATTATAGACAAAAAGAAAGAGGTAGAAGGTGAAATAGATGAGAATAAAGAATACAGAGAGGATAAAGGAGATAATTTAAATTGAGAAAAAGAGGATGGAGAAGATGATGATTTTGGTCTCAAGATTCCTGTTTAGGCAATTTTGATGATAACGAACATTTTAGTAACTAATGAGGTACATTAAGCATTTCTTACAGCTCAAAATGTCTCTACAAAAATTTTTAACAACATATTCATTCGATCAGCCAAGGACCATCCAAATGGCCCATAAAAAGGGGAAGCAAACAACTTATACCAAAAAGCATATCATCTTACCAAACTGGAGAAAGAAAAGCCTATTTTGAAGATCCTTTGCCTAAAGATTGGAAGGGCTAGCAAAAAAAAAGGTGGAAAAACAATAAGAAAATAAGGTCATATGAAGAAGGCCATTTGTCTAGATTGCTCCCATCTAATCAAACATGAGAGAAATAAAGTACTTCAACACTTCGAATCCACAAGCATTCCAATTGCACAATTGGATAGGTCTTGTCTAATCAAGCAAACACCATAGAAGTGTGTTTCCTTCTTGCCCCAACAAGTCTCACATTATTATTTTTTATTTAATTCACTTATGTATGAGGACCAATTCAAGTTTTTATTGTCACTCAATCTCGGTATTTTGTCAATTTTTTGGATGATTATACTCGTGTGCAAGGTTATTTTTAATGAAAGATCGTTCACAACTGTTTGCCAATTTTTGTTATACGCCACCATACATCAACAGATTTGTGAATTGACATTCATTGTAACCATGTATTTATTTTTCATACACACGGCAGTACTGATCATTGCTCCTTTGAGCCTACCATTGATAACCATTACATCGACATCAGTCTCAAACACAAAAATAGGATTCTCCTACTGAACACCTCTCTCTCCGATGAGTTTGTATGGCTGGAAGAGCTCTACAAAGTCGTTTATTTCCCTTTCACAGAAGGAAATTTCTACTTTCGTCGGTTCAACGACGCTATTTGGGGCAAAGGTAAAGAAATACCTTTCTCTTTGAGTCCAAGTACGAAGTTACTCCCTCCAATTTAGCATTTCTTCGCAAATGTCACTCTCTTTACTTGGAGTCTTCTTCTTTTAAAGTTACAAACAGTCCGCGTTCATAATTCCTCCTAAAATTCCAAGAAATTGAAGAAACTGCTGAGTGGAGTGATTGGTCTTACATGTCTTATATATTCAAGCTTGAGTTGATTCATTTTTGCTCCACTAGTTTCTATGGCTTTTGAGCTACATTCTCAAATATTTTCCACCTTGAACCTAAACCCCGTTACAACCCTTGAACATTTCTTATGATTTGTGTTATACATGTGATATGAGTGGTGGAGAATGAGAAGATATATGCAAGCCGATGGTAGATCATTTTCATTGGAATGAATTTGAGAGAAACACATACCCTTCAAACACATGAGAGTCGAGTGTTTATTTTTGTGAGGGTCTACTTATTTAGGTTACTCCATCTTTGAATGAAAATGCTAAGTAATTGTAAGTTGTTTAAGAATGTTTGTTCATGATATGTTATGAGTTTGGAAGAGCTTGGTTGTTTTTTTATGGCGTTACAACCTTGGTGTTTTTGGGAAAGTGAATTTGAGTTTTGCCTGAGAACGAGCAAAAGCTAAGTGTGGGGGAATTTGATGAGAATGAAAAATGTCGTATTTTTATCCCTTAATGCTTGGGATTTTATAATTATTTTGTGCCTAAATATACTCATTATTCTTATATTTTGATTTAGGATGCAAATGGAAGTGTTAAGTGCAAAACGAAGTTAATTGGGAGATTCTGGACAGTTTTGACATTGCTTCGTAATCTGAGAATAACTCTCTCATCCGAGCTCTGATGGAGATGATTCAAAATGATATGGAATTGCAAGAAAACTTTCTACAACTTTTATGTTTTTAATTTTGAGCAATACGGTCTGAATCCAGGTGGAAACCTGGCTTGAAGTAGCGGCATGTGCACTGTGACCTAGACCGGATGCACAAAAAGAAAAACCCTAAACTGGGAGAAAGAAGGGGAATAAAAAGGAGAAAAAGAGTTCAACGCCCCTGACTAATTTTCTCTTCTCCATATTTTCCTCTCTATTTTCTCTTGTGTTTTCCTTCAGATTTCTTCATGGCCCTACGTGGTTAAACTTTCAAACTTGGTCAAAGGAAACTGAAGCATCGGTATCAATACAACTGTGAGATCTGATTTGTTTTCATCATTCAATTTATGTTTTGAGTATCCGATGTTCTTATGTAATTTTCTTTCATGATTGTCTCATTTAATTACTAGGAGGCCTACTAGTTTATTACTCATTGCAATCTACTGCTAGGTTAGATGTCAAATCCGTAATTGTTTGACCTCTCTAACCTGTGAAGCAATCGAGATTTGATGATTTACTACGTCAGAAATTATTAGATCTTAAGAAGAACGCTGGACTAAATTAAATGCAGTCGCTTGTGCTTGTATTATTTAGCTTCCTCGATCTCTCTAATTCTTAAGGCTACTGCTAGATTAAACCTTTAGCGTTTGTCTTGGGTTGTTTAGTAGTTAGGGGTCATTGGATCGCTTGTTTTCTAATTAACTTCGAAAGGAGAGATAGGAAGATAGTTCTAACGGTGAATATTCAAGTGTGAATTGCATTGATGATCAATTGTGAAATTCCGATGGTGGATGTTTCCTTAGACAAAGGTTTGTTCTTTTGATTGATTTTGATTCTTTTAATTTGAATTATTTCTAAGGTGTTTTTCTTAAAAGTGTTTTCGCTATATTTAACACCCCCACCCGCCGTCCTTGTTCACGGAACATAAAAGTAGACTAATCACTCTTTGTGGGATCGATCCTTACTCGCACTACTACATATATTTTTAGGAGTATAGGTTTTATTTTTGGTTGCCTGCGACAACACACCAATTACACAGCCCCTTGAAGCACCGGCCGACACCTTACCTGTGGAGTTTTCGGATCCACCCGAGGTAAGTCCATCCCCTCCTATATTTGGTCCATAATTTGATACTCGGCCTATTGCTTTAAGAAAGGAATGTTGTTCCTATACTATATCTCACCCTATATCCAACTTTATGTCTCACCATCGTTTGTCTTCCGCTTGCTCTCAGTTCCTTGCATCTCTTTCTTCTACTTCAATTCCGCAGTCTTATCATGAGGCCTTGCAGCATCTAGGTTGAACGACGGCTATGGATGAGGAAATACATGCCTTATATGAAAATCAAACCTGGCACATAGCAGTGCTCCCAAAAGGTTAAACATAACCCAGATGGGTTCTTTGCTCGTCTTAAAGACCGACTTGTTGCTAAAGGATACACTCAGTGTTATGGAGTGGATTATGAGGAGACCTTTTTTCGTTGCGAAGTTAAATTCAGTATGTATCCTATTATCTCTTGCAGCTAACTCATCATGGCCCGTATATCAACTCGATGTAAAGAATGCCTTCCTAAATGGGGATATCTACGAGAAAATTTATATGGTTGAACCACATTGTTATGTGGTTGAGGGGGAGTCTGTATGTTGGTAACAAAATCCCTTATATGGGCTTAAATAGTCCCCTCCGGCCTGGTTTGAAAATTTTAGTCAAGCACTACTACGGTTTGGCTTTTGTTGGTGCACAGTAGATCATTCGGTATACTTTAAAGATACCTCAAAAGGAAAAATATTATTGGTTGTATATGTTGATGACATTATTTTAACCGGCGATGATGCACATAGCATACAAGAGGTCAAAAATATGATATGTCAAGAATTCAAACCTAAAGATCTGGGACTACTTAATTATTTTTTGGGCATAGAAGTTCATCAAGCCAAACATAGGATAATATTGTCTCAATGGAAGTATGTTTTGGACCTCCTCGAAGAAATAGGAAGGAAGGGGTGTCGACCAGTTGACACACCTATGGATACGAATGTAAAATTATGTGCAACGACTGAAGAAGATATTGATATTGGTAAATATCCAAGACTTGTGTGCAAACTGATCTACCTCAGGGTAACTAGACTACGTATATCATATGCTGTAAGTGTGGTGAGTCAGTACATGCATAAACCACAACTTACCCACTGACAATCCTTGGAAAGAATATTACGATACTTAAAAGGAGCTCCGGGAAGAGGATTACTTTATAAAAAACATGGCCACTTCAACATAGAAGGTTTATCAAACGTAGATTGGGTTGGGTAACCTGAGGATTGGAAGTCTATGTTTGGATATTGCACTCTTGTTGGAGAGAACCTGGTTACATGGAGAAGTAAGAAGCAAAATTTGGTTGCAAGATCTAGCGCCGAAGCATAATATAGAGTTATGGCCCACACAGTTAGTGAACTCCTATGGATCATGACCCTTCTTACCAAATAAGGATTTTATAAAGGAGGTCCCATGAATCTACACTACGATAACCAAGCAGCCATTCATATTACTTCAAACCTAGTCTTCCATGAAAGGACCAAACACTTTGTGGTGGATTGCCACTTTATACGGGAGAAATTTCAAGTTGGTATAATCTCCCTCAAACATGTTTCATCACAAGAGCAAGTAGCAAATATCCTCACTAACCCAGTTACATCTAAAATCCTATCCTTAATATGTGGCAAGCTAGGTATCTATGATGTTTTTTCTCCTCCAGCTTGAGGGGGAGTGTTAGAAGATGGGCTCAAGCCCACACATCCAAGGCAAGGAAGCCGACACGTCTAAGTGATGGCATATGGGTAAAATAGAATGCTTCTCATAAAGATGGCATGAAGGTGTAAATACTTGTCCATTTTATGTCTCTTCTTTTATAAAGTTGTAGCCCTAAGGGCATTGTAAAATCTAAAAATAAAGGCATTGGATAAGAGGTAGAGCATTGAACCTCTCTCCCCCTTTCTCCTCAAATTCATCCAGCCTCCCTCCTTCCCTTGGTTAGCGCTCATCTCCTTCCTTCTAGTCCAAGCTCTCTCCCTTTTGTAGTTGATCCCTTCTTCCTCTCTTCTCCTTCCTCCTCTTCTTCTTGGTTGATCTAAGTCCTCTACATGGGATCCTAAGTTCTACAAGTCCATAACGTCTTCTTCCTCCAGTTTTCTCCCAATGGGAGTCTCTCCCTTTTTCTCCTTGAGCTAAATCCACGGAGTCCTGAAAATCAACAATAGTGATAGTAATCACTAAAGTGGGTAATGCTGGTCATTCACAAGACGATGATAAAAAACCCAAGGATACCAATAAAAATTCTCAAAGGACTTAAAAACACCCATATATATATAAAAGAGGGCCAACCAAAGCAACACTCCAAAAAAGGGTTGGTCGGGTAAATGAGAGCCAAATAAAGGATGGTAGGAGAAAGACTGCTCTTGAATTTAGGATCTCGTGATTAGAAACTCGAGCAAATTTAGAGAGGTAGAGGAGAAGAAAAAAAGAAGAGAAGAGAGGAAAGAAAGGGAGAGAGAGAGATCCTTTTGGCTAAGAGAGATCTTGGATGAATTAAGAGAAGGGTAGAGAGCTTGAATGCTCTACCCCTAGCGAAGGGCCTCTATTTATAGTTAGAGGATATTACAATGTCCATAATGCCCTTAGGGCTACAAGCTTTACATAAGAAAGGACAAAAGTAGACAAGTTCCTCCTTGACTAATTATATCCTTGTGCCATATTTATGAGATGTCTTCTTATTTACCTTGATGCAACCTCTCTTGGATGTGTGGGTCTTCCTTAGTCTTGTGGGCTTAGGCCCATCTTCCAACACTCCCCCTCAAGTTGTGGGTGAGAGAACATCATAAACACCCAACTTGCTACAAATGGTATATAACATCTTCCCGTATAAAATGGTAGTCGATCATATGTTCCAACAACTACCAAAGGGTAATGGGTAATGAGGAAGATAAGGTGTAGAAGTTGGGATCATCATGTGTTTTATTTTCCTAAGGAATTCAAAATTTTCTTAGATGAACAATTACCGACAACAACCAGCAAATAATGAACCAAAGGTAAGCAACCGAGGAATTCTTCTTCAGTAGTAATGTCTCAATTAAAGAGATACAATAGCAACAATGGTAATGAGCCAATGCCCAAATAACACGTATCGAATCATTAAAATCCTTGAGGGTAATAAGGACACATGAAATAATCCACAACGAGTCCATCCATGAATAAGAAAGTTGTGCACCAAGCGATAAGCTAACAATAATCTAAGGTAATAATTAAGCCGAAGTCAAAGATCAAAGTCAAAAGTGAGTGAGCCCAAGTTAAAAAACCGAGTTACGGCGAGTCGGCATCCGACCACTATATCCGAGTCATGGGTGGAATTGGCATAGAACTCGGGATATGGACCAATATACCAAAGGTGGCGAGCAAGTGGATCACCTCAAGCTGCCTCAGGTCCGAGTTGACTCGGTCAGAGTTGTCTCGAGTTAACCCGAGTGGAACAGAATCGTTAAGCAACACTTGGATCAATGGTTCGCTAGGTTAACTTGGAAAATTAAAATTTTTTGAATTTAGGAACCTATGCTTGAAAGCTCAAGCAAGATGAGAGAGGGAGAAGAGAAGGGAGAGAGAAGATAAGACAAGAGCAAAGAGAGAGAGAGAGAGAGCTCGGGTAGAGAGGAGAGAAGAGAGACTTTAGGCTAGGAGAGAGATTCTTCCACGAATTTGAGAAGATGAGAGCTTGATTGAAGGCTTAAACCAAGACCCCTATTTATACTATTTCTATTACATATTTATGGAAACTCCTTGATCAATTGGGATCCCTAATTACATCAATCATGATTAGCTAAATTATATCAATCAATTACATTAATCAAGGAAGATTGCCAAATCTTCCACCTCATGTGATGAGGATTCCACCTCATGTGATGACTCATCATGCCATCTCATGTGGTGACTCATCATGCCACCTCTTATGGGCATGTTAGGGTTGGTCCCACCTTCTAACAGTTCCCCTCAAACTGGGGGTGAGAAAACATTGTAGATGCCCACCTTGTGGCAAATGGTGGACAAAATTTTATGAGTGATTGGTTTGGTGAAACTGTCTACAACTTGCCTTTGTGAGGAGATATGTTTGAGAGATAATATGTCGGCTTGGAATTTCTCTTGTATAAAGTGGTAGTCCATCAATGTGTTGTTCTCTCTCATGGAAGCCCGGATTTGAGGTGATATGAATCCTCACTTGATTATCGTAATATAGAACCATAAAAGTGTTAAGCACCTAGCCAATACTACCCAAAATACCAGCCTGGTAGGTAGCAAAAAGCCAAGTACTTAACCCAGGACCATAACATCACATCCCACCTTCACGAGCCGAAGACCACGGCAGCCCAATCTAGCGATGACCCACTCAAACGACGGCCTACTTTAGCGACGACCCACTCTAGTGACGGCCCACTCTAGCGACATTGCTAGGTCGCCCCCATCGTGAGGTCGCCCCCTCCACTAGGTCGCTTCTTTCGCTAGGTCGCCCCCTCCGGGATTGTAACTCATGATGTGGGTGCCCACTCTGATACCAAATATTAAAACACCTAGCCAATACTACCCAAAAGACCGGCCTGGTAGGTAGCGGAAAGCCAAGTACTTAACCCAGGACTATAACAAAGAGCTTCTTTATAGAATCCTAGTTCAGTGAGAAGGGACCAGATCCATAGAAGCTCACTAACTATGTGTGCCATGACCTTGTATTCTACTTACGTACTGAACTATGTAGCTACATTCTACTTCTTACTTCTCCAAGTAACCAAGTTTCCCTCCAACCATTGTACAATATCTCGAACTAGATTTTTTGTCATTTGGGGATCCAGTCCAGTTTGCATCTGAGAACCCTTCTATGTTGAAGTTCCTATGGTTCTTATAGAGAATCCCTCTTCTTGGAGCTCCTTTCAAGTATTGCAATATTTTTTCTTGTGTTTGCCAATGAGTAATGTTGAATTTATGGAAAGTGAAATACTTTATTGACATCAATAACTTGTTGTAATCATAGTACATGAACTTCTATTTATAATAGAGGAAGGTAGTAGAGTCCAATTACAATAAAACTACCTTTGTACCAATTATGCCCAAACTCTAACACTTAAAGATAAGTCCTAACATAATTAAATAACTCAATATAGATAAAATACAAACATACCTCAAACTAAAACTCTTCTTTGACGTGACCATAAGATAAGATACTTTTGTGAGCCCTTCTTGAACTTCCAACTGATGTGATAAGGATGCAAGCTCATGGGAATCATTGTGGGTCCTACTTCTTATCGGTTTGGGCCCATCTTGTAGGCCTTCCTTGGTCGTGTGACCCATCTTATAATAATTTTAGATATGTGCGCCTTCCTTGGTTGTGTGGGCTTGAGCTTATCTTCCAAAAAGTAAGTTGTTGTTTGTGCATGTATTGACTCACCACACTTACTACATATGATATATCTGGCCTTGTTACATAGAGATAAATGAGTTTCCATACAAGCCTTTGATATTTTTCGATATCCACATCTTGTCCAGTGCCTGAAAATAATTTTGTATTTAAATCCATAGGGGTTTCTACTGGTCTACACCCCATCATTTTTGTCTCCTTCAATAGATCAAGGACATACTTCTTTTGTGATAGTATAATCCCATGTTCGAACTGTAGTGCTTCAATACCTAGAAAATATTTGTGAAGTTGGGTCCAAGGCCTATCCCAAAATGACTACTCATCTAAGTAAAACCTTTTTCCCAACTAATAAAATCAACATATTTGTTCTCACTAGTCCATGTGATACTATTCCTTCACCCTCCCTCTCATGTGTAAGCCCTCTGGGCTCTTACATGTGGATAATTTGGGTGGAGGCGCACATACTAGTAGTTGCTCTGATACCATGTGAAATTGGGTTCAAGGCCTATCCCAAAATGACTAATCATCTTAGGAAATTATTTTCCAAACTAATAAACTCAACATATTTGTTCTCACTAATCCATGTGGGACTATTCATAAAGAGTATGTAAGTAGTCCAAGATCTTTTGTCTTGAGCTCTTCACATATCATTTCCTTGGTTTTGTTGAATGCCCTCGAGATCACTGTTGGTTAAGACAATATCATCAACATAGATGACCAAAAGCACTTTCCCTTTGGGTGTGTCTTTAAGAAACACGAACTGATCTATGGAACATCTATAAAATTTGGCTTGTGTCAGTGTTTAGCTAATTTTATCAAATTATGCAGAGGAAACTATTTCAGACCATAGAGGGATTTCTTCAATCGACATACTGACTCCCCCTCAATCACAAATCCAAGTGGTTGTTGTATATAAATTTATTCCTTTATATCCCCACCGAGGAAAGTATTTTTCACATCAAGTTGATAAATCGGCAAGGAAGAATTAACATCAAGGGATAATAAGATATGTATCGAGTTCAATTTGGTCAACGAAGAAAACATTTCCTCATAATTGATCTCATAGCACTGAGTATAGCCAATGGCAATGAGGCATGCCTTAAGTTGTGCAACTAACCCATCCAAATTGTGTTTAACTATATAGACCCACTTATAGCCAATGGGTTTTTTGTCTAATGGAAGAAGAACTAGAGCCCATGTTTGATTCTCATAAAGTGCCTGCATTTCTTCTTCCATTGCCGCCTTCCACCCTGGATGTCGCTGTTGAATTTATGGCAAAGAGAAATACTTCATTGTCTTATTGTAATCAATGTACATGAACCTCTATTTATTACAGAGGAAGGTAGTAGAGTCCAATTACAATAAAACTATCTTTGTCCCAATTACACCCAAACTCTAACACTTAAAGATAAGTCCTAGCATAATTAAATAACTCAATATAGATAAAAGACAAACATAAATCAAACTAAAACTCTTCTAGGACGTGACCGTAAGATAAAGATGCTTTTGTGAGTCCTTCTTGATCTTCCAACTGATGTGATAAGGATGCCAGCTTATGGTAATCATTGTGGGTCATACTTCTTATGTGCTTGGGCCCATCTTGTGGGACTTCATTGGTTGTGTGGCCCATCTTATAATACTCTTAGATATGTGGGCCTTCCTTGGTCGTGTGGGCTTGGGCATATCTTCCAACACTCCCCCTCAAGCTGGGGGTGAGAAAACAACATGAACTCTCAGCTTGCTGCAAATGATATATAGAATCTTTTTTTTTTTTTTTGTACAATGTGGCAGATCTTCCAACACTCCCCCTTATGCTGGTGCTCTCGTTCATGAGGCCCAACTGGCATAAGAAAAGTGAGATTAAAATCACTTCAAGTCGTATGACATTGCTCTTTAATCCAGTCAATTAACTTCTATCTTCTATAGGTAGTGTCACTCCTATCTTCTATAGGTAGTGGGTCTATATGTTGGATGTTCGGCACACTCCTATTTTTTTATAGATAGTGCCACTCCTATCTTCTATAGGTAGTGGGTCTATACGATGTTCGGAAATGTAATAATAGAAAAACTTCTCCATCACCGTGTCCCTCCACAGGACAACGACTCTCAAGTGGTAGGAGTAATAAATGCCAATTCATGGGGGGTATAACATAGAGTTAGTAATAAACTCTTCCATCACGGTGAAATAACATAGATATTCTTACGGGTAGTGGATGTAGTAATAAGCTCCTTCATCATGGTGATGTAACATATATTAAGGCCACCTCTTCTTCAATAATAATGTCTCATCTAAAGAGACATAATAGCAACAGTTGTATAACACGACCATCTTCCAACTCATATAACAAGAACAAAAATAATAAACCTTGTAGAAGGACCCATGAAATAATCATAATCCGATATAAATATTTTTTCTTAGATGCAAAAGCTTCATATTTTGTGCTCCCCTTTTCTCGAATATTTTGACCACATAAACTTATCCACAACATAAGGAATAAAATACTCTTTCTTGTACTTCTTCTACTTCTCCACCTCAAACTGGGAGGTAATGGCAGTGATCCCAACTTGAACCAAATATCATAGATGTAGCAATAAGCCCAAATAACAGAGAAGTATAAATAAGCCCTCAAACCAAGGAGAAGTGAGATATTTTCCTGATATATCAACTCAAAAAGTACGCAAAATAATGGGCATAAATTCGGATTTTTCAATACAATAGAATACCACCATGACATTTGATTCTTTCAATGCGAATATTTATTTAAATATAGATCAGATTAACATGAAATTTTATCCTTCTGAAATTATACTTAAATACCTTTCATCCAAGTATAACTTAAATTCATAAAATATTATTATCAGAAGATAAATAATCTGATAGATTTCGGTCTCTATCATCTAGCCGAACTAAGTATTGTTTCTCCTTTTGGATATATATTTATTCATAAAAAGTCTCTTTCTTGATAGCACAAAATACCTTGGAAGTTGAGGCTTTCTGCTGCCGTTCAAACAACTTTTTCAATCTTACCTTTGCTGCTTCAAATGTAGATTTCTCTTTATAGATAACACAGATAAGAACTTAGTTGAATAGGTAAAAGAATATACTGACAGATATTTCTTTTGATATATATTTCTCCATATAAATTCTAGTTATTGATATAAAAAATACCTTGGAATCTGAAGATTGTTGCTACTGCTCGAACCTTTTTGCAATCATACCTTCGGTCATTCAAATATCGATATCTCTCTATAGATAACTCCGATTGGAACAAATAGTTTTTCTTTGGAAATTAAACTCAAATATATTTCCGTCAATATATAATTTGAAATATGAAAAACTCATTAAAGAGGTAAAAAATGCAAAGAAAATTACGGGTGTAGGGACTAAAAAAAAAACTAATAACCTAGACATAGGGTTTAGGGTTTAGAGAAAAAGGATCACATTACCTTTGTGCTCACAAAACCTGCTCTGATACCATGTTGAATTTATGGAAAAGAGAAATACTTCATTGACTTATTGTAATCAGTGTACATGAACCTCTATTTATAATAGAGGAAGGTAGTAGAGTCCAATTACAATAAAACTACCTTTGTCCCAATTACACCCAAACTCTAACACTTAAAGATAAGCCCTAGCATAATTAAATAACTCAATATAGATAAAAGAAAAACATAAATCAAACTAGAACTCTTCTAGGATGTGACCATAAGATAAAGATGCCTTTGTGAGTCATTCTTGATCTTCCCACTGATGTGATAAGGTTGTCAGCTAATGATAATCATTGTGGGTCTTACCTTTGTTGCTTCAAATGTAGATTTCTCTTTATAGATAACTCAGATAAGAAGTTAGTTGAATAGGTAAAAGAATATACTGACAGATATTTCTTTTGATATATATTTCTCCATATAAATTCTAGTTATTGATATAAAAAATACCTTGGAATCTGAAGATTGTTGCTACTGCTCGAACCTTTTTGCAATCATACCTTCGGTCATTCAAATATCGATATCTCTCTATAGATAACTCCGATTGGAACAAATAGTTTTTCTTTGGAAATTAAACTCAAATATATTTCCGTCAATATATAATTTGAAATATGAAAAACTCATTAAAGAGGTAAAAAATGCAAAGAAAACTACGGGTGTAGGGATTGAAAAAAAAAACTAATAACCTAGACATAGGGTTTAGGGTTTAGAGAAAAAGGATCACATTACCTTTGTGCTCACAAAACCTGCTCTGATACCATGTTGAATTTATGAAAAAGAGAAATACTTCATTGACTTATTGTAATCAGTGTACATGAACCTCTATTTATAATAGAGGAAGGTAGTAGAGTCCAATTACAATAAAACTACCTTTGTCCCAATTACACCCAAACTCTAACACTTAAAGATAAGCCCTAGCATAATTAAATAACTCAATATAGATAAAAGAAAAACATAAATCAAACTAGAACTCTTCTAGGATGTGACCATAAGATAAAGATGCCTTTGTGAGTCATTCTTGATCTTCCCACTGATGTGATAAGGTTGTCAGCTAATGATAATCATTGTGGGTCTTACTTCTTATGTGCTTGGGCCCATCTTGTGGGCCTTCTTTGGTTGTGTGGCCCATCTTATAACACTTTTAGATATGTGGTTCTTCCTTGGTCATGTGGGTTTGGGCATATCTTCTAACACTCCCCCTCAAGTTGGGGGTGAGAGAATAACATGAATTCCCAGCTTGCTGCAAATGATATATAGAATCTTTTATTTTTTTTGTATAATGTGGCAGATCTTCCAACAGTCACAAAACCTCCTAATAGGAGTGTAGGATAGAGAAGGAGGAGATAGATGCAAGAAATTTACAAGATGAAGAAGATAAACAACGGTGACATAGAAAATTGGATATGGGATGAGAAGTAGAGAGTCTAGTGCAAGCTTTGGGTTCTTTCCTTAAGGTGATGGGTTGAGTATCATATTGTGGTCCAAAAGGATCATGAGAAGATGGACTTACCTCGATGGGATCCGTAGACTCTTCAAGTATGGTGTCAACCAATGCTTCAGGGGGTTGAACAGTTTCTGCAGCACAGGGCACATCCAGCCGAGGAGAGGCTAGTACAGAGGAGAGACCCGGAGGGGCATTTTTGGAGTAGTATGAAGAATCTTCAAAAAAGGTTACATCCCTAGACACAACCTTTGGAGAGTAGGATTGTAGTAATTATAACCATTCTTCATGCGACAGTATCCTAAGAAGACATGTTTGACAGATTGTGGATTAAGTTTACTATGCTATGGGTAGATAATATGAACAAAGAATGTACACCCGAAGACTTTCAAGGGAAGCGAAAAAGGATCACCATGTAGAAAAAATAAGGAATAGGGGGCTTTATGACCGAGAATGGAAGAGAATAGCCTATTTATAAGAAATCATGCAGTCATGAAGACATGCGGCCAGTAAAAGTATGGTACTTTCATGGTATACAATAAGCCACAAACTATCTCAAGAAGATGATGGTTCTTTTGTTATACTACACCATTTTGTTGAGGCATGTAGACACAAGACGATTGATGGATAATGTCATTCTCTTGACAAAAAGAGTCAAGATTATTGAAGATATATTCTTTCGCATTATCAGACCTAACTACTTTCATTTTCTAACTGAATTGAGTGGCCAAGCATGATAGAATTTATAAATTGATGGTATTTCTGATCACCTCTTTAAAGATAAATAGCCATGTGGTAGGAGTA
This sequence comes from Aristolochia californica, assembly GCF_029961685.1. NCBI lineage: Eukaryota > Viridiplantae > Streptophyta > Magnoliopsida > Piperales > Aristolochiaceae > Aristolochia > Aristolochia californica. The sequence continues at coordinate 35,733,722 of NW_027182279.1, read as the reverse complement.
AAATCATCAATAAAGGCAATAAATCCCTTAACTCAAGAAATATTTGAGATGCTCAAGGGTCCCCATACATTTGTGTGAATCAACGAAAAAGAAGCAACACTTTTTTAAGTTAAGGTTGAGGAGAGTATGTGGTCCTCTGGTGTTTGCTCAGTTGATACACTTCACAATTTAAACATGAGATATCCTTAAAGGTAGGAAAAAAATATGAAGAGATTGTGTGGATGGAAGTCCCAACCGATTGTGCGCCTCAGTGTGCTCGGTTGAGATGACATTAATTTGAGGCACGTCTAGGTAGTAGAGCCCTCCGTGTTCATGGCGTCCACCAATCACCTACTTCATTATAAGATCCTGAAACACACAGGAGGTGGGTGAGAAGGTGATGAACAATTGAAATTTTGTGTAAGTTGACTAAAAAATAATAGATTCAATGGAAAAGTAAGAACAAAAAGAATATTTGTGAGTGGAAGTAATGGCGTAACAAAGGTGGATCCTTTCCCGAGAACTTTAGCTTGGGAGCCATAACCTATGGTAAAAAATTTATTCGAGAAACAAGGGGAGATAAATTGGAGTAGATTTTTGTTACCTGTGAGATGCTCGGAGGCCTCTGAGTCAATTATCTAAGATGAAGAAAAGGAAGTGGCAAAGAGCATACCTGAAGCAGTGGTGGAAACAACAGTTGAGGAGGAACTTGGAGGAGAGACCATTAGAGTTTTTATTTTCTACAAAAAGTCATACTCATCACTGGTAAGGGTCATCTTTTCGGTTGGTGGAGTAGACTTGTCCTCCTTTGTACCACTTACTGAGGCTTGATTAGCCTTGGCCAATTTTGGTGTGCCATGGATTTTCCAACATTGATTGATAGTGTGGCCATATTGCCCACAATGGGTGCATTCCTTGCTTTCTATTATGGAGAAACCATTCCTTCCACCTCTTCCTCATCTGTCTCTATAATTTCTTCCATGGCCTCGGTCATGGTCGGTTGATGTTACCCTATTCTTGGAATACATAGCAGATGATACTTCAATGGGAGAAGGGGAAGAGGAGTCTGGAATGCTGAGTAATGTGGCATATACATCATCAAAGGTGGGAATAGTAGAGGCACTAAGGATTTGAGTTATGGCAACCACGAGATATGCCTTAATAGTTGATAGACAAATGGTAGTGGGCAAGACTTCCTTTTGCTTGTCTTGGACAGAGACATCAGTGGAGTTAGCCTGAGCTAGCTTCAATTCTTGAAGAAGGCCTCTAACTCGAGCAAAATATTCATGGATATTTTCTCCTTGTTTAATATTCAACATACTTTGGATAATATCATATGACCTTTGTAAGTTATCGGAGCTAGAATACAACTTAGCACATGTCTCCAAAATGTGCTTACTGGTGTCTAGATGAACAAAATTGTTGGAGACAAGTTCTTCCATGATGTTGATGAAAAAACTAATAACCAATGTGTAATGTTTAACCACTTAGCATAAAAAACATCTTCTTCATCAATGGGTGGCCCAAGTTTGGTTAGGTGACCTAGTAGGTCCCTTGTAATAAGAAATCGTCGAGCTGATTAGGACCAGCTCAAGTAATTTAATATCCCTCGAAAGGATATGGTAGTAATCATGAGAATATCATTCTTGCTACCCATGTATTTTTCAATCATAAGAGGCAATTCAAGGGTAATAGTGTACTCAAATTTGAAGTAGCCTTAGTAAGCGGCTTGTAGAATCAAGTGAAGCCAAGAATAGCTCAGGTATATGGTAGGAGAACCCAAGCTTATCAAGCCTTTTAGGAAAATATGTAACCCTTTTAGACAAGTAAACTTGCTGGCCAAAAAAATCTACAATCAATTCTCTTGTCTTCCTTTTAGAGAATATAAAAAATCAAGCTACAAGCATGAAATCAAGTAAGGTAAGGTGGCATTCTGAGTAAGATTTTTCCAATATCATTCCAAAAATATATTTGACTCCAACTTGGAATAAACACCTCTAGATTCAATCCCTCATGAGTTAGGAAAGACATGATTTATTGAAAATTAAACAAATCAGGTCTAACTAAGAAGATAATGATCAAATGTGAGATCTCAAAAAACAACAATCTTTCATCAAATAGATATGTTCCAACTTGACTTTCCAAATGACCACTTAATTATTTTTGGGCTTGCTTCATTTTTATGTAAAACACAATATTTTATTCTTGATTTTTGGTGAAGATTGAGGCAAGAAAAAGTAGCCAACTAGTGGGTTTGAGTCAAACAAGGTCTGACCTCCCCATTCTTTAAAAATTCTGCACAATTTTTGGAATTAGATGCCCTAATTCCAAATTAACGAAAGCAATACTAATCAAAGAAGAAGAAAAAATAAGCACAAAATACAACAAGATTTATATAGGTTCGCCACAAGGTGAAACTACGTCCTGTCTTCCACTGCTGTAGTAATCCACTATAAAGATAAAATAGTTTACAAGAGAAATCACACACACTTACAAGTGTTTTTATCTAACCTCTCTCAAGCCCCAACTCAAGATCCTTCTCCGATGATGTAACCTTAATAGTAGCGCCCAAATATAAAGAGAAAACTAGGGCAACCACAATACAAGAGTGAGATCCCAAAATTGCCCTTAATGAAACAACAGTCAATATATTGTTGATCTGTGTAACGACTCAATGTAAGGCGTTGATTAGGCTCCACAACTTAACAATCTCCCACTTGGAGACTAATCCATCATCAATATCTCCTATGCAGTGACAACAACTTCTCAATCCTCAAAGAGAAGTCCAAATAAAGTTGCTCTGCATCGACAAAAACTTCTCAATCCTCAAAGAGAAGTCCAAATGAAGTTGCACACAACTTTAGTTTCTCAATCGTGATACTCTTTGTTAACATATCAGTCAGATTCTAACTCCCTTGAATCTTCTCAAGTGCTAATACTCCATCCTGCTCTTGTATGTGCTTGTCCTGGCATGATAAATAGGGTTCTTTGCTAAATGAATAGCACTCTGAGTGTCACAATACAACACATTCTTCTTATGCATGAGACCTAATTCTTCCCAGTACATATCCAGTGGTACTCTTCCTGCATCAATGTCTCCAGCCATGTTAGCATCTACATAACCCTGTAATCCCAAGTCTGACTTTCTGAAACATAAAGCTGAGTTTGCAGTGTCTCTCAAATACCTGAGAATCCACTTCATTGCTTCCCAATGTTGTTTACCTGGATTAATCACATATATCTATTCACAACTCCCACTACATGAGCACCATGACATACATGAGACTGCCAATAGCAGAAATATAAGGCACATTGGCAACGTAGGCTCGCTCTTGCTCTATAGAAGGTGACTGCTCCTTAGATAGCCTAAAGTGACTAGCTAAAGGAGTAGTCACTAGTTTTGCATCATTCACGTTGAATCTGCTCAACACCTTCTTCACATATTCTTCATGTGACAGTTTCAAGACATCAATGTCCCCTTTAATCCTCATCCCAAGGATTTTTTTTGCAGCACCCAAATCCTTTATTTCAAACTTCTTGGACAACTCCCTTTTCAACTTTTCTATTTCCTGGTTTGCAAGCACTTGGTATCAACATGTCATCAACATATAATAGTATAATGGTACAGGATTCATTAAGCTTCTTCACATAACAACAATGATCTGTCTAGCTTCTCAAGAAACCATCAATACTTGTAAAGGTGTCAAACTTCTTATACCACTATCTTGGAGCTTGTTTAAGACCATACAAGCTCTTCTAAAGTTTGCACACCATTTTTTACTTTCCTTATGTTTTGAAACCATGTGGCTGCATCATGTAAATTTCTTCCTCCAAATCACCTTGAAGAAAGGCTATCTTTACATCCAACTACTCTAAGTGCAAGTCTTCATTTGCCACTAGTCCAAGCACAATTCTAATAGTAGTCAATTTCACTAATGGAGAAAAAATCTCAGTGGAGTCAATGCCTAGTTTTTGTTGAAAGTCTTTTACCACTAGTCTTGCCTTGTACCACTTTCTGCCATCATGTTCGTCTTTTATTCAATACACCCGTTGATTCTGCAAGGCCTTCTTCCCTTTTGGTAACTTGGTAAACTACCATGTCTTATTGGATAGCAGTGAATCCATCTCATCCTTCATGACCAACTCCCACTTTGTTGATTCATCAACTTGCACGACTTCCTCATTGTTGAATTTAGGATCCCTTTTCCAATATTCTGAGCAAGAGATAGGAGAAAGAAAAAAGAAGAAAAGAGCAAAAGAGCTCTCGGGTAGAGAGAAGAAAAAAAAGAAAAGAGAGATGTGTGCCAAGCAAAGAGAGAGAGATTTACTCAAGAAGGAGATGTGTAAGTTGATTAATTCTGAATTACAACACCTCTATTTATAGTAGAGGAAGTGATAGAGTCCTTATACAATTAACCTTTCAATCTCCTAATTACATTCCAACTCTAACTCTCTAAGATAAGCCTATCATGAAAAGATTACACAATCTACTAGAAGTCTAATATGAGTTGAACTAGAACTCTTCTTCAATAATGTGAATATAAGGGAGGAAGCCAGCTCGAGGTCTTATCCTTGTGGGTCCCACATGATCTTCCAGCTCGTATTGATAAGATTACCAGCTCGTGGTATCTTTGTGGGTCCCACTAGATCTTCAAGTCTTCCAACTCATTTCAGCTTGTGCTTCTTATCTTATTAACACGTGCTAGCATGGGTGAGGACTTCTTGGTATCGCATGTCCTCATGGCAGGTCCCACAAGCTCGTGCACCATGGTGGGTCCCACATTGTAATACTCCCCCTCAAGCTAGGGTGAGAAAACATCATTAATGCCCAACTTGCTGCAGATGGTAGACATAATCTTGTGACGGACCGGTTTGGTGAGAATATTTGCAACTTGACTTTGTGATGATATATGCCTTAGAGATAAAAAAAACCTACTTGGAACTTTTCTCATATAAAATGGCAGTCCACTTCAATATGCTTTGTTTTTTCATGGAAGATTGGATTTGATGTAATGTGTATTGCTACTTGATTATCACAATATAGATCCATCAGAGCTTCTTTATAGAATCCCAATTCAATGAGAAGAGATCTTATCCATAGGAGTTCAGTAACAATGTGTGCCATGGCTCTGTATTCTGCTTCTGCACTAGATCGTGCTACTACATTTTGATTCTTGCTTTTCCATGTAACCAAATTCCCTCCAACCATCGTACAAAATCCCGAAGTAGATTTTTTGTCATCCGGGGATCCGGCCCAATCAGCATATGAGAATCCTTCGATGTTGAAGTGACCATGGTTTTTATAGACAAACCCTCTTCTTGGAGCTCCTTTTAGTTGTCGTAGTATCCTTTCAAGTGCTTTCCAATGACTAAGTTGTGGCTTGTGAATGTATTGACTTACCACACTTACTGCATATGATATATTCAGCCTTGTTACACACAGGTAAAAACGTTTTCCTACTAGTCTTTGATATTTTCCAATATCTACATGTTCTCTAGTGCCTCCACATAATTTTTTAGTTGAGTCCATAGGAGTGTCTGTTGGTTTTCATGCCATCATTCTTGTCTCCTCTTGTAGATCAAGGGCATACTTCCTTTGGGATAGCACAATCCCATGTCTGGATTATAATACTTCAATACCCAAAAAATATTTGAGTAGTCCAAGATCCTTTGTCTTGAATTCAGCACATATTTTTCCTTTGTTTTCTGGATGCCCTTGGAATCACTACCAGTTAAAATGATATCATCAATATAAACAACTAGAATTACCTTACCTCTCCATGTGTTTTCAATAAATATTGAGTGATCTCCAGAGCATTTGTAAAAGCCAGACCATATGAGGGCTTGACTAAATTTCTCAAACTATGCCTGAGGGGACTGCTTGAGACCATACAAAGATTTTATTAGTCGACATACTGACTGCCCTCAACCACAAACCCAGGTGGTTGTTGCATATAAATTACTTCTTTAATATCCCCATTCAGAAATGCATTTTTCACTTCAAGTTGATATATCAACCTTGATGAATTGACCGCCAAAGATAATAATATATGTACTGAGTTCATTTTTTCCACTGGAGAGAAGGTTTGTTCATAATCAATTCCATAACACTGAGTATAACCTTTGGCAATCAGTCGAGCCTTTAGTCGTGCTATTGACCCATCCAGATTATGTTAGTATAAACCCACTTACAACCAATGGGTTTTTTATCTGTTGGAAGAGGAACCAGTGACCATGTCTGATTGTCATTAAGTGTCTTCATTTCTTCATCCATTGCTACCTTCCACCCTGGATATTGTAGAGCCTTCTGATAGGACTGTGGAACAGATATGGAGGACATAGAAGAAAGAAACTAACAACATTGAGGTGAGAGGAGATGATGAGACACAAATTTTGAAATGGGATGAGACGTAGAAGGTCTAGTGCATGATCTAGGTTCTTTCCTTACAACAGTAGGACGAGTATCATATTGAGGGCCAAAAATAACTAGGGATGAAGGAATTACCTCTATGGAATCTATTAACTCAGCAAGTGTGGTGTTGGCCACTTCCTCTGGGGGTTGAATAATCTCTGTATCACAGGGCACAACCGGTCAAGGGGAACCTGGTACTAAGAATAGACTAGGAGGAGCATTGTCAAAATAAAATGAGGAGTCTTCAAAAAATGTTACATCCCTAGACACAAATAAACGATGAAGAGTGGAACTATAACAAACATAACCCTTTTGTGTGTGAGAGTAACCCAAGAAGATACACTTGATAGATTTAGGATCAGGTTTGCTGTGTCTAGGAAATGGATTATGAACAAAGCATTGACATCCAAAGACTTTCAAAGGTAGTGAAAATGGATCATCATTTGGTAATAATCAAGAGTAAGGAGATTTATTACCAAGAACGGAAGATGGTAGACGATTTATGAGAAATCAAGCCGTAAGGACTGCATGAGGTCAATAAAAGTAGGGAACTTTCATGGCATATAATAAACCTCGAGCTACCTCAAGAATATGATGAATTTTCCATTCAGCTAAACCATTTTTTTGATGAGTGTAGACACATGATGTTTGATGGATAATGCCATTTTCTTGACAAAAAGAGTCAAGGTCTTTGGAAACGTATTCTTTGGCATTATCAGACAGGAGAATTTTTTATTTTCTAACCAAACTGTGTGAGTACAATAGCATGAAATAACTTAAAAATAAATGGTATCTCAAAACGCCTCTTAAATACAAAAAACCAAGTTGTGAGAGTGAAATCATCAATAAATGTATTAAAATATTTTGCTTGAGAAATGTTGGAGACATTCAAGGGCCCCTAGACATCAGTATGAATTAAAGAAAATGGAATAACACTTTTGACTTCTGGATGAGGAGAGTATGTAATCCTTTGATGTTTACTCAATTGACAAACCTCACAATGAAATTCTGACTTTACTTTAAGACAAGGAAACATATAATGAATAGATTGTGCAGATGGATGTCCCAACCGATTGTGCCATAACCTTGTCTCATTTTCAGTAGTGGAAACCATATTCATTTTTGGCACATCCAGGTAGTAAAGCCTTCCTTGTTCATGGCCTCCACCAATCACCTGCTTCTTTATAAGATCCTGAAATACACATGAAGTGGGTGAGAAGGTAACAAAGCAATTAAAATATTTTGTCAGCTGACTAACAGATAATAGATTCAAAGGGAAAGTAGGAATGAAAAGAATATCAGTGAGCGAAAGTGATGGTGTGATAGAAGTGGATCATTTTCCTTGGACTTTGGTTTGAGAATCATCAGCTATGGTAACAAACTTGTGTGAAAGACACGAAGATAGAGAATGTAATAATTTTTTGTTACCTGTACGATGCTCGGAGGCTCTTGAGTCAATTATCTAGGATGAAGATGAGGCAAATAGCATACCTGAAGCAGTAGTGGCAGCAGTAGTTGCAGAGAAACTAGGAGAAGAACCCAACATTGTCTTCATTTTCTGAAATAGGTCATACTTTTCTTCAGTAAAAAATTTCTGTGCTACTGATTTTGTGGGTTGTTCTTCTTTTGTATCACTTACAAAGGCTTGATTAGCCTTTGTCAGTTCTAACTATCCATTGGCTTTATAGCATATTTCTTTATAATGACCATATTGTCCATAGTAATTGCATGCCTTGTAATCCTTGTAATAGCATTGATCTATAGTGTGGCCAAATTTTTTAAAATGAGTACATTCTTTCCCATCTGCTCTGTCAACACCAGTCCTTCCACCTCTTCCTCTGCCTCCTCTATAACCTCTGCCTTGGCCTCAGCCGCTGTCAGATGATGATCCTCTATGATTGGAATACATAGCGGATGATACTTCAGTAGAGGAGGAAGAAGTGTCTAGAATACGAAGTAGTGTTGCACATACATCATCAAACTTGGGGACAGCATAAGCACTTAGAAGTTGACTCTTGGCAATCTCAAGATGGGGTTTAATATTTGGAAGGCAAATAGCAGTAATTAAGGCTTCCTTATGCTTGTCTTGGATAGAAATATATGTGGTTGAAAGCTGAGCTAACTTCCACTCTCGAAGAAAACCTCTAAAGTGGTCCAAGTACTCATGGATATTTTCTCCTTGTTAAGTATTCAACATCCTTTGGAGAATGTCATATGGTCTATGAAGAGTATCCGGTTAAGAGTACAGTTTAGCACATGTCTCTCAAATTTGTTTAGCAGTGTCAAGATGAATGATATTATTGGAGACATGTTCTTCCATACAGTTGATTAACCAACTAATCACCAAGGTATCATTTTTCAACCATTTTTTTATAAAAAATATCATCTTCAATAGGTGGTCCTTGGGTGGTGAGGTGACCAAGTAGGTCTTTTGTTATAAGGAACCTCCGAACCGATGTGGACCAACTCATAAAATTTGATACCCCACATAAGGCTATGGTGGTAATTCTTAGTATATCATTTTTTATATTCATATTGTCTTCAGCCATGATATACCTTTCTTCAAAAAGAAATCCAACAATAACACCAAGTATTATTCTTCAAATAACTCGATGTATGGGGAACTTTAGCATTGATGCTAAATTATTATTCTAATTTTTTTTCTCTAATACCACTAATAATAGACTCAATAACAATCTTCTATATCAAGGGAGTCTTGATCCCACGAAAAAAATTCCAACAATCTGAACATGGACTGGTCTCGGTTAACAAAATTTCCAAACCGACAAAACTGTTTTGATAGCTTCTTCTAGATGGAGAGGCATGCATATCCACAATATAATAAGATGAAAGCATTCACATACTCATCTTTAAATCATCTTCTAAATTCTGAAACCAGTAACATGAAGAAAAAATATTTAATCACTTATCTCATGGTTTGTGATATTTCTTCACAAAAGCGCCTTCTGTGAGTGGTGTTAATCATCAATTCTTTAAAGCATTCCAATGGTTCCCCTCTTCCAATGCGTTCTTGGTAATAAATCCCCTTACTCTCTATTATTACCCAATGATGATCCCTTTTCATGGCCCTTGAGAGTCTTCGGGTGTCAATGTTTTGTCCATATTTCTTCCCCCAAACACAGTAAACTTGATCCAAAATCTATCAAGTGTATTTTTTTAGGATACTCCCGCACACAAAAGGGTTATGTTTGCTATAATCCCACTCTTCAGTATTTACTCATGTCCAAGGATGTCACATTCTTTGAAGACTCTCCATTTTATTCTGACCATTGTCCTCTAGGTTTATCTTCCGTACCAAGGTCTCCTCAATCGGCTGTGCCCGTGCTACAGACACTACTCAGCCCCCTGACACTCTGGCTAACACCACACCTATTGAGTTTACGGATCCCACTGAAGCAAGTCCATCTTCTCCAGTTATTTTTGGCCCACAATATGATACTCATCCTATTGCCCTCCGAAAAAGAACCTCGATCATGCACCATGCCCTCTACTTCTCATCCCATAACAAATTTTGTGTCTCATCATCATCTGTCCCTGTATGTTATCAATTTCTCTCTGCTATTTCTTCAATCTCTGTACCACATTCCTATCAGGAGGCTCTCACACATCCAGCGTGGAAGGCGGCCATGGATGAAGAAATGCAGGCTCTTTATGAAAATCAGACATGGGTACTAATCCCACTACCATCAGACAAAAAACCTATTGATTGTAAATGGGTGTTTACTGTGAAACACAATCCGGATGGGTTCGTGGCTCGGTTGAAGGTTTGCCTTGTTGCTAAAGGCTATACACAATGCAATAACATTGATTATGAGGAAATCTTCTATCCAGTGGCAAAAATGAACTTGGTATGAGTATTATTATCTCTGGTAGCTAACTCTTCTTGATAGGTCTATCAACTCGATGTCAAAAATGCTTTTTTGAATGGGGATATCAAAGAGGAAATTTATACACAGCAACCACATGGGTATGTGGTTGAGGGGGAGTCTGTATGCTCACTAAAAAAATCCCTTTATGGTTTGAAATAGTCTCCTCATTCATGGTTTGAAAATTTTAGCCAAGCACTTATACAGGTCGGATTTCAAAGATGCTCTGGAGATCATTCCGTATTTATTAAAGACACACCAAAGGGAAAAGTTATTATGGTAGTATATGTTGATGATATTATTATAACTGATAGTGATCCCGAGGGCATCCAGAAAATAAAAGAAAGGATATGTGCTGAATTCAAGACAAAAGATCTAGGACTGCTCAAATAATTTTTGGGTATTGAAGTACTACAATCCAGACATGGAATTATATTATCTAAGAGGAAGTATGTCCTTGACCTATTGGAGGAGACTGGAATGCAGACCAGCAAAAACTCCTATGGACCCAAATACAAAATTATGTGCAGGTACTAGAGAAGAGATAGATACCAAAAAATATCAAAGATTGGTGGAAAAACTTATTTACCTCTGTGTAACAAGGCCGGATATTTCATATGCAGTCAGTGTGGTAATGTTATGCACCTAGCCAATACTACCCAAAAGACCGGCCTATTAGAAGCGGAAGACATAGGTACATAACCCAGGACCATAACATCACACCCACGCTTGCGAGAGCCGACGTCCACGACGACCCACTTGACATGGCCTACTCTAGCGACGGCCCATGGTGTGGGAACACACTCAGGTCGCCCCTTCCGCAAATCGTGGTGGCCCATTAGTGCGGGAAGCACACTCTGGTTGCCCCCTCCGCAGTCGCCCCTCAGGGATTCGAACTCGCAACGTAGCGTTAGCTCTGATACCAAATGTTATGCACCTAGCCAATACTACCCAAAAGACCGGTCTGTTAGGAGCGGAAGACATAGGTACATAACCTAGGACCATAACAGGTAAGTCAATATATGCACAACCCACAACTAAGTCATTAGCAAGCACTAGAAAGGATATTGCGATATCTGAAAGGAGCACCAGGAAGATGGCTTCTCTATAAAAATCATGGTCACTTCATCAGCGAAGGATTCTCATATGTGAACTGGGTCAGATCCCTGAATGATAGAAATTCTACTTCAGGATACTGTATGATGGTTGGAGGGAACTTGGTCCTTATTCTTCATCCATGTGTTTTTTGCACCCTTCTTTGCATACCCGGGGTCAGCACAGACTAGAATGATGTCAAACAAAGTACCTGATTTCACCTACCAGAACTCAACTGCAACATATTTTAAGTTGGGGAAGACATACAAATAGGGATCGTCCTTAAAATCAGGGTTATTAATCATAGGTGCTTTCCATTTGCCCTTGTAGTTCGGGTTCTTTATTTTCTTTTGCTTCCATGCTTCCATATACTCAGGATTTGGAATAGTAGGTGAAATCCATTCACCATCTTCCTCATCGTCCCAGTCGTCAGGCTTCTGTGCATCATGATCAGTTATTTCTTTTGGGATGTCATCGTCCCCTTCAGGCTTCGTATCTTCTGGGTCTAGAATATATTCATGATCATCCCAATCCTCTGGCTTCTTAGCAGCAAGATCCTTCATTTGTTTTGGAGGGAGTAAGTCCCAATCGGTATACAAGCTTCCAGTCTGTTTTTCATTGTTATCAATCAGTATACTGTATGTAGCATCCGGATGGATGATGAAAGTGTAAACATGTGTTAGCTGGTCTATTTCACAGGGAATGTCCTTCTTTATCAAGTGATTCTGTCCATCACGAGTCAAGATCGCATGAACCTTCCTAGTTCTATAGCCACATATGTCAGGTCCAAACATAATGTTGTATGGAGTTTCTCCACCAAAGTTCTTTTGATCCACATCACTGCTTAGAAACTTCATGTACCCACCACCACAATCAAGCTTATGCTCATGCTTAATAGAAATTCGAAAGACCAAGGTCTTGTCTTTGTTAGAGAGCTCAGGAAACTGTGAAGAGATAGCAAAAAAATTGTACTCTGGAGAAGTTTGGATGCCTTTATCATTGGGATCACCACTCCATTTTCCAGAAGGGTGTTCCCAATCACCTGACATGCCTTCATCTTTTTTCCAATCTGATTTCACCCAGAAGATTTGTTGGGGCAGCTCTCCTACAATTAATTCCATTGATCTGGGGTAGTGACCAAATCTGCTTGGTTCCAGAAACCAGCCGAGATGAAAATCTCTTGCCCGTTGAGCTCTTGCCATATCTTCGATTCTCTCACTAGAAGGTTCATACCACAAGAAATCTAACACGATTCAAATGTTGATTGGAATAGCAGCAGGCCCAGCAATAGTTACAACACTAATAGTAGAACCAGACAGCACGAATGCATCCTTATCATTAGATACAGGTTCCCTTCGCTCAGCTGATGATTTTTTCTCCACCAATATGCCACCTGGAGCCCGCATAATCTTGCATGAAGTAATGATACCCAACTCAGAAAACACTTCAATCAGCTTCTCATCAGCTATAGCCTCTGTGACCAATTCCAGAAAACCCAACAGAATGTCTATTAACACACACCCTCTGTGATAATTAAGCTCTTTCTCAAACAGAAAAGGACCAACTTAGTTGATCCCATTATCAATGGTATTCAGCTCCCTCCAACTCACTCCAGAAATTCCAACAGAATTTCCCGTAGGAAACTGAGTCATGGATAGCAATTGAAAATGAGAGGTAAAAGAGGATTCCAATTTCTATGATCTCACTTGTAGTGCATAATGACAACCTTTTGTGCAAACAAAACTAATAGCATAATTAGACAACCAACCAAGCATCTTCACTACACCCAAAAAATTTGTATCTCCATTTCGAACCACAATGGCTCCCTTCCCATATGCTGCACTCCCACTGAAATGAAACTTATCCACTAACAGTGCCCGAACAGCAAATAAAGCTGGAATGCCTCTTTCAAGTGCAAATTGAAATTGAGCTTCATGTTCATCCTTGGGAGCAAAGGACATAGTAATAATACCTCTATCAAAGAGATAACCTCCAAAGCTGGCAACCCCACAGCCAATGTCCAATACAACACGACTTCGTTTCCCCCAAGCAATGTCAAGAAGTGTCTCTTGAACGAAATCAACATAATGCAGAGCACCATGCATAAACTGTGTTCCACCACCAGGGAATGTAAGGTACTCGTCAGTAACTTTCACCCAATTCAGGTGTCCTTTTACCTCTGCAAGTTTGGTGTGCGGAACATTGTGGTACCAGATCTTGATCCTGCTGTCAGGCCAAGAGATGGGCCGCTTGTATCCTTCATGAAGAGGGACAAGACAAGTAGGTCCTTCCTCAGGGCAATGTCTCTCCCTATGCTCATAATGCTTGGTACTCCGCAGCTTAAGGATGACTTCCTTATTGTCCAAACAAGGGATGTAATCAGTTCTTGTAGTAACATTGCAGAGCTTCCAACTGTAACCAAATGAGGCTTGTTCATCCTTGGATTTTGAATCTTCTTGAATCTATTTTTCATTCTTTGACTCTGTAGCTTGAGTTGAAAAAGACCCATTCTGGGTATTAGTTTCATTTAGAATCTCAGACTGTGCTGCATCAGGAAACACCTCTTTTTGACCTTCATCCTTTGTCAAATTCTCTGGGTTGCCTCCACCAGAATTGTTCTCTGTTTCAGTTTCTTGAGTTTGGGTAACTTCAATTTGACAACTCACATAGGCACAGGTATTGTGCTCATGAACAGAAAAACAAAGTTCCACCAAAACAATTTTGAAGACATGCTGAGGTTTCACAACAACAGAAAAATAAAATAGCCTCCATTCAATTTTTATTTTCCTTCCCGAAATCCCCAAAAAATATTTCTCTTGCATTGCTGAGACTTCATCACACAGCTGCACGAATTTTTTCATCTTACCGCAAAATTGAATGAAAAAATGAGGTTGTCGAAACTTAGCCCACCCAGTTTGGAAATTGGGTTCCCTCTGTTTTGCCGAGAGGTGGATTACGAGTGGGAGGTAGTGGCCGGAAGTCACACCCCACCGAACTTGTTTCTGACGGCGCCGACAGAGCCTTCTCCATGTCCGGTGGCGAAGGGCAACCCTTTGGGGTTTCGCGGCTTGGGGATTTTTCGAGACAGAAGAGGGATGGTCGAACTGATTCGTCGAGACAGAGTCCGATCGGAATGCTTCTATCTGCTGTTTTGGAAGACCTTCTACTTGCCGTGATAATGGACTTTGTGAGGTCGGACCCAAATCAGCCTTTACCGACGAGATTGTGGCCGCATACCCCTTCGATTTCGGATTTCCAGGGTCCTTCTTGGAGATTTTTTAGGCCCCCGTAGTCGGATTTGGGGTGACACTGTTATGTATGCAATAACATTAAATGTTATGTATGCAATAACAGTATTTTTTTAGTTGTTTTATTTAATTTAATTTATTTTATTTCAGTTTTAGGTCATAGGGGTATTTTTGGAATATTTTATTTATAAGGGTATTTTTGGAATATTTTATTTATAGGGGTATTTTTAGAATATTTTATTGTAAACCCTAACCGGGTGAACCCTATTTAAGGGATAAGAGTAATGAGAAACACAAGCATTGAGTGTTAAATTTAATTTAGAGTAAGCTTAGAGTAAATAGGTCGAATTCTCCCTTTGAGATCTAGGTCGAGCTTCCTTCAAAGCTCAATCATCCCATTCCTATTCATCGTCATCGTCTTCCTCATGTGTCAGATCTGGGACCGTAACAACTGGTATCAGAGCGGGAACACATTAATATCAGAGTAGGGTTCTCCGACGAAAATCAGCAAAAGTGAATTACTGGAGTTGATCCTCAGATGTCAGGCAAAGAATGACAAAAAATTTGATGAGATGTTTGAAAGGTTCTCTAAATTTAATCTCGATATAGAGAGGTTGAATGGGAGGATGGACAACATAACAAGTTTAACGAGCGGAAGGAACACAACGCCGACACAAAATGGAGGGGGAGATGAGTTTGCTGTGAGAGAGAAACTCGCTACTGAAGTCCCTCGAGATGTCTCGGAAGGGCAGGAAACACAAGAAATCAGAGCGCCCCCTGTCTCTCCAGCGGCGGCGAAATCCGAAATTGGGGACATAAATCAGAAATTGGACTCCAAATTTCCAAAATCTGACGGCAGCGACCCGGGAAATCCAAAATCGGAGGGGTTTTCTGCGAACACCTCGTCGGCGTTGGACAAAATGGGTGAGACCTCAAATCCGAATTCACACCAACAAGGCTCACGACAAGCAAAACACCTTGCCGAATAGGAGAAGGTAATATTTCCAATGGTTCTTCCGATCGGGATGTGTTTCGGAGAGCACTCTATCTTGGAAAAATTCCAAGTGGCGACTCCTCAGCGGACTTCTCTTCATCACCAGAGAAGCAGGAGATCCCGTCGGCGCCGTAGATGAAATTTCCGCAAGGGATCTCTGTTCCAGGGGGCCCAACAGGCTGCGATTCACCACCGGAGTAGCAGGAGACTCCGTCAGAGAAATTTTTGCCCTGTTTCGAGGCCGTGAGGAAGGAAGACGACCGTCGCCCACCTTCTTCGGTGCCGTGAGGGAAGGAGCACCTGTCGACAAGGTTTCCGCACTTACCGACAGCCGCAATGTTCGGGATCGGCAGGAGGATACGGCAAGTTTCTGATTTCCACAGAAGACTCGTCGGCGAAATTTTTGTCGAAGGAAGAAGATGGGTTTCGATTCAAATTTTCTTAAGTTAGGAAAATTTGATGACCGCAGGAAACTGAGTCGTGCGCCGGACCGGGTTTCTTGAAACGAGTCAACCCAGGCCAACTCGGACCGGGCAACCAAAAAAAAAAAACTCCAATTTTGGGCATCCAGAGGGTGTTCATAGCTATCGCGGATGTTACTTCGGCACAAGTGGAGACGTCGGCAGACAGACCCTACTTCTGAGCTTATCGACAAGCTCGTCTTCCAGGGGGGTGTAATGTTATGTACGCAATAACATTAAATGTTTTGCATGCAATAACAGTATTTTTTTAGTTATTTTATTTAATTTACTTTATTTTATTTCAGTTTTAGGTCATAGGGGTATTTTTGGAATATTTTATTTATAGGGGTATTTTTAGAATATTTTATTGTAAACCCTAACCGGGTGAACCCTATTTAAGGGGTAAGAGTAATGAGAAACACAAGAATTGAATTATTAAGAATTAGGTTAAATCTAGTGTAAAGAGGCTTAGAATTCTCCTCAACGAGCTCTAAGGTTTTCAAGCTTCCCTTAGGCTTGATCTTGGTTTTCGTCTTCCCCATGTCTTCCTACTACCCCTACGGTAATGCTTGGAATACCCTTAACCCGTGGCAGACCCCAGATCCTCCCAAAGAATCCTTGTGTCAGATCCGGGACTATAACAGACACTAGTATTGTCCACTACCGATGACTTTTTTGGCAGAAAACCCTGTCGAATGCCCCAAATCTTGGTCCCCACTGTGTGGCTTTGGATCTCCCTGTGGGGAAATTTTGAAAGTTTCTGAGGCATGGCCTTTTTGCTCGTCTAAAATAGTGTCTAGCTCTTCTGTAGGGACTTTGTCTGGTAAACAAGACGAAATGGTTAATTGGTCTTGTTGGTGACTGTTTTTCCGCCCAAGACAACTTCTCGATCGACTACCTCAGTGTGTATTTCGTGCTCTAAGATTTGAGGTCGTATAACCTTTTCTGCGAAAGCCAGTTGTTTCCTTGCAAGAAAATTTTTCACGTAGGCACACGCCATTCCTGTATTTTTTTTCTCTTCAATGCCAATCCACCGCATTTCTTTGATATCTCTATGTATCGCCTTCCATTCTTCTAGGGATATTTCTCAGTGCATCGCCATCCATTGTTCGCCATCCATTGTTCTGGCGATATAGAATGGCTCATTGTGTTCCCGCTCTGATACCAGTTGTTATGGTACCGGATCTGACACAAGGATTCGTAGTTACGGTTCCTATTCGGCCATGGGGAATTGTAGAAAGACATGGTGGAATTTTAGGGAGACATGGAGATGAAAACAAAGATCAAGCCAAAGGGAAGCTTGAAAACCCTAGAACTTGTCAAGGAGAGCTCCAAGCCTGTTTAACCTAAAATTGACCTAAAATCAATGCTTGTCTTTCTCATTACTCTTACCCCTTAAATAGGGTTCACCCGGTTAGGGTTTAATATAAAATATTAAAAAAATACCCCTATAAATAAAATATTTCAAAAATACCCATGTGGCCTAAAATTGAAATAAAATAAAATAAATTAGGGAAAAACAATAAAATAATAATGTTATTGTGTTCATAACACTTGGTTACATGGAGAAGCAAGAAACATAATGTAGTTGCACGGTCTAGTGCAAAAGCAGAGTACATAGCCATGGCACGCACGGTCAGTGAACTCCTATGGATCTGATATCTTCTTACTGAATTGGGATTCTACAAGGAAGCTACTATGGTCCTATATTGTGATAATCAAGCCACAATACACATCACATTGAATCTAGTCTTCCATCAGAGAACTAAGCATATTGAAGTAAACTACCACTTCATACGAGAAAAATTCACTATATGCATCTTATCTCTCAAGCATATATCTTCTCAGAACCAGGTTGTAGATATTCTCACCAAACTAGTCACTCAAAAAAATTTGTCCACCATCTGCAGCAATCTGAGCATCTACGATGTTTTCTCACCCCCAGCTTGAGGGGGAGTGTTACAATGTGGCACTCACTATGGTTGCAGCTGGTGGGATCCACCATGAGAACATAAGAAGCCAAGAGTAATTAGCACACAAGATGGCATGAGCTGGCATGAGTTGGCAAAATTGAAGATCTAGTGGGATCCACAAACGATACCATGAGCTGGAAGATTAAATGGGACCCACAAAATATATCACATGAGCTAGCAAATCCAGCTAAGAGGTCGCGTCCTTATGGAGGACTTAGAATTTAAGTAAGTCACAAATTAAGGAATTTAGAATTTGGGTATGTTCTAAATTGAGTTGAATTATAAATTCTATCACTCCTCTACTATAAATAGATTACCCTCATCCGTCCTTGCTTATTAATCCTCATACTCGTGAATATTTCCACAAGATGAACCTTTTTCGCTTCCTTTGAAAGTTTTTCGGTGTATATGTTTTGTTCATGTTACATCACCTCAGAGAAGTAAGTTTGATCCAAAATATATCAAATGTATCTTCTTGGGATACTCTCACACACAAAAGGGTTATGTTTGTTATAATCCTACTCTCTGAAGGTTACTTGTGTCTGGGGATGTGACCTTCTTTGAAGACACTCCATACTAAGCAGAAAATGCTCCTCCAAGCCTCTCATCTATACAAGCCTCTCCTTGACTGGTTGTACCCATGTTGCAGATACTCTTCAACCCCCTGAAGCATTGGTCAATACCACACATGCAGAGTTTACAAATCCCACCAAGGTAACTTCATCTCCACCTATTCTTGTTCTATTTGGACCTCAATATGATATTCGGTCTATCGCCTTAAGGAAAGAACCCATGGCTTGCACTAGGCTCTCTACTTCTCACACTGTATCTAATTTTGTGTCTCACCATTGTTTGTCTTCTTCATATTGTCAATTTCTTGCATCTATCTCTTCCTTCTTTGTACCATAGTCCCATTAGGAGGCTCTGAGGCATCTAGGATGGAAAGCGGCAATGGAAGAAGAAATGCGAGCACTATATGAGAATCAGACTTGGACTCTAGTTCCTCTTCTTTCAGGCAAGATACCCATTGGTATTAAGTGGGTATATACCATTAAACATAATCCAGATGGATCGGGTGCTCGCCTTATGTCACGCCTAGTTTCCAAAGGCTATACTCAGTGCTATGGAATCGATTATGAAGAAACATTCCCTCTAGTAGCCAAATTGAACTTGATACGTATATTGTTACCCCTTGCTGCTAATTCCTCTTGGCCAACCTATCAGCTTGATGTCAAAAATGCTTTCCTAAATGAGGATATTAAAGAAAAAATTTATATGTAACAACCACCTGGATTTGTGATTGAGGGGGGAGTCGGTATATAGATTAAGGAAATATCTATATGGTCTGAAACAGTCTCCTCCTGTGTGGTTTGATAAATTTAGGGAAGCACTGATACATGTATGATTTCATTGATGCTCAGTAGATCACTCTATATTTATTAAAGACACCCCAAAGGGAAAGTACTTCTAGTAGTCTATGTAGATGATATTGTCTTATCCGACAGTGATTTTGATGGCATTCAAGAGGCCAAAAAGAAGATATGTGAAGAGTTCAACACAAAAGACCTTGGACTACTTAAATACTTTTTGGGTATTGAGGTGTTATAGTCCAAGCATGGGATTATACTATCTTGGAGGAAATATATCTTTGATCTACTGGAGGAGACAAGAATGATGGGGTGTAGACCAGTAGATACCCCCATCGATTCAAAAACCAAGTTATCTACAAGGTTCGGAGAAGATGTGGATACTACGAACTATAAAGCCTTTTGGGGAAACTTATTTACCTCTATGTAGCAAAACCTGATATATCATATGCAGTAAGTGTGGTAAGTCAATACATGCACAAATGACAACTTACTTATTACCATGTGTTGGAAAGAATATTACAATATTTGAAAGGTGCTCCATGAAGAGGGCTTCTCTATAAAAACCATGGTCACTTCAACGTAGAAGGGTTCTCGGATGCAGACTAGGCTAGATCCCCAATTGATAGAAAATCCACCTCTGGGTATTGTACAATGGTTGGAGGAAATTTTGTTATGAACCAAGAAGCATAATGTAGTTGCAAGGTCTAGTGCAGAAGTAGAATACAAGGCCATTGTTGAATTTAGGACCCCTTTTCCATAATCATGAGCAAAATAAAGAAGAAAGAAAAAGAGAGAAAAGGGGAGAAAAGCTCTTGGGTAGAGCAAAAAAAATTAAAAGGGAAAGAATGAGCTGCGCCAAGCAAAGAGAGGGAGAGAGAGAACAAACTCGGGATTGAATGTGTTGCTTGATTAATTCCGAATTACAACCTCTCTATTTATAAGAGAGGAGGAGGTAGAGTCCTCATACAAGTTGTCATTCAATCCTAATTACATTCTAACTCTAACTCTTCAATATAAGTAAGTCTCAATATAAGTAAGTCTGTTCAAAGTAGAACTCCTAGAAGACTAATTGGAGTAGAACTAGGAGTTCTTTATTATCCACATGAATATAAGGGATAAGCCAGCTCATGGCCTTATCCTAGTGGGCCCCTCATGATTCTCTAGTGCACCTTGATAATTGTGCCAGCTCGTGAGATCTTGTGGGCCCCACTTGATCTTCAAGACTTCTAAATCAACTCAACTTGTGCTTCTTGATTCCTTTACTCGAGCTTGCTTTGGGAGAGGACTCTTCTTGGTGTCCCAAGTCCTATAGGATTCTTCTTGATGACCTACGTCCTCATGGTAGGTCCCACTAGCTCAAGCACCATGGTGGGCCCCACATTGTAACACTCCCCCTCAAGCTAGGGGTGGGAAGATGTCATAAATACCCAACTTGCTGCATATGGTAGACATAATCTTGTGGATTACTGGTTTGGTGAGGATGTCGGCAACTTGATTTTGTGACGAGATGTGCTTAAGGGATAAGAGACTAGCTTGGAATTTTTCTCGTATAAAGTGGCAATCGACCTCAATGTGCTTTGTCCTCTCATGGAAGACTGGATTCGATGCAATATGTATTGCTGCTTGGTTATCATAGTATAGGTCCATTGGAGCTTCTTTATAAAATCCCAATTCAGTGAGAAGGGACCTTATCCATAAAAGTTCACTTACAGCGTGTGCCATGGCTCTGTATTCTGCTTATGCACTTGACCGTGCTACTACATTTTGTTTTTTGCTTTTTCATGTCACGAGATTTCCTCCAACCATCATGCAAAAACCAGAAGTAGATTTTCTATCATCTGGGGATTTAGCCCAGTCTGCATCCGTGAATCCTTCAATGTTGAAGTGACCACATTTTTTATAGAGGAGCCCCCTTCCAGGAGCCCCTTTCAGATAACGTAGTATCCTCTCAAGTGCTTGCCAATGACTAACTTATGGCTTGTGCATGTACTGACTTACCACACTTACAGCATATGAAATGTTTGGCCTCGTTACACATAGGTAAATAAGTCATCCCACTAACCTTTGATATTTTCCAATATCAACATCTTCTCTAGTGCCTCCACATAATTTTGTATTTGCATCCATTGGAGTGTCTATCGATTTGCATCCCATCATACCTGTTTCTTCTAGTAGATTAAGTGCGTATTTTCTTTGGGATAGAATAATCCCATGTCTGGATTGTAAGACCTCAATCCCCAAAAATTATTTTAGTAATCCAACACATATTCTTTCTTTTATTTTTTTAAATGCCCTCATAATCACTCCCAATTAAAATAATATCATCAACATAAAATAGCTAGAATCACCTTACCTCTTGTTGTGTTCTCAATAAAGACTGAGTGGTCTGTAGAGCATCTGTAAAAACCTGCCCGTATATTGGCTTGACTAAATTTCTCAAACCATGCCCGTGGGGATTGCTTTAGCCCATATAGAGATTTTTTAAGGCGACATACGGACTCAGCCTCAACCACATATCCAAGTGGTTGTTGCATATAAATCTCTTCTTTGATATCACCATTGAGAAATGCGTTTTTAACATCCAGTTGATATATGGGCCAAGAAGAATTAGCTGCCAAGGATAATAATATACGTACCGAGGTCATTTTTGCCACTGGAGAGAATGTCTCATCATAATCAATGCCATAGCATTGAGTGTAACCTTTTGCAACTAGTCAAGCCTTCACTCGTGCAATGGTCCCATCCAAATTATGTTTTACTGTATAAACCCACTTGCAACCAACGGGCTTTTTATCTGTAGGTAGAGGAACCAAAGACCATGTATGATTATCATTAAGGGCCTTCATCTCTTCATCCATTGCTGCCTTCCACCCTGGATATTGTAGAGCCTTCTGATATGACTATGGAACAGATATGGAGGAAATAGAAGAAAGAAACTGACAACATAGAGGTGAGAGGCGATGATGAGACACAAAATTGGAGATAGGATGAGAAGTAGAAAGTTGAGTGCATGAACGAGGTTCTTTTCTTATAGCAATAGGACGAGTATCAAATTCAGGACAAAAAATGACTGGTGATGAAGGACTTACCTTTGGTGGATCCGACAAGAAGAAGATAAATTTGACATATCTGTGTGAGCTAAAGTAAAAATTTTAGTGGAAGAAGATGTAGAAGCTTTACTTTTAGAGGAAGGTGGATGCTTTTGGATGAGCTATTGAACTAATCATTGCAAGTCATCTTTGTTCTTTGTCACAATATCATAATGGTTCCATTATAATCAAGTTGAATGGAGATATTTTTTTATGTGGTCATGGACAGTTAAAATGTATATTGGTGCTTGGAAGAATGATATTTTAAGTGATTTAAGTGATTGAAATAGAGAGACTCAAATTTTAGAGTTATAAAATCTACGGACTATGTTGTAAATTTTATAAATACATATCACCTCATCAATGAAAATATGGCAATTATAATTATTCATTCTTAAATTGTACATGGTATCAAAGCTCTCGATCCACAATCCTTTCTCTCATCCCTCTAGAGCTCTCGATCAGTAATCCTTTCTCTAAAGCCATTGACATTGTGGCTTCCTTCCCCTCCCCCTTCCCGAATCCCCCTTCCCGTAGCTGAAGAAACAACTCTCTATCCTTCGAAGAAATCTTCTTTGTCGTTGACACTGTCTTTCCTTGCTGCCATCGCCCCTGTCGAGGGCCATTGTCACTGATGTCGCCGCAACTCTCTGCCCTCTGACAAAATCTTCTTTTTCGTTGTCGTTGTCTTTCCTTGCCACCACTGCCTATTGTCACCAACAATGACAGCACTGATTGATCCCAAAATCCTAGCAGGCATCACCAAGCATCACTCCTCCTGCGTCATCTCTGTAGAGAACAGGAGACCTAAGTTCAATGGGAAAATTAGTTTCCTCCTCGACGCCCCATCCCACACACGTACCTGCACAGCGTGCGAACTCGCACGTGTGACAAAAAAAACAAACAAAAAAACCTCACTGTAAAACCTCTTCTCGATAGAGATAAAGATAAAAGGTGATTGAAATAGAGATGACTCGAATTGTAGAGTTGTAAAAGCTATGAACTATGTTGTAAATTCTATAAATACTTATCTCCACATTAATGAAAATATGGAAATTATAATTCTTCATTCCTAATTTATACAAGGTATCATGTCTCTCGATCCGCAATATTTTCTCTCTTCCCACCGGAGCTCTCGATCAGTAATCTTTTCTCCGAAGCCACTGCCATGACGGCTTCCTTTCCCTCGTTCTCGAATCCCCCTTCCCGTAGTTGAAGAAACAAATCTCTATCCTCCGACAAAATCCTCTATGTCATCGCCACTGTCCTTCCTCGTAGCTATTTCCATTATCAAGGGCCATGGACGCCACCATTGCCAGTGCCTGATATTTCTTTTTCTGTACTCTCTTTCTTCTCCCTAAATCTCCACAGTGCTTCTGCATCACCATCACTAAAGCCACCGCCTATTGCCATTGGCGATGATTGGGCCAACCAATCCCAGAATCCTAGCCAGCACCACCGAACATCCCTCCCCCTGCGTCGTCACTACAGAGAACCGGAGACCAAAGTTCAGAAGGAAAATTATTTTCTCCCTCGATGCCCTGTTTTTTGTACATACATGCACAATGTACGAACTCACATGTGAAGTTCACACGTGCAATTTTTCGCACATGAGACAAAAAAAACTTCTTCTCCCCATCTGAGCGATATGATTCCGTTCGCCTCGGCCACTACCAATACCACTATTTTTGCACATGTCTTCACTGGTCAATGCAATTCTGTCAGCCCCAACTGCTACAAGTGCCAGTACTCTTCCAGATCTCTTCCCCGAACAATGCAATTCCGTCCGCCCAAGCCGCTACCAGTGCCACTGTCATTCCTCATTTCTTCATCGAACAATGTAATTTTGTTCGCCCTAGCTGCTACCAGTGTCGTTACTCCTCCTCATCTCTGCACCAAATGATGCAATTCCTTCCTTCCCAACCACTACCAGTGTCATTGCTCTTCTCAGTAGCTACCAATGCTACTACTCTTCCACTGAACGATGCGATTCCATCCACCCCAGCTTCCTACCAGTGCCACTGGTCTTCCTACCAGTGTCGTTGCTCTTCCCAACTGCTATATGTGCCACTGCTCTCACCAAACCACTTCTGAGAACACCCTTACTCTTTTTTAAGATCCAAGATTGGACTCTCCTCTCAGAGCTCCATCTTGTGGGGGCATGATAAAGATAAAGATAAAAGGTGATTGAAACAGAGAAAGACTTAAATTATAAGTAATTGAAACAGAGACAAACTCAAATTGTAGAGTTTTAAAAGCTATGGACTATATTATAAATTCTACAAATACCTATCTCCTCATCAATGAAAATATGGCAATTATAATTCTTCATTCCTAAATTCTACATTGACTTCTAAGTATTAGTGTCAATAACTGCAGAAATTATTTCACTATTACTTGACATCTTCTACATGACCCAAGAGAGTCCAATAAACATTGGAATTGAACGCATGGATCAAGTTCAAGAGGTGTGACCCATGATTGGAACATGTAGACTACTTGATCGACGTTAGTAAAACAACACCTAGCTCAGACTCAAAGGTCTACAAGGATTTTACAAAACTTTAATTGAGACTATACTAGCATAGTTTTGACACAACCCTCAATAGAACAAGAAGATATCTTTGTAGGTAACTTCAACTGACACTTTTGTCCAACATAGTTTCTATTAAACTTCAAAGGATAAAGATGACATTCAAGGCTAGAACACACTACGACATGAAACTTGAACAAGATAAAGAGGAAATAACAAGTCCTTTGTCATCTAAACGAGTAGTCTATAAGACTAAGAAGAGAAATAACACAACTTACTAGCAAAATTCAGAATTAATGAGTCTCCAATCACCTTGCAATTTTATGAATTGCTAATCAAGGATTAAGAGTATGAAGCATAAGTGCTTCTCAATTTCTCCATAAGCCATCAATCCAAATAGGGGTGAGGCAAGAATTTTAAAATACATTGACAAAACGACAACTTGTTTGAGACTATGAAAGGTTAGTCACTCCACCTTGAAATCTAAAAAATTCAAATGCCCTTTCTCTTTTTGTTTGGACTATTTTACTACATAAAAATGCCAAAAAAATTAAAGGAGGAGCTTTGTCATGAGCTGAATGAAGACAACTAAAAACATGATAAATAGAGAAAGTAGACCTAGAAATAGCAATTAAACAAAGAAAAGTAAGACCTAATAATCTATCCCAAGGAGAAAAGGCTTTGCTTCTCTGTGTCTCTATGAGTTGACATAAACTCACATACATTTGAGGACAGCATGCTCTAAGATAATGTTAATTTTTTTGGAAAAAATATGTCGGAAAGGTTAGGACTTACAGACCCCTCTCCCCTATTATAACTATAAGGAAAAACTTTCAAACTGGCATGATTAGGAAACCAATTGTGCATGTCAATGAGATTATCAGAAAAGGAAACTAGAGTTACAACAAGGAAGATAAAACTTGGAAGGAAACTCATCCTTGCAAGAGTTTTTGTTTTTTCATGAAAAGTATAATTCTTCATTCCTAAATTTTACATTGACTTATAAATGTCAATGTCAATAACTGGAGAAATTATTTCACTATTACTTGACATCTTTTAAATGACGTAAGAGAGTCCAATAAAAACTGGAATTGAACACCTGGATCAAGTTCAAGAGGTGTGACCCTTGATTAGAACATGTAGACTACTTGATCGACGTTAGTAAAAAACACCTAGCTCGGACTCCAAGAACTACATGGATTTTACAAAACTTTAATTGAGACTCTAGTAGCACAGTTTTGACACAACCCTCTGATAGAACAAGAAGATATCTTTGTAGATAACTTCAAATGGCACTTTTGTCCAACATAGTTTCTATTAAACTTCAATAGAAAAAAATGAAATTCACGGCTAGAATGCACTACAACGTGAAACTCAAACAAGATAAAGAGGAAACAACAAGTCCTTTGTCATCTAAACCATTAGTCTATAAGACTAAGAAGAGAAATAACACAACTTACTAGCAAACCTCAGAATTGATGAGTCTCCAAACACCTTGCAATTTCAAGAACTACTAATCAAGGATTAATAGCGTGAAGCATAAGAGCTTCTCAATTTCTCCTTAAGCCATCAATCCATAGAGGGTTGTGGCAAAAATTGTATAATACATAGACAAAAACTGAAACTTTTGAGATTATGAAAGGTTAGTCACTCCACCCCGAAATCTAAAAAGGAAGATGTTGTAACTAGCTAACAAATTCAAATGCCCTTTCTCTTTTTTTTTTTTGGACTATTTTTCTTCCAAAAAAATGACAATAAAACAAAAGGAGGTGCTTGATAATGACCGAATGAAGACAACTAAAAACATTATAAATAGAGAAAGTAGACATAGAAATAGAAATTAAACAAAGAAAAGTAAGACCAAATAATCAATCCCAGGGAGAAAAGGCTTTGCTTCTTTGTCTCTGTGAGTTGACATCAACTCACATACATTTGGGGACAACTTGTTCTCAGATCAGGTTAATTTTTTAGGAGAAAAGATGTAGGAGAGGTTAGGGCTTACAAACCCCTCTCCCCTATTTATAACTACAGAGAAAAACTTTCAAACTTGCATGATTAGGAAACCCGTTGAGCATTTCAATGAGATTATCAGAAAAGGAAACTAGAGTTACAAAAAGGAAGAAAAAACTTGGAAGGAAACTCATCTTTGCAAGAGTTTTTGTACTTTCATGAAAAGTAAACTTATGATAATTGAGAAAAAACTAGGAAGGAAGAGGGAAAAACTACATAAGAAATTTAAGAACTTAAATACGAGCAACAAATAGAAAATCTAAGAATCCCTAAGAAGATGATGCAAGGTAAACTGTAGAACCAACCATCAAGAGAAATCGAGGAGAAAACTCTAGAGAATTTTGAAAAGTACAAGGGAACTATGACAAAACAAAATAAAGAACAAAGCAAGAGCAAAACAATAGTAAAATAGCTACAAGAGTTCTTAACCAAAATAACTTTTGTTCACATGCTTCAAGTAGGAGACTTTCACTTTTGATTCTTTGAATTTTTTTCACTCGTTAGACTCTACAAAACCAACTTCTCTCAAAGTTAAAACCTTGCCTTTCCCTAGAAAAACAAATTCTTTAAATTGGCTAGATACATAATTAGTAATAAATGTTTGTGACATTTCCTATTCTAAATACTTAGATATCTTGCACAAAAGTTGGGTCAATTATTGAGATCAAGTGAAGTAAAAAAGAAGGCAACTGAGTTTATGGTCTAAATGTTCAATTACTCAATCAAGTGAACATTATTATATGTGTTATACATATTGTACTCTAATAGGGTTTCTTGGCGATACATGGTCCAACACTTTGCACCCCATATGTAGAAATCTAACATATAAAGGTGTTAGTGGTTTGCTCAATATGTATTTTTATGCTTGAACTAAAATTTTTATGCCAAGATATAATGCCAATTCAATACATGCATTAAAAAAAAAGGTACTATAAAACACCAACAATGAGTACTAAAAATAAACTAAGTATAAGTCTAAAAATTTAGAACTTTATATAATATCTATAAGGGGCATTTACCAAAATACTGGATTTCAAAATCCTATTTACTAAGATATCAAATTCCAAAACTTATTTCCTGGACTGCAGGATTTCAAAGTTTGAAATCCATGTGGCTTGATCAACTTGCCACATCACCGAAACCTGTCTACTTTGGTGCCACGTCAGTTTTCTCTAAAACCTAAAACTCCACTTTACTCTATCTCTTCTTGTGTCTTCCTCTCTTCCTGCCCATCTCCACCACGATTTGCCGCCAGAAGATGAAGACAAAGATGATCCAAAGAATCTTTCAAATTAACTTTCAAAGAAACTAACTCTACAACTTGGTATGATTTCTTTTATTATCAACCAAAAACTATAAGGTCGTTAAGAAAATGGGAGAAAGCAGGAGAATAAATGAACTATTTTCGATCTTTCAAAATTCGGAGCACAGTGGAATAAATATAAACTTTCAGTTAATCGCACAGGTAATTGGTCTCTCACCGTTTCTTCTCTTGCCCCACCTCAATTTGTTGTCAGCAATATGGCTTTACTAGTTCTAGAACTCTTAAAAATTTGTCAAATCCAAAATGAGTGTTTTGTTTTCCGCAATTTATCTCCAATAATGAATTGAAAACCTCTTGACCCCATTGCTTTAGGTTATAAAACGGAGCAGCTGGGGTAATCCCCATAACGTATCGGTAAGGAGAACAGACTGGTGAACTGCTAACCAATAAAATATAATCTGTGAAACACTGTGTTTTATCTCAATTTTCCTTCAGAAAAAAAATATTGTTTATTTCTATCTGCAACAACAGGAAGAGAGAAAGATCGAAGAGATAGGGTATAGAGGAGTTTTAGGTTTTAGAGAAAATTGACACCGTGGACAGGTTTTGATGATGTGGCAAGTTGACTAAGCCACATAGATTTCAAACTTTGAAATCCGGTAGTCTGGGAAATAAGTTTTGGAATTCGATATCTTGGTAATTAGGAATTTGAAATCCGGTATTTTGGTAAATGTCCCTATCTATAAAGAGCAATGTATATGAACTCCTATTCAGCCACAATAAAATGTCATGCATTTGGTTATGCAAAACTGGTTCAATTAATTTTAGTTGGTGGGCTGAGTCCATGTTTCTCTATGCCAAGCGGAAGCCATCACTGATTAACTAGTCAACCCAAAAATGTAGTCATCGAGGTGCCGTTCCAATAACTTTAACGCTTTTGTCTTGAACCTCAGACGATTTTTATTCACTAACCTTGAATTACTGAGTGGGTGATTCCAATCTCAAAGTCTACTTCGAGTGGGTAGGAGTCGCACTCTATATCGTCATCGAATCTGGCCAAAGCATGACCGTCGTCGCGAATCATGTTCTTCCTAGATAAAATTATTTGACTAACGTGCCGTGAAGCTTCCCGGAAGGTAAAACAGATCGATACAAACATTAACGCAATTGTTTTTCCTATCTCGTGGTTCAGACAGCTTACCGGCATTCATGGCGTTTCTCTCCCCGTGTTGTGACCGATGTTCCAGTCAATATGGGCAAGCTGAAGATGATGGGAAAGTTCGTTGCATGGTTGAGTCGGATAAAAAGATTAGGTCATCGTTGACGAGACCAAATAGATAATAGGCTCTGCAAGATCCTCGCAATGAAAGATAAGCAACTCAGACGAATTAAGCTTCAATTTCCTTCATTCAATTTTGACCTTGTCCAACTTCCTCAAGTATTTGTACTCTCTTGCGGCTTGTTGTTTAATGCCTCCACCCTATTATCCAGGCACGCTTCTCTTTGAGCAACTATTTCTGAGATACTCTCATGGCGGCCTCAACTCGGTGCATGTTTCCCACCGTGGTTCTTTTTCTTCTCCTGATAAGTTCACCAGCGATGGCTAGAGTGTTTTCTGCAACTGTACCAAGATTAAACAATCGTTTTCCTAAACAAAGCGCTCCAGACTTGCCGGGGAACCCACAGGCGTTCGGTTTAGTACGAGCGTCTGCTTGTGAGTTTGTCGGCCTCTCCAAGACTTCAAGTCCAGACTCCTCCGACTACCAGAATTTGGAAAAGAAATACGCCTCCATGTTATTCAATCTACTTCCGAAGGGTTCTGTGCCGCCATCTGGACCGAGTCGAGGCGGCAACGATTTCAACGACTAAGTGGTAGTAATTTCTGGTTTTGTTCATCGTCCTCGGTGTTCTGTACATTATGGGATGAGAAAAAGCAAACTGTAGCTTCTTCGTTTGTAGGGTTTGGAAGCAAAGATATACAAAATGAGATATTGCTTAAAATTCAATTCGGATATTTTGCCTCAATAGCCTTCTGTTGATTACCTTTTCATTTTCTGGACTTAACGACCCAAAGACTCTTTAGCACTTACTGCCATTTCCTGCAAGTAAATCCATTTCTAGGGACTTTTATTGCTCCTGCAAGTCTATCTGATTATGTATGAGAGAAAGCAACAGGTCCGGTTCTGTTCTTTGTATAAAAATCATGGTAAGAATTTCAACTCCATCCCTACTGCCCGTAATCTCTCTCTGAACCTCATTCCAATCCCATCCCACACGCACCATGAGGGGGTCTAAAAATAGCTTATCTTGATTTTTTTGTTTACCTTGTAACCTTGCTGGCCAAAGTTCGTTGACGTTTGTTGGGTCTCCATACATATATTGGATCTCATTATGCTACTATGTATAAACAGTGATGGAGTTATCAACCTAATGAAGTGGCCAAGCTAATTATGCCCGTCTAGTTTAGTTTACCAGTTGCATTGGCACACTCAATCCCCCAACCCCACTTGGTCAACCAGGTTGTGACCCCGGCCTTGTACAAGACTGACCTAGACAAGTAAATAAGCTCAATTAAAAATGGTTGAACCAACCGATCTGATCCATGTTATATATGTCAGGAAACTCACGTTTCCTATTCTAATTTTGGCAACATATTTATTATTCAATTATATTTACTATTTAATAGAATGGGCCAAAATTAAATGATCAAATTTTGTTAAGCCCATTAAGGAATATAGGCCAATTGAGTAGATACCATAGGGAATTATGGGAACCCTATATAAGGAAACACATTATGGTTATGGTCCCCAAGAGACTAAATCACACATAGTTTCTCTTTTCCCCATCCAGAAGGTCCATTGAGAAACTAAGGAGATTTAGTTGAAGAAGATAACAAAATCAATCATCCGTTAGTATAGTTCGTCATAGTGATTCCGCAACAAAAAGACGAGATTTCGGAATGGATCCAGGTATGTATTATCCCAATCCCAATATTTAGCCATAATGTAAATTATGGATTAGGATTTCAGATTAAGGTTTTCTAACAACTGGTATTAGAGCAGAACATTATTGTTAAATTATTAGGATTTCTAGACTAATTCCGTTGAGAGCGACGCACAGAGTGCTGACGCTATGTGGAAAAGTCGACTTTCTACATGGAACTTGTCTCAGGGTTGTGCGTCGGCCGGTAGCGTCATCGGAAGACAGAGGCCGACGTCCGACTGTGGAGGCCAGGGCTGCTGCATCCATTGGGAAACGCTGCAGCGACGTCCTGCAGAGGGCCACCGGTGGAAGCTCACAACTCCTCCTTTGTGTGTGGCTGGAGGTTGAAGACGACCTCTAGCACGTCCAGGAAGGAAGAAAGAAAAAAAAAAGCACGTCGCCATTGCTTTTTCGTCATCGGAAGGAACAGAGTAGCGATCGACGGGCCAAAGCCCATTGAGCGAACTATAGCGCCGAAGACAGAGAGTCCGGTTAGGTGCTACAACGTCTGTCGAAAAGAATGTGTCGGCATAGGGTTGCACCCATTGGAGCGCGTTACAGTGCTGGTCACTACATCAGGGTGTGCTCCAGTGCCGCTCACTACAACGCCCCATTGGTCGCACTATAGTGTCGATTAAAAAATAATTTTAACTTAAGGTTACGTTTGATTTAAATTATGATTCGACACTGACTGGCTACAGAGGATTGGACTGGTTGAGATGAGTAGGACAGGCTGGAATGACTCGGACGTTAACGGTCAAAATTGGGCAGTTTGGGACAACTCAAACAGGCTGAGCTGGCTCGACCGAGAGAGGACCGAGCTGACTCGGTTCTCAAAATGGAATTTTTGGGCCGCGGGGATTCGAACCCGCGTGCAAGCTTTTCAGTTTAGCGCATATGACCAATATGCCAGCTCGCATTCGTGTGTTCTCTTTGGATAAAACAATTTATATATATTAAATTACATAAATTGCATAATCTATTTTTTGTGCAATTTTCATTCATATGAATATTTATGCGTGCACATATAATTGTATAATGTGCATATTTAAGTTGATTTTTCAATTTTAAAAATTCCTATTGTTTTTATGCAATTGTTGTAGTATTTTAATCAAATTGATTGAAGCTACATGTTGCCAAAGTAACCTCTGTAGTGTAGATTAATTTGATAAAAAATAAATAGATGTTTGTGCAGAGTTATTTATGCAAATTGTGCTCGGCCCAAAGGAAGACACAGTTTGGCCAAATCAACAACGTGTCTGTGATGATAAATGTATGACAATTATAAAGATTTTTCATGTGAACAATAGTCGGTCCAAAGAAAGGCTATTGTTTGATAGAACTGATTGTCAGTATTTGATCATTGCATTGAGAGTACCACTTACAGTTAATTTCTCGGTCCAAATACTAGGAATTAAAGTTGTACTAGGTATATTGATATGGGTCCCCAATTTGGATTGTTTGTACATGTCTTGTTTTTCTTTATATGACATGCTAGTTAATGTGAGTATGCTTGTTTATTTTCTTTTATATACAGTTTTTGTTGCTACTGCTACGAATGTTACTGCTCAAATAAGCAATATTCCAATGCTGAGCGAGACAAACTTTAAGGCATGGAAAGATATCGTGGAAATTGTCCTCGATTGTATGGATTTGGATCTTGCACTTCGAGCAGAACAACTCACTTCTACTTGGAAAAACCTCATTGAGGTTAAAATTGAGCAATGTTCTTGATGATCAAGAAACACTCCATTCCGGAGGCGTTTCGGGGCTCTATGACTGAGAGCAAGAGCACCAAGAAGTTCCTAGAGGAAATTGAGCAATATTTTTCCAAGAATTAAAAGTCGAAGGCGAGTAGCCTTTTGGCTAAACTCGTTTCAATGAAGTATAAATGCAAAGGGAACATAAGGGAGTACATCATGGAAATGTCTCATCTCGCGTCAAAACTTAAGTCACTTAAGTTGGAGTTGTCTGAGGACTTGCTCATGCACTTGGTTTTGATATCTCTTTCTATACACTTTGGACAATTCAAAGTGAGTTATAACACTTAGAAGGACAAATGGTCCCCAAATGAGCTTATATCTCACTGTGTACAAGAGGAAGAGAGGCAGCAACAAGATAAGACTGAAAGTTCTCACTTGGCCTCGACCTCTCAAAAGAAGAAGAAGAAGAAGAAGAGAGGTAAAGATGTTGTAGAAGGAACTTCTCAGAATAAGAATAATGGCCATCAAATCCGATTGTGGTGGTGAATACACCATGTTGGGCAAACCCAACATGAACAATGTTGCAGAGTGACCAAACCAAACTCTTAAGGATATGGTAAGGAGTATGATCAATCATTCCTCCTTGTCAGAGTCACTTTGGGGAGAAGCTTTAAATACCGCAGTGTACATCTTTAACAGGGTACCGAGCAAAACAGTTGTCAAAACCCCCTATGATCTGTGGACAGGCAAGAAACCTAGCATTAGGCACTTGCACATTCGGGGTTGTCTAGCTGAGGCACGACCATATAGGCCACATGAAAGAAAACTGAACCCAAGGACTGTTAGCTATTATTTTTTTGGTTACGCTGAACATTCTCGGGCTATAAGTTTTACAATCCCACATCAAGATCCTTCTTTGAAATGGGAAATGCGATATTCCTTAAGGATATTGAGTTTGGAGGGGAAGAAAACATAAGGAATGTTGTTTTTGAAGAAGAATCTGTTATTGACAGTGATCAGGTGTCCATAACTATTGTTGTTCAAGACACAACTCAGTCACTAGAGGACAATGTTCACGCTCTTATTCTTGACATTGTTCCAGATCAAGACAACAATGAGATTTTTCCTCAAGCACCACCTTTAGAAAAAACTCAACAACCTCAAGATGAGCCATTAAGGAGATCCACTAGGGAGAAGAGAAATGTGATTCCATATGATTATATCATCTTTCTCCAGGAACATGAGGATGGCGTCGGATTGATAGAATATGACCTAATCAACTTCTATCAAGCCTTGCACAATTCTAACTCATAAAAGTGGATTGCTGCCAAGAAGGATGAGATGAAGTCTATGAAAGACAATGATGTTTGGGATCTCATCGAGTTGCCTAAAGGTGTTAAGCCCATTGGTTTTAAATGGATATTTAAAACCAAGAGGGATTCAAAGGGCAATGTCGAGAAATATAAGGCCCGTTTAGTTGCTCAAGGCTTTACTCAAAGGGAAGGCATAGACTATAAAGAGACTTTCTCTTTGGTATCTTCAAAAGACTCTTTTAGAACAATAATGACACTAGTAGCTTATTTAGACCTAGAGCTACATTAGATGGATGTCAAAACTGCGTTTCTCAATGGAGACATTGATGAGACAATTTATATGCTACAACCAGACAACTTTGTATTTGGTGATCTAAAGTCTATGGTCTGTAAATTGAAGAAATCCATCTATGACCTCAAACAAACTTCCCATCAATGGTATCACAAGTTTCATTAAGCCATCACCTCGTATAGTTTTGAGGCAAATATTATTGATGACTGTGTATATCATAAGTTCAGTGGGAGTAAATACATCTTCCTGATATTATATGTTGATGGCATTTTTCTCTCTAGTAGCGATATAGGCTTATAGCACGAAACCAAAAATTTTCTAATAGAGAAATTAGAGATGAAAGATCTCGGTGATGCTTCTTTTGTATTAGGTATATAGATACCTAGAGATCGTTCTCAAGGTATCCTTAGGTTGTCACAAAAGAGCTATATCGATAAGGTTTTGAGCTGATTCGACATGAAAGATAGTAAACCAAGAGACACACCCATTGCTAAAGGAGACAAGTTTAGACTCAAACAGAGCCCTAATAATGAAATAAAAGAGATGCAAAAAATTCCCTATGCATCAGTAGTAGGGAGTCTAATGTACGCTCAAGTTTGTACTCGTCCCGACATAGCATTTATAGTATAAATTCTTGGCAGATATTTGAGTAATCCAGATATGCAACATTGGAAGGCAGCCAAACATGTGATGTATTATTTGAGGAGAACAAAAGACTACATGCTCACTTATCGGAGATCAAACAGTTTAGAGATCATTTGGTTCTTTGCCTCTGACTTTGCTGGATGCCAAGATAGTAGACGCTCCACATCAGGCTACATCTTTATGTTGGGTGAAGGAGCTATCTCATGGAAGTCTGCTAAGCAGATTCTCATAGCTTCTTCAACCATGGTTGCGGAATTCATTGCTTGTTTTGAGGCGTCCAACCACGGAATATGGTTGCAAAACTTTATCACTGGGCTTTGAGTCGTAGATGGCATTGACATGCTATTAAAGATTTACTGTGACAATAAATCGATGGTACTTTATTCCAACAACGACAGGAGTTTGACGAAGTCAAATTTTATCGACATCAAGTTCTATTTGTTAAGGAGAGAGTTCAGGATAGGCAAATTTCTATAAAACATATAGGGACAAACTTTATGCTAGCAGACCCATTAACCAAGGGCTTAATGCCTAAGGTCTTTCATGAGCACACTGCTCATATGGGCGTTATTTTTTAGGATACCTTGGTTTAGTGGGAGTCATTTCTGTACTATATGTTTGCTTTAGACATTGAGTTATTTGATTTTTTACGTAATAAAATTGATTTCTTATTATTCTATTTATGAACTTGTTTGTGTTTTTCTATGTGCAATGTTTGCATTGCATTAAGGACTTTGGAAATATCTCACAAAAGACTAAAGAATGACCAATTGGAAATAGGCATGTCTGAGATTACATTGCATGTAATTTCCATGCTACTCATCCATATTTGATCTATGTCATTCAATGGATTAGTATGGTGATCATCGTGGTTTAGTCACGACTTTAATGTGATGAAAGTCGCGGTGGTTCCATTACTAAAATATAAGATGGTTCAATTATTAATAGTATATAGATGCGCGCTTAAAGAATTTGTGATATAATTGTTTCAGGTATGATATGTAACCCAAGTGGGAGATTGTTAGGAAACTCATGTTTCCTATTCTAAGTTGGGAAACATATTTATTATTCAATTATATATACTATTTAATGGAATGGGCCAAAATTAAGTGATCAAATTTTGTTAAGCCCATTAAGGAATATGGGCCAATTGAGTAGATACCATAGGGAATTATGGGAACCCTATATAAAGAAACACATTATGGTTATGGTCCCCAAAAGACTAAATCACACATAGTTTCTCTTCTCCCCATTAGGAAGAGAGATGAAGGTCCATTGAGGAACTAAGGAGATTTAGTAGAGGAAGATCACAAAACCAATCATCCGTTTGTATAGTTCATCATAGTGATTCCGCAATAGAAAGATGAAATTTCAGAATGGATCCAAGTATGTATTATCCCAATCCTAATATTCTGGCATGATGTAAATTCTAGATTAGGATTTAAAATTAAGGTTTTCTAACAATATAACATGATATAAACCCCAAGAAAAAAGATGAATTCCAGAAAATTGATTATACATACAATAGTTGTTTTACATGGAATTGAGATCTGACTTGGATTCTTCCAAACCCATGTTAAATCATGTCCCACGACCTAGTAGAGCATTATTATGGAATCCATACCAAGTAGAGTAGTTAGCACGTAGGGGTTAAATTATGTAATTTCCAGGTTTAGATGTAATTTTTCTTCATTTCGTGGGCCTTTGCTGTGTGCCTCTCTTATATGGAGGACGGGTGCTTGAATGGGAAAATTAAGCATTGATCAATAGTTTAGTCTGAGATCGGATTCTCTCTCCCAACGAGGTCCAAGGTGCAAGCTTCCTTCAAAAGCTTTGTTATCCTCAGCAATAGGGCGTTCCCAAAATCCCAAGCCTTCCTCAAGGACGTCTTCCAATCTAGAACCAAGACGAGATCGTCGGGTGACTCGATCCATGGCAAGGGAGCTTAACAACGTGGTATCAGACAGGATCACCATAGGCGATTGTTCCTCTCCTAATGAATGGCACACTCAATTGGATGAAGTTCGTCATGATACCCAGACTCTCAAAATGGAATTTAGGGAGCTTCGGGAGATTGTTCTTCACCTCAGTCAACAAGTTGGTGAGTTGATTGCTCGGGACTCGCCTCTCCCAGGCAACGCCAACAGCCCCCCAGAGCCACAACCTCCCATTCATCCCTCTACGCTGCCTCATATGTGTCCAACCCATCATCACCAAGGGGGTGTCCATGGCCCCAACCCCCCACCGTTCCTAGGTATACCAAACTCGATTTCCCAACTTATGATGGGTCCTCCGACCCTTTGATATGGTTACATCGATGTGAACAATATTTTGGAATCAAAGAACACAAGCGGATGACAAGGTTCCTTTAGCCGCCTTCCACATGCTCGACGAAGCACACCTATGGTACCATCAGTTTGATTCTAAGCACCATATCCATGATTGGGATATTTTTAAGGATTATTGCATGTTGAGGTTCGGTCCCCCCTCCAGAAGTAACTCTCAGGGCAATTTGGTCAACCTAAAACAAACCAGTTCCATAGAGGTTTATCAAAAATAATTTCAGGAACGGCTGGCACGAGCTGGTAGGTATGTGGGTCCTACTCAGTATATGCATTTATTTATTGCTGGACTAGTGGAAGCACTTCACCTGGAAGTGGAATTACATGACCCACCGGACTTAGCACATGCCATGAATCTGACCCGTACCTTGGACACCAAGCAGAGGGTCTTGAAAGAATC
The DNA here is from genome assembly GCF_029961685.1 of Aristolochia californica. Taxonomy (NCBI): domain Eukaryota; kingdom Viridiplantae; phylum Streptophyta; class Magnoliopsida; order Piperales; family Aristolochiaceae; genus Aristolochia; species Aristolochia californica. The sequence continues at coordinate 35,695,730 of NW_027182279.1, read as the reverse complement.
TTTGGGGTGTAGACCCCCATGGCAAGGTTGTGTGGCCACTGGTTCACCACACACCACTACACTCCGTTAGCGCACAGGCCAAAACACCTCTCCAACATCGAAGGCACACAAGTTAACACCACCGGCCCAATTCATTCGCCACCTTTCAAGGCCAAAATTGGAACAGAGAAGAGCAAAAGGGCTATGTTTCAATTGTGATGAGCAATAGCTTACGGGGCATATCAACAAACATTTGTTTTGGTTAGAGATGGAAGATCCGGAAGACCTACCACCAGTTGAGGAAGAGGATGAACCAGTAGGGGTCGAACTAGAAATTTCCCTACATGCCATGACAGGGTTGCACAGGACAAACACTATGCAGGTCTGCACCGTATTCCAACTCCTCATATTACTAGCCGTAGTTGATTCGGGCAGCATCAACAACTTCATCAGCCAACCAGAAGCACATCAGCTTGGCTAGCCGATTCAGTAGAATTTTGGCACTTCAGTTTTGGTAGCCAACAGGGAAATGATTTCCAGTGCGAGAGTTTGTTCAACAGTATCTTTTGTTATTGAAGACCACACATTTGTGGCAAATTTTTTGGTCATTCCATTGGCAGGGTTTGACTTGGTTTGGGTATCACATGGCTACAGCAGTTGGATCCTATTTTATGGGATTTTTGGCAAATTTTTTGGTCATTCTATTGGCAGGGTTTGACTTGGTTTTGGGTATTACATGGCTACAACAGTTGGATCCTATTTTATGGGATTTCAAGTCCCTCACTATGAGTTTCACTTCTGCCCAGCAACTCATTATCCTTTATGGGACTCATACACCGTTCCATTGCACTTTCTAGCAGCTCCAAGTCATGGACTCCGACAGATGTAAGTTAAATTCACTCAATACAAAATTTGTCGATTTATTTCAGGAGCTAGTAGCAATCCCCCCTATTCGAGCTTGTGATCATCAGATTCGTTTGAAAGTGGGCACTTAGCCAGTAGTAGTGCACCTCTACCGCTACCCCCATTTACAAAAAGATGAAATCAAGCGACAATGTCAAAATATGTTGGTGCAAGGCATTATTCAGCCCAGCCAATCACCATTTTCGTCCCCAGTATTATTAGTTAAAAAACATGACAACACTTGGGGTTTTTGTGTGGACTACAGAGTGTTAAGCCCATACAATCAAGGATAAATTTCCAATACCAGTGGTGGATGAACTCTTGGATGAATATATGGGGCACAATTTCTTACTAAATTGGATTTGCAATCCGGGTACCACCAGTGGTACACCCTCCAGATGTGGAGAAGACTGCCTTTCGCACACACCATGGCCACTTTGAATTCCTCGTTGTGCCATTTTGGCTATCCAACACCCCATCCACATTTCATGCCCTTATGAACGAGGTATTTCACCCTATCTTAAGGAAGTATGTTATGGTTTTCTTTGATGACACTTTGATATATATCAAGTACTGGGACGAGCATATTCTCCATTTGCGCCATGTATTCAACCTCATGCGTTCACATCATTTATTCCTCAAACAATCCAAGTGCTCCTTCGGTACCACCGAGGTGGCATATCTGGGACATGTCATATCTGCCACAGGAGTGAAGGCAGACAATAGAAAAATTTAAGCAGTCGTCGACTGGCCCTCTCCGCATTCAGTCACTAGCTTACAGGGATTTTTAGGCCTGTCCGGGTACTATCGGAAGTTTATTCGTGACTATGGCTTGCTCGCGGCTCCTCTCAATAGTTTACTGAAGCAGAACATCTTCACGTGGTCTGAAGTCGCTGCCTCCTCCTTTGCTCAGTTGAAGCACGCCTTAGCCACAACTCCAGTGCTCCAACTTCCAAATTTTGAAAAGCCATTTATTATAGAATGTGATGCTTTCGGAGGCGGCATTGGCGCAGTCTTACAATAGCAAGGCCATCCCATTGCATATTTCAGCAGACCCCTCACCCCACACCACCACAAATTAGCTTCTTATGAACGAGAACTTATCAACTTTGTCAAAGCCATTCAGCACTGGCGGCCCTATCTTTGGGGTCGACACTTCGTTATCCGCACAGACCACTGTAGCTTGAAGTATCTATTGGAGCAACGCATCACCACTTCTCCCTAGCAGCATTGGCTTAGTAAATTGATGGTCTTCGATTTTCAGGTGGAATATAAATCGGGACGACTCAACAAGGGGGCCGATGCCTTATCCCGCTGGGAGGTGTCGGAGCCACAGCTCCATGCAATTAGTCAACCTCGGTTCCTCTTGATGGATTCACTTAGGGATGAAATTCAGCAAACTCCTGAGCTCATTGACCTGTGTCACAACATTGAGCAGGGGACAATGGACAACAATTGGGCCATCCAAGACCGCCTCATACTTTACAAGAATCGGATTTATCTACCTCCTACTTCAGCCTTACTCAATACCATCATCTCTACCTATCATGACAACACTCATGAAGGCCAGCAAAAGACATATTTCTGGCTCAGTCGAGACTTCTATGTTACGGTCCCGGATCTGACACATGGATTCGTAACGGTCCCAGATCTGCCCCGGGTTATTGTAGGGAGACCACATGGAATCGTAGGGAGACATGGAGAGGAAGACGAAGATCAAGCCAAAGGGAGGCTTGAAAACCCTAGAACTCATCAAGGAAAGCTCCAAGCCTCTTTAACCTAAAATTAACCTAAAATCAATGCTTGTCTTTCTCATTACTCTTACCCATTAAATAAGGTTCACCCTGTTAGGGTTTAATATAAAATATTACAAAAATAGCCCTATAATTAAAATATTCCAAAAATACTCCTATGGCTTAAAACTGAAATAAATAAAGTAAATTAAAGAAAAGCAATAAAAATAATAATGTTATTATGTGCATAACATTACACCCTCCTAGAAGAACGAGCTTTTCCTCAAGCTCAAAAGTAAAGTCTGTATGCCCGACGTCTCCACCTGTTTTCAAGTAGCATCCGCGATAGCTATGGCCCTTTGGACGCCCAAAATTGGAGCATTCCCTCTAGATTCTGTCCCAACTTTATCGGCAATGAACCTTGTAGAAGAGATGGCAATTGGCTCCCTGAAAGTCAATATCATCTGGGACCAATGTGTCTTTGATTTGTATGGGGAAGTGGATAGGACAACTGGCATTTCTTTACAGAATCTGATGGTGAAAGCAGTCGCAAACCAGAACACAATTCCATAACACTCCCCTGAACCATCAATCTTCGGCTCCAACTCAAAGCTAGAGGTGAAGTCTACATTACTAGATTCCAGTGGCACCAGATCAAAGGTCTTGAGAACTTATGCTCCTATTACAATATCACTACTGTCGACTACATCAACAATAGGAAGCTGGGTAGCATATTCCAGAACCTCCTTCCCAATGACAGACATGTCAAATCCATAGACATTTTCCCAGAATGGAACGCTAGTTCCACCTCTCCCAAATCCAACAGAAAACATAGTTGCAATATCAAGGAGAATGGCCCCTGCTAGAGCTACAAATAAACTCAGTATTCCAGTACCACAACCAACATCCAGAACTGTTGCATGGCTCATGAGACAAGGATTATTCAGAATAGCTGCCCTATAAGAATCTGTCCTCACCTTGTCGCTGATCATCTCTCTGTGAATTCCAAAAGAACTGTACACACCAAAATAATTCTTGTTTACATTCTTGATTTCTCTGGCAGCAACATTTGCAAAAGAAACCTTCAGACTTTTATCCTTCCATTCCCGTGCAGGAAATCTTCCAAGCTAACCCCTTGACATGCCATTTCCAGAAATAACATTTTGGGCCTTGTTACCAGCAATTGGAAATTCATGAACATCTTCATGTACCTTCTTAAAGGTTCCATGAACATAATCAAGTTCATATAAAACAGCATCAAGAACATTCTAATCCTCCAAGCAAATCCCAGCAAAATCTTTGACATTGTCCACCTCCCTCAGGAGTTTCTCTTTGTCAACTGTTGGGGTACATTCATCTTGTTCATCTTCGTCCCCGCCAAAACTATGCAAAAATGCATCCTCTGACATGAATGGTTTCAGATATTTATCAAACTCCCAAGGAAATTTTCCATTCCTGTCAAATGGATGCTCTGGATGGAGATGAATGAGCAGATCCATATTATACTGGAACGTGAGCCCACAAATCCAACATCTAATTTGCAATATGAACACGTCACCCTGAACAGCCTCTCCCATAAACCATGAGACCGAATGTGGGATAAATTTGGCTCTGACGGTGGATCCAATATCATAAACTTGGTCCATTGGATGCTGAATAATCAGCATTGGTTACAGCAGCTGCACTGTTGGCAACATTGAATTCTGCAGTGCCACAGTCACAAAATCAGGAGCACCCAGTCATCCTCCATGAAGGATTTCACCCAGTAACTCAGAGAAGATCACTATCATCTCCTCAGCAATCTCTAGATGCTCGCTGTAACTCTTCCATTGACCACCGGTTTGTACACTTTGACCATCCCAAAATCCTTTTTCCAAATCAATTCAAAGAGAATTTTTACTTGTTGAAACTGCAATGGAAGTCAATTTCTCATCCTTTGCCTCAAACTCACCAAGTTCCCAACTCAAATCTTCTAACAGCCTTCTCCTAACAGAGAATTGAGAAATCTTGTTTCCTTTCTGACTCTTAATTGAAGAAGGTGTTGATTCTGCTCTCGCCAGACTCGGTCTTTCTTGACCTGAAGAACCCTTTTTTCCTCCATAGAGAGAGTAGTCAATGTTGTGGACTCAATAGCACACCGAGTCACACAACGAAGAAGACAACAACAACTCACTCAATAGGATTTAATTCTTATATTTCTTTGAGTAGGAGTTATTTCTTATATTGTTTTAAGTAGGAGTTATTTCTAATTACTTTATATGTAAGGGCATTATGGGGAATTATTGTAACCCTAACCCTAAAACTCCTTGACGTGACCTATTTAAGGGAAAGGTATGAATGAAATAGGTAAGCTTTGAGATTTTAGAATATCCTAGTCTAAACAGGTTGAGATCACCTCTTGATCTCGAGTTTAGGATTTACTCCAAAAATCCAACCTATCCTTCACCCTCCATTGCCATCCATCTTCACCCAAATTCATCCCTCATCATCCATACTAAGAAAAGGAGCTTCCTGCCCCTTTTCCGAGCCCAAAGAGAGGATCTTCTCTCATCACCAGCATCAACAAGAAGTTGGGTTCAATCCCCTCTTGACGAGTAGCAAAAGAGGAGTAATTCTGGTTCTTTCATGTGAAGGGTTAGAGCAACTCTTCTTGCTGGGAATTCATCACGAAAATAGAGCAAGGACAGCCATCAACATGAGCCAAGGCTGCCCTATCAAGCTAGGTCTTCAAGTCGTAGAATGAGCTGCATCAAATCAGGGTTGAAACCCTGATTAACGTGAGCAAAACAGGTATTTCTCCCTTCTTTCTCCACCTGAATTACTTCCATTCTAGCTATAACTTTATCACTAGAATGAGATCATAAAAAGGGAGACTGATCACTGGTGGAAGAGTACCCAAAGAAGGGACCTTTAACCCTCCTAACCAAATCCAGCAACTCAGTACCAGTGCTGGATTCACAACTCCCATGCCGTGTTACTTGATCCATGACCCGGGACCATAACAACTTGGTATCAGAGCAGGGTAACATGGGGGATAATATCAGCAATGAAGAAATCCAAATCAGGATACAAAAGATAGAAGATAGTCTTGAAACAGCACAACCAGTGTTGGGAAAGGTTTGTGGTTTGGAAGAAGAGATGAGCCAAATCATTAGCATGCTACAGGAGTTGAGGACAGAGAGACATCAGAGTCCAGAGGTGAGAGAGGTTGCTCAACCATATCACAGAAGAGGGGATCAGTGGCCTAGGCGCACTACTATCCAAGCACCTCAGCATGGAGGCACAATCCCAAGGTACACCAAGTTAGAGTTTCCCTCTTTCAATGGTTCTATGGATCCCGTAATTTGGTTGCATAGATGTGAAATTTTTTTTTTGAACCAAGGGACTACTGAATGGGATAAGGTGCAACTAGCCTCTTTCCATATGACAGATGAAACCATGTTATGGGTGACTCAAGTAGAGAAAGAGAGACCGGGAATGACTTGGGGAGAATTTAAAAATCTATGCACAGTTAGATTTGGGCCTCCCGCCAACAGCAACCCCTTGGGAGAGATAGTCCTATTGAGACAAACGGGTTCGGTGGAACAATATCAAAAACTATTCCAGGAAAAGTTGGCTCGTGCTGGGGAGAGGGTATTGGTTGACCAGCAGGTCTCCTTATTCACAGAAGGTCTCAATGAGTATTTACGGCTAGAGGTAGAACTCCTTATGCCCACGGATCTAGCTCATGCCATGAATATGGCCCGAGCAATGGAACAACGACAACAGCTGCAGCAACGTAAGACGGGTTGGTCGAGTGAGAGGAACACTTCCTCTACGTGGCAAGGGCGTCGCTATAATTCATCTCAGGGAGCATCTACAGCAGCACCATCCAGACACACTCCGACTATGACTCGGGTAGCCGATCCCCGCCCTAGTAATTCCCTACCAAGCTTTATAAAAATATTGACGAGTGCGGAGATGGCAAAAAGGCGGTCCAAAAATCTTTGTTATAACTGTGATGAGCAATATCGGGTCGGACACCAATGTAAATGATTGTTTTGGCTCGAAGTGGAGGATTCAGAGGATCCAGAGGAACCAGAGGATATTATCGAGGAGGAACCACCAGAGATATCCTTGCATGCTATTACTGGGCAGAAATCGCCTACTACAATGCAAGTCCAAGCTCATGTCATCGACCGCGAACTGGTGGGACTAGTCGACTCAGGGAGTACACACAATTTTTTGAGTTTGACAGCCGCACAACATCTCCAGCTCCAGATACACACTCATCCGACAGCCACCGTCTCAGTGGCCAATGGCAAGAAGGTCCCTAGCTATGGGATTAGTAAGGCAGTAACTTTTTCCATTGGATTTACTTCATTTAATGCAGAATTTTTTGTTATTCCCCTGGCGGGATTTGATATGGTTTTAGGCATTAAATATTTACAAACGTTGGGGCCCATTCTGTGGGACTTTATGGCTTTAACCATGAGCTTTGATTTGGCCAGAAGTCGGGTGCTATTACAGGGCTGTCAGGTGGACAAAGCCCACCGCATACACACTTTGCAGACACAGGATCAGCCTGACAGTACTAGTGATGGTCTGGTTGAGGAGTTCTCTGACCTCTTCCAGGAGCCTTCGGGGTTGCCTCCCATGAGGCACTGTGACCACTGGTTCTGTCTGAAACCAGATTCTGAGGTAGTGGTCGTGCAACCATACCGTTACCCACACCTTCAGAAGGACGAGATAGAGCGTCAGTGCCATGAGATGTTGAAACAGGGTCTTATTCATCCCAGCCGGTCCCCATTCTCTTCACCCGTCTTACTTGTGAAGAAACATGATGGGACATGGAGGTTCTGCGTGGATTATCGGGAGTTGAACGTGCATATAGTAAAAGACAAGTTCCCGATTCCGATAGTGGATGAGCTTCTGGATGAGTTACATGGGTCGTGGTTATTCACTAAACTCGACCTCCGTTTTGGATACCATCAGGTCCGGATGCACCCCTCTGATATCGAGAAGACGGCGTTCTGCACGCACCATGACCACTTTGAGTTTGTCGTCATGCCGTTCAGGTTATCCAATGCACCCTCCACTTTTCAAGCTTTGATGAACGAGGTATTTAGCCCCTATCTTTGAAAATTTGTTCTTGTATTTTTCGATGATATTTTGATAGATAGCAAGTCGGTTGAGGAGCACTTGGTACACTTGAGGATTGTTTTTGACTTGTTAAAAGCACATCAGCTCTATTTGAAACATTCCAAGTGTTCTTTTGCGGCTTCACATGTGGGGTATCTGGGACACATTATCTCACATGAGGGGGTTACGGTGGATCCCGAGAAGATTCGAGCTATTCACGAGTGGCCACAACCACAATTGTGTTCTGCATTACAAGTTTTCTGGTTCTTGCGGGCTACTACCGCAAATTTATTCAAAACTATGGGCCAATGGCAGCACCATTGACGAGTTTACTCAAGAAAAATTCCTTTATTTGGAATGAGGGGGCCACCACGTTGTTTGTGGCACTCAAAACTGCCCTCGCATCCGCGCCAGTATTACAACTTCCCAACTTCGACGAATTGTTTGTGGTAGAGTGCGACGCTTCAGGCGTGGGCATGGGGGCCGTTTTACAGCAGCTAGGCCATCCTATTGCGTATTTTAACAGACAGTTGGCAGTCCGCGATCACAAGCTGGAAGCCTATGAGCGCGAATTGATTGGGTTGGCCAAAGCGGTCCAACATTGGAGGCCTTATCTTTGGGGCCGGGCTTTTCTCATACGTACGGATCACTACAGCCTTAAATTGCTACTAGAACAGTGTTTGACGACATCGCCACAGCAGCACTGGATCAGTAAGTTGTTGGGGTTTGACTTCTCAGTGGAGTATCGTGTGAGGAGATTAAATAAGGCGGCAGATGCCTTATCACAGTGTTTTGAAGATCAGCAGTCGGTCTATTTTATCAGCCAGCCGAGATTTCTCATTATGGACTTGGTGCGAGAAGCACATGCCACTAACCCTGCACTGCAGGAACTGCATCAGTAGATCTCAGAAGGGACAATGAATGTGAAGTGGTCCATCCAGGAATCACTTATTTATTACAAGCAGCGGATTTTCTTTCCACCTGAGTCCGAGTTGATTCCAGCTATTCTCTCGGCCTACCATGACAGTACACACGAGGGGATCCAGAAGACCTTGCACTGAATTCGAGCTGATTTTTACTGGCAAGCCATGAAACCCTCTATTGCGACTTATGTGGGCAACTATCAGGTATGTCAGAGCAACAAAGCCGAGCACTTGAGTCCAGCCGGTCTTCTCCAGCCTCTGGCCCTTCCTACACAGGTTTGGGCCGACATTTCAATGGATTTTGTGGAAGGCCTACCCCTGTCAGCCGGCAAATCCGTACTTTTCGTAGTGGTTGATAGATTCTCCAAGTACAGGCATTTTATACCGATGGCTCATCCGTATACAGCAACACGGGTTGTTCAGACTTTCTTGGAGCAGATAGTCCGCTTACATGGCTTTCCAGAATCCATTGTGAGTGACAGAGATGCAGTTTTCACGAGCACCTTTTGGCGGGAACTGTTTCGCTTGAGTGGGACGAAATTGAAGTTCTCATCCGCCTATCATCCATAGACAGATGGGCAGACTAAGGTGGTGAACCGCACCATCGAGATGTATCTACGGTGCTTGGTGGGGGATCGTCCGCGGCAATGGGTTCAACGGCTTCCGTGGGCTGAATACTGTTACAACACTTCGTTCCACTCTGCATTGCAATCCACTCCTTTTCGGGTTATATATGGTCGTGATCCACCTCGCCTCCTCTCGTACAACCCAGGGTCCACCCGCGTGGACACGATTGATCAGGCACTCATAGACCTATATACTGCTACAGAATATCACATAACGGCTACGACACGCCCAAGCTCGGATGAAGGATGTATAGGATAGAGGCCACCGTGAGGTCTCTTTTGAGGTTGGGAAGTATGTGTGGCTACGGCTCCAGCCCTACCGTCAGGAGTCTCTTGCGGGACCTCCACGTCATAAGCTCTCACCCAGATTTTTTGGGCCGTTTCCCATTCTTCGACGCGTGGGACAAGTCGCCTATCAACTCAAATTACCGGACACAGCCAGAATTCACGATGTGTTTCATGTCTCTCTTTTGAAGCCGCATTCCGGAGCACAGCCTACATCCACTCCATTCCTACCACCGGTTGATCATGGCGAGGTTATTCTTAACCCAGCTGTGGTGTAATACGTACGGCTGACCAATGACCATTGGGAGATTCTCATCCAGTGGACGGACACTGACCCCGATGCTGCAACATGGGAACGTGTGGACATCTTCAAACAAGTCTACCCAGCTTTTGAGCTTGAGGACAAGCTCTTTCTCCATGGGAAGGTAGATGTTGTGGACTCAATAGCACACCGAGTCACACAATGAAGAAGACAACAACAACTCACTCAATAGGATTTAATTCTTATATTTCTTTGAGTAGGATTTATTTCTTATATTGTTTTAAGTAGGAGTTATTTCTTATATTGTTTTAAGTAGGAGTTATTTCTAATTACTTTATATGTAAGGGCATTATGGGGAATTATTGTAACCCTAACCCTAAAACTCCTTGACGTGACCTATTTAAGTGAAAGGTATGAATGAAATAGGTAAGCTTTGAGATTTTAGAATAACCTAGTCTAAATAGGTTGAGATCACCTCTTGATCTCGAGTTTAGGGTTTACTCCAAAAATCCAACCTATCCTTCACCCTCCATTGCCATCCATCTTCACCCAAATTCATCCCTCATCATCCATACTAAGAAAAGGAGCTTCCTGCCCCTTTTCCGAGCCCAAAGAGAGGATCTTCTCTCATCACCAGTGTCAACAAGAAGTTGGGTTCAATCTCCTCTTGACAAGCAGCAAAAGAGGAGTAATTCTGGTTCTTTCACGTGAAGGGTTAGAGCAACTCTTCTTGCTAGGAATTCATCACAAAAATAGAGCAAGGACAGCCATCAACGTGAGCCAAGGTTGCCCCATCAAGCTAGGTCTTCAAGTCCTAGAACGAGCTGCATCAAATCAGGGTTGAAACCCTGATTAACGTGAGCAAAACAGGTATTTCTCCCTTCTTTCTCCACCTGAATTACTTCCATTCTAGCTATAACTTTAGCACTAGAATGAGATCATAAAAAGGGAGACTGATCACTGGTGGAAGAGTACCCAAAGAAGGGACCTTTAACCCTCCTTACCGAATCCAGCAACTCAGTACTAGTGCTGGATTCACAACTCCCACGCCGTGTTACTCGATCCATGACACGGGACCGTAACAGTCAATGTGGCTGCCATTAGAGGGATCTACTTTGTTGTTGACTACTCTCCATATCTCATTCCAGTAACTATCCGGTAAAGAGTTAAGAGTAGTTCTAGGGGAAGCTGAACCTGAAGAAAGACTGCAACCTCTGACAAATGTGGGCTTCACTGCACCAGAAATACTGGAGGAAAAAGATGAATAGGTATTTGCTTCCAGTGCTAGAGCTTGTAATGACTGTGCCTTGTCTATAAATTTCTTCATGTCGACATTCTCAAGGAAATTCATTAACCTCTGAAGACATGAAGACCATTTTCTTTTGCAAGAAGAGAGGATCTAAACTATAGAAGCATTGAAATAGCAAGTGCTGCAATGAATGCTCCTCGAGGAGATGTTAAGACAATAAACTAGGAACTGGCAAATTCTTTCAGCTGCTCATCATCTATGCTATCATCCATGTTCTTCAAGTACATGTTAGGGTACTTGTCGACAATCTCCTGATTATTCAGCTCAAACCTGCCCTTCAATTCCATCACCCTATCTGATTTCTTCTGTGCCTTCCCAACATACCACTCCTTGTCATCAATGTTTTTCCCACTAAACTCCACAACAGCTAGAGCAACATCTTCTGCAATCTCAAACTGTACAAGTCCAAAACATTTTTTTTTCCCATCTCCTTCTCTCATAACTACAACGCTTGTAATGTTTCCATAAGCGCCAAATAGTGTCTTCAAATTAGATACAGCCACACTGCTGCTGTATTCATTCACCACAATAGAATACATCCCATGCAGCACGAATAGGGCCCGAGCAGCATACAAATCATCCACACAATTAAACACAAGAAGGCCCAATTGATATTGAACATGCACACTGCTGTTGTTCACGTCCTTAGAAAGAAAAAAACAGCATCCAAACAAATATTTCTATCCTTCCAAGCATCCCCAAAAAAATTCCCTCTCGGAAGTCATACACCCAAGCCTGAATTGCGTCAAAATGGGTCTGTTTCTCTGCCTCCCGGAACAGAAAACCCCCAGGCCAAAAAATTGAGCAACGGTGCTTCTGCTCCGCCTCTGGTACCCCTTCACCCCCATGGAAAAATAGTTTATACATATCGATTGAGGCCATGTTAGAAGCTTACCCCAAAAGACGTTGATGTTGGTTCCCTGCTGGACTGCCGAGGGCGAGGTGGAGCAAAAATTTGTCCGACGGAGTCTCCCCCTTCTCCGGTGGCGAACAACAGCCCTTGGAGGCTTGGCCGATCAGAATTTTTCTCTGTCGACAGTGAAGAATAGACCTTTATGGAGTCTTGCATAGAATCGATTTGAGGTCGACCCCAAATCGACGAAATCTTCCGACAAAATCCTCTTTTCTACAATTCCCAGAGAGGATGGATTTCCCAATTGGAGACCGAGAGCAGCAACAAGGGGCTGGTGCTCATCATATCATCCCGAAGGGCGGTTTGCCCCAAAACCCTCCGATTTTGCCAAATCGTCCTCGTTGTTGTTCGGCTTTGGATTTCCTTGCGCGGAAATCTTGAATTTTTTTGAAGCACGGTCTTTCTGCTTTTCTGGATTTGAGCTCACACCCAAATCTTCCGCAGGGAATTCGGCTGGAAAACAAGAAAAAATTTTTTATTTTTCCCGTCTGAGACAACTTCTTCCCTTTGTGCGTATGTCCTGCTTGGAGATTTTAGGTCGTATGACCTTTTCTACAACAACGCGTGGCTCCCTTGCCCAACATTCCATGAAAGCTTCATACAGTGCTTGCATTTCCCCCATTTCTTTGCATTTTTTTCCATTGAATCATATGCTTTTTCCATTGAATCATGTACCTCGAGCAAAATAATTATTCCTTTTGGGGATAGAGAATAACCCGTTGTGTTCCCACTTTGATACCAGTTGTTACTGTCTTGGATCTGACACATGGATTCGTAACGGTCCCAGATCTCCCCCGGGTTATTGTACGGAAACCATGAGGAATCGTAGGGAGACATGGAGAGGAAGACGAAGATCAAGCCAAAGGGAAGCTTGAAAACCCTAGAACTCGTCAAGGAGAGCTCCAAGCCTGTTTAACCTAAAATTAACCTAAAATCAATACTTGTCTTTCTCATTACTCTTACCCCTTAAATAGGGTTCACCCTGTTAGGGTTTAACATAAAATTTTACAAAAATACCCCTATAATTAAAATATTCTAAAAATACCCCTGTGGCTTAAAACTGAAATAAATAAAGTAAATTAAAGAAAAAAATAAAAATAATAATTTTATTGAGTGCATAACATTCTATTGGCAAGGAATGAAAAGCATGGTAGTGTTAAGCACCTAGCCAATACTACCCAAAAGTCCGGCCTATTAGGCGCGGAAGGCATAGGTACTTAACCCAGGACCATAACAGTACACCCCTCCCTCCCAAGCCGACGACCACGACGGCATTAACACAGCGATGAGAGCCTTTAAGGAACGTCCAGGGATTGCGATCGCCCACGTACGCGGGGAGTCGAACTCGGGACTTAGCGCCTGCTCTGATACCAAATGTTAAGCACCTAGCCAATACTACCCAAAAGACCGGCCTGTTAGGAGCGGAAGGCATAGGTACTTAACCCAGGACCATAACAGGTAGCTAAATATGTGTCGGCATGTCAGGTCTGCCAAAGGAACAAAATCGAATCATTAAGCCCAGTTGGCCTGCTTCAGCCTCTCTAGCTCCCTTCTCAAGTATGAGTGGATGTTTCAATGGATTTTATTGATGGCCTCCCAAAGCCCTCTGGTAAATCTATTATATTGCTAGTCGTGGATCGCTTCTCCAAATATGGTCACTTCCTTCCTCTGTCGTATCCTTATATGGCGACAGACGTGGCTCAAATTTTTATGGACCAAATTGTCTGCCTCCATGGCTTACCAGAGTCCATTACTAGTGACCAGGACGCAGTGTTCACTAGTACCTTTTGAAGGAGCTTTTCAATCTACATGGCACCATTTTGGTGTTCTCATCAGCATACCACCCTCAAACAGATGGACAAACGAAGGTGGTCAACTGGACCATTGAGATGTATTTGCGTTGCTTCATGGGGGATAATCCCAAGAGTTGGGTCCGTTGGCTCGCCTAGGCAGAGTTTTGTTACAATACCTCCTACCACACAAATCTCATGACTACACCTTTCAGCGTGGTTTATGGGCGTGACCAGCACCCCCCCCCCCCCCCCCCCCCCCCCCCCCCCCCCCGTCTCTTTTCGTATGTGACCGACTCTTCTCGTGTGGCTGCTCTAGACCAGGCCTTGGGGCAATGTGATTGATCGTATCTCGCTCAGGTCAAAGCTCGCTTGTAGCTAGCTCAGGCTACGATGAAGCGCACATATGACAAAGGTCATCATGACCTCTCTTATGCTCTTGGGGACTATGTATGGCTTCATCTTCAACATTACCGCCAACGTTCACTTACAACATCAAAACGTCGCAAACTTTCACCCAAATTTTATGGCCCCTTCCAGATTCTGGATCATGTTGGCAGCGTAGCTTATCAGCTAAAACTTCCACCGGACGCCAGGATTCATAATGTCTTCCATGTCTCATGTTACGGTCCCGGATCTGACACGTGGATTCTTTGGGAGGATCTGGGGTCTGCCACGGGTTATGGGTCTTCCAAGCATTATCGTAGGGGTAGTAGGAAGACATGGGGAAGACGAAAACGAAGATCAAGCCTAAGGGAAGCTTGAAAACCCTAGAGCTCGTTGAGGAGAACTCTAACCCTCTTTACGCTAGATTTAACCTAATTCTTAATACTTCAATGCTTCCTTTTCTCATTGCTCTTACCCCTTAAATAGGGTTCACCCTGTTAGGGTTTAATAAAATATTATAGAAATATCCCTATGAATAAAATATTCCAAAAATATCCCTATTAATCAATAATTCCAAAAATACCCTTATGGCCTAAAACTGGAATAAAACAAAGTAAATTAAATAAAACAACTAAAATAATAATGTTATTGCGTGCATAACATTACACCCCCCTTGGAAGACGAGTTTGTCCTCAAGCTCGGAAGTAGTGTCTGTATGCCTCCATCTCCACCGGTGCCGAAGTAGCATCCGCGATAGATATGACCCTCCTTCAGGACGACAAATTTTTTTTTTTTTTGGCCCGGTCCATGTTAACCTGGGTTGACTCGGTTCAGGAACCCGGTCCGACGCACGACCACCCTTCTGGACGCCATTTTTTTTTTTTTTTTTAGGGGCCGGTCCGAGCCGGTCCGAGTTAACCTGGGTTGACTCTGATCAGGCACCCGGTCCGGCGTGTGACTCAACGGACCGGGCCAATTAAATTTTCCTAAGTTAGGAAAATTTAATCGGGAGTCGTCTTCTTCCTTCGGCACTCTCTAACTCTGCGGTCGGCGGATCCTTTCCTCACGGCACCGACGAAGTCCGGCGACAGACGTCTCCTTCCTCTCTCCCGGCACCGACAGAATCGCTTGATTTTCCGGTGATGAAGAGCAGCCCGTTGGGGCTTCGCTTCGCCGATGGGAGAGTTGCTGAGACAGAGGGCTCTCGGAATATCGCCGACGGTTCTGCTAGAATGTCGCCGACGGGTCTTCTGCTGAATTGTCACCGACGGTCTTCTGCGGAAATGTCCCCGACGATCTTCTGTTGAAATGTCGACGGTTCTGTTGTTGGAATGTCGCCGAACAGGGCGGAATTGTCGCCGACCGAGTCTCGTGCTGCTCCTGCGGTGACTAGCAGCCCTTGGAGGCGTCACCGATTGGAATTTTGCCGAGACAGACTCTCAAAAATATTTCCTGGTCGGAATGGCCGGGAAATTTTTCCCCTCCCGTGCGGAACAAACTATGGCTGCGTGCATAACATTGGCTTGCCGTGAGCAGGGGAGGACTGATTTCTGTTGCTTTTCTGCGTCCGCCTCTCAAGACAAAATTTTTGATTTTTTCGGCCATGGGCCGTTCTGCCTGTCCGAGAGAGAGAGTTGAGGTCGTACGACCTGTTTTACTACAACAACGAGTTTCTCCCTTCCATAACGTTCAATGGAAGCATCTAACCGTGCTCGTATTTCCTCCAATTCCTTACCCATAGCCGTCCATCTTTCTTGGGATATAGAATAACCCATTGTGTTCCCGCTCTGATACCAGTTGTTACTGTCCCAGATCTAACACATGGATTCTTTGGGAGGATCTGGGGTCTGCCACGGGTTACGGGTCTTCCAAGCATTACCGTAGGGGTAGTAGGAAGACATGGGAAAGACGAAAACGAAGATCAAGCCTAAGGGAAGCTTGAAAACCCTAGAGCTCGTTGAGGAGAACTCTAACCCTCTTTAGGCTAGATTTAACCTAATTCTTAATACTTCAATGCTTCCTTTTCTCATTACTCTTACCCCTTAAATAGGGTTCACCCTGTTAGGGTTTAATAAAATATTACAGAAATATCCCTATGAATAAAATATTCCAAAAATATCCCTATTAATAAATAATTCCAAAAATACCCTTATGGCCTAAAACTAAAATAAAATAAAGTAAATTAAATAAAACAACTAAAATAATAATGTTATTGCGTGCATAACATCTCACTTTTGAAGTTGTTCAAGGGTGACTCACCTACGTTGCACACACCCTTGCCACCATTAGAGGATGGTCGTGTTCTACCCAGTCCAGTTCATGTTTTGCAAGCTCACCATGGCCATGGTTCAAGGGAGATTTTAGTCCATTGGGCAGAGACGGACCTTGTTGAAGCTTCCTGGGAATAGTTTGAAGAATTCCGGGCCCTCTACCCCAACTTTGAGCTTGAGGACAAGCTTTTTCTTCAGAAGGGGGGTGATGTTATGGACTCCATAGCAGGTAGAGTAGTTAGTAGACGCCGGGGTTAAATTATGTAATTTCCAGGTTTATGCCCTTTACAGGTTTAGACATATTTTTTCTTAATTTCGTGAGCCTTTGCTTGGCCTTTGCTGTGTACGTCAACCCTAACCCTCTCTTATATGGAGGATGGGTGCTTGAATGGGAAAATTAAGCTATTATGGTCCTGGGGTTAAGTACCTATGTCTTCCGCTCCTTATAGGCCGGTCTTTTGGGTAGTATTGGCTAGGTGCTTAACATTTGGTATCAGAGCTACCGCTGCATCCCAACTTCGAATCCCGGCGCCCCCAAGGTGGATGCGGGTGGTCACGCGCTTGGACTGACCTGGGTTCGACCCGGCTCCGGTTGCTCTGTTGTGGTAGCCTCCGCGGTCGTCGGCTCGGGGAAGGGCGGGGTACTGTTATGGTCCTGGGGTTAAGTACCTATGTCTTCCGCTCCTTACAGGCCGGTCTTTTGGGTAGTATTGGCTAGGTGCTTAACATAAGCATTGATCAATAGTTTAGTCTGAGATCGGATTCTCTCTCCCAATGAGGTCCAAGGTGCAAGCTTCCTTCGAAAGCTTGGTTATCCTCAACAATAGGGCGTTCCAAAAATCCGAAGCCTTCCTCAAGGACGTCTTCCAATCTGGAACCAAGAGGAGATCGTCAGGTGACTCGATCCATGGGAAGGGAGTTTAACAAGCATCCATTTATATCTCTATAACCTGTTTCCACAAAGGAGATGAGAAAGGTACATGTATTGAAGAAGGAATTGTACGACAATGATAGATCAAACATTTTAAAGGACTCCAACAGAGAATAAAAAGAAAGAAACACCTTTATGGATAGCAGTGAGAAGATGGGGATTACTTACCTCAGGTGTCTCAGACAAAGAAGGTGTTGACTCAGGTTGTAGAGAGAGTTTTCTATGGTGTTTTTTGTATTAATACACCTACAATGATTTGGATGCTGGAACTAATAGCATTGGATTAGACATGTCCTCCAAAGGACAAGAAACAACACGATCATGTTTAAGGGCAACACTAGGTAAAGAACTAGATAAGTGGAAATGGAAATGTGGAGTGCCTTAAAAAAATGCGACATCAAAGGATACAAAGAATTTTTTTCTAAATAGACAATAAAATTTATAACCCCTTTGTGTTTGGGACAAGCCCAAGAAAACATATTTCACAACTTTAGAAAAGAGTTTATCAGCTATTGGTCCAAAGACATGCACAAAGCAGATATAACCAAAGACTCAAAGACTAAGAAAATAATTCAACATTAAGGTTGAGAATGTGAAATGGAATTTTTCCACCAAGCACTGAAGAGGGCATTTTTTTAATAAGGAAACATGTTGTGAGAACTGCATCACCCTAAAAAGATTTAGGGAGATGCATATGAAACAACAATGTGTGCACAAGTTCAAGGAAAATGGCAATTTTTCCTTTATGTAACACCATTTTGTTGTAGAGTATACACAAAGGAAGACTGATGAATAATGTCTATAAGTTGACAAAAAAGAATTAATTTATGGTTCATAATCTCAAGCCTATTGTTTGTATGCAAAACACTGAGTGAAACACCAAATAGAGTCTTTATATTTCATTAAAAAAATTGAAAAACATAAAAAACTTCAGACTTCTCTCATCGAAGATACACACATGTAGATCTACTAAAATCATCAATAAATGACACAAAGTACTTATAACCAAAGGTTCTGGCAACAAGACAGAGTCTTCATATGTTAGATTGGACTATCTAAAAAAGACTACGAATAAAAGACTGATTGAGAGAAATGATGATCATTGATGCAAGAAATTATGGAGATGCTAATGCAGGAAATAACTAGAATAAATTAACTAGAGCTTGAGGATTAAGTAAAAGATGCCATTGGAAGGGTGTACAATAGACATGAAGCACAAAAGATGCATGTGATGATGATCCCTCTTGAGTGATACAATCCATCTCTCTCATGCTTAGAACAAATCATCTCCCTTGGAGGTCTTGAAACACATAATGAGTAGGATAGAAAGTCACTAAGAAAATCAAAGACTTTGTGATTTAGCTTATTGAGACAAGATTGATAGGAAAATAGGGAACTAATAAAACAACATCAAGAAACAAAGAAGAAACAGTCTTAATAGATCCTATTCTACTAATCAACAAAGAAGAGCCATCAACAAGTGTTCCTTGTTTACATGATGAAGATTGACTGAGATTCAAAAAAACAAAGAGTCACCTAACATATGCAAGGATGCACCAAGTAAATGTTAAATTATGGAGCCTAATTAACACCTTACCCCCCAGCGGATCCACTATATATTGACTGTTGTGTCATTAAGGGTAGTGTGGAAATTTCACACTTGTAATCTGGTTGCCCTAATTTTCTCTTTATATATGGGGGCGTCGTTGTTAGGGTTTTTTCACCTTGACGAGTAACATCATCCCGAGGAGCATCTGAAGTTGTAGCCCAAGAGGTTAGATAAAAACACTTATAAGTGTGTGCAGTTTCTCTTTGTAAACTATTTCATCTTCATACTGGATTATTGCAGGGACGGAAGATAGGATGTAATCTCACCTTGAAGCGAACCTGTATAAATCTTGTTGTTATTAGTCGTTTCTTGCTTTTCCTTCTTCCACGATTATTATTATCTCTCTCATTAGTTTAGAATTAGGGCATCTAATTCCTAACAAGTGGTATCAGAGCTTTGGTTCATAATTGAGAGCAATGGCTGGCGGAGAAAGATCGGCACTTGGAATCAACAAGTTCGATGGTAGGGATTTTGTGTTCTAGATGATGCAGATCAAAGATTATCTATACAATAAAAAGTTACACGCACGACTTTTGGATAAGAAACAAGAAGGTATGAAAGACGATGAGTGGAATCTCCTTGATCAACAAGTGTTGGGAGTAATTAGATTAACAATGTCGAAGAACATTGCTCACAACGTGGCTCCAGAGAAAACCATAGCAGGGATGATGATGATTTTGTCCAACATGCATGAGAAGCCTTCCACAAATAATAAGATACGTCTCATGAAAAAACTCTTCAATTTAAAGAAGATAGAAAATACATCAGTGACATCGCATTTGAATGAGTTCAGCTTGATTGTCAATCAATTGACCTCAATTTAGATTAAATTTGATGATAAGATTCATGCGTTAATTCTTTTGGAGTCTCTGCCAAATTGTTGGGAGCCTATGAGGGCTGCAGTCAGCAACTTTGTACGCAACGAGAAGTTGATTTTTATTGATGTTTGAGGAAGTTCGTAGAAAGGACTCCAGAGAAGCGTCAACATCTAATTCTGCCCTAAGTGTTGATACTAGGGGTAGAAACTTTGAGAGGAGTTCTAACAAGGGCAATGGTAGAGGGAAGTCAAGGAATGGAAGAAGCAAGTCCAAATTCGGAAGGAATGTGGAGTGCTGGAATTGTGGAAAGTTTGGTCACATAAAGAAGAACTGTAGAGCACCGAAGAAGGTTGAAATTAAAGGTGATGTTGCAAATACGGTGACTGAAGATGTACAAGATGTTTTATTCTTGTCGGTTGATAGCCCTATTGATTTTTGGGTGTTAGATTTAGGGGGGTTTTTTCACACCACTGCGCACCTTGAGATCATGGTGTTATGCACGCAATAACATTATTATTTTAGTGTTTTCTTTAATTTACTTTATTTTATTTCAGTTTTAGGTCACAAGGGGTATTTTTGGAATTATTTATTAATAGGGATATTTTTGGAATATTTTACTCATAGGGATATTTTTTGTAATATTTTATTAAACCCTAATAGGGTGAACCCTATTTAAGGGGTAAGAGTAATGAGAAACGAAAGCATTGAAGTATTAAGAATTAGGTTAAATCTAGAGTAAAGAGGCTTAGAGTTCTCCTCAACGAGCTCTAGGGTTTTCAAGCTTCCCTTAGGCTTGATCTTTGTTTTCGTCTTCCCCATGTCTTCCTACTACCCCTACGATAATGCTTGGAAGACCCGTAACCCGTGGCAGACCCCAGATCCTCCCAAAGAATTCACGTGTCAGATCCGGGACCGTAACAACTGCTCAACCGACGGAGTCGCCTGATTTTTCGGTGGCAAATCGCAGCTCGTCAGGGCTTCGCCGCCTGGATAGTTTCTGAGACAGAGGGCTCTCAGAAACTTGTGAATCGTCGTTGCTCAGCCTCCTAGAACCGAGATCCCTTGCGAAAAAGTCGATTACGGTGCCGACGAACGATTCTGCTTCGCCGGTGGCGAAGAGAAGCCCGTTGGGGCTTCGCCGCTAGGAACATTGCCGACATAGAGGACCACTGTTTCTCAGTCCCCCGGAACAGAGACGCCTTGGGGAAATTTCGCCTACGGCACTGACGGGATCTCCTGTTTTTCCGGTGACGAAGAGAAGTCCGCTGATGCGTCGCCGCTTGGAATTTTTCCAAGATAGAGGGCTCTCAAAAAGTTTGTCGACGGACCCGAGGGACGCGACTGAGTCGCCTGCTACTCCGGTGGCAAATCGCAGCCCTTGGAGGTGAATCGTAGCCCTTGGAGGCATTTCGGGAGTTTTGCACTTGCTTGGAGATTTCGAGTGCCATCGGATTGAGAATTTCCAGTGCCGCTGTTTGTGGAATTTCGAAATCCCCACATTCCGATGTCATCGCCGCTGGAGTTCCTGGCCCTTGGCCTTTCTGCTCGTCCGAGACAGCTTCTGCTGACTCTTCTACGCATATGTCGTAATTGGAGATTTGAAGTCGAAGGCCCTTCGTTTTTGCAAAGGAAGCATCTAACCGGGCTCGTACTTCCTCCAATTCCTTACCCATAGCAATCCATCTTTCTTGGGATATAGAATAATTCATTGTGTTCCCGCTCTGATACCAGTTGTTACGGTCCCTATGAGTAAAATATTTCAAAAATATCCCTATTAATAAATAATTCCAAAAATACCCCTTGTGACCTAAAACTGAAATAAAATAAAGCAAATTAAAGAAAACACTAAAATAATAATATTATTGCGTGCATAACACATGGAGAATTACTTTGTTGGAGATCACAGGAAGGTGTGTCTTGTTGATGGAGAACCTTTGGATATTGTCAGTTTGAGGATGTCAAACAGGCTAGTGTGGAAAATTCACAAGGTGAGACATGTACCAAAACTTATGTGTAATTTGATCTCAGTAGGGCAGCTTGATGATGAAGGTCATAATCTGACTTTTAATGGTATTACCTAGAAAGTCAATAAGGGAGCAATGATTGTTGCTCGACGAGTTAAAATTGGTACTTTGTACATCACTTCCAGTTTTAGAGACACGGTTGCAAATGCTGATGTAGTTACTGATTCTTATTTGTGGTATTATAGGCTCAATCACCTGATTGAGAAGTGAATCAAAGTGCTTCAGTCCAAAGGGAAGCTACCAGGGTTGAAAAATGTAAATAATAGTTTGTGTGAAGGTTGTATCTTTGGCAAGCAGAAAAGGGTTAGCTTTTTTAAGGCTAGATAGGAGCAAACGACAACAAAGTTGGAGTTAGTTCACACAGATGTATGGGGGCTTTCAACTATTACCTCCCTTGGTGGTTCTAACTACTATATGACATTTATTGATGATGCAAGCAGAAAGATATGGGTTTATTTCTTGAAAAATAAATTTGAAGTCTTTGATACCTTCAAGAGATGGAAAGCAATGGTTGAGAATGAAAAAAATTTGAAGGTGAAGTGCTTGCAGTCAGGTAATGGGGGAGAATACATAGATTATGATTTCAAACGGTATTGTGCTGATAATGGAATTAAGATGAAGAAGACCATACCTTGAAAACTTCAACAAAATTTTGTGGCTGAGAGGATGAAAAAAACTTTGAATGAGCGTACTAGGAGCATGAGATTACATGTGGGATTGCCAAAGTTTTTCTGGTCTGAGGCTATTACCACCACTGCCCATTTGATCAATAGAGGTCCCTCAACACCATTGGATTGCAAAATACCTGAAGAGCTCTAGTGTGTCAAAGAGTTAAACCTTTCTTTCTTGAAAGTGCTTAGTTGTGTTTCTTATATTCATAATGATTCTATTGCTAGAAGTAAACTTGATGCTAAAACTAAAATATGTTTCTTTATTGGCTATGGTGGTACCGAGTTTGGTTACCGCTTCTGGGATGACAAAAGTCGAAAGGTTATCAAGAGCAAGGACGTGATCTTCAAAGAAGATGTCTTATATAAAATAAGGTGGAGAACAAATTCTGAGAGCACAAGCAATGAAGCTAAGAAGTCTGAAGTGACTCAGTTAAGAGATCTTCCCATTATTGAGATGGAGAATATTGCTCAGGAAAATCAGGAAGGCATACCCCCAGAAGTAAATCGGAACATCCCTGTGACTGAAGTCAGGAGATCTACCAAAACTAGCAGACCACCACAGAGGTACTCCCCTGTAGTGAATTATATTCTTTTGACTAATAAAGGTGAAGCAGAGAGTTATGAGGAAGCCATGCAAGTTGATGAATCAACCAAATGGAACATGAAGGATAAGATTGATTCACCATTATCCAATCAGACAAGGCAGTTGACAAAGTTACCAAAAGAGAAGAAGGCCTTGCAGAATAAATGGGTGAACCGAATAAAAGATGAACATGATGGCAGCAAGCGGTACAAGGCAAGACTGGAGATAAAAGGCTTTTAACAATAAGAATGCATTGACTACACTGAGATTTTGTCTCTAGTAGTGAAATTGACAACTGTTGGAAGATGGGCTCAAGCCCAAGAGCTCAAGACAAGAAGCCCACACTTCAAAGGAGTGGCATATGTGTAAAATATGCTACTTTCCATAAAGATGGCATAGAAGTGTAAATATGTGTTCCTTTTATGTCTTTTGTTTTATCAAGTTGAAGCCCTAAGGGCATTGTAAAACTATAAATAAAGGCATTGGCTAAGAGGTAGGGCATTGAAGCACTCTCCTATCTTTCCACAAATTCGTCCAGCCCTCATTTTTCTTTTTAATGCAACCCTCTTCTCCCTTAATCCAAACTCTCTCCTTCCACGTTCTTCTTCTTCTCTTCTCCTTCTCTCTTCTTCTTCTTCTTCTTCTTTCTTGTTGATCTAAAGTTCCTTTCATGAGATCCTAAATTTTACATGGTATCAGAGCAAGGAGTTTAGGATCTCTTCATGGAGTTATTATGAAATATGTTCAAGAAGTTGTAAAAGGAGTTCAGTCATGAAGAGATAAGTTCATACTCTTCTTATTTACGGTTTTTTTTTATTTTCTTTTCTTATTTACATACTCCTTTTTACTGTTTTTCTTTACGTCTTGAATTTTGGGTCACATCAAGTCAAGATAAATCTTTATATGTTGTAAAGATTTATTTCTATGACTAAATTGATGTTATAATCTTGACTCCTTGTAAATCAATTACAAAAGTGATCAAGATCATTTGCTGTTTGCATCTTATTAAGATTGATGGGTGAAATTCAATTACCTTTATGTAATTTGGATCCATCTCATTTAAGGTAGAATTCCAGCACATGTTGCTGTATCTTTTCCTACTTAAGGTTGTTCATGGGTTTATGTTATGTTGTTGGATGCCCATTATATGTTTGATGAAATTCCAGCAGTCATTTACCCTTTGTAGTTCCATTTTTTTTTAACTTCAACAATTGAATTTTTTTTTTACATTGAAGTCTCCCATGAGCTGAAGATAAATCTCTTTCAAGTGTCTTGGTTTGTCATTAAATCTTCTCTAAATTTTTGTCTATTGCTCGTTTGTGTTGGAGTTTGGATTAAGGCCTAATCGGTTGCATCTACTTTCTTCTCTTTGTTCTTATGAATACAAGAGAAGTTGAGTGATGGCTGGATGTTATTATTACTTTCTAAAGGCACAAATTTGTTGATAATTTGGTGCTTGCCCTTGTGAAATAAATTGGTTCTTGTTCTATTTTGTTGGTGATTGATTTGGTCTACGGGTTCTTCAAATTACATTGAGTAATTGTTCTTTGAAGAAGACCTTTTTCCCTTGACCTCCATATTTTACTTGCCTCATCATGGAGATTGGATACAATAGTAATAAGAGTAATATACTCCGTATTACTACAATTCCACTTAGAGGTCTCTCCAATTACATGAGCTGGTCACAATCGGTTCGGAGGGTTCTTATTACTCTTGACCTCTTGAGCCATGTTGTTAACTTTCCTCCTCCGATTGATGAAGAAGATGCATCCTACCACAAGTGGGTTAAGGATGATAACATGGTGATAAGTTGGCTCATTAATAGCATGGAAGAGCAGGTGGCCAACAATTTGGTCCACTTGGAAACCGCCAAGAACATATGGGACACTTGTGCCAAGCTTTACTCAAGCACTTCTTCATTAAAAAAAATATATGATGTATTACCACACATGCTGCATACGAAACATGGAGATAATATTCACAAATTTTTGGCACGGTTTCGAGGTCTTCTTCAAGAATGGAAACTAGCTCAGCCATATTCCACTGATATTACCGTTCAAGAATGACAAAGAGAAGCTTTGGCAGCAGCCATTTGCTTATCGAATATTAAACCAAACCTTAGGTGGCCAAAACTCAGCTTCTAAGTTCTTCTGCTCTTCCATCCTTCGATGATATTAGTGCTATATTACTTTGGATACCGGATCCACCCCCTTCTTCTCCTATTGATGCTCCATCGGCGATGTTCTCTGGCAATCGGGGAACATCTTCCTCAACCCGAGGACAGGGCAGAAATATGAGAGGGGGTCGAACTATGAGAGGGGCTGAAAATAGAGGTGGTAGAATGGGTCAAAATTCTTTCCGTACTGAGCCTCAACTTTGCACTTATTGTGGCCATCAGAACCACCTTGTGGCATCATGCTGGAAACTTCATGGCAAACCTGATTGGGCCACAGCTAACCCAGTCTCGGTTAGCATTGAGAAAAATGAAGATAAGGCTGAATCATCATCCAGAAATGTGACTCTTACGGCTGAGGACTATGCTGCATTTCAGAAAATGAAGTCCTTCATGGAATCCTCTATTCCCTCATCATCTACTGCTGCCACTACTATTGCCTCAGGTATGCCCTCTTCCTCTTCTTCCTCTTCCTCTTGGATCATCGACTCCGGGGCCTTCGAACATCTATCAGGTAACAAACACTTGTTGCAATCCTTATCTCCTTGTTATCCTCATAAATTCGTTACTATTGTTGATGGTTCCCAAGCCAAGGTTCTTGGCAAAGGTTCCTCCTCTCTTACTTCACCTATTCCCCTTCTAGATGTTTGTTTGTTCCTCAATTTCCTTTAAATTTGCTCTCGGTTAGCCAATTGACCAAACAATTAAATTGCTCTATCACCTTCTCACTGTCTTCTTGTGTCTTTCAGGATCTCACTACGAAGCAGGTGATTGGTGGCGGCCATGAAAAGGGGGGTTTGTACTACTTCACTCTTCCACCATTAGTTGCATTATCGTCCACTACATCTGAGGCCCAACTTTGGCACAACCGACTTGGTCATCTGTCTACCCTTTCACTTCGTTCTTTCATTCCATCTTTAAAAGGACTTTCTAATTTCAGTTGTGAGGTTTGTCAATTAAGTAAACATGTCAGGAGTACATATTCTCCTCATCTTACAACTACAAGTACTGCTCTGTTTGAGCTAATACATTCTGATGTATGGGGCCCTTTATGTGTCTCAAATATTTCCCAAGTTAAATATTTTGTCATTTTTGTTGATGATTTTACTCGAGTGACTTGGTTAAATCTATTTAAAGAGCGTTCCAAAATTCTTCCTTTGTTTAAAAATTTTCATGCTATGGTCTTAACACAATTTGGGAAGAAAATTCAAACCCTTAGATCTGATAATGCTAAGGAATACATGTCTCATGACTTCAAATCATTTTGTGAGAGTAATGGGTTTATTCATCAAAAATCATGTGCCTATACTCCTCAACAAAATGGTGTTGCTGAAAGGAAGAATCATCATCTTCTTGAAGTTGCTCAGGCCTCCTCTACTCCATGAAGGTACCCTATTTCTATTGGCCTCATGCTATACTTACAGCATGCTTTCTCATTAATAGGTTACTTTCATCAGTCCTTCATCATATAACTCCTTACTCTGTGTTATTTAATGGTGAAGATCCTTTTTCTCTTCCTTTGAAAATGTTTGGATGTACGCGTTTTGTTCATGTTACATCTCCACATAAAAATAAACTTGATCCTCGGTCTATGAAGTGCATTTTTTTTGGGATACTCTCGCACCCAAAAAGGTTATGTCTATTACAATCTTGCCCTTCAGAGGATGTTTATCTCTAGGGATGTGACTTTATTTGAGGACACTCCCTTCTACTCCTCCCATGATGCTCCTCCAGGATGGACTTGTCCTTCTACTACTCCTTGTCCATTTGTGCCGTTCAATCTTGAAGTGGATCCATCTCCTGATGCACCGATCGTACCTTCACCTATGGAGTTGTCGGATCCACCCGAGGTAAGTCCTTCTCCTTCTATGTATGGACCTAAATTTGATACTCGGCCTATTGCTTTAAGAAAAGAACATCGCTCCTGTACTACTTCACATCCTATCTCAAATTTGATGTCTCACCATCGCTTGTCTTCCGAGTGTTTTCAATTTCTTACGTCCCTTTCTTCTACTTCCGTTCCACAGTCGTATCAGGAGGCCCTGAGATATCCAGGATGGAAGGTGGCAATGGGTGAAGAAATGCATGCCTTATACGAAAACCAAACCTGATACTTAACATCACTCCCGAAAGGTAAAAGACTGGTTGGTTGTCAATGGGTTCTTTCGGTGAAACATAATCCGGATGGATTGGTTGCTCATGTTAAAGCTCGACTGGTTTCCAAGGGCTATACGCAGTGTTATGGGATAGATTATGAGGAGACCTTCTCTCCTGTTGCAAAATTGAATTCGGTACACATCATCTTATCTATTGCTGCTAACTCCTCATGGCATGTCTATCAGTTGGATGTTAAAAATGCTTTTTTAAATGGTGATATTAGTGAGGAAATTTATATGGTTCAACCACCTGGTTATGTGGTTGAGGGGGAGTCAGTATGGCAGTTAAAAAAGTCTTTTTATGGGCTTAAGCAGTCCCCTCGGGCTTGGTTTGATAAATTTAGTCAAACACTCCTATGGTTTGGTTTTCATCGGTGTTCAGTTGATCATTCTGTATATTATAAAGATACGGTCAAAGGGAAAATATTATTGGCCGTATATGTGGATGATATTATCTTAACCGGTGATGATGCTTTGAGCATACAAGAGGGGAAGCAGATGATACGTCAGGAATTCAAGACTAAAGACCTTGGTATGCTTAAATATTTTTTGGGTATAGAGGTTCTTTAATCCAAACATGGGATAATATTGTCTCAAAGGAAATATGTCTTGGATCTCCTTGAAGAAATAGGAATGAAGGGTTGTGGACCAGTTGACACACGTATGGATACAAATGTAAAATTATGTGCCACAAATGAAGAAGATATTGATATTGGCAAATATCAAAGACTCGTGGGAAAACTGATTTATCTCACGGTAACTAGGCCAGACATATCATATGTTATAAGTGTGGTGAGTCAATTCATGCATAAACCACAAATTACCCACTGGCAGGCTTTAGAGAGAATATTACATCTAAAAGGAGCTTCAGGAAGAGGATTGCTATATAAAAAACATGGGCACTTCAACATAGAAGGCTTCTCAGATGTAGATTGGGCTGGATCTCCTGATGAGAGAAAATCTACATCAGGATATTGTACTCTGGTTGGGGGAAACTTGGTTACATGGAAAAGTAAGAAGCAAAATGTGGTTGCAAGATCTAGGGCCGAAGCAGAATACAAAGCTATGGCCCATACCGTTAGTGAACTTTTATGGATCAGGACCCTTCTTACCGAACTAGGTTTTTATAAAAAAGGGGTCCATGAATCTGCTTTGTGATAATCAAGCAGCCATTCATATCACTTCAAATCCAGTTTTTCATGAAAGAACTAAACATATTGAGGTGGATTGTCATTTTATACGGGAGAAGTTTCAAGCAGAAATAATCTCTCTCAAACATGTGTCATCTAAAGAGCAAGTAGCTGATATTCTCACTAAACCCGTTATATCTAAAATCCTATCGTTTATATGTGGCATGCTGGTTATTTATGATGTTTTTTCTCCTCCAGCTTGAGGGGGAGTGTTGGAAGATGGGCTCAAGCCCATGAGCTCAAGACAAGAAGCCCACACGTCAAAGGAGTGGCATATGTGTAAAATATGCTACTTTCCATAAAGATGGCATAGAAGTGTAAGTATGTGTTCCTTTTATGTCTTTTGTTTTATCAAGTTGTAGCCCTAAGGGCATTGTAAAACTATATATGTGTTCCTTTTATGTCTTTTGTTTTATCAAGTTGTAGCCCTAAGGGCATTGTAAAACTATAAATAAAGGCATTGGCTAAGAGGTAGGGAATTGAAGCACTCTCCTCTCTTTCCACAAATTTGTCCAGCCCTCATTTTTCTTTTTGACGCAACCCTCTTCTCCATTAATCCAAACTCTCTCCTTCCACGTTCTTCTTCTTCTCTTCTCCTTCTCTCTTCTTCTTCTTCTTCTTCTTCTTTCTTGTTGATCTAAAGTTCCTTTCATGAGATCCTAAATTCTACAACAACTATTAGAACAGTGCTTGAACTAGTGGGAAATGAAGACTTTCACTTAGATCAGTTTGATGTAAAGATATCCTTTCTTCATGGTAATTTGGAGGAAGAAATTTACATGATGCAGCCAAAGGGTTTCAAAGCACAAGGAAAGGAGAAAATGGTGTGCAAACTTCAAAAGATCTTGTATTATCTTAAACATGCTCCAAGACAATGGTATAAGAAGCTTGACACCTTTATGAGTATTAATGGTTTCTTATGGTGTCAGGTGGATGATTGTTGTTATGTGAAGAAGATCGATGACTCCTACATAATTCTACTAAGATATGTTGTTGACATGTTGATAGCAGGTGCTTTCAAACAAGAAATAGAAAAATTGAAAAGGAAGTTGTCCAAGAAGTTTGCAATGAAGGATTTGGGTGCAGCAAAAAAAATCCTTTGGATGAGGATTACTATGGACATTGATGTCTTGAAACTATTACAAGAAGAATATGTAAAGAAGATGCTAAGCAAATTCAACATGAATGATGCAAAATGAGTGAGTACTCCTTTGGATAGTCACTTTAGGCTATCTAAGGAGCAATCACCTTCTACAGAGCAAGATGGAGCCAACATGGCCAATGTGCCTTATACTTCTACTATGGCAGCCTCACGTATGCCATGTGTGCACTAGGCCAAACATAGCTCATGCAGTGGGAGTTGTGAATAAATATATGAGCAGTCTAGGTAAGCAACATTGGGAAGCAGTGATGTGAATTTTTCAGGATTTTGTTAGGCACTGTGTTGGAAGATAAGCCCCAAGCCCACAAGACCAAAGATGGGTCACACAACCAAAGAAGTCCCACAAGATGGGCCCAAGCCCATAAGATGTAGGATCCACCATGATTACCACGAGTTGGCATCCTTATCACATAAGTTGGAAGATCAAGAAGGACTCACCAAGGCATCTTTATCTTATGGTCATGTCCTAGAAGAGTTCTAGTTTGAGTTATGTTTGTCTTTTATCTGTATTGAGTTGTATAATTATGCTAGGACTTATCTTTAAGTGTTAGAGTTTGGGTGTAATTGGGACAAAGGTAGTTTTATTGTAATTGGATTCTGCTATCTTCCTCTATTATAAATAGAGGTTCATGTACTCTGATTATAACAAGTCAATGAAGTATTTCTCTTTTCCATAAATTCAACATGGTATCAGAGTGGGTTCTGTGAGTTGACTTGGTCAACCCACAGAGATAATAAGATCCTTTTCTCTAAACCCTAAACCCTAAGTCTAGGTTCGTTGTTAATTTTTTTCAGTCCCTACACTCGTAGTATGCTTTGCTTTTTTACCTCTATACAGAGTTTTTAATATTTCAAATTATATATTTAAAAAAATATATTTGAGTCTACTTTCCAATGAAAATGATTTTTCCCAATCGGAGTTATCTATAGAGAGATATCGATATATAAATGAGTGAAGGTCAGATTGAAAAAAGATTAGAACAGTAGCAGAAAGCTTCAGATTCTGAGGTATTTTTTGCTATAAAAAACTAGACTTTATATGGATAAATATATATATATATAAATATATATATATATATATATATAAATATATATATAAATATATATATATATATATATAAATATAAATATATATATATATATATATATATATATATATATATATATATATATTTTATCTGTGTTATCAACAAAGAGAAATCGATATTTGAAGCAGAAAAGGTCAAATTGAAAAAGAGGTTTGAGCGGCAGTAGAAAGCTTCAACTTCCGAGGTATTTTGTGCTATCAAGAAAAAGACTTTATATGGAGAATTATATATCAAAAGAAATATTTGTAAGTCTATTTTCTTACCTATTCAACCAATTTTTGGTATGATTTTTTTATAAGGAGATATTGATCTTGTAAGAGTCAATGGTCATTCTAGAAAAAAAAAAGGTGAACAATACTTAGTTCGGCCAGATGACAAAGACCGAAATCAATCAGATTATTTATATTCTGAAAATTATATTTTATGAAGAGAAGTTATACTTGGATGAAAGGTATTTAGGTCTAATTTCATTATGAGAAATTTTCATTTCAATCTGATCTATATTTAAAGATATATTCGTATTGGAAGATTCAAAGGTCATGCTGGTATTCTGTTGTATTGAAAAATCCGAATTTGTGCCCTTTGTTTTGCGTCACTGTTTGAGTTACTATATCAGGAAAATGTCTCACTTCTCCCTGGTTTAAGGGCTTATTACTACATCTATATTATTTTGGATTATTGTTGCATCTTTGATATTTGGTTCAAGTTGGGATCACTACCATTACCTCCCTACTTGAGGGGGAAAAGTAGAAGAAGTACAAGGAAGAGGTATTTTATTCCATATGTTGTGGATAATTTTTATGTGACTAAAATATTCGAGAGAGGGGGAGCACAAATGAAGCTTGGACATCTAAGAACAATTTTTTTATATCCGATTATTTAATGGGTTCTTTTACAAAGGTTATTATTTGGTTCGTGTTATATGTGTTGGAAGATGGTCATGTTATATTCAACTGCGGCTATTATGTCTCTTTGGGGACATTATTATTGAAGAAGAAGTGGCCTCATACCATTATTTATTTGTCCCTGTCCAAAAATATAAAAAATTTCAATGGTTGGAATTCTATGACGGAGGAACTTAATACCCCGTCAAAAATATCAAGTGTCAATGGTTGGGATTCCATGATGGAGCAACTTAATACCCCGTCAAAAATATCAAGTGTTAATGGTTTGGATTTCATGATGGAGGAACTTAATACCCCGTCAAATATACCAAGTGTCAATGGTTCGGACACCATGACAGAGGAACTTATTATTAAATCTATGTTATACCCCCTTGAATTGGCTAGCTGGGTCTCAAGGAAGAGAGCACCAATGTGAGGGGGAGTGTTGGAAGATTGGAGGACATTTTATACAAAAAGATTTTATACATCATTTGCAGAACACTAAGAGTTTTTTATGTTCTCTCACCCCATCTTGAGGGAGAGTGTTGGAAGATAGGCCCCAAGCCCACATGACCAAGGAAGGCCCACATATCTAAGAGTATTATTATAAGATGGACCACACAAACAAAGAAGGCCCACAAGATGGGCCCAAGCCCATAAGAAGTAGGACCCACCATGACTACCATGAGCTGGCATCCTTATCACATAAGTTGGAAGATCAAGAAGGACTCACAAAGGTATCTTTATCTTATGGTAATGTCCTATAAGAGTTCTAGTTTGAGTTATGTTAGTCTTTTATCTATATTGAGTTATTTAATTATGCTAGGACTTATCTTTAAGTGTTAGAGTTTGGGTGAAATTGGGACAAAGGCAGTTTTATTGTAATTGAACTCTACTATCTTCCTCTATTATAAATAGAGGTTCATATACTCTGATTATAACAAGTCAATGAAGTATTTCTCTTTTCCATAAATTCAACACAATGCAGACTCAGCCGTGCTTCAGAAAGTCCGACTTGGTGTTAGAGGGTTATGTAGATGCTGACATGGCTGGAGACATAGATGGCAGGAAGAGTACCACTGGATATGTATACACATTGGGTGGTACAACAGTTAGTTGGGTCTCTAAGTTGCAAAAGAGAGTTGCTCTTTCCACTACTGAGGCAGAATATGTTACCATGACTGAAGCCAGCAATGAGATGGTATGGATGCAGTCCTTCTTGGGAAGAATTAGGTCTCAAGTATGGGAAGAATGTGTTGTATTGTGATAATCAAAGTGCTATTCATTTAGTAAAGAATCCTATTTATCATGCCAAAACAAAGCACATACAGGTGTGTTATCACTTCATCAGATCGGCTCTGAAGGATGGAGTCTTAGCACTTGAGAAGATTCAAGGAAGTCAAAATCCGGCTGTTATGTAGTCACTTTGTAAACTATTTCATCATCATAATGGATTACTGCAGTGGCGGAAGACAGGACGTAGTCTCACCTTGAGGCAAACTTGTAAAAATCTTGTTGTTATTTTTCTTTGTTTGCTTTTCCTTCTTCCGTAATTATTATTATTGCTCTCGTTAGTTTGGAATTAGGGCATCTAATTCCTAACAGTAAATAACTCAAGTAGACACTGAATGCAAAAAGTTGACTCACCTAACTTACCTAGAGTAGTTGTGGCAATAGGAGTGGATTGAGGAATAGACGTAGAAGTAAAAGTCAACAATGCAATCCTTTGAATTAAATGGTGGATCTATCTAGAGCAATAGGGACAATATCACCTATAGGAGTTGTAGAGGTCTCGCCACTCCCAAAGACACTAGAATTTGGCCAAGCTAGTTTACTGAATTTCTCTTAGTATTTTTTTTGAAACATGGTTGGTATATATCCACAATGGACACACCTACAATCACCTCTACTTCGACCATGACCTCTCTTGGCCTTATCCTCTATTGCTAGTACCACAACTATGAGTGACCTTTGATTAAATAGAGCTATGTTGAATATTAAGGGTAGTAAAGTCAACAATTGGTTTTTCCTTACTACCACATGGTGTCACAACTCATTCTACATGAATATCCTTATTAAATGAATTTGGGAGCGAAGGAACCTCATTTTAAGCAAGCAACTAGGCTCATACTACACCATACTTAGGTCAAGATCTTCCAAAGACTGCGCAACATAAATTTGTCTTTATTGCTTCCTCTGTTTTTTTCACCAGTAGTAAATAGATGATAGATATTGATCTTCTATAGGATCCCCACAACTCATTTGTCCTTGATAAATTATTTTCCTATGACTATATGGACTCAAGGGAAGTTTAAATCTCCTTAGCATTCATAGTACATTCTCCTAAGCATTTTCATAGTTCATAACTTGGTTCTTGAGTTTTGTCATCCATACTATTAAGGAACCAAGTCATTATTTGGCTATCTTCAGCTTCCCAATCATCATTCACTAGGATAGGAGGATTATCTCTCAAATATGTAGTCTTCTTTTAGGCTTTCAAATAAATGTGAATCAATTTTGACTAGCTTAACTAATTCTGGTCATTCAACTTATCTGTAGTTATCACAATTGTGTCTTTCCATCTAAATAACTTGTTTCCATAACCGGTGTAAATAGTCCATTAGAGTCAGCCATCTAAAATAATCACAAAATTAATTCATTTATGCTTGTGTTACAATCCCGGATCTCACATGGCGATTCAAAGGAAAGAAGAAAAGAAGAAGAAAATCAAGCTCTGCGAGGAACTTGAAACCCTAGTTTCATTGAGGAGAATGCACACCCTTGGGTTTATTGAGGAAAACACCGATCCTGTGGAAAATCAAGCTCTGCAGGGAGCTTGAAACCCTAGGTTCATTGAGGAGAATGCACACCCTTGGATTCATTGAGGAGAACACAGATACTGTGTTTTAGTGAAAATTGACTTCATTTTCTCATTTTATTTCCCCTTTAAGTAGGGCTCACGAATAAGAGATCATGAGGATTAAATTATCATTATGCCACTGCAACTACACTTAATAATAAATTAAAATATAAATTAAAATAAAAGCAAAAAACTCAATGACTCACCCATGGCGCCTCTGAATGACTCGTCCTACTATTGAGTCCATAACATTATTCTCCCTCTGGAGAAATAGCTTGTCCTCGAGCTCGAAGGTAGCGTATGCTTTCCGAAATGTCTCCACATCTTCCCAAGTAGCATTCGTTGCATCTGTGTCAGCCCATTAGACAGCACAAGCAGTGTAAGAACTCCAATGTAGCACCATAGACGGAGAGTTTGCGATATCCGAAACCCTCTTCTGGTTCCCCCATTGGCAGTATGTTCCACCTGAAAAAGTAAAATTTGTTCCACCCAGAGGAAATCCTCTTTTATGTTTCCTTAGCCCTCCCAAGGTTCCTGTCCTCAACCTTAACATTGAGCCAACTGACTCCATAAAACCTTTTCCACCAGATCTTCCACCTTTCAAGTGTTTGATCTCCGTAAACACATCATCGAATTTGTCAAGCGGTACACAATTAGAATGGTATCCCCCACAGAAGCTTGAAGCTTCACAATTGCAAGGTGTCGTGTCTATACTACATGTTCCATTGCCATTTGTGTCTGAACAAGAAGATCCCTCACTTACATGGGACCTCACATGGTCAATATCCCTTTTTATTTGGGATGATAAGTTATTTCCAATCCCCTCACCAAAGACCGACCACCTTCCCACATATGTTATCTTTACTTCTGTTGAAGTCCCAAGCATGATGTCAGGTGCAACAGGAAGAACCTGAACATAACCCTTAGTGTGGCCCACCAAATTAATTCCATCTGCAATGATTTTAGTAATCCATATTCTCTCAATTTGAACTTCAATTCCTTGATAAGGAGCGAATGATTCAAAAACAGAAGTCAATTCACGACTCCACTTCTATCCTTCTGGACTAGGGACCTTTTTCATC
The DNA here is from genome assembly GCF_029961685.1 of Aristolochia californica. Taxonomy (NCBI): domain Eukaryota; kingdom Viridiplantae; phylum Streptophyta; class Magnoliopsida; order Piperales; family Aristolochiaceae; genus Aristolochia; species Aristolochia californica. The sequence goes on along the minus strand of NW_027182279.1, from coordinate 35,659,998 downwards.
CTAGCAGCTGGTGTTCCCGGTCTAGGATAGAACTATGAAATGTGAACTAGTGGAAACTTGTATTCCTTGAAAAGATTGATAATTTGAGCAAAATCTTCATCTACTTCACCAGGAAAACCGCACATTATATCAGCTGCAATCTGAATCCTAGGTACAAGTTGATATAGTGTGTCTACCACTGTTCTAAACTTTCTTACAATGTATTCCCTATTCATTGCACTCGGACCGAATCACTCCCTGACTGCACAGGCACATGCAAAAATGAATAGACACATGGATGTAGTAAAACACTAGTAATCTCTTTCAAGTGCAAAAGAAGAAAAGGAGGATTAGTCATTCCAATGCGAAACATGGTACTTTGATCATGAGGAAACTCCGCAAGAATTGCATATAACAAAATGGGAAGATGAACTCCAATGTCACGGCCATAGGCACCAGTGTTCTCACTACTTATCTATATCTACTTAACACCATCCTGTATGACAAATTTCACACAGTCCACAATACCGTCCACTGTGTAGCTCCCTAGAAGCCCACGAGCATGTTGTGTCTTGCAATAAGTGCAAGCACCTAAACAACCAACATTAATTGGAAGAACCTCAGTAAATTTGTTCTTTCTCACCTTTGGAAAATCAAGTGTTGGCAATGTCTTCCTAGTCGAGAGTCTTACTGCATGACCCTTGAGTGTCTTCTCAATTACTTCAACAACACGATCTATTTGTTTCACTCCAATTATACTAATCCCTTCAGTCTCCTTCAAGTCTCTACTTCCTTGAGACACACATCCAGCCACTACAAGGGACTTACCTTCCTTTTTGCAGTTGGAATTTAAAGTTTCCATGGCTGATTGAGTAGGAGAATTCACAATACACGTATTAATTAACCAAATATCACGGTAAAATTTTTGGGTTGAAAAATTGTGTTGGTTCCTGTGCTCCCTTGCTATCAAGGTACTCTGATAAATATGTGCACCATACAAGTCCCCCATTTTACCCTCTTCAAGAATTGATTGTATGTTGACCAAAGTAGCAACAACGAAGGGAACCTCCATGCCTATAAGTTTAGATTGAACAATGGCCTTAGCAGCACCCACCAGCATATCCTTGTGAAATCCACAAGCAACTCAGCAACAATGGTTGTGGAGTCCAATAGTTTCTAATTATTTTGGAAAACAGAATTGAAGTCCCAATCCTGGATGAAGAATTCATTGTTCCAACTGAGCAACTGACTCCCGGCCACCGACGCGGCAACATGTTGTGGACTCAATATCTAACCGAGTGATACAACGGAGGTGCACTGAGTTATAGAGTTAATAGTTTTATTTCCACATCATTTTAAATTCGTTTTTCAATCATTATTTAAGTTAAATTGCCATAGAGGCAAAATTGTAATATTTAACCCTAAAACTAGGGGGGACGTCGATCCTACTTAGGGGGCAAAGGAATGAGAAAAGGGCAAGCATTGAATTGGGTAAACAGGGTTTGGAGTTCTCCTTGACGATTCTAGGGTTTGGAGGTCTCCTTGATGAGCTCTAGGTCCAGGTTCCCTTAGAATCTGAATATCTTTCTCTCATCGTTGATTACTATTTTTCGAGGAAGAGAAAGGGAGTTGTTGTCCCTTTTCCGAGTTCAAAGAGAGGCTTCAGCCTCCTTTTCATCATCAGCAGCAAGAGAGGGATTCTACCCTCCTTTCCGAGCAAGAAGTGAGGATTCTCCATCCTCTTATCACGAGCAGCACTGGTGCAAGGAATTGAAGCATCAAGACCAGGAAGAAGAAGATCAGGATCCTCTAATATGTGATCCAAAAGTTATACAAGGTAGGAGTTTTTCAGCCCTATCACGAGCAGCAACCAAGAGGGTTCCAAACCCTCTTTTTTGTGACCAAAAGAGGAGGCTTTCTTCTCCTATCTGAGCAGTAGCAGTAAGGGCTCTCTGCCCTTACCCTAAGACAGCAGATTAACCTCATAAAGAGATCCCCTTTCTTCCAATCCGAGTTCAGCACAAGAAAGGATTTTTCTTCTTCCTTACCAAGGCCAGCAACTCACTTACAGTGCTGGATTCTCAAATCCCACGCCGAGTTACTCGATCCATGACTAGGGACCATAACACAACACTAAAATTCATTGCAAGGTACTCTTCATCCTCTGTATCTAATCTTGCCTCTGATGTGTTAGGAACAAAACCTTCTTTATCCTCTGAACCTTTTCTTCAATTGTATCATATATGTCTTTGGACAGAGAATGGTCACTCTCTTCAGCAAAGAACTCATGAATCACGCCATCCACCTCAATCATACGACAACCTGGAGTCTTCTTAATTCCTCTTTCCTTTGTCTATTTTCTCACCTTCAATGCATCCTCCCACCTACCCACAGATGCATAAATAGTTGACATAAGTATATAATCACCACTATGCCCGGGTCCAACCTAGATAGCTGCCTCCTTGATTCTTCCCCAATTTCAACATTTTTTGTGAATTTGGCATGCAGCAAACACAATACTCCAAACTATGGTGTTAGGTTCAATGCTATTTGATTGGCTATAACCCGACCATGCAACAACATCTCGGGTAGTCCTTTCATCAAACAATTTCCTAACAATATCGATCTGACTGCATTTGGAAAAATTATCTACAAAGGATGTAGTCAAAAGTTGGCTTCTCTTTAACCCGTTGTCCTCCATGTATCCATTAACCCATTCTCCAAGATCTAAAGCACCCAACTTCCCCATCTCCCTAAAAAGCTTCAGCCCATGGTCTGGGTGTCTTCTGTTTAAATATCCAGCAATCATCACATTCGCGGACATGACATTTTTATGGGGCATTTCATCGAATAGTTTCCAGGCAAATACCAGATCTCCCTTTTTAACATAACCGCTAATTATAGAATTTCAGGACACCAAATCTTTTGTAGGAATTTCATAAAATATAAGATTAGCACAATAGACCAAGCCACAAGTTACATACAGATGGGGCAATTCGTTCCTCACATGTATCACTTCATTAACACCATTTGTAACTGCCTTTTTTGACCGCGAACAACAGCAATTGTGTTGACGAAGGAGGCATCTGGCCGAAATTTAGCATGGAGCTTCTCAGATCGGAAATTTCCAGTCTCCACGACTTCGGATTTCTAGACTTTGGGCTTCGGCTCTGGATTTCCAAGCTCGGAGACTTGAGGTCGAACGACTTTGGAACGACCCAAATTATTCGTCGAGAGAGAAGCTACATCGTCTTTTTCCGGACCGGCGACCTTCCCCTTTGAATCCTTATCAATATGTGTCTCGATTTTGGCCCATCTCGTAGACCTTTCGATGGAATACTGACGTATCTCATCATGTATTGCTTTGCGCATTGCTGTAAAATGATCCTGGATTATGGCACATATTTCATCTTCAATCGAAGAATCGTTCATTGTGTTCATGCTCTAATACCAAGTTGTTACAATCCTAAAATCAAACTCTACGGGGAACTTGAAATCCTAGGTTCATTGAGGAGAACACACACCCTTGGGTTCGTTGAGGTGAACATCGATCCTGTGCAAAATCAAGCTCTACAGGGAACTTGATAGGTTCATTGAGGAGAACGCACACCCTAAAGTTCGCTGAGGAGAACATCGATCCTATGTTTTGGTGAAAATAGACTTCTTTTTCTCATTTCCTTTCCCCTTTTAAGTAGGGCTCACAAATACAAGAGTTCATGAGGAAGAAATTACTGTTATGCCACTATGACTACACTTAATAATAAATTAAAATATAAATTGAAATGAAAGCAAATAACTCAATAACTCAATGACTCAGCCACGATGCCTCTAAATGACTCGGCCTGCTATTGAGTCCACAACAGCTTGCATAGGCTATGTGGCCTCACACAAAAGTAATTAGGACAAAAAATGTAGCACATACTTGTATCTCTTTAGAAAGCAAATTCTACCATCAACGGGACAAAATCCAAGCAAGAACATCACAATTAGGGTACAATATACAAGATGTCACCCTTTCAGAGAAGTATGTAGAAAGTAATGTGCCTACATAGGCAACAATTGGAAGATTTCCTATAGTAGAACTCTTTAAGGGCAAAAGACTTTCATATAACTGATCTAGTCGGCAAAAGCATTAACCCTTGGATTATGATAGAAAGAAAAAAAAGAGCTTGACCTTTAACTCCAATTAGATAAGAAACTAGAAATTCTCCCTTTCTGGGATTATGCAAATGTCAAGAAGAGTGAAGAAGAACTCTTGCGAAGGTCTTAAATAGAATCTTACTACTATGACACCATGTGAAAAGTGAGAAATTGAAGAAAGAGAGAAAGAAAGAGAAAATAGGGAGAAGAGAGGAGAAGAGTGCTCAAAGCTACACTAATGGAGTTTGAAAATCATGCATCCTTTCTCTTTTAATTCACTTAAGTGATTACATATGTAAGATAGTATTAATACCCTTATAACCTCAACTTACATAACTGCTTGAATACAACTCAGAATTTAACCAAACTTGAATCATAGGTTCCTAACATGACATACAACATATAACTAACTCCAGAAGTATACACCAATAATGGAAAATAGCCAAAATACTTTAAAAACCTACATATATAAGAGAAAGAGAATGTGACAACTGAAAAATCATTGAGAACTACTAACAAAAGTTTTAAAAATAAACTAGAACATTGAAATGTTGGGAGGCAGTTGTTACCACATCCTTCCCCTATTGCAAGACCATAAAATACATAGACAATGGAATGGTGAAATTTGTTTTGCTAAAAACATTCCTTATTAGGTAAAATATAAGCACATGGTAACTAACTAATTATACTTTATGGCAATCAAAACTTACTTTAAACACAATTCTTCAGTTCCTAGTAAAATTAGCAAAAATGAGTTAAATCTCGTTGCCTAACTAATGTATAATTTTGGAGTTTGAAGGCCAAAATTTATGCCTAATACATAGATCAATAATAGTATAGCCACAAACTGATAAAAAAAATGCCAGTGTCACATAAATTTGAGTCGTCTAATGGACTTGATATGAACAACTAGATCTCCATGTATATAAAAAAATGGTAACTTTGTTCAACCAATACTAGTGTGAAAAGATGAATAAGTTAGGAGCTAGCTAGTAACAAGAACAAGCCCAACACTGTGTCTCCATGAATCATGGATATTGAAGAACAAATATGGAAAAGTCTTACAAAACCAAAATTATTATGGAAGGAGGTCTCATAGAAGAGTTTCAGTTTAAAGGTGTTTTAGTTATGTTAGTCTTCTATTTATGTTGAGTTATTTAATTATGTTAGGACTTATCTTTAAGTGTTAGAGTTTGGGTGTAATTTGGACAAGGATAGTTTAATTGTAATTAGACTCTACTACTTTCCTTTATTATAAATAGGGGTTCATGTACTCTGATTATAACAGGTCAATGAAATATTTCTCTTTTCCATAAATTCAACATGGTATAAGAGCAGGTTCTATGATTTGACTCGGTCAACCCATAGAGATAATGTGATCCATTTTTTATTTATTATCTCTAGCAGTTTAGGTTTGTATCTATCTTTTTTTCTCTTTTCAGTCCCTATACCCGTTGTTTTTTTATGTTTTCACCTCTATACTAAGATTTTAATATTATATATTATATATTGACTAAGTTTTATTTTGAGAATCGTCTTCTTCTACTTTCTTTTGTGCTATTTCTTATTTCAGAAAACTTCTATGTTGGTTTCCAACTTATTCGTCCGCATTATGGACAATGTTGTGCCAGATTTGTTTCCGTTTCTGGAGGTTGAAGACAATTGCTCATTGTTAATTTAATCCGTTGAGCAACCTTACCATATTGGTGAATATTTATTAAAGTTGCTAGGTTTTTCTCCAAAAAATCACAAAACTAAGTAGAGTTTTTTAAACAACACAGTTAGTGGAGAAGCTTAGCATGGAAGCTAAGTAATTAGATTTCTAAAATCTAATAGATAAAAACCACTCATAATAGGCTCAAGAACATTTTTCTTCATCAGGAAAATCTTGTTCCCACAAAATTATAATTTTTTTACAGAAAATCTCAACATCACTAATTTTTAACAAAGAACTTGCAAATCGACAAAATTGCCTTGGAAAACTTCTTCTAATCAGAGATGCATCAATCACGATAAATTCATAAGATGAAGACAACAATAAAATCATCTCTAAACCATCTTCTAAAGATCCGAAAAACCAAGTGCATTAAATCATAATAACAAGAATGAAAAAGTTATCTCAGTAGCTTCAATCTTGCTTCACAAAGAGCCTTCTACGAGTAGTTTTGATCATAACTTCTTAGAGCACTTTTTTTATGCGGGGATCCTTAATTTGATGCTCTGATACCATGTTGAATTTAGTACCCCATGATTGAAACCTCAAGCAAGATAAAAGAGAGAGAAGAAAAAGAGCAAAGAGACAGAGACAGAGAGAGCTTAGGTAGAGAGGAGAAGAGAGAAGAGAACAGAGAGAAAAATAGTTTAGGCAAGAGAGAAATTTTTCACGAGTTGAGAAGTAGAGATCTTGATTGAACCCTTCAACCAAGACTCCTATTTATACTATTTAAATTACACATTAAGAGATAATATAGGATCCCTAATTACATCAATCATGATTATCCAAATCTACATAAATAAAAGGAAGATAAATCGATTACATTAATCAAGGAAGATTGCCAAATCTTCCAGTGATAAGAATTCCAGCTTGTGTGATGACTCATCATGCCACTTTATGTGATCATGGTGGGTCACACCTTGTAACAAAAATTACTTTTTCTCTAAATTTCAAAGGAAGAAAAGTAGCCCTACTTTGGGGTACAGAGTCTACTCACTTTCTCAGGGTAGCTAAAAAAATACCTCTTGGGTGAATAATAGACTATACTCACATTGGATGTTGAGCACACTCCTATCCTTTGTATGTAGTGGGTCTATAGGCATTGCTCAGAAGTATAGTAATAAACTCCTCCATCACGGTGTCCCAACACAGGGCATCACCTCTCAAATGGTAGGAGTAAAAAGGTCAAATAAGGGGATAACGGGTAATGATAGAAGATAATATTATGGGGCCACCATGTACTTTCTTCTTCATCAAAATAATCAATGCTGACAACAATCAACAATAGATAAGTCCATTTTCAATAATAATGTCTCAGCTATTGGAAGATGAGCCCAAGCCCACACAACTAAGGAAGGCCCACATGTCCAAGTGTGTGGAAGATGAGCTCAATCCTACATGACCAAGGAGAAGGCCCATAGGCCCACACAGTGGTGGCATGATGGTCAATAAAGAGTCATCTCATAAAGATGACATTGAGGTAATTAGTTAATGATTTATGTCTCTTATTCACTATTACTAGGGTGAAGGGTATTCTTATAATATTAGTAATTTTGATATCTATAAATACAACTTAAGGGGGAGGGTTTGGATTAAGTCCATTACCCTATTCTTCCTCCTCTTTTTCTTCAAATTTCTCACTCTTCTCTTCTCCTCCTAAAAATCTTCTTCTTCTTCTCACTGCTTAATCCTCTTCTATGTGATTAAACATCATGAAATCCTAAGTTTCAACATGGTATTAGAGCGGGGAAATATCTAGGATGGAAAAAAAAGATGGAGAAGAAGAGGGAAAAGAAGAAGAAAAAGAAAAAGAAACACAAGGATTTTCTCATTTTCCTTTAGTCTTCTTTTACAATTCATGTTTTTCATTGCATTTTTAAATCTCTTACCATACGTTTCATATAGAAAATTATATATCATTGGAAAGATATTTGAGTCTCATTTCCAACTTAAAAAGGATCTTTCATATCATTTTTTTCTACAAAGAGAAATCGACATCTGAAGCAACAAAGGTGAAGGAGCAGAAAACTTTCGTCCAACAGCAAAAAGTTTCAACTTTCGAGCCATTTTATGCCATCAAGAATGAGACTTTATATGGAGAATTATATATAAAAAAAATATCTCCAAGTATATTTTCTTACCTATTCAACCAATTCTCAATCTGAGTTTTTCATATGGAAATATCAATATCGGAAGAGTCAATGATCCCAACTTGAAACTATTTGAAAGTAATCAAACAAGCCCTAATCAATGGAATCCTAAGTTTCAACATCAGCTAAAGAGATACAATAGTGGCAACTGAAATGGGCATGGGCCCAAATAACAAGTACTAAATAATAAAAATCCTTAAAAATGACCCATAAAATAATCTAGCGATAGTCCATCACTAAAAAGGAAATTGCACCAAATAATATGTTGGAACCAAGTAATTAGCTACCAATACTTTAAAATATTAATCCAACTGGACACAAGGACCGAGTTGAGCCGAGTCAGGTATCAGACCAATATAGCCGAATCACATAAGGAATCAGTAGAAAACTCGGGACCCGAACCCATATAAAAGAGGCAATAAGCAAATGGGCTGTGTCAGATTGATCCAGACCGAGTTGACCTGGACCGACTCGCTAGGTTAACCCGAGTGGAACACTGGTCTGAGTCGTTGGGTTACCTCGCTGAATTAAAATCAACATTTACTTGAGGGGTTAGTCAACATTGAAGTTGAAGTTGAAGTTAGACTTCAAATTCAAGGCAATGACTTAATTCAACTTCAAGTTAGGTGTTAGTGCCCCAAAATGAAAATAGAGTTCAAGTGCACTAGAAAACAGATTCCAGTGGTAGTGCCCCAAAATGAAAAATATGATGTAAACAAGAGAATGGGTAACTTTTTATAATATACTTAAATAGAACATATACCTAAACAGATAATTAACCAAAATAAACATGGTTACTATACTAATAAGTGATTTAATGTAGTATTGAAATATATTAATATACTAATTAATAAAATATTGTATTATATTAATTAGTGATTACAATTTATTATAAAATAATATACTAATTAATTATATTAATTAATGAAATACTATAGTATTAAAATAACCCTGGTTTAATTTTTTCTAACTTAGGTGTTGAATTTATGGAAAAGTGAAATACTTCATTGACATCAATAACTTGTTGTAATCAGAGTACATGAACCTCTATTTATAATAAAGGAAGGTAGTAGAGTCCAATTACAATAAAACTACCCTTGTCCAAATTACACCCAAACTTTAATAGTTAAAGATAACTTCTAACATAATTAAATAACTCAATATAGATAAAAGACAAACATAACTCAAACTAAAACTCTGCTTTGACGTGACCATAAGATAAGATACTTTTATGAGTCCTTCTTGATCTTCCAACTGTTGTGATAAGGATGCTAGCTCATTGTAATCATTGTGGGTCCTACTTCTTATGGGTTTGGACCCATCTTGTGGATCTTCCTTGGTCGTGTGACCCATCTTATAATAATCTTACATATGTGGGCCTTCCTTGGTCGTGTGGGCTTGAGCTTATCTTCCAACACTCCCCCTCAAGCTGGGGGTGAGAGAACAACATGAACTCCCAGTTTGTTGCAAATGATGTATAAAATGGCACATCTTCCAATACTCCCCCTCACGAAGTTGCATCCTTCATTGAGGCCCTGCGGCATTATATAAGTGAGAGTAAAAATCACTCCTAGCCGATAAGCCATTGCTTCATACTCCAGTCCTAATGCTGGATGTAGGGCACACTCCGTCTTCTATCGGTAGTGTGTCTATCGGCATTGCTCTGAAATGTCCACCACCATGTCCCTCCACAGGACAACGACTCTCAAATGGTAGGAGTCAAAAAAGCCATTACACTGGGGGGGGGGGGGGGGAGGGGTGGCTTTGTAGATAACGTTGATGTAATAATAAGTTCCTCCTTCATGGACTTCCAACCACAAATAATTTTAATCTTTTTGATGGGGATGAAGTTCCTCCGTCATGGACTTCCAACCAAAATTAATTTTGATCTTTTTGACGGGGATGAAGTTCCTCCATCATGGACTCCCAACCACAAATAAATTTGATCTTTTTGACGGGGTAAAATAATGATGACATGAGGCCACCTCTTCTTCAATAATAATGTCCACAAAGAGACATAATAGTTGAAGCTATATATAACACATATAACACGAACCAAATAATAAACTTTGTAAAAGAACCCATGAAATAATCCGATATAAAAATTTCTTCTTCGATGCACAAGCTTCATCTTTTGTGCTCCCTCTTTCTTGAATATTTTGGTCACATAAAATTATCCACAACATAAGAAATAAAATACCTCTTTCTTGTACTTCTTCTACTTCTCCCCCTCAAGTTGGGAGGTAATGGTAGTGATCCCAGCTTGAACCAAATATCATAGATGTAGCAATAAGCCAAAATAACAAAGATGTATAAATAAGCCCTCAAACCAGGGAGAAGGGAGATATTTTCCTGATACATCAACTCAAAAAGTGACGCAAAAAATTGGCATAAATTCGGATTTTTCAATACAACAGAATACCAGCATGACCTTGGATTTTTCCAATTCGAATATATCTTTCAATATAGATCAGATTGACATGAATTTTTTTCCTTCAGAATGTAGACTTAAATACCTTTCATCCAAGTCTAATCTTAATGTCATAAAGTATAATTTTTAGAAGATAAATAATCTGATATATTTTGGTCTCTGTCATCTGGCCGAACTAAATACTGTTTCTCTTGTTTTTCCATAATGACCATTGACTCTTCAAAGATTAATATCTCATTATAAATAGATCATAAAGAGGATTGGTTGAATAGGTAAAAAAAATAGACTTACGTATATTTCATTTGATATATAATTCACAATATAATGTTTCTTTCTTGATAGCATAAAATACCTCAGAAGTTGAGGTTTTCTGGTGTCGGTTGAACCTATTTTGCAATCTGACCTTATCTGCTTCAAATATCGATTTCTCTTTGTAGATAACTGAGATAAAAAATTGGTTGAATAGGTAAAATAATAGACTTAAAGATATTTCTTTATACTATCTATATATATATCTCCATATAACATCTAGTTCTTGATAGAAAAAAATACCTCAGAACCTAAAGCTTTATGCTGCTGCTGCTCGAACCACTTTTGCAATCATACCTTCGCTCATTAAAATATCGATATCTCTCTGTTGATAACTCTGATTGGAACAAATAATTTTTATTTGGAAATTAAACTCAAATATCTTTCCCAAAATATATAATTTTCAATATGAAAAACTCTGTATAGATGAAAGAAATGCAAAGAAAACTACGGGTATAGTGACTGAAAAATAACTACGAACCTAGACCTAGGGTTTAGGGTTTAGATAAAGGGATCACATTACCTCTGTGAGTTGACCAAGTCAACTCACAAAACCTGCTCTAATACCATATTGAATTTATGGAAAAGTGAAATACTTCATTGACATCAATAACTTGTTGTAATCAGAGTACATGAACTTCTATTTATAATAGAGGAAGGTAGTAGAGTCCAATTACAATAAAACTACCCTTGTCCCAATTACACCCAAACTCTAACGCTTAAAGATAAGTCCTAACATAATTAAATAACTCAATATAGATAAAAGACAAACATAACTCAAACTAAAACTCTTCTTTGATGCGACCATAAGATAAGATACTTTTGTGAGTCCTTCTTTATCTTCCAACTGATGTGATAAGGATGCCAACTAATAGTAACCATTGTGGGTCCTACTTCTTATGGGTTTGGACCCATCTTGTGCATCTTCCTTGGTCGTGTGGCCCATCTTATAATAATCTTAGATATGTGGGCCTTCCTTGGTCGTGTGGGCTTGAGCTTATCTTTCAATATTAGGAAATATTAAATCAACATTGTCGTCTTCCTCATAGAGCCGAGAATGGTAGGGAGACAACGGCGAAGGACGTGGCGCTCTGAAGGTACACCGAGAGGGAGAAGAAAGGGAGGTCGAGAGGCTCTACGATGGAGCGATAGCAGGCAACTGCAACGGAGGCTGAGAGGGAGAAGAGTGGGAGAAAAAACTGAAGGGGAGGAAGACCGAGTGGGAGAAGAGACGAAGGGAGACGAAGCCAAGAGGAAGAAGAGAGCGGTAGAAAAAAATTGGGGGAGGAAGGCCAAGAGGGAGAAGAGAATGCGAGAGAGAAAAAAAATTCGTCTGGGGAGGAAAGACACGTCCCAAAAATTTGCTTCAAGTGAATGATTTGAGATTTTGGGCTGAATCAGGATTCCACGATTTTAGCATGAGACGATTACTTGTCTTTTTCAGATGACGGTGCCGTTGGTGCACCACTAACGGCCTAATTGACTACATAATACGTGTGAACTTCATTTCAACTTCATTGTTGACTAACCCCCCCTAAGGATCAAATTCATAAATATCCCATCATCTTCCCGCTCGCTCTTGAACAGAATGGGGCAATAGCGTGACAGTGATGGAAAATAGCTAGGTGATAATTTGGTGGGATCAATGGTTGTCATCTTTGGCCTCCAAAAAGAGAAAAAAAGTTGTCTTGGAAGACCGGTACGAAGTCCGTCGTCCCTGAAATGGTAGAAGAGTTTTCGAAAAAAGGTTTGTTGCCTTTTGAACAAATTTGTGATATTTTCAAACAGTGGAAGATAAAATATTTTTGGAATCAGAAGATCAATCAAGATATTGGCAGCTCGAATCGATTCAAACCAACAAGAGTTTTCGTCCAGAGTCGTGGCAAATAGCCAGAACCATGCCCAAAAAATTGGATTTCCTTGGATTTTGACAACAACTTCCTGAACTTGATTATAAGCAAAGAATATCGAGTCGAGATTCTACTCAATCACCGATGCAAATAATCTCACAGATATACTTTAGAATGAGATATTATGCCAACTAGAGAATATTGTTATTAATAGATTCAAAAAATCAATTGTTGGAACTAGAGACTGAAATTTTTCACAATAGTGCAATGAAGGTCTTTAGAATTGAATTAATCCTGCCAACAAGTTTTTGGCTGAGTTTTTTGGAACAGCTGAGCCATCTGCTGAAACAATGATACATAGACTAACAAACGTTCGATCGGAGCTGATTGGAATTGATTCTGGTAGACATCATTTCTGGACAAACGTTTGATCGAAGCCACAAGCTCCCCTGCTCTTTCCTTCCTCGTTCAAGCTTCACGGAAAAGGATTCGTGAAGCTTCTTCGAATGCCCTATATCATCTTTAGATTTTATTATTGTCGACATGTCTCAGGTGGATAACCACAACTCATAAACAGCCAAGTGCACTCGTACTGAGGGAAGTCATTGAGAAGATGATTGGAAGTGTCCCAAGTTAATCATTTTATCATGAGAAATGGTTTCTCATAAGGGTGGTCTCAAACTACTACCAGTTGCAACTATTTTGAAATTGCAACTCCCTCGGTAACACGATGCCATTAATACCTTGATGGAAGGTTGGCAAAGTTAAGGTTTTTGATAAAGTTTTGGTCCCCTATCTCGTCACTCAATCACCCTTCAGTTTAGCCATCACCTAGAGTGTTCAGATATTGGAAGTGCCAAACAGAGGGAACAAAGACTTACAGAATCTAAAGCGTAAGGAAGGAGGTATGATCTTTGCTTCCGTTTACATTTATATGATGAATTCATGACATTAGAACTTCATACATATTTAAGTCTTATAGTTGGTATCAGAGCAGACCTCTGATCCAGTGTTTCGATTCCAAGAATGAGTATTTTCTGTGTGCTCTCTGTATGAGAATTGCGCTCACCGCTTGTGACAGCCGTGGCTCTCACATTGGTAAAAAAGCGTCAGAGAAAGACACAGCACCAACCCCGGTGAGCATTCTGAAAGGCATCCCGACGTCGACATCGTATAAAAAAAACTGGTGCCGATAGTGTTTGTACAGGACTGACAGCGGCTCTCTTGAGTCGGCGTAAAGCGTAGGAGACGCAGCACCGACACCGACGACCATTCAGATAGGTTTGTCGGCATAGACGACTTTAAGGAATGCCGATGAACCTTAGTTTCTACCTGCTGGTGGAGGTTGAAGACGACCTCTAGCTCACAAAAACTGGTTAATTAAAACCATAAGGTATTTTGGTAAATACTAGCAAGTTGGTTCAGGCTGAGTCGTTTGTGACTCACCTTTCCTACTTGGCAACCACATCTAAGGCAGGGGTGACTCGGTGAAAAAAAAAGGCACGTGTTGGCTCTGACGAGTTGAAGCTCTCTCGCGTCGCCGTGAAGCGTAGGAGATGTAGCGCTGACACCGACGACCACTCCGACATGTTTGTCGGCGTCGACGACTTTAAGGAACACTGGCGAACCTTAGTTTATGCCCGCGGCTGCGTGCAGAAACTGGTTAATTAAAACCATAAGGTATTTTGGTAACTACCGACGAGTTGGTTCGGGCTGAGTCGTCTGTGACTCACCGTTCCTACTCAGCAACCGCGTCTAAGGCCGGGGCAACTCGATAGACAAAAAAAAGGCACGGGTCGATTCGGACGAGTTGAGATGGTGTGAGCCACCCGACGGACAACCGAGCCGACTTCGTACTAAAATTTGACTTGCGCCAGCGGGATTCGAACCCGCGCGCTGGTAAGATCTTCGGCGCCAGTGACCATTGGGCCACTGGCCGTCGCCTGTTATGCATATTGAAATTTTTATATTTATTTCCTATTACAGTTCTATGCATTTTTTGGCATATATTTAATAGCATGAAATTAAAGTTATGTAATTGTTTTATGCATTTTTGGCATATATTTAAATCCATGAAATTAAAGTTGTGCATAATATTATAGTTTTTAACTATGCATATATTATGAGAATATTTTGTGCATAATGATAACATGTTAGTGTAAGTTAAAATTATGCTATTCTCATACATTTATGAGATTTAATATCTAGTGATCCATATAATTTTTATTAATTAGAGAGTTGCCATAACATCTTTAATTTAATAAAAATTATATATTATGATTAGGATCACATAAAGAATATTAGACATTAATTGTAACTAATTTTACTTGATATAATAAATTTTATCCCACAAGAATTTTTATTACATTTGAGTTTAGTAGTTAGGATAAAATATCAAGTTATTCATAATTTACCCACATGAATTATGAATTCATAAATAATTTGATAGTTTTATCATAAATAAAAAGTAGATATTAATTTTAATTAATTATACTCAATATAATAAATTTTATTCCACATGAATTTTTATTATATTTGAGTATATGAATTAGGGCAAAATATCAAATTATTCATAATTTACCACTGGAATTATGAATTCATAAATAATTTGATAGTTTTATCATAAAATTTACTCTTAAAGAATATTGAATCTGCTTGAATTAAAAAATATTTAGCCCACATGCAATATTTTTTATGTCAATAGATTCAATTTTTAAGCATGATTTACATTGGTAAAGCATGATATTTTATTCAGACCTCAGTTTTAACATAAGCATATAATTTGTAATTTTATGCAGTTGTACAGCCTGCACATTTCTCTGATACTCGTTGTGATATCCCTGATCTTAAGGGAGATAACTATAAGGTCTGGAAAGAGAGAATACTTCTTCATTTAGGGTGGATGAACATAGACTATGCTATTAGAAAAGATAAACCACCAATAATTACCTGATACTAGCACTGCAGCTGAAATCACACTTTCCTAAACGATGAGAGCGATCTAATCGCCTCAGTGTAATGTTCATTAAGACTAAAATTGTTGCTGGTATTTGTGGTTTTGTTGAGCAGCATGAAAATGTCAAAGACTTGTTGAAAGTCATTGATGAACAATTTGTCACTTCAGATAAGGCATTAGCAAGCACCCTAATCATGAAGCTCTCATCCCTAAAGCACACCAGTATGAGAGGTGTGCGCGAGCACATCATGCAAATGAGGGATATTGCGGCTCAATTAAAAATACTCGAGGTTGAAATGTCAGAATCTTTTCTAGTGCACTACATCCTGAATACCCTTCCGCACCAATATGAACCCTTCAAAAACTCATACAACACACATAAAGATAAATGGTCAATTAATGAACTTTTGACCATGTGTGTTGAAGAGGAAGGGAGACTGGTGATGGAACAAGAATAAAGTGCAATGTTGGCAACACATGGAAAGGATAAAGATGATCCAACCTCATTTGTTTGTGAAGAATCTAATATGGTTAATGTCAATTTTAATACATGGTGGATTGATTCTAGATCAACAATCCACATTTCAAATTCCTTGCAAGGTTTACAAAACCTAAGGAAACCAGTGGGAAGTGAGCAAAGCATCTTCTCAGGAAACAAGATGAGCTCACATGTGGAAGCTATAGGAACTTGCTATTCAATTTTAAGTAGTGGCTTTGTTTTAAAATTAGAAAAGACCTTTTATGTTCCAAGTTTCTCCAGAAACCTGATTTTAGTTTCAAGGCTTGTACCTTATGAATATTCTTTTAATTTTTCATACTCATCTTTCAGTTTATATTATAAATCTGATTGTGTTGGGAATGGTACATTGTCTGATGGTCTTTATAGCATTAATTGACATAACAATGCCACTTACGATTCAATGCATGCTCACACTGGTAACGAAAGAGGTGTTATTAATGAGGATTCCTCTACATTATGACACCGGAGATTAGGTCATATCTCTATAGATAGAATTAAAAGATTAGTGAATGAAGGGGTACTTAATACTTTGACTTTTACTGATTTTGATGCTTGTGTAGACTGCATTAAGGGAAAGTAGACTAATAAGTCAAAGAAAGGTGCCAATAGGAGTTCAACCATATTAGAGATCATACATACTGATATATGTAGTCCAGACATGGACTCACATGGTCAGAAATACTTCATCTCTTTATAGATGATTATTCACGATACATGTATCTCTACATGCTTTATAACAAGAATGAAGCATTAGATGCCTTTAAGATCTTTAAGGCTGAAGTAGAGACATAATGCGGTAAGCAAATTAAGATCGTGAGATCAAATAGAGGTGGATAATACTATGGTAGATACACAGAGAATGGACAAGCACCTGGGCCATTTGCAAAGTTTCTTCAAGAAGATGGGATTGTTGCCCAATATACCATGCCTGGTTCACGGGACCAAAATGGTGTAGCAGAAAGAGGAAACCAAACATTATTAGGCATGGTGCGAAGTATGCTTAGTAACTCCAATCTTCCTACATCCTTGTGGGTTGAAGCACTTAAGACGGCAATGTATATATTAAACCGAGTTCCAACCAAGGTTGTTCCAAAAATGCCATTTGAATTATGGAAAGGTTGGAAACCGAGTTTGAGACATATGCGCGTTTGGGGATGCCCGTCTGAAGTGAGAATTTATAATTCACAAGAGAAGAAGCTGGACCCAAGGACTATTAGTGGGTATTTCATTGGATATGTTGAAAGGTCCAAAGGTTACATATTTTATTGTCCATCTAACAACACTAGGATTACGGAATCAAGAAATGCAAAAATTCTTGAAAATGACTTGATCAATGGGAGGAATCCAACTTGGAACATAGTTTTTGAGAAGGATCATTCAGAATCTCAACCTTCCACCTCAAGTGATAGATTGGTTATTGTTCACAACATCCCTCAAGTAAAAACTGGTGTTGAACAATCAATCATTGAAGTTCCACAAAATACTGACGACAGTCCAGTAGATCAGGTATTTCAAGAGTTGCCAAGCACTTTTGAACAACTAGTTGAACCACATACTTCTCAGGAATATGATGGTACAACATTAAGAATATCTACTAGACTAAAGAGATCAGCAATTCTTGATGATTATGTTGTGTATCTGCAAGAATCTGACTATAAGATTGGAGCCGAAAATGATCCCAAGTTCTTTTCACAAGCCATGAGTTGCAAAGAATCAAAATTATGGTACAATTCCATGAAGGAAGAGATGAATTCTATGAAGAGTAATGGAGTCTGGGATCTTGTTGAGTTGCCTAGTGGATTTAAAGCCATTGGATGTAAATGGGTCTTTAAGACAAAGAAAGACTCATTAGGCGACATTGAGAGATACAAGGCGAGACTCGTTGCTAAGGGATTCACATAGAAAGAAGGAACCCATTACACGGAAACATTTTCTCCTGTATCTAAGAAAGATTCCTTACGCATTTTTTGGCATTAGTAACCCATTTTGACTTAGAGTTGCAACAAATGGATGTGAAAACAACATTTCTCAATGGAGATCTAGAGGAGGAAGTTTACATGAAACAACCTGAAGGGTTCCCCTCTAGTGAAGGTGAGCAATTGGTTTGCAAGGTAAAAAAATCCATATATGGATTAAAACAAGCATCCCGCCAATGGTATTTGAAATTCCATAATGTAATTTCTTCATTCAGTTTTGTAGAAAATATTATGCATCAATGTATATGCCAAAAGGTCAGTGGGAGTAAAAAAAAATTCCTTGTTTTATATGTGGATGATATTTTGCTAGCAACCAATGATAAGGGTTTTCTGCATGAGGTGAAATAATTTCTCTCTAGAAATTTTGATATGAAGGATATGGGTGAGGCATCTTATGTCATTGGCATTAAGATTCATAGAAACAGATTTTGAGGTATCTTAGGTCTATCTCAGGAAACTTGTATTAATAAAGTTTTAGAGAGATTTCGGATGAAGGATTGTTCACCAAGTGTAGCTCCCATTGTGAAGGGTGATAGGTTCAATTTGAACCAATGGCCGAAGAACTACCTTGAAAGGGAACAAATGGAGGACATTCCATATGCTTATACTGTTGGAAGCTTAATGTATGTTTAAGTCTGCACAAGACCTGACATTGCATTTGCTATAGGAATTGTTGGGACGATATCAGAGTAATCCAGGGTTAGACCACTGGAGAGCTACAAACAAAGTAATGAGGTACCTTCAAGGAACCAAAGACTACATGCTAATGTATAGACAGACGGACAATTTAGAAGTAACTAGCTACTCAGATTCTGACTTTCCTAGGTGTATTGATTCTCGAAATCAACATCAGGATACATTTTCTTGATGGCCAGTGGAGTTATACCATGGAGGAGTGCCAAACAGACTTTGACTGCCATGTCCACTGTGGAAGTTGAATTAGTTTCCTGTTTTGGGGCTACTTCACATGATGTATGGCTTAAGAGTTTCATTTCTAGGCTTAGAATTATGGATTCTATCTCTAGGCCAGTGAGAATATATTGCGACAATTCAGCTACTGTTTTATGGCCAAGAACAACAATAGTGGAAGTCGAAGTTAACACATCAACATAAAGTATTTGGCCATAAGAGAACGTGTTAAAGAAAAGAAAGCGGTCATTGAGCACGTAAGCACTAAATTAATGATAGCAGATCCTTTGACTAAGGGCATGACACCATTTAAATTCAAGGATCATGTTGTGAATATGGGACTTGGTTCCATTATGTAATTTTTCATTGTATGAACAATGTTATTTCAGTGAAATTCTTAATTATTGTGATGTTTTTTCTCATATTTATGTGCACCTTAATTTTGAGAAAATTCATCTATGTTGGACCCAGAGTAAACAAACATAGTAATACAATGAAGATAATACTGGTTGTTATTAGAGGACCTATCGCCATGATTCATGTATTTATTACTTCAAAAAATGAAATTTCACCAATTAAAACCACACCCATCTATCCTAGATCTTTAATTTCAATGTTTCTTGCTCCTTAATTAAATATGCCAAAAATCAAAAAGAGATACCAAATTCCAGAAATCAAACAAATTAAATATTCAACTCAAACCTCCAATTTAGTTATCCCAACTTACACTTAACTGGTCAAACGTAAATGGGAGAAACCATGTAATTTAATTACTTAGAGATCCCAACTTACAATCAACTGGTCTCCTCTTCCCTTCCTTCTCCCTCTCTGACGTTTCTTTCTCTTTTTTCTTCCACTCTCTCTCTCTCTTCTATTAAACTCTCTCAAAACTTCTCCCTCTCACTCCTTACAACTTAACATTCAGTGTTTAAGCCAGTCCTTTTTCCTTAGGTGAATTTTAAAACATTAAGAAAGTTATCAACCTTTGTAATTCATAAGAGTACCCCACTCATAGATATCATGAGAGAAGATGTAGTCTAAATTTGAAACTTAATGTAAAAATTATGACTCATAAAAAAAATTATTTGATGTGGGCTAATAGAATATTGAAGGAAATAGAATGAAGAGTATGATAACTAAAAGTGCAAAAAGACTGCAAAACATTCTCACCACATATGATAAGTCATGACCCCACCAAGCCAACCACATAATTTTACATAAGTATGAACAAAGCCAACCCTGCAATTCATTCTCACCATGTATTAAGCACTAAGACACTTCACCACCTCAACCAGAATCAGATTTACACTATAATTTCTATAAAAAATTGGAGTCATAGGAAAAATAGAAAGGATTAGATGAGAATAATAATAAATTTTTTCAAGAAAAAAAAAAGATTTAAGCTGAAGACTTGAAGAACTAGAATAAAAGTGTCATAGAACTTGCTAGAGGGTAGCCATCCAATTTCCAAAACTTGGCCTAAAGTGTGAATTGGAGCATTATAATATCAAATATTTTTTTAAAACTGTGTTTTAAATAATTACGCAAGTGTTTTAGAAAAATCTATTAAACATTTTTCACATTCTCATTTGGTTTTCAAAAAAACGATGAAAATGATGGATTGGTCATGATTTTAAACTATTGGTAGCAAGAATGTAACAAACCTTTAGCATAATGATTGTTCAATCATTTGGTTTAAATTATCTATCGATAAACTATAAGGCCGCAAGGCAATCTTATAAACAATGATGAAACAACCTTTACGAAGAATGATTGATCAACTAGAATGTTACTGGTCTCTTTAAAGTGGTTGATTGATTATTAGTTGATCAGTAGGCTACGAAAATTCAAATATTAGATATATTGGAAGGGATTGATCGATAATGCAAATGAAATAATTGATCAACGCTATCCAGCTATCTTAGTAGACTTTTCTCCAACACTTCACAATGGCTAGTTTCTCTTTTGAGGTTATAAATAAAGGCCCTACGTGTGTCCTCAAACATCCAAGAGCCTTCAATTACCTACACAACCTTCAAAGTTTTTGCCCTTATTTTTCATCTTGTTTTGAAAAGAAAAGTATTTTTCTTGCTTATTTTCAATCCTTTTCAACTTTTCTTGCAATCTTTTCTTCATTCCAAGTTCCGCACAAATTCCACATTTATATTAATTGTTCTTAAAATATTTGTAAGCTCATTGAGTCTTACTAACAATGTAGCTATTGCTCTATGGAAGGGTGTAGTTAGACCAATGATAAAATCATGTTGGCATCCATTATTTTGGTGATAAGAAAATAGATAGCTTGAAAATGTGTTACTAATAGTGCTATTGGTGTATGTTAGAGACATGCCTTCCAACACAAATTTATGTAGTCTATGGCAAAGCTTAAAACAAGATGATGACCAATCAAGTTACCAAGTCAAGACCCAAAGAAAAAACTCATTGAAGATTGTTGTTGTGAAGAAAAAATTACACAAAGAAAAAGTTTGAAGAGTTGAAGACCTAGATTCCAAGCATAATAGAAAATTTCAATAACCTAGCTATGTAAGAGGTCAGCCAACCAATCTCCAATTCTTAAGTACATATATGTTGGAGTATAAGACATGCATACTCTTTCCAAAACCATGTTTTCAAATTTCATTTAAATGTTTTTAGAACCTTTAAATCAACAATGTTTTGGCCTTAGTCATGTTTTGCACTTAATTTTATATATAGAAAAACCACATGGTTGGCAACAACCTTCTACATAAAGTTTGATTCATCAACCTATGTTGGCATGATCAATCAACTAGTATGCAAACAGGCAGGTTTATAAAGTGTGATCAATCAACCCTCTTGGGTATGATCAATTATACAAATTGTTGGATGAAAAAGTTCTAAAGTATGATCGATCAAACCTATCCAAGCTTGATCAATCAACTGAAATCCTTTCAAGCCAATGTATAAAGCTTGATTGATCAACTCACTAGGAATGGTCAATCACAATGCTAAAAATATAGCCATTGGGGTTCGATTGATTGGCCATATATTTCTATTGATCGATCAACCCTGTGTACAACTTTTTCTAAAGGATTAAAAAACGACTACTTGGCTAGGAATCATATATAAAAGCTCCCCAAACTCAAGGAGGAGCATTTACTGAGTATATATTCACATACTAAACCTTCAAAAAATTATTTTTGTGCTTCAAATTCTGATTTTACTCTTTTGAAGAGAAAAAATTGAAATTTGCCTAAATCTTTCAACTTCTCTTCACATTCATGACATTCAAAGTTCCATTAAGTTCCACACATTTCATTCCATATGCTTAAAAAATAGAAAATTGGATCTCACTATGAGAAATATTATCTCACAAACTGAAAGGTGTAAGCTTCATTTTTTTCTTTTGTATTTTAACTTTTCTTCATAAGAGGTTCTCAAGTACTTTGAAAGCTAGAATAATTACCATTATAGAGCCTTGAATGTAGAAAGTGTTGAAGAGCAGGTGTGGAAGAGTCTTACATGACTCTCACAACAAGAAATCTCACAAAGCCAAAATTACTAGGGTGGAGTCTAAGACGAGTCTCGAAGGAGGACTCATAGAAGAGTCTTAGTTAAAGGTATTTTAGTTATATTAGTCTTTTAATTATTTTTATTTGTTTAATTATTGTAGGATTTATCTTTTCAGTGTTAGAATTTAGGTGTAACTGGGACATGGGTAATTTAATTATAATATGATTCTATTTATTTCCTCTATTATAAATAGTGGCTCATTGTAGTTAGGTAAAAACAAGTCAATGAATTTTTTATTTTTTCATAAATTCAACTTGGTATCAAAGTGGGTTCTATGAGTTGACTCAGTCAAGCCATATAAACAATGTAATCCCTTTTTGGTTTATCATCTCAAGTAGTTTAGGTTTGTATTCCACTTTTTTCATTTCTTGCATGTCCTAGTACATATTGTTTCTTAAGCATTTTCACCTCCATAATGAACTTTTCATATTTAAAATTATATATTGACGTAAATGTCAGTGATTTTTATTTAAAACACAAAAAGATTTTTGGAAATTGGTTCCTTCTATAAAGAGAAATTGATATTTAAAGTAGCAAAGGTTAGATAGCAACAGAGGTTCAAATAGCAAAAAAAACTTCAATTTTTAGGCTTTTTATGCCATTAAGAAAGAAAATTTATATGGAAACTATATATCAAAATAAATATCTATAAGTCTATTTTCTAACCTATCAAACCAATTCTCAATCTGGATTTTCTAGAGGGAGATATCTATATCAGAAGAGTGAATAGTCATGTAGGGCAAAGAATAAATAGTACTCGATTCAACCAAATTGCAAAGTCCAAAATCTACCAGATTTTTCTCTCATACTTCATGAAAGAATATTATACTTTAATGAAATATTTCAAATTCTAATTTTAGGAATAAATTTCATGCCAATCTAATCTATATGTGAGGAGATTCTCATTGGAGCCGGCAAGGGTCATGCTATAGAACGAAGAAAATAAAGTGGTAAGAAAAGGATTAAAGAATGAAGTTTTTTATGTCAAATTAGGTGTAACATTAAATCTCTTTGATTCTAGTTTCTTGAGTAACAAACATTTTTTTATTCTGTGCTATATTGTGGGAGATATCAATATTATTAGTAAAGGTCAATTCTGCAAAAAATCTCTCCTTTTCCTTTTTTTTCTTTCTTATTATCTTTCTATGCATTAATGTGAATTGAGTTTCCTTTCCTATTGTCTCTCCTATATTGATTTTTTTAGAAAATTTTCTCTTTTAATCAATCATTTTTTGTCAATCTTAATCATTCCATGATCTGCTTGTTCAAGGTTCCTACTTCGATGTTGTTTTAATTTTGTCCTTTAGTTACTTGATTGTGTATTTTTTTCATTGTAATCTTTGAAAAATTATTTTCTCTCCCCCAAAAGCCATACTTGGTCAATTTTTTTAAGTTATTTCATTTCTACTGTTATAGTGTCCCCTAGTGTTTTCTTAAAGGTCACAATATAGTTTCATTTGGAAATATGACTGTTGCATAATCGCATCGTTCTCGTTTGTTAATTTTCAGGACTCCATGGATTTATCTCATGGAGAAAAAAAAAAGAGGGACACATTGGGAAAAAATAGGAGAAAAAAGAGATGATGGACTTATTGTCCTAACCCTTCCCCTGAAGCTCAATTTATAGATTTATGAACCTACAATATTACAATTATGCTCCTAGAACTTAACCTAATTACATCAATGACTTCTCTATGAGATGACTCTTTATTTATTATCCTGCCATCACTATATAGGCGAGTGGGTCTTCTCCTTGGTCTATGGGTCTTGGGCCCATCTTCCACATCTCTTTGGATGTGTGGGTGTTGAGGGCTCAATAGCACACCAAGTCACCCAAAGGAGGCACCAATGACTCACTGAACTTATTGCTTTTAAATTTCATATTTATATTACTTTAAGTATGTTTTTCATTAATTATGTAATGAGCAAGGACGTAGGGGCATAATTGTCAGTTTTACCCCTAAAACACCTATGACGTCAAACCCTATTTAGAGGGTAAAAAAAAGAGAAAGGGAAAGTCTTGAGTTAGGTTAAACAGGGTTTGGAGTTCTCCTTGACAAGCTCTAGGGTTGGGAGGTCTCCTTGACGAGCTCCAAGTATAGTCTCTCTTGATTTTGGGTTTATTCTTCATCTTTTTGAATTCTGGTTTGCATTGATATTATTCAAGCTAAGGGAGAGAGACTTGAGAGACTATTTTCTGAGTTCAAGAAGAGGCTTTAGCCCCTTCCACGTTCACGACAGTAAGAGATAGTTGATCTCTTTCATTCCGAGCAAGAAAGGGAGTTCCTTGAGTCCATAAATGTGAAGCACATTCAAAGGAGGTTGCTTTAGCCTCTAACCGAGCAAGGTAGGGTTAGGAAGGCCTAACCCCTCATACGTGAACAACAACAACCTTTCTAGAGGGTCTCTACCCTCTTGGACATGAGCAGCAAAAAGGGTCTAACCCTTCCTGGCCGAGAACAGCAAGATAAGTCTTCTTTTAACCAAGAAGACTAAGAAAAGGAAACTCCTTTTTAATCTTATCGAGAACAGGTACTAAAAGGAGGTTCTTTTCTTCATCACCGAGATCAAGAACCCTAATATAGTGCTGGATTCACAATTATCTCGCCAAGTTACTAGATCCATGGCTAGGGACCATAAAAATATGGTATCAAAGCAGTGTAACACTGTGGAGAATATCATTAATGATTTAAGGGAATTGGTGCTCAGAGGTCAGCAGGCACAAGCAGAGATTGACAGAAAAGTTGTTCAACTCATGGAGCAAATTCTAGGTAAGAATATTCAGATTGAGAGACTTTTTGGGATGATGGGAAATATGACGACTAGAAGGAACTCAATTCCGAAACAAAGAGGAGAGGACAACTTGCACAATAGAGGGTGAGATCAGTTTGATGGGCACACTAGTTTTCCTGGCCAGATTGGTAACTTCAACCAGGGAGGAGACATCATACCAAGGTATACAAAACTTTATTTTCCTACTTTTAATGGGTCAGAAGACCCTTTGATTTGGTGACATAGGCGCAAAACAAAATTATCCATCAAAGAATATCAGCTAATGATATGGTAGGGCTGGCTGCTTTCCACTTGCTTGGGGAAGCACAACTTTGGTTTCAGCAAGTTAAGTTGGATAGATTAGTGCTGGATTGGGAAGAGTTTACAGAATTATGCACTATATGATTTGGTCCTCCAACCCACAGCAACCCCTTGGGGGATTTCATGTTGTTATGACAAACTTGTCCAGTGGAGCTCTATCATAAATAGTTCCAGGAAAAATGGGCAAGAGCTAGCCGGATGGTTTGCATAGACCAGCAGACCAATTTATTTACAGCGGGCCTTAATGAGTCATTACGGTTAGAGGTGGAGCTACATGCACCTGCTAACTTAGCTTGAGCAATGAATCTAGCTCGTGCACTAGAACTTCGACAAAAAGTTCAAAATAGGAGGCCAGCTTGGCAAGGGGACAGGAAAAATTCCACTAGCTGACAAGGGAGGCGAAACACTAATACTCAACTAGCTTCTCAGGTAAGGCAACAAGTCAGAAATCATCCCAGTATTAATCCTACAGTAGATATACGACCCAACAACCCACCCGCCTAATATATTTGGAAATTAACTAGTAGGGAGATTGCTGAGTGCAGAGCAAAGAACTTATGTTACAATTGTGATGAAACATATAGGACAGCCCATCAGTGTAAACGGTTGTTCTGGTTAGAGGTCGATGAAATCACAGAAGATATCCCAAAACCACTACAGATTGAAACTATTGAGGAGGATTCACCAGAAATCTCTCTCAATGCCATTACAGGACAGAAATCCGCAAAAACGATGCAAGTCCGCACTCGAGTGATGGACCAGGACCTTGTCAGCCTTGTGGATTCGGGAAGTACACATAATTTTCTTAGATGGACCGTTGCTCAACATTTTCAACTTCAGACACTTCCACACTCAACAACAACTCTTTCGGTTGCCAATGGAGAAAAAGTTGCTAGCTACAACATCAAAAAAAAAGTTAAGTTTTCAATCTGTACGACTTTCTTTCATACTGAAATTTTTGTCATACCTCTAGCTGGGTTCGATATGGTTTTGGGTATTAAATGGCTACAAACACTCGGCCCTATTTTATGGGATTTTACTACTTTAATTATGAGTTTTTTCAATGGGCATTTCTGTGTTCATTATCGGGAATTGAATACCCAAACTGTGATAGATAAGTTCCCTATTCCGATGGTGAAGGAGCTTTTAGATGAATTGCACGGTTCTCATATATTCACCAAATTGGACCTGCACTCGGGATATCATCAGGTTCGAATGCACCCTTACGACATCGAGGAAACGGCTTTTCACACTCATCATGGCCACTTTGAATTTGTGGTCATGCCATTTGGGTTATCCAATGCCCCATCCACATTCTAGGCATTAATGAACGAGGTATTCCGCATCTATCTTCACAAATTTTTACTTGTTTTCTTTGATGACATACTCATTTACAGCCAGTCTAAACATTAGCATTTAGAGCATTTACGGTTGGTATATGAACTATTGCATGCTCATCAATTATAAATAAATAAATCAAACATGTGGCCTATCTCGGCCATATTATTTCACATGATGGAGTCACAATGGATTCCGAGAAAATTCAGGCAATTTCTGATTGGCCGCAACCTATGAATACCTTAGCTTTGCAAGGGTTTTTGGGATTGGCAGGTTATTACATGAAATTTATCAGAAACTATGGACCGATTGCTGCACCATTGATAAATCTCCTCAAGAAAAATTCCTTTATTTGGAATGAGCAGGCTACCCAGTCTTTTTCATATCTCAAATTAGCTCTTGCATCCGCACTAGTTCTGCAACTTCCCAATTTTGAGGAGTTATTTGAGGTCGAGTGTAACGCATTAGGTGGGGGAATTGGAGCCGTTCTACAACAACACTATCACCCTATTCCATATTTTAACCGATTGCTGGTAGTACGACATCACAAATTGCCAGCATATGAATGCGAGTTAATCGGGTTGGCCAAAGCGGTACAACATTGGCACCCGTAATTATGGTGTCATGCATTTCTTATTCAGACTGATCATTATAGCCTCAAATATTTACTGGAGCAGCGCCTCACGACTTCTCCTCAACAACACTAGATAAGTAAATTGCTGGGATTTGACTTTACAGTGGAATACTACGCCCATAGATTAAACAAGGCAGCCGATGCCTTGTCCCAACGGTTGGAGACTGTTGGAAGATGGGCTCAAGCCCACAAGCTCAAGGCTAGAAGCCCGCACATCAAAGGAGTGGCAAAGTGGTTATTTATGGTATGTTCCATAAGGATGGCATAAAGATGTAAATACATTATCTTAATATATCTTTTAATCTATTGAATTGTAACCCTAAGGACTTTGTAACACTATAAATAAGAGCATTGGCTAAGAGGTAAGGCATTCAAGCCTTTTCCACTCTTTGGAAAAACTTCCAGCCACCCTCTCTTCTCCTTTGATGCATTCTCTCCTTCCCTTAATCCAAACTCTCCTCTCTAATGTCCTTCTCCTTTCTCCCTCTTCTCTCTCTTCTCTCCTTCTTCTTCCACGTTAACCTTGAGTCTTTCTCATGGGGACCTAACTTCTACATGGTATCAGAGCTTGGAGGTTAGGATCCCTATTCAAGTAGTTATGTCATCCATTCAAGAAGTTGTGTATAGAAGGAGTTCTACCATGAAGAGATAGATAAAATCTTGTTTTTTTTTTGCATATTCTCTCTTTACGGTTTCAATTTTTTTCTCTCTTCTTGAATTCTTGATTCATGTCAAGGCAAGATAATCTTCATAAATATTGTGAAGATCTATCTTGTATAACTAAAAGGATATTGTGGTCTAGATCATCTTGTAGCAAAATTACACGATTGATCAACAGTTATTTTTTTCGATTTGTTATTTGGATTCAATTACCTTTATGTAACGCGAATCACACATTGTTGATATGGGATTCCAGCTTATGTTGTTGTCAATTCTATAATTTAATGTTACTCATGGGAGTGCGTTATGTTGTTGTATTTCCGTTATATGTTTGATGAAATTCCAGCACTCACTTATCCTTATTATTTTTTGCGTTTTAACTTTAGCAATTGAATTTTTTTTTTTTTATGTTGAAGTATTCCCATGAGTTGGAATTTATTTTGCAAAGAAATTGTTCTCGGTTTGCCAAGAAAGGCCTTGTCTAAAGCTGCTCTCAGTTTTGTGGTTGAGTTTGGATTAAGGATAAGAGTTGCATCTATTCTCTTCTCTATAATTTTTTTTTTTATAAATATAAGAGAAGTTGAGTAGTGGCTATTTCTTGTTATCACTTGACAAAAGCACCAATTTTTCCATGATTTGGCTCTTTCTCTCGTGAAAATATTCTCTACTTAGTTTTGATGGCTAATTTCGTCTACGGGTGCTTCAAATTCATTGTGTAATTTTTATTTGAGCCCCTTCGATAATTGACCTTACTAGTTAATTTGCGTCAACATGGAGAGTAGACATATGAGTAATAAGAGTGACATACTTTGAATTACTACAATTCCACTAACAGGTCTTTCCAATTACCTCAGTTGGTCACAATCGGTACGGAGGGTTCTCATTACTCGTGACCTTTTGAGTCATGTTATCAAAATCCCTTCTCCGATTGATGAAGAAGATGAAGTCTACCGTAAATGGGTCAAAAATGATAACATGATTATCAGTTGGCTTATTAATAGCATGGAAGAACATGTCGATAACAATGTGGTCCACTTAAAAAATTCCAAGGATATTTGGGACACATGTGCTAAGCTCTATTCTAGTACTGCCTGCTTGCAAAGAGTATATGATGTTTTCCAAAGTATGTTGTCTACCAAACAAGAAGATAATATTCATGAGTTTTGTGGCCTTCTCCAAGAATGGAAAATTACTCAACCATACTCTACTGACATTGTTGTCCAAAAAACATAGTGTGAGGCCCTGGCAACGGCTATTTGTCTCAGCAATATTAAGTCATATCAAGAGGTGGTTAAGACTCAGCTTCATAGTTCCTCTACCCTTCCCTCTTTTGATAAGATCGGTGATACATTGTTACGAATTCCTGATCCATCTCCTCCTTCTCCGATTGATGGTCTATCAGCTATGTTCTCTGGTAATCGGGGTACATCAACCCCATTTCGAGGACACGGCAAAAACACAAGAGGAGGCCGCAATAGAGGTGGGCGAACGGGTCCGACTCATTCCCACAATGAGCCTCGATTGTGTACTTACTATGGTGGTCAAAACCACCTTGTGGATTCATGCTGGAAACTCCATGGTAAGCCTAATTGGATCAGTCCCCTACTTCACCAGGCCCTACTGTTGCCACTATCATTGCCTCAGGTATGCTTTTGTCTGCTTCAACCCCTTCCTCTTGGATCATTAACTCTGGGGCTTCCGAACACTTGTGAGGTAACAAACACATGCTTCATTCATTGTCTCCATGTCCTCCTCATAAATTGGTCACTATTGCTAATGGTTCCCAAACCAAGGTGTTTGTCAAGGCTTCCTCCTCTCTTACCGTGTCTATTCCTATCCAAGATGTGTTATTTGTTCCTCAATTTTCGTTAAATTTTATCTCTGTTAGTCAATTAACCCAACAATGAATTGTTCTATAACCTTCTCACCATCTTCGTGTATATTTCAGGATCTAACTACGAAATAGGTAATTGGTGGCGGCCATGAAAAAGGGGGTTTATACTATTTTACACTTCCAACAGTAGCTGCTATTTCATCCACTACATCTGAGGCTCAACTGTGGCACAACCGGCTTGGTCATCCATCTACCTTGTCACTTCGTTCTTTAGTTCCATCTCTTAAATCATTGTCTAATTTTAATTGTGAGGCATGTCAATTAAGTAAGCATGTTAGGAGTACAAATTCTCCTCGTCTTACAACTACTAGTAATGTTCCATTTCTATTAATACATTCTGATGTATGGGACCCTTTAAAGGTCTCTAACATTTCTCAGGTTCAATATTTTGTTACTTTTGTGGGCGATTTTACCTGAGTGACTTGGTTGTTTTTATTTAAAGAATGATAAAAAAATTCTTTCTATTTTTAAAAACATTCATGCAATGGTTCTAACACAATTTGGAAAAAAATTCAAATCCTTAGATCCGATAATGCTAAGGAATATTGTCTAATAAGTTTAAAAATTTTTGTGAGGGTAATGGCATCTTCATCTGTTGAATTTATGGAAAAGAGAAATACTTCATTGACTTCATTAACTTGTTGTAATCAGAGTCCATGAACCTTTATTTATAATAGAGGAAGGTAGTAGAGTCCAATTACAATAAAACTACCCTTGTCCCAATTACACACAAACTCTAACACTTAAAGATAAGTCCAAGCATAATTAAATAACTCAATATAGATAAAATACAGCATAACTTAAACAAAAACTCTTCTTGGTCGTGACCATAAGGTAAATATACTTTTGTGAGTCCTGCTTGATCTTCCAACTGATGTGATAAAGATGCCAGCTCATGGTAATCATTGTGGGTCCTACTTCTTATGTGATTGGGCCCATCTTGTGGGCCTTCTTTGGTCTTGTGGCCCATCTTATAATACTCTTAGATATGTGGGCCTTCCTTGGTCGTGTGGGCTTGGGCCCTATCTTCCAACATCATCAAACATCATGTGCCTATACCCCTCAACAAAATGGTGTTGTTGAAAGAAAGAATCGTCACCTCCTTGAAGTTGCTCGGGGCCTCTTCTACTCCATGAAGGTACCCTACTTTTATTGGCCTCATGCTATTTTTAAAGAATACTTTCTCATCAATAGGTTACCTTCATCAGTACTTAGAAATCAAACTCCGTATTCTGTTTTGTTTCATGGTGAAGATCCATTTTCTCTTCCTCTTAAAGTATTTAGTTGCACATGTTTTGTTCATGATACTTCGACACATAAAAGTAAACTTGATCCTCAGTCTCTAATGTGTATTTTTTTGGGGTATTCTCGAACTCAGAAAAGGATATATTTGTTATAATCCTACACTTCAGAGGTTGATGGTATCTAGGGATGTGACTTTCTTTGAAGACACTTCCTTCTACTCCTCACATGAGGCTCCTCACGGGTTTACATTTCCTGCTACCACTCCATGCCCACTTGTGCCATTTCATGAAGATATTACTCAACCCCCTGAAGCACCGGCCATCCCCTCACCTATGTAGTTGTCCGATCCACCTGAGGTAAGTCTGTCTTCCCTTCCTATGTTTGGGCTTGAATTTGATACTCGGCATATTGCATTACGAAAGAAAAACCCGTTCTTGCACAACGTCTCATATAATTGCCAATTTTATGTCTTCTCATCGCATATCTTCTGAGTGTGTTCAGTTTCTTGCTTCTCTTTCATCTGTTTCCATACCACAATCCTATCAGGAGGCCTTGAAGCATCTAGGATGGAAGACGGCTATGATGAAGAAATGTATGCATTATATGAAAATCAAACATGGACATTGGCATTGTTCCCAAAAGGGAAAAGACCGGTTGGTTGCAGATGGGTTTTTTTGGTGAAACACAACCCAGATGGGTCGGTTGCTCACCTTAAAGCATGCCTTGTTGCAAAAGGTTATACTCTGTGCTATGGGATAGATTATGAAGAGACTCTCTCCAGTTGCAAAACTGAACTTGGTACGTATCATCCTCTCTATTGCTGCTAACTCATCTTGGCCAGTAAATCAGTTCGATGTAAAAAATGCATTTTTAAATAGTGATATACGCGAAGAAATTTATATGGTCCAAGCAGGTTAAATAAATCTTTATATGGGCTTAAACAATCCCCTCGGGCCTGGTTTGATAAATTCAGTCAAGCGCTTCTACGATTTGGCTTTCATAGGTGATCGGTTAATCACTCAGTATATGTTAAAGATACTATCAAATGGAAGATATTATTGGACATGTATGTTGATGATATTATCTTGACTAGAAATGATGCTCATAGTATAAACGAAGTCAAGAATATGATGTGTAAAGAGTTCAAGACTAAAGATTTGGGTAAGCTCAAATATTTTCTAGGTATAGAAGTCCTTCAGTCAAATCATGGAATAGTATTGTCTCAAAAAAAATACGTCTTGGATCTTCTTGAAGAAACAGGAATGAAGGGTTGTAGACCAGTTGAAACACCTATGGATGTGAATGAAAAATTGTGTGCCACAACTAGAGAAGTTGTTGACACTGGAAAATATCAAAGACTTGTTGGAAAATTGATCTATCTCACAGTAACCAGGCCAGATATATCATATGATGTGAGTGTGGTAAGCCAATTCATGCACAAACCACAAATTACTCATTGGCAAGCATTGGAGAGAATACTATGATACTTAAAAGGTGCTCCAGAAAGAGGATTGTTATATAAACGATATGGTCACTTCAATAAAGAAGGCTTCTCAGATGCAGATTAGGCCGGATCACCCAATGATAGAAAATCTATGTCTGGGTATTGTACCCTTGTTGGGGGAAACTTGGTCACAAGGAAAAGCAAAAAAAAAATGTGGCTGCAAGATCTAATGATGAAGTAGAATACCGAGCTATGGCCCACACTATAAGTGAACTTTTATGGATAAAGACTCTTCTTACCGAATTGGGATTTTATAAAGGAGGCTCTATGGGCCTACATTGTGATAATCAAGCAACTATTCACATTACGCCAAATCCAGTCTTCCATGAAAGAACTAAACATATTGAAGTGGATTGTCATTTTATATGGGAAAAGTTTCAAGCAGGAATAATTTCTCTTAAGTATGTTTCATCACAAGAGCAATTAGCTGATATCCTCACTAAGTTGGTAACATCCAAAATTCTATCGTATATAGGTGGTAAGTTGGGTATTTATGATGTATTTTCCCCTCCAGCTTGAGGGAGATTTTTGGAAGATGGGCTCAAGCCCACAACCTCAAGGCTAGAAGCCCACACGTCAAAGGAGTGGCAAAGTGGTTATTTATGGTATGTTCCATAAGGATGGCATGAAGATGTAAATACATTATCGTAGTATGTATTTTAATCTATTGAGTTGTAACCCTAAGGACTTTGTAACACTATAAATAAGAGCATTAGCTAAGAGGTAAGGCATTCAAGCCTTTTCCTCTCTTTGGAAAAACGTCCAGCCACCCTCTCTTCTCCCTTGACGCTTTCTCTCCTTCCCTTAATCCAAACTCTCCTCTCTAATGTCCTTCTCCTTTCTCTCTCTTCTCTCTCTTCTCTCCTTCTTCTTCCACATTAACCTAGAGTCTTTCTCATGGGGTCCTAACTTCTATAGAGACCCTGCCACTTCTATATGCTATCAGCCAACCTCGTTTTCTTCTATTAGACTTGGTGAAGGAGGAAAATGTCTACAATCCAGTTCTTCTCGATATGCACAAGAAAATCACAGAGGGGGGCATGGACTCTAGATGGACTATTCAGGACTCTCTTATTTATTATCACTTGTGCTTATATATCCTATACACTTCAGATTTGGTTTCAGCCATCATCTCAGCGTACCATGACAGTACTCATGAAGGCATCCAGAAAACCTTGCATCGCATTCGAGCAGATTTCTATTGGCAACCTTTGGCACTTCCTACATAAAGGTGTGGGTCAATATTTCTATGGACTTCATCGAAGGTCTTCCACTATCTTCCTGCAAGTCGATATTATTTGTGGTGGTGGATCGATTCTCCAAATATGCTCACTTCATAGCCATGGCTCACCCATATACAACATCCAAAGCGGCACAAATATTTCTCGAGCATATTGTTCGTTGACATGGTATTCTAGAATCGATTGGCAGTGATCGGGATGCGGTTTTTACAAGCACTTTTTGGCGTGAATTGTTTCGTCTCTACGACACCTAGTTGAATTTTTCATCATCATATCATCCTCAAACAGACTGACAAACAAAGGTCGGTAACCCCACTGTGGAAATGTATCTCTGATATCTTGTGGGCGATTGTCCTAAAACCTAGGTGCAATGGCTTCCGTGGGCGGAATATTGTTACAACACCGCCTTCCACAGATCTTTATAATCTACTCCCTTCAGCATTCTCTATGGCAGAAATCCACCTCGGCTTCTATTGTATAATTTAGGCTCCACCCGCGTGGACTCTATCGATCAAATACTTATGGAACAGGACTAGGTGCTACAGAAAATTTCGGATCGCCTCCTCAAAGCACAGTTTCGTATGAAGGACTTCTACGACGAGGGACATCGGGATATCGACTACAATGAAGGTTACTATGTTTGGTTACGACTCCATCAGTACCATCAACACTCCCTAGCAACAACGTCATAAACTCTCCCCAAAATACTTTGGGCTTTTCGCTATTATTCGGCGCATCGGGCCAATTGCCTATAAATTGCAACTTCCCGCAATGGCTAAACTTCATGATGTGTTCCATGTTTCCTTACTTAAACCCTTTAAGGGTCCACCTCCATCGGCAATTCCGTCTCTTCCTCCGATGGACAGGTTATTCTTACTCTAGCTACGGTATTGCGGGCCTTTCAGATTAATGACCCATGGGAGATTCTTGTACAGTGGAAGGACACCAAAAAATTAGATACGACATGGGAGCAGCTAGCCAACTTCCAAGTTCAAGAAGAGGCTTTAGGCCCTTCCACATTCACAACAGTAAGAGAGTTGATCTCTTTCATTCCGAGCAAGAAAGGGAGTTCCTTGGCTCCCTAAACATGAAGCACATTCAAAGGAGGTTGCTTTAGCCTCTAACCAAGCAAGGCAGGGTTAGGAATCCTAACCCCTCATACGTGAACAACAACAACCTTTCTAGAGGGTCCTTACCCTCTTGGACGTGAGCAGAAACAAGGGTCTAACCCTTCCTGGCCGAGAATAGCAAGAGAAGTCTTCTTTTAACCAAGAAGACTAAGAAAAAGAAAATCCTTTTCTATCTTATTGAGAACAGGTAAGGAAAGGAGGTTCTTTTCTTCATCACCGAGACCAAGAACCCTAATACAGTGCTGGATTCACAATTACCACACCGACTTACTAGATCCATGGCCATAACAGTGAGCCTTCCTTGGTCATATGGGCTTCAATCCATCTTCCGCACACATGGACTTGTGCCCCTTCCTTGGTCATGTGGGCTTGGGCCCATCTTCCAACACTCCCCCTGTTGTGGACTCAATAGCACACAGAGTCACTCAACGAAGGAGGCAATAACTCCCTGAGTCCATTAGTTATATTTATATTACTTTAAGTAGGATTTATTTTGAATTTTGCGAGTATGGTCGTAGGGGCAATATTGTCATTCTTTTAGCCTAAAACTTATGACGTTAACCCTATTTAAAGGGCAATGAAATAGAAAAAAGGCAAGCATTGAGAATTAAGTTAAACAGGCATGGGACTCACCTTGACGACTTCTAGGGTTAGAGATCTCCCTTAAGGATCTCGAGGTATAGGTTTTCCTCAAAAATCTGCATATCCATCCATCCTCCATTGATCATCACTCTTCATCCATCCTCCATTGATCCACACCGAGCAAGGGAGGAAGACTTTCTGTCCCTTTTCCAAGCCCAAAGAGAGGGTTCTTCCTCCTTCTCGTCAATAGAAGCTAGAGAGGCATCAAACCCTCCTTACCGAGCAGAAAAGTGAGAATTTTCATCCTCATCTCACGAGCAGCCTTGGTGCAACTTGGGAGGTGATCACAGCAGCAAGAAGGAGGTAATATTCTTACATACTTGTGCTCAAATTTAATTAAGATAGAAGCTTGTCACTCCTATCACGAGCAGTAATCGAGAGGGCCACAAACCCTCTTTGCCGTGATCAAGAAAAGAGAAAAATTTTCTCTAGCGAGTTCAGCATAGCTGATGGGGTTTCCTACCCTTCACAACAACTCGTTAGCATTATCAAGGAGGAAACTTTCCTCTTGGCCGAGCACTGCTCAAGAGAAAAATTCACCTATAACACTTGATGAGAGCAATACCTCAATCCTAAGTATTGGAGTCTCAAATCCCACGCCGTGTTACTCGATCCATTACCCGGGACCGTAACAACGTGGTATCAGAGCAGGGTAACATGGGGGATACATTCAACAATGAAGAACTTCAAACCAGGATGCAAAAGATAGAGGATAGCATGGAGGTAGCACAACCATTGCTGGGAAAAGTTTGTGGTTTGGAAGTAGAGATGAAGCAAGCCAGAGACGAGATGAGGCAAGTAATTAGCATGTTAGCTGAGATGAGGGCAAAAAGGCAGCAGAGCCCAGAGACGAGGGAGGTGACTCAGCCATATAACAGGAGAGGGGAGCTGTGGCCTGGACTCACTACTGCCCAAGGACCACTGAATGGAGGCACAGTACCAAGGTACACAAAGTTAGACTTTCCTACCTATAATGGTTCAGTGGATCCGTTAATTTGGTTGCATAGATGTGAGAAAAAATTTTAAATCAAGGGACTGCTGAATGGGATAAGGTGCAACTAGCCTCTTTCTATATGTTAGATGAATGTTATGGTCCCTCGCCATGGATCTAGTAACTCGGCAAGTTGAATAAGGAACCAGTACTGTTTGAGGGTTTCTTAACACGTTTTTTTGTGAAAAGAACTCTCTTCTACTTCTCCTTTCACGTTAGGATTGAAAAGGAGTTTCCTTTTCTCAATTATAGATGCAACCAGCAAGTTAAATGAATGTTTAAGCACTCAGATATGAAACCCCTATTTTATAATTCACGTCAACAGGTATAAATCCCCAAAACCATGCATCTACTATCTTATACGTAAAAGAGACCAGAGAAGACCTTTCCAAACTCAGAAAAGGTAATCAGAAATACCTCTTGAAGATCTCCTCCCACCAGTGACTCAAAAGCCTCCTCCTTTGATGATAAGGCTCACGCAAACCTCCTCCTCTTGCTGCTGGTTCGTGGCGAAGATAGATTGCTCTTGCAACTTGGAAGAGAAGGGTGATTCATCTTCCGCCCACGATCTCCTCAAGGACTCTCCAATGGATGCAGCAAACCACCAAGAGAGTTCATGCCAATAACCCTAGAATTGGGAGCCTAGCAAGAACCTAATTACTCTATTTTAATCTAAATCCGAACTTAGCTTTATTTCTCCTTCCTTACCCTTTAAATAGGGTCATTCATGCCAAGATAGGTTAGGGTTAGGGTTATAAATCCCAACTATACCCCTACCTTCAAGTCTTATTACATACTCAATAAAATTCGAAATTAAAAGCAACATAAATAATAAAAGTAAAAGTAGGTGACTCGATGAGTCATTGTCTCCTCCTCTGAGTGACTCGGTGTGCTATTGAGTCCATAACATCTGCCTCCCCTTGGAGAAAGAACTTGTCCTCAAGCTCGTAAGGTGGATAGACCTGTTTGAAGGTCTCTAACTACTTCCATGTCGTTACCTCGGGGTTTGTAGCGGTCCACTGCACGAGGATGTCCCACTGGCCATTCGTCACACGCGCCCGTAACACCGCATAGGGTGTTAGGATGATGTGGCCATTGTCCACTGGAGGAAGGAACGGTGGGGAAGTAGGGGCTGGCCCCTTGTGAGGTTTCAAGAGTGAGACATGAAACACATCATGCAGCTTTGATGTGTCCGGCAATTGTAGTTGATACGCCACCTACCCTACACGTCGAACAATGGTGAAGGGCCCAAAGTACTTGGGGGAGAGCTTATGGCACGCTGGCCCGGCGAGAGAGTGCTGCCGATACTATCGGAGACGTAGCCAAACATTGCCCCAACTGCGTAGGAGACATCCCGGTGGCCCTTGTTGTAAGCCGTAGTCATCCGGTCATGAGCCTTTTGTAGCCGGTTCGTAATTGTCTTCAACATCTGATCTCAATCCATGAGCACCTCATCAATGGCGTCCATGCGGGTGGTGCCTCTAGTATAAGAGAGAAGCCATGGGGGGTCCCTCCCATAAAGAACCCAGAAAGGAGAGGACTACAAGGCTGAGTGGAATGAAGTGTTATAACAGTATTCTACCCAGGGTAGCCACTGAACCCATTGTTTCGATCGATCTCAAACGAAGCATCGGAGATACATCTCGATGGTCCAATGAACCACCTCGGTTTGGCCATCCGTCTGAGGGTGATAGGCGGAGGAAAATTTCAATTGCGTGCCACTCAGGTGAAATAGTTCCCTCCAAAAAGTACTCGTGAAAAGAGCGTCCCAATCACTGACAATAGATTCTGGGATGCCATGTAAGCATACAATATGCTCCAAGAAAGTCTGTGCCACGTAAGCTGCCATGTAGGGGTGAGCCATCGGGATAAAATGACCATACGTGGAGAAGCGATCAACCACCACGAACAAAGCAGACTTCCCAGCTGAGAGGGGAAGACCCTCCACGAAAACCATCGAAATATCTGCCCATACCTGAGTAGGGAGAGCGAGAGGCTGGAGAAGACCTGCAAGACTCAAATGATCTGATTTGTTCCTTTGACATACCTGATAGTTGAAGACATATGTAGTAATGGAGGACTTCAAAGCCAGCCAATAGAAATCCGCCCGAAGACGGCACAACGTCTCTGTAACCCCTCATGGGTAGAATCATGATAAGCCAAGAGAATGGCTGTAATCAACTCGGACGTGGCCAGGAGGTAAATCCGTTGCTTATAGAAAATTAGTGAATCCTGAACGAACCACCTAGAATCCTTCTCCCCATTGGAAATTTTACAGTGCAGCTCCTGTAGTGCTGGAAGTGTGGCATGTGCATCGCGCACCATGTCTAGAATGAGGAAACACGGCTGGCTAACGGCATAGATGAGCTGTTGATGTTCAAAACATTCGAACAAGGCATCCGCCGCCTTGTTTAATCTGCCCGTACGATACTCAACTAAGAAATCAAAGCCCATCAACTTACTAATCCAATGATGTTGTGGTGACGTAGTGAGATGCTGCTCAAGTAAGAACTTGAGACTATAATGATCAGTACGGATGAGAAAAGTACGTCCCCATAAATACGGCCGCCAGTGTTGGACCGCCTTAGCCAACCCGATCAGCTCTCTTTCATATGCAGCCAATTTCTGTTAACGAGAGGCCAACCGTCGACTGAAATAAGTAATGGGATGGGAGTTCTGATGCAACACGGCCCCAATGCCCCCACCAGAAGCATCGCATTCTATCACAAACAAGTCATCAAAATTTGGAAGCTGTAAGACCGGTGTAGATGCAAGAACATTCTTGAGTGCGTCAAATGCCTTGGAAGCCTCCTCGTTCCACAAAAAGGAATTCTTTTTTAGGAGGTTTGTCAAAGGTGCTGCCAACGGACCATAACTCCGAATAAATTTTCGGTAATAGCCTGCCAAACCCAAGAATCCGCGTAATGCTGAGCAAGACTGAGGTTGTGGCCACTAACTAATGGCCTGAATCTTCTCGGGATCGACAATGACCCCCTCATGGGAAATAATGTGGCCCAGGTAAGCAACATGAGATGCCCCAAAGGTGCATTTGGACTTCTTCAAATATAATTGATATGCTCGCATTAATTCAAAGACAATTCTCAAATGTGCTAAATGGTCATCTCGAGACTTGTTATAAATGAGTATATCATCAAAAAAGACAAGTACGAATATTTGAAGGTAAGAGCTAAATACCTCATTCATCAGCGCCTGGAAAGTAGAAGGAGCATTAGAAAGCCCAAAAGGCATGACCACAAATTCAAAGTGGTCGTTATGTGTTCGGAATGCCGTCTTTTCAATATCTACTGGATTCATGCGAATTTGATGATAACCAAACTGTAAGTATAATTTTTTGAAGACCGACAACCCATGTAGCTCATGGAGGAGCTCCTCCACCACCAGAATGGGAACATGAGATGCCCCAAAGGAGCATTTGGACTTCTTCAACTCCCGATAATCAATTTTTCACCTTACTGATTCCGTAGCTAGGAACCTTCTCCCCATTGGCCACTGAGACTGTGGATGTCGAATGGGGAAGAATCTATAACTACAGGTGTTGGGATGCCGTCAAACTAATAAAATTGTGGGTGCTCCCCGAGTCCACTAGTCCCACGAGTTCCCGATCGAAGATCTGAGCTCTGACTTGCATAGTTTTGGGCGATTTTTGCCCAGTAATTGCATGCAAGGAAATTTCCGGTGGTTCTTCCTCTATCATATCCTCTGTCACCTCGATATCATCAACTTCAGCCGTATCAAGATAAAATAATCTTTTGCACTGATGACCAGCCCGATATGGTCCATCATAGTTGTAACACAGATTTTTGAACCACCTTTCCACTATCTCAGCACTTGTCAATTTTTTTATGTACTGAGGTGGATGACTGCTCGATTTCGTATCCCTGGTAAAGTGGTGCTCGGAGTGTGTCTGGGTGGAGGTGCTGTGGTCTGAACCCCTCGAGGATAATTGTGTCTGCTCTGCCAGGTGGAGGAAGTGATCTTCTCCCCTGACCATGTGGGTCGTCTGTGTAGGGCCTTCTGCCGCAGTTCTAAAGCACGGGCTATATTCATCGTGCTGTATAAGTTAATCGATGCATAGAGATCCACCTCAAGCTTTAACGCCTTGGTCAGGCCTGCTGTAAATAGCGCCACTTGCTGGTCCACTCGTACCATACCGCTTGCTCGTGCTAATTTTTCCTGGAACAGTTTTTTATATTGCTCCACGGAACCAGTTTGTTGTAACATAACCAAATCACCCAAAGGATTGTTGTACACAGGAGGACCAAAATGAAGAGAGCATAAATTCTTCCCAATCAACAACTGGTCTATCCGCCTCAACCTGCTGATACCAAAGTTTTGCTTCTCCCAATAAGTGGAAAACAGCCATCCCCACTTTCTCATACGCTGGTACTCTTTGATGGCCAAACAAAATTTAGCATCGATATAGCCATACCAAAGGGTCTTCTGACCCATTATAAATGGGAAATTCGAGTTTAGTATACCTGGGTATAGTGGCTCCTCCCTGGTTGAAGGGTCCCCCCGGAATGAAGGGTCCTTGCTGGCCAGAGAAACTCGTGCGCCTCGTAAACTCATCTCCCCCTCTATTATATGAATGGTCCCCTCCTCGTTGCTTTGGAATTGTGTTCCTTCCATTAGTCAGACCAGTCTCCATGCTATCCATTCTTCCATTCAAGGTCTCCATACCGATATCAATTTTAGAGAACTTTTCCTCCAATCCAGCAAATCTTCACTCATTCTCTACCATGTTTTCTGCTTGGCCTTTGAGGATAGCTGCCAGTAACTCATTGGTGCTGGTCTCTGCCGGGTTACCCTGCTCTGATACCAAGTTGTTATGGTCCCTCGCCATGGATCTAGTAACTCGGCAAGTTGAATAAGGATCCAACACTGTTTGAGGGTTTTTTAACACGTTTTTTTGTGAAAAGAACTCTCTTCTACTTCTCCTTTCACGTTAGGATTGAAAAGGAGTTTCCTTTTCTCAATTATAGATACAACCAACAAGTTAAAGGAATGTTTAAGCACTCAGATATGAAACCCCTATTTTATAATTCATGTCAACAGGTATAAATCCCTAAAACCATACATCTACTGTCTTATACGTAAAAGAGACCAGAGAAGACCTTTCCAAACTTGGAAGGTAATCAGAAATACCTCTTGAAGATCTCCTCCCACCAGCGACTCAAAATCCTCCTCCTTTGATGATAACGCTCAGACAAACCTCCTCCTCTTGTTGCTAGTTCGTGGCAGAGATTGCTCTTGCAGCTTGGAAAAGAAGGGTGATTCCTCTTCCTCTTCCTCCCACGATCTCCTCAAGGACTCTCCAATGGATGCAGCAAACCACCAAGAGAGTTCATGCTAAGAACCCTAGAATAGGAAGCCTAGCAAGAACCTAATTACTCTATTTTAATCTAAATCCGAACTTAGCTTTATTTCTCCTTCCTTACCCTTTAAATAGGGTCATTCACGCCAAGATAGGCTAGGGTTAGGGTTATAAATCCCAACTATACCCCTACCTCAAGTCTTATTACATATTCAATAAAATTCGAAATTAAAAGCAACGTAAATAGTAAAAGTAAAAGTAGGTGACTCGGTGAGTCATTGTCTCCTCCTCTGAGTGACTCGGTGTGCTATTGAGTCCATAACAATGAAGCCTGGTTATGGGTTCACCAGGTGGAAAAGGAGAGATCAGTGCTGGATTGGGGTGAATTTAAAAATTTATGCACAATCAGATTTGGCACTCCCGCCCACAGCAACCCCCTGGGTGATTTAGCCCTATTGAGACAAACTCGCTTGGTTGAATAGTATCAAAAACAATTCCAAGAAAAGTTGGTTTGTGCTGGTGGGTTGGTACGGGTCGACTAGCAGGTCTCATTATTCACAATGGGTTTCACTTAATCTCTGAGGTTAGAAGTTGAACTCCTTTTCCCTCAGGATTTGGCTCAGGCAATGAATTTGGCTCGAGTAATGGAACAACGACAACGGTTGCAGCAATGTAAATTGGGTTGGCCAGGTGAAAGGAACATCTCCTCCACTTGGCAAGGGTGCCGCCATAATTCATCTCTGGTGACAACCCTGCATTATCTTCCTCCAGACACAATCCGAATACGGCTCCGATAGCCGATACACGCCCAAGTAATTCTCCACCACAATTTATCAAAACACTAACAAGTGCGGAGATGGCTGAATGAAGGTCCAAGAATCTATGCTACAACTGTGATGAATAGTATCGGATGGGGCACCAATGTAAAAGGTTTTTTTGGCTCGAGGTGGAGGAATCAGATGATCCAGATGAGACGGATGATATTCTTGAGGAGGAACCACCGGCGATTTCCTTGCATGCTATTACTGGGAAGAAATCTGCCAAAATGATGCAAGTCAGAGCTCAAGTCCTTGACCAAGAATTGATGGGACTAGTGGATTTGGACAGTACCCACAATATTTTGAGTTTAACAGCCACGCAGCACCTTCAGTTACAGATCCTCCCTCATCCGACAGCCACTGTGTCAATGGCCAATGGGGAGAAAGTCCCTAGCTATGGAATCATTAAGGCGGTAACTTTTTCCATTGGCTCTACTTTATTTAATGCTGATTTTTTTGTCATTCCCTTGGCTGGCTTTGATATGGTGTTAGGTATTAAATGGTTACAAACATTGGGGCCCATTCTGTTGGACTTTTCGGCTTTAACTATGAGCTTTGTTTTGGCCGGTAGTCAAGTGCTCTTGCAAGGCTATCAGGTGGACAAGGCCCATCGTATCCACACCATCCCCACACAGGAACCGCCTAACAGCACTATTGATGATCTGGTAGAGGAGTTCTCTGACCTCTTCCATGAGCCTTCGGGATTGCCTCCCTCGAGGTACTATGACCACAGGATCTGTCTCAAACCAGGTTCTGAGGTGGTGGTAGTGTGTCCGTATCTATAGCCACACCTTCAGAAGGATGAGATCGAGAGACAATGCCAAGAGATGTTACAACAGGGCCTTATTCGT
This sequence comes from Aristolochia californica, assembly GCF_029961685.1. Lineage (NCBI taxonomy): Eukaryota > Viridiplantae > Streptophyta > Magnoliopsida > Piperales > Aristolochiaceae > Aristolochia > Aristolochia californica. Next base: position 35,616,136 of record NW_027182279.1, on the reverse strand, counting down.
CCCAGTTGATCCCCGTTCTCTTCACCCTTCTTACATGTGAATAAACATGATGGGACATGGAGGTTTTGTGTTGATTACAAGGAGTTGAATGCTCAAACAGTGAAGGATAAGTTTCCGATTCCGGTAGTAGATGAGCTCCTAGATGAATTGCATGGGTCGTGGCTATTTACTAAACTGGACCTACAGTCTGGATATCATCAGGTCCGGATGCACCCCTCCGATATTGAGAAGACAGCATTCCGTACACATCATGGCCCCTATCATCATCGTCATGCCTTTCGGGTTATCAAATGCACCCTCCACTTATCAAGCTCTAATGAATGAGGTATTTAACCCCTATCTTCGAAAATTTGTTCTTGTGTTTTTTTATGATATTCTCATATATAGCAAGTTCAGAGAGGAGCATTTAGAGCATTTAAGGATTGTTTTTGAATTGTTATGAGCACATCAGCTCTATTTAAAACAATCCAAATGTTCTTTTTTTGCTTCACATGTGGCTTATCTTGGTCACATTATCTCCCATGAGGGGGTCACGGTTGATCCCGAGAAGATTTGGGTTATTCATGATTGGCCAGAGCCAGAGCCTTGCTCAGCTTTACGGCGTTTTTTGGGTCTTGCAGGATACTACCACGAATTTATTCAGAATTATGGGCCCTTGGCAGCACCCTTGACTAGTCTCCTCAAGAAGAATTCCTTTCTCTGGAATGAGGAGGCCACACAGTCGTTTGAGGCCCTCAAATCTGCTCTTGCCTCCACCCCTGTATTACAACTTCCTAATTTTGATGAATTATTTGTGGTTGAGTGCAACGCTTCTGGTGGGGGCATTAGGGCCGTCTTACAGCAGTAGGCACATCCTATTGCGTATTTTAGAAGACAGTTGGCAGTCCGACATCACAAACTGGCAGCATATGAACGATAATTGTTTGGGTTGGCCAAGGCGGTCCAGCACTGGCGACCTTATTTATAGGGCCGGGCATTTCTCATCCACACTGATCACTATAGCCTTAAATCCCTAATGGAACAATGTCTGATGATGTCACCACAGCAGCACTGGATCAGTAAATTGTTGGGTTTTGACTTTTCGGTGGAATACCGTGCGGGGAGATTGAACAAGGTGGCGAATGCCACGTCGCGGCGTTTTGAAAATCAGCAGTTGGTCTACCAGTGTTACTCTTCTTCGTTGGTCCATGTTGATGAGAGGAGGTTAAAAAACTAGCTCGAATTTTAGAGAAAATTGTAAGACCTAGGTAATTATTAACCTTAATGAGAAATAGGTTTAGATGATTTTCATGGGAAAAATTCACTAATTTTATTTGCTAGCAAAAATTATGAAAGAGATTCTTACTCTCTTTAGTCCAAGTATAATATAGAATTATACTTTTCTAATATCTCTCTAAGTGAATTTTTATAATTAGATTTTAGCTTTAGTGGACACGTCCTTTCTAGATTTTAGGTTCTAGAAGACTTCTTTAAAATAAAGTGAAAATATAAAAGAGAAAATGGATACTTTCACCTTTCTTTTTTAATGAAGTATTAGGAACTTGATGGAAGAACACCAAAAATATACAAAAGAATTAAAATTTAGATTTAGTTTTTTTTCTCATGCAAAAAGTAAAAACAAAAGATTTAACATAAAATACTTGTTGAAAGCTTTTGTATGCCAATAAATGCTGATTCAATGCTTAGGGATGAGTTTCAGTCCCTATTTATGAGTTTCATAGAGAAATTGGACAGTTTCCCGTTGTACAAAAAGTTTCACATGAGGATGATCAAACATGCTTTTTTATAGATTAATCTTTTGGGTCTAAGAACTATATTTTTGAGTTCCTTATGCCTCATTATTGATTCTAACACCTCCCTTAGTCACTCATGTTAAGTTACTCACCATTAATTTATACTAACATGGTATCTCATTTGAATGTATTCCCATCAATTTTATCCACTCCTACTTAATTTATGTGGTTTACTTTGGCCCCCTTTTGTCATCCATAAAATTATGACAAGCCAATAAGATACACAAGATGAGACAAAATAGGAGTCATTGCATTAATTTTTCCAATTGTCATAAAAAAATGGAATATCATTATGATTTAAAAAAGATGAATCATTAATAACATCAAAATGCACAAAAATATATACAACTAATGTCATCCTCACACAAAAAAAGAAAAGAAAAGAGCCACAAAACTAGAGTCCTAGAGTCCACTCCGAGGTTGGAGGGGGCGGTGGAGGTGGAGTAGTAGGTGTGTCATATGCAAGGATGGTGTAGAGAAGCTCTTCCATCTAAACTTGGACTACCTTGATTTCAATATGAGCTTCCATAATCTCCTACTATCCTTCCTTAAGCTCAGCCATGTCCTTCTCTAGTTGCATCAATTAGTTTGAACAAGAAGATCATTCACCTCTCTTCCTCCTCACAAATTCATATTACACAACTCGGTCCATTTTGGGACTAGGCTCATAAACGAGCACTCAACCTCTTGGGGCTCTTTTACCAAATATGCTTGGCGACCCATTGCCCCTCACTTTCTCAAATTCAAATTTACTCACTTTTACTTTTCCTATGACCATCTTCTTTGAGGTCACCATAGAGACTTCATGCTCAGATATGACTGCTTAGCGCTCCATAATCATAGTAATAACTTTCACAAAGGGTAAACTATCCTGTTGAATTTCTGAAAAAGAGAAATACTTCATTGACTTGTTGTAATCCGAGTATAATGAGCCTGTATTTATAATAAAGGAAACAAGTAAAATCCGATTACAATTAAACTACCTTTGTCCTAGTTACACCCAAAGATGACACTTAAAGATAAGTCCTAGCGTAATTAAACAATTGAACATAAATAGAATACTAAAATAGCTAAAACATCTTTTGACTGTAACATTTAGGTGAGACATCCTCCTATGAGACTCCTGTAAGATTCTACCATATTAATTACTACTATATGGGACTTCTTTTTTAAAGAATCATGTAAGACTCTCTCATACTTGCTCTTCAACTCTCCCCTTCAAGCTGGAGTTTATAACTTACAACTTTCAAGGAAAAAATATTCTTGATTTTCAATCTTCTTTTCTGAAAAGAACATAGAGACATATTTTGGACAAAACACAATATGAGAAGAAATTCTCTCCTAGTTGTATGGCAAAGCTCCATACACCAGTCAAAATGGTCATAGTTTGAAACATACTCTGTTCAATTTTAAAGTTGGGAAAATAACCCATTAGGGCATAACTAAGAGACTATCACTTTTTAAGGTAGTTAAAACAAAAAACACCTCTTGGGTGAAGAATAAGAAGGCATGACTCAAACTAAATGTTAGGCACACTCCCATACTTTTTAGGTAGTGGGTTTTTACATTGCTCTGAAGTGATGAAAACAAAACATGATAAATTGAAGAAGTACCAGAGAAAAATAACTCTAACCAAAAGGAGACGACTATGCAACATTCATACTTCCAAATGAATCTAAAATGTGACCTTCTTTTTTAAAGAAAAAGTAGGAGAGACTGTGATGGTAGAACTGTAAAAATAACTTAACAAACCACTTTGACCAAGTATGACCTCAAAGTAATTTTCTAGAGGTGAGCATAATATTTGGTGATGATGATGTAAAATATATACAACCAAGTAACAAAAATGCAAACAATTGAAAACAGCATCCAAGTAGGATATCACATACCTTGAATGAGCACATAATGGATTGACTCAGTCTGACCAAAACTCTATGATTAGAAGAGAAATTTTCCTTAACAACTAAGACTTTACGAGGAAAGGAAACTCAACTCACATCAATCCATGTAGAGGTAATATGTGAGAAAATAGGAAATGGAGAGATTTTTGGCAGAAATGACCTCTGATACTTCTGATATCTATACTTCCCAAAATATAACTCCAAATCATAGAATTTTTATTTCTAAAGAAACTAGTTTCAAAGAGATTGATTTTGATACCTAATTGACATAAAAAGAGTTGCTCTATTGCATGACCCTTGCCGACTCCAATAAAAATATCTACTTACACATAAATTAGATTGACATGAAGGTTGCTCCTTTTAAAACTAGACTTCAATATCTTTTATTGAAGTATATTTTTTCTTCACGAAATATACTTATTTTAAGAGAAATGATTTGATAGATTTTGGACTCTCCAATCTAATCGAATTGAATACTCTTTCTTCTTTGGCCAGTATGATCATTGACTCTTTCCGTATTGATATATCCATCTAAAAAACTCAGATTGAGAATTGGTTTGATAGGTTAGAAATAGATTTACATAAATTTCTTTTTAAATATATTTATCCATATAAAGTGTCGTTCTTCCTGGCATAAAAATGCCTAGAAAATTGAAGCTTTCAACTGATGTACAAACCTCATTTTTTTATATATTTACTGCTTTAAATATCAATTTCTCTTTGTAGAAAACTCTAAATGCCAAAATTTATTTTGAGTTTGAAAGTATACTCAAATGTCTTTCCTTAAATATATAAATTGAAATATGAAAAGTTCCGTGGAGGTGTGAACACCAAGGAAATAATGGGAACTAAGATAAGAAAGGAAAAAAAAAAGGAAGAATACGAACCTAAATTACTAGAGATGCTAAATCAGAAAAGGATCACATTATCTCTGTGGGTTGACCGAATCAAATCACATAACCCACTCTGATACCATGTTGAAATTTTAGAAAAGAGAAATACTTTACTAACTACATGTAATCTGAGTACAATGAGACTCTATTTATAATAGAGTAAACAAGTAAAATCCAATTACACTTAAACTACCCTTGTCCTAGTTACACCCAAAGTCTGACATTTAAAGACAAGTCCTAACATAATTAAACAACTGAATATAAATAGAAGATTCAAATAACTAAAACGCTTTTAACTATACTACTTTAATGAAACATCCTCCCATTAGACTCCTATAAGATTATGCCATATTAACTACTGCTCTGTGAGACTTCTTTCTATAAGAATCATGTAAGACTCCCATATCTGCTCTTCAATGTTTCATTTATAAGTTATTTTCCACATCAATCATATGGTGCATAATGAAGAATTCAAAGTCAAGCTTCACTCTATTGTGAGTCTTGAGAATTCCCTTTTTTTAGAATTTGGATTACAATCTCGATGAAGAGATGTAATTCCGTACTCAAATCCATAATCTTGATCTCTTAAGAGCTCCCAATGGTCTAACAGAAACATCGCTAATTGCATCTGCTATGGATTGAGGGTGGTCTTCATCCTAGTCAGAGGACTGGCTATCTTTTAAATATCTCTTGAATCCATCTTGTGGAGTCCCAAGCATGTCATTCAACTCACTCAAGGCCACAAAAATTTCCATGTGCTTGACATACAAAGTGAGTTGAGCTACCACAAGTTTAAGGTTTGCATAGAAGACTTTGACAAGATTCGGATACATCTCATAATTTGCTCTTTAAACAACTTCACAATCCCAAAATTATTTCAAAATCACTCAACTCTTGCCTAAAGAAGTTTAGCTCGAGCTGGGGTGGCTCAACCATGCTCCTATCCAAAAAAAAATTCATCTAGCGGCTCTATTGACTCTAGAACAGAAATGGCACCAGCACTACATAATTTTAAAGGAATCATTTTACTCATCTTGCCTTAAAAGTCCTCTTGGTCCAAGCTATGGCTTCAAATGAAAGCTTTGGAGAGGTAGATGCCTTGAAACTAAGATGAAAAAACCCTAAAATGGGGTCTGACCAAAATTGAAAATGGAAAAATAACTCCTTGGGTTGGATGAGGTTTTTGAGGGTTTTGAAAGGTTCAAATCAACTAAAATCTTCTTCAATCTGGCATGATTTGGTCTTTGGAGGGAAGTGATTCTAGCCATCCCATTAAAGAGGAGAGTTGGTCTCATTGCACTTGAAGATGATGACTCTACCACAGAAAAAGGCAAGTGATTCTATTTATGAAATGCCATGAATATAAAGATAAATGTGATCCCCAAAGCAATAAATTTCCAAGTTGAAGAGTGAAATAATTGCCCTTAAGGAAGGAAACAATGGCCATGTGATCAATGCTTTAAGACAGCCAAATTTTGTACAAATTTTTCTTGTGATAATCTAGTATTTGAAAAGAGTTGTATTGAGCTGGAATAAAAGCTTAAAAGTGCTAATTCTCACAAGAAAATACCGAGGAGGTAACATTGAAAAAACAAGAGAACTCAAATACATAATCGTATACATGCCTCATGTTAGATGCTACTATTGCAATCAATTAAGACATTATGCAAATATTTGCAACCTTAGAAATGCGTATGGTGCAAAATAAATGTGGGTACCCAAATCCAAAGATAACATGGAAATTACCCACAAATCAAATAGTAAGCAGATTTGGATACCTAAAGACAATGCAATTGCTAATGGTTTCCCCAAGGGACCAAAGAATGTATGAATTTTGGATAATGGATGCCCAAGACACATAATCGGATAAAAAATGAACTTTATATAGAACAAACCAAACAATATATACCAATTACATAAATCTTTATATGGTTTGATGAAAGCTCTCAGACTTTGGAATGAAAGACTTAGTAAATTCCTAGAACAAAATCAATATATGAGAGAAGTGTGGATATAACTTATTCACTAATAATCATGAACAAAATTTGATCATTGTCCAAATTTATGTGGATGCCATTATTTTTGGCTCTCCTAAGACCTCTTTATGTGACAAATTTTCTGAAGTCATGAAAAATTAATTTGAAATAAGTTTGATGTATGAATTCTTATTGTTTCTTGGATTTCAAGTACTCCAAAATGAATATAAAACTTTCATAAATCAATCCAAATAGACAAAATTACTCTTTGAGAAATATAATGTAGAAAATTTGAACCCATTTGCACTCTCATGTGTACCTTAAGTAAAAATAACCTAGTTCACCATTATTGGTTCAAACACATGAAATTAAACACCACTTTATTTAAAATTTGATTCAAACCAGGACAACAAAAATTGATTAAGTTACCAAATACCAATTAGCAGCAACTAGCAGGTATTTTCATAAATCCCTTGGGATTTTATCAATTCTCTAAGTTAAGAGGAAAACTAGTAATGAACAACCCCCTAAGTCTATTTAACTCAAGATTAGTGAAAAATGATTATTAGAAATAAGTTTAAATCTTGAAAATTATCAGAAAATATCAAATTTGAAACTTAATTATGTAAACTCATGATTGATTGATCAATCATGCCAAGTATGTCTGATCAATCTTATTTTGAATAATCAATCAATGTAAAAGTAACTTTTATTTTGAATGATCATCCTTATTTCTTCTCCTCCTTGTTCATCTTTTGATTTCCTAGCATTCTTGGTCTCATGTTCAACTTTCTCATCTTCTGCGACTTCTTCATCTCTCCTAAACATCACATTTATATTTCATCTTCTACCCACATTACATACTTCAAATGAGAAGTTGTAATCTCAAGTTTTTATCTTTTGAGATTTTACCTTAAATAGCTGATTTAAAGGATTAGATTATATTCTATTAGGTGTTAACTACAATAAATTGAAAGAAGGAATGAAGGAAGCAAAGAAAAGAAGAAGAAAATAAGAAGTAGAGAGGGAAGAGAGTATTGTCAAAGAGCTTGAATCCTCTAGCTTAAGGTTCCATTCAAAGCTCGTCTAACTTCATTCTCTTGATAGTCCAAAAATACGTAATGAATAAACTGCCCTTGAGGCTACAAAAGGAATATAAAGAGAGAGAATTGCATTTATACTCATAGCTTATACACTAAACTAATGCTATTTTTCTAACACTCCCCTTAATTTGGAGAGAAACCATGAAGTTAACCCAACTCATAACTTTGTAAGATGAGCTCCATATAATGATTTGGTAATAAACTAGCCAGCTTGTCTTTAGTCCTCATGAAGAGTAGTTAGTTTCCCACTAACAATCTGATCTCAAATAAAGTAGCAATCTACTTCAATATGCTTCATGTGTTCATAAAATAATAGATTGTTAGCAATTAAAATAGATGCCTAAACATCAGTGTCTATGCATTATGATAGAAAAACAAATTCAAAATTTTAGGAAGTAATGTGAAAAATAGAAAAGAAGTTAAAAAATTGGAAGCATAAATGTTTAACGCCAAAAGGCTAATGGCTTACAAAAGTATATACCTTGATATAAAAAATTCAAAACAAAAATTTGGAGGAAATTGAAATGGTCCAAAAGGTTAAGAAAAAAGTTAATGTATTGTGGTATAGGAAAAGTGTAGTTGATTGAAACATGAGGGCATCAACACAGAACATCATATCATTGATTTAAACTTAAGGGAAAGTATTAATGCTATATATTTAAAAAGTACAAATAATTAAGTACAATGAACGATCATGATGTGATTTTTAAATTATTTCTTTTATCTTATAGACATATTTCTATAGTGATCCACTGTTAAGAATGGTTGGTAAGGAGTTGGATCACTGTTGAAACTTCTTGAGATCTGATTCCTACTACACAATCCATTTTAGTAGTTCCTTGACCTCCTTTTATTTGCTTGCACAAATATGAAATTGGGAAGGGGATTGTTCCCCAGCTCCCTCATCTTTCTACGTAGATATGGCACCTTCTCCTCCAAACAGAGTTGGCCGACCTTTTTCTCTACCCTCAACCCTAACAAAAAATTTAGCCAATTTCATCACAACCCCTACGGGAAAGGATGATGTCTCCACCATTACTTTAAGTAAGACAAATCAAGGCAGGTTGCTTCGTTAATCAGTGCAATTAATATCCTTATCTATTGTCACATCTAAATTAGAATGTCACATTATCTGCTTTGTTTTTCTAATGCATCTTTTCTTGTTATGTTCAATATTGAAGTGAAACTTCGGTAAAGTTAACATCATGTAACAAGTATATTGTATAGCTATTGTTAGAAAACCCATACAAAACTGACTAGTTGAATAGAGATTTAACATGGTGCAATCTTTTGTCTAGTTGATATTTCAATAAAAAAATTGGGGAAGAACTAAAACCTAGCTGATTTGGTTAGGTTGATCTTGGTCAGAGAAAAATTTCCCCCCTCCCTTCTTTTTGATAATGATAGGAGAAAAATGATGATTGGGAGAGCACCGACTCCTCTCCTATTGGTGGAAAAAAAAAGAGAGGTTCGATTAGGGGTGGCATCGAGTCGAGCCAAGGTCAAACTTGTGTAGGTTTGAGCTTGGCTTGACCTTAAAACATCAAGTCGAGTTTCAATTCACCATCAAGCCTTAAATTAAACTTGAGCTCGAGCTTGAAAATTCTAATTGATTTCGAACTCATGCTCGAGTTGGGTTGGAGCTCAATATACATTTAAAACTAAAAAAATAAAAACTTTACAAAAATGAATAAAGAGATTTTGGTGATGAACTTAGTACCATTGAACTATACGCTATTGCAAAGGAGTATACTAATGTACGATAACTAGCTTAATAGAATTAATAGAAAAGGCAAACTCATTCATCAATAGTTAAGTTGTGGAGCCTAATTAATGACTTACGCTGAGTCAGTACACGGATCGACCTTCGTGGTAAGGACGACGTGGGGGTTGTAAGGAGGGCGGGGAGCCCCCGCCAAGTCCACTATATAATTATTGTTGTTTCATTAATAACAGTTTGGGGATTTCACTCTTGTATTGTCGTTGCCCTAGTTTTCTCTTTATATTTGAGGCGCCACTATTAGGGTTTATGTTGGAATGAGTTATAAATTGTGTAAATTGTTACTGTAATTATAGGAAACGATTTGTTTCCTTGTTTTGTTCCTGATTTTAAGATCTGAATTGGATCTAAATTAGGTTGTAAATGTATTATAAAAAGCCTCCATGAGGAGAAGAATATCATCAAAAAAAATTATTTGAAATCCTTCTTGGTGTTATTTGGTTTCACATGGTATCAGAGCGGGAGAAAATTTTGCCGTCGTCATGAACGAAGAAGCCATAGTTGAAGAGCTTCCTATAGCCGAAGAACAGAGCGGAAGCTCTATCCAATAGCCAAAGCACACGAAGAGTTTCTTGCCGAAGAACAGAGCAGAAGATCTGTCCCCTCGCTGAAGTGCACGAAGAACTGGTTTAAACCGGCTTCCGAACATCTCCGACAACCGTACTGTCATTGCCAAAGACGCTCTGTCGCTGCCGTTGTTAGAGGTGCTCCTAGATTAAGTACTCTGCTTTTCGCACCTAACAGACCGGTCTTTTGGGTTGTATTGGCTAGGCGTTTGACATGGTATCATAGCTAGGCACCACGTTTCATGTTCGAATCCCGAAAGGGGCGACCTAGTTTCCAGACTAGTGTGGGCCGCTAGCGTGTGCCGTCATGGATGTCGACCAGGGGGAACGGTGGGTGTCAGAGGTGGTCCTGGGTTAAGTACTCTATTTTCCGCGCCTAACAAATTGGTCTTTTGGGTTGTATTAGCTAGGCGTTTGACAGCCGTTACCAGAGCCACCGTCAGAGAGATTTTGAACGTCGTTGTGAGCAGTCGAGCCACCGACCAAAGGAAGCCGATGCTTGCAAAAAAAAAATTTCTGCAATGACGATCCCGTAGCCAAAATAGCATCGCTGACGACCGGACCACCGGCCCTGCTGCCGACCATCGTCGTCGTCGAAGGAGAAAGGTGAATTTTTTTTCTAAACTTAGGAACTAATGTTCCTTTATTTATCTACGGGTCAACCCAGCGGATCTGAATAAGACCACAATCGGACCGGAACCGAACCGAAACAAAATCAAACCGGACCAGAATTGGATCGGACCAGAACTGAACCGAATCGGACCCAAACCGAACCAGGCCAGACCAAACCGAATCGGACCCAAAATTGGAATCAACCCACAAACAGACAATGGGGAACTATCGTCCAATCTTTGGAAAAGCTAACAACCAGGTATGCACTCACTGTGGGGGAAAAGGTCATTCGCAACAGCGTTGTTACGAGATTATTGGTTATCCAGTGTGGTGGGACTTCTCAAAAAAAGATTGTTGGGGAGAAGTTGTTGCCTATGGCGAATGTTGCCCATCCAGGTATTATCGGTAAAGCATCAGTATTATCTGTATATTCTAATAATAGAACTTGGATTATTGATACAGGTGCATCCGATAACATGACAAGGGATTCCAGTCAGTTAAAATATGTCCTACCTTCTCCTCAATCCGTTATTTCCATCGCGAATGGTAATACCTCTCCTATTACTGGGAAAGATACTATCCTTGTTGTTCCATCTCTTGAATACAATCTGTTGTATGTTAGCCAAATTACTTAAACTCTTGCTTGTAGTGTAACTTTATGGCTCTCCTTTTGTGTCTTTTAGGACATTCTAACCTAGAAGATTCTTGGTTATGGTATTAGACGGGGCAAACTCTACTATTTGGAGTTGACAGAAAATGGGGATCAAAAATCGATCTGGCAAATCAAGCTAGTAATGAAGACAGTGCTCAAGCAACTTTATGGTTATGGCATCGAAGACTCGGTACTCTTTCCTTTGGTTATCTTAGGAAATTGCGACCACAACTTTTTTCAGGTTTGAATAATTTGGATTTTCGTTGTGACAATTGTGAACTGGCTAAGAGCCACCGTATCTCTTATTTACCGAGTTTGAATAAGAGTTCTGAATCATTTGAAGTTATTCATTCTGATGTTTGGGATCTTGCAAAGGTTTTCTCGAGCTTAGTATTTTGTGACATTTATTGATGAATGTACTAGAACGACTTGGGTATCCCTGCTTATAAAAAAGAGTGATGTGTGTCTAGGTTTTCAGAAATCTGTTGCCTACCTTATCATTCTAACACCTTCTCGAGTTATAGACTTTCAAACTCCTCAACAAAAATTACACTCCCTAATTTCTATTCCCCATCTTTAGAATTTTGAACCCCAGGTTTTTGGGTGTACTGTATATGTTCATATCCCAAAAGTCTTACGAAATAAACTTGATCCATGTGCCAAACGATGTGTTTTTGTTGGCTATTCTGATTTTCAAAAAGGATATCGGTGCTATGATCCACACATCTAAAAACTCCATGTAACTCTAGATACCTCTTTCCATGAATTAAAACCTTATTACTCAGGGGGAGTCTCTCGGAATTCTCTTTAGGGGGAGAGCTCAAGTGAAGAGAATAGCGGAGGCGCTGAGTTTATTGAGTTAGAAGCAGTGAATGAATTGTTTAATCAACAAGAGAATAGTGGAGGTGCTGAGATAGAAGCAGTGAATGAATTTTTTAACCAACCAGGTCGTCATGATGTGCAACAAAACTGTGATCCCAGCCATGAAGCTAAGAGTGAATCATTAATTGCTCCTAAAGAATCATCAAAGTTGCTTATGTCTGCACTATCAACTAAAGAATCCACCCAGAATGTTCCTCCTCAGATAAAAACGAATCTTGTGTTTGATGAATCTATTGAAACATGTGTTCCTATAGAAAATATAACTCCTAGAGATCCACAAAGATTGAATAGGGGAGCTCCAAAGAAACATTATGAACCTGATCTTGAAGCCTAGACCAAATACTCAATCAACAACTATGTGTCCTCTCATAGGTTGACTAAATTGTATGCATTTACTCTTGATCAATTATCCAGGGTTTCTATTCCTAGTAATGTGCAGGATACATTAGCTTATCCAAAATGGAAAAATGCGATGAACGAAGAGATGGAGGCTCTACAAAAGAATGTCACGTGGGAAATTGTTTCACAGCCTAAAGGAGCGAAGACAATTGGATGTCGATGTGTGTTCACAGTGAAACTCAAACCGGATGGAAGTATTGAAAGATATAAAACTCGGCTAGTTGCAAAGGGATATACGCAAAGGTATGTGATAGACTATCAGGATATTTTTGCACCAGTAGCTAAGATCAATACAATTCACATTCTTATATTTATAGCAGCAAATCGAGACTGATCTCTACAACAATTTGATGTTAAAAATGTCTTGCTCAATGGAGACTTAGAAGAAGAAGTCAACATGGAGTTTACACCCGGAGTTAAAAGTGGCTCTTTATGTCAAGGTAAAGCCTGTAAATTGAAGAAGTCATTGTACGGGCTGAAACAGTCACCTAGAGCATGGTTTGGGAGATTCTCAGCTACAATGAAGGAGTTTGGCTATAAGCAAAGTAACTCAGATCATACTTTGTTTATAAAAGATAAAGAAGGAAAAGTAACGGCTTTAATTGTGTATGTTAATGATATGGTCTTGACAGGAGATGACCCATGTGAAATGCAACCTTTACATGAGTATTTAGCCACTTAAATCGAAATGAAGGATCTTAGACAACTTAAATATTTTTTGGGAATTGAGGTGGCAAGATCGAAACATGGAGTCTTCCTTTCACATCGAAAATATGTGTTGGATCTTCTGGGGAATTGAGGTGGCAAGATCGAAACATGGAGTCTTCCTTTCACATCGAAAATATGTGTTGGATCTTTTAGCAGAAACCGGAATGCTTGATTGTAAACCGATGTAGACGCTGATAGAAATGAATCATAAGTTCGGAATTCTCCCAGATCAAATTCCAACAGACAAAGGCGTTATCAGCGATTAGTTGGAAGATTAATCTACCAATCACACACAAGACCAGATGTAGTAGATGCAGTGAGCGTTGTGAGTCAGTTCATTCATGCACTAAAAGTGAAGAACATATGGAAGCGGTCTATCGGATCTTGAGATACTTAAAGAGTGCTCCAGGAAAAGGTTTGTTATTTGCAAAAAAAAGGTGTCTCAAACATTTAAGGATATACAGATTCTGATTGGGCAGGAGATCAGACAACCATAAGATCCACGTCTGGTTACTTTACTTTTGTGGAAGGTAATCTTGTCACGTGGAAAAGCAAAAAACAGAAGGTAGTATCAAGATCAAGTGCACAAACAAAACATAGTCTCACCTGGAGGCGAACCTGTATAAATCTTGTATTTTTTGTGCTTACTTTTTTTTTTATGCGATTATTATTGCTCTTGTTAGTTTTAAATTAGGGTGTCTAATTCCTAACATTAATATCGTTTATTCTACTGACAAACAACAACATCAGATATTGAGGAACCCAAAAGAGTTGAATGATCGATCATCTTTGAGATTTGAGGTAAATAAGAAAAATCATCAACTAACTAAAAAGAGAACTAATGAAAGCAATTAGGGTGAAGAGTATTTTCTTAAGAAAATCTATACTAATGAGTCAGCATACAAACTAATAAACCAAACACAAAAATCTCAAACTTGAATTATTATACTTAAAAAGTTTTATTCTATATTTGAGCTTGTGCATAACTCAAGTAAAATTTGAATTTTGCCGAGTTTTTTTAAGCAAGGGCTTGTAAACCGAGGTTGCATGCTGCACCGCGGTTCAGAGACCTTCGAGTCGGCGTATGAATCGAAAAACGACAGCTCCGGACTAAACACGTGTGTTGGATTGAAGCCTCGAGAGTCGAGGAAAGAAAACACGTGTCTGATAAAGCAAGTCCCGGACGTTTTTACGCTCATAAAATTATTAAAACCGAACTATATATCTCTATAGTGGTGGAACTTAAGTAATTGAAAGGTTCAAAACTGTAAAGCACATTTCTCGTCTTCCCCTTCTGTTAACGCCTATCTTCTCTTCTCCCTGATCAAAATCGACACCGTAATTTCGATCTTCAATCAGGTAGTAAAACCTATCCTTGAATCTGTATATTGAATTCCCACTCCATTTTCATCAGTGGATGTAGTCTCTGCACGATTTTTTTTACCATTAATGATCTTTTGATGTCTAATGTGTGATAGTGTCTGTTAAATTTGTAGACAACTGGTTCTTCATTCCTTATTTATTCTTTTCTGTAGATGGAATTATAGCATTGATGCCATAAACGTAGTCTGGTTTTCATTAGGATGGGAGGAAATGAAGATTCGTCTTCTGCTGGCTACTGGGAGAACTGGAAAGCTTATTGGCGTGAGCGATTTACTTTTCTTGAGTACCACAAAAGGGTTTTTCTTATTCCAGAGAAGCCGCTGACCAAATGGTCTTCGTCCAATGTTGAGGAGTTCATCGCTTCAGTTCAAATACATGGCCCTGTGGTATCTTTTTATTATTTTACTAAGTGTTTATGCGTTGCCCCGGCTTATGTTTAGTAGTTTTGATTTTATTGGATACTCGAACTTGCCTCAGATTTTTTTGAATTTCTTAACTGTATGTATGTGTGTCAGTAGCATATAAAGGAGTTTAATCATGCGGGTAACTAAACTCTTCAGAGTTTATTAGAGTAGGAAAAGTTCTTATTTTTGTTTCTGCTTTTAGGGGCAATGTGCTCATCTTGGGTTTATTTTTTTGTTCCTGTTATATCCCCATTATCATGTAGAAATGGACATGTTGAACTAATGTTGTTTTATTATCATGGGAGCTCTCAATTGAATATTTGACTTCCCCTCTCTGGTTTTAGTCAGTTTCATTTATCAACACTCCTACTGTTGCCCACTTCTCTCATACATTTGAATAATGACAGTGTTTGCATTTTATTTTATTTTATTTTATCTTGCTGAATTGTTCTAATTCAAGAGCAATCATTTTTTATGGTCAGTTCAGGTGCTTTTTTTTTTTTTTGAAAATGGTAGATTTGATCTGCTTATTTTGTGCATTATTGCCTCCAAGCAGGATGTAGATCACAGCTGCACCAGGGATCATTAAGACGTTATTTGGGAGTCTGAAACAAATTGATATTGTCCTCACCCAATTCTGCAATTCATGTGGGGAGTCTTGAGACAGAATGTTATGGAGATATAAGAGAACTACAATTGTCATGGCTACAAGTAGCCTCTTACTGAAAAAAAAAAAAAAAAAATTGAAGTAGATGAAGTTTAAACTCCTGTCTAGCTGAAATAACATGCAAAGCATTTCATATCTATAAAGAATCCTATATAATAGAAAATATTAGTAGAGGGAAGTTTAAACTCCTGGGCATATGAAGCTGTTTTAGCTAACTTATTTTCTTCTCTTGGATGGTGTGCAATTATCATCTACTAAATGAAATTTGCAACAAAAGCAAATGGAGACTGAATGGAACCAAAAACCTTCGTTTGAGATAGATGCGTAATATGACATAAGAATCTGGTTGCCACAATCCAAGATCAACTTTTACATGGACACTGCCTAATGATACACCATAACATGGACAGTTTTTTTTTTCATAAAATATTAGAGGACAGATCTGCCTAAGAAATTGAACAAAACAAAGGGGATATAGATTATTAAACATCCATGCTTGTTAAGTACATGTACCTGTACTTTCCATTCAGAGGATATTGGTTATTTTGAAAAACTTGACCATGGAAGAATTCGACTCCAGAGAGTTAACTTGGCCAATTGAATGGGTAGTCCAACCTTTGGCACCTTTGGCTTAGGTGTTTTTTTTTTATTGCATGTAGGTTGGAGGAATTAAATGAGATTTTGCCTGAGGGATTGCCAATGGATATGACAAAGGAGTTTGAGGAGACAAAGTGAAGTGCTTTGTTGGTGAGGCAAAAATTCTTGGACCTTAGAGATAATTTCAGGCGCATTGTTGATCCACCATTAAGGGTGCATAGTAAAGGTAATTTTTTTATCTAATTTCTTAAATTATTTGGAAACTTGAGTTTTTAGGTTTACATGTTAAAACTAATGGAACTTTTGTTTTGCGTATAAGAAATTAATCAATGTATATGATATTGATACACTTTTATCTGAAATGGACAGTGCCCAAGATTTTTAACATTTCACTGGCTGATCAGCAGATTAAAGGAATTAAGGTTAATTGAAGTCTGTAAAGGTCGAATTTGAATAACGCATAGAGTAGTGTATTGGTTCACTGTGTGACTTTAAATATAAAATAGGAAAGCTTCTAAACCTTGAAAGTTGTACATTCTAATGTAGGAGTCGATCTAACTATTGATTAAATGGTTAAAAAATCCTTTATGATTTCAGCTTCCAAATTAGACTTGAAAAGTTAGGATATACATCTTAAGGTATGTGCGTCATTGCACCATCCATTTTATCAATTGCACTCTAGTAAGTGGCACAAGTACTGGCATTGCATGCTGTTCCATGGATTGGAAGGTGTTATAGAATTTATCAGCTCAGTTGTCCTACTGAACTAGTTTTTGCTGATAAATATGAATAAGACCATTGAGCATCACGTAGCTTTGCCTCAATAGAATTTATAAATATAGCTAACAGTTTCGGTCACATTGCTTATTTTGACTCGCTCTTATGTTGAGTTTATGGATGGGCAATCTAAAACACATTAAGTGAGGCTACTTACACTGACCAGATGTTGTACTGGAGAAATTTTATCGTTTTGTTGATGGATCTATAAGAATCAAGTTCATTTAGTTCGATTTCTTGCTTAAACATTCATTTTTATTTCTTTCCATGTTTTTAGCTCCTGAAGTTAAAAAGCAGATTGTTTTAGATGGTCTCGTCAGTTGTGGAAAAAGTATTACACTTGCTATGCTTGTCCATTGGGCACGTCGCGAAGGTTGGCTTGTTTTCTATGTCCCTATAGGCAAAGAATGGAGTCATGGAGGATTTTTTTATAAACAACCAGAAACAGGTGTATGGGACACACCTGTTCAGGCTACTAAAATTCTCCAGGTAGTACCTTGTGTTTTGTGTTATCTTTTATTTTTTTCTTCTTCTGAATGAACATTTAAATTGTTATACTAAATCAAAAATAGATAATGACAACTGAGGAATAAAATCAACTTTAGTTTCTAGGGACAAGCAATTTGTGGCTATAAAACTGGTGCTCCCCAACTGGAAAAAAATGTTATTTCTAGTATGATCTGTATGGTAATTTCTCTGTTTTACCCATTATATCTTTTTAGAATTTTTTTGAAATACAACCAAGCACGCTTACAACAATTACCTGTCCAAATTTATGATCCAATTTTGCTAGGAGAGGGTGCTGGTGTTGGATGGATGAAAGGGGTTGATTCAAAGGCAATGCCGGAAGGTTCTACCCTTTTTTACCTTATTCAGACAGGTTTGACTTACACACATGCTGCAGTTGGGGTTGTAGTTCGTCTAAGGAAAGAGTTATCTCTTGTAAAGGATATTCCAGTGCATTTTGCTATTGATCAGGTGAGTTTTCTTTTTGATTTTTCTTCTTCTTCTCAGTTTTAATTAAGTTCAATGAAAAGCCATGGGGTCCTTTTGTTTCTTTCCCTGTTTGTCTTAACTCTCTTCATGCTTTGACTGTCTTATTTCAGTATAATAGTTGGTTTACATTCAGTGAATATGAAGAACCTGTGACTATGCGCTCATGTCAGCCTATTCATGCCAAAGAACACTCAACGGTTAGTGCTGTTAAATGCTAATTTTGTTCTAGTATTGATTCTTTTAATCTTAAAGATAAATGAGGCAGAAAAGTTGATCTCTGACAAGATGTTGATTGGTGATGCTTTTTCCTATCTTGTTACCTAAAGAGTTCAAAAGACCTCTGAGTTGAGTTGGAGCCTTTTTTGGACGCTTTATCAATATCCTTTGTTCCTGTTACTTCACTTGCAGGTTAGCACAAATTAGCGAATATAAGGGATGAAAGAAGAAACTCTTATATATGCTTCCTCAAGAATCTCCTCCTCACTGTGTTGAGCAAAGTACTATGCATGCAGAAGACCACAAGATTAATATAGAGATGCCCTACCAAAACCTTGCATTGCCTTATTTACCATATTAAGTCTCTTTTTCTATATATCTTTTGGGATTCTGGGAAATGACCCCATCGAAAAAGTGGATTTCTGCAAATCAAATAGCCAAAAGTTTACTCCATTTGTAATATGAAGTTATCAGTTAGGTTCAAAATTTTGAGACAAAAGTTACTCGTGTTCACTGCTGGTTAGAAACCTTAGTTTCTCTATTGTACTTCAAAGGTTGGAGGTTTGGATATCTCAAAGGAGAAGGTTTTCTCTCCATTAATTCAAGGGGGTGAGCTTTTCTTTTCTTGTATTTTACTTCCTCATTTCATATGTTGATCTAAGACCATGAATTTGAGATAGAAGAGCTTGCTAGAGTTAAAATCTAGCTAATTAATCTCTAGGGAGATTTGTAAAGCGTGTAATTGAGCATACATGTGACTTTAAAGAGAGCCAAAATCTTGTTTATGTAAATTCCAGTTAATAGAGCTAATTAGTGGAATTTTTCAAACAAGGGTTATTGGACGGCGAACACCTATAAGGGAACATTGATAATAAAACATTTTTATGTCCAAATTTTAATCTGTGTATGGTTTTATTTTACACTTACTTTAATTTTAATTTGGCACGCTAAATTTTAATTTGAAATATCTCAATTCACCCCCTCTTGAGAAGCCACCTAGGCCATCACCAACACCCTATTTGTACTTTTCAAATGTATTTTTAGGGCAATTCCTCAATCAATTAGGATCTCTAATTACATAACTTAAGAAGAGATCCTAGGAGACTGAGAGATCACACCAATTTAGGAAAAAAATCTAGGAATTTAAAAGATTACATCAATCAAAGTAAATTATTTCTATTCTAACAAGATCTCATCTTCTTTAAGAGAGGCAAGTTTGACTCCTTTGACCAACCCCTTTTACCTTTATGCGTTTGAACTCCTCTTTTCTAAGAGGTGACCCACTTTTTAGATTTCTTGGTGGTGGCACTTTCTATTTTTATCTTTTCTTCTTTTCTTCTACTTCTCTTCTTCCTGGGCGATAATTTTGAGTCTTTATCATAAACCCCTACTCTTAAGCCCTAAACCTTAACCCAAAACCCTACAACTTAAATTCTAAACCCTAAACTCTAACCTTATCCCCTAATCCCTAGACCCTAACTCCTAAACCATAAACCCTATCCCAAAACTCTAAACCTTTACCCTAAATCCTAAACCTTTAACCCTTGACCCTTAGCCTTCATCCTTAACCCTAAACCTTCATTATTTGTTTATCAAATTCTATGTTAATATTTATGATGTGCTTTTGTTATCAATCATATTCTATGTTAATATTTATGATGTGTTTTGTTGTCAATCATATTCTATGTTAATATTTATGATGTGTTTTTGTTATCAATCATATCCTATGTTTATGTTCCTGGCGTATATTTTTTGTTTGAAGTTTATATATGGGAGTGCTATAGAATGGTTTCCATGTGGCGAAGAAATAATTTTCCCATCGATTTTATTTTTTATATTTTGTTTTACAAGTGGAGTGTTGCATTTTTGTTGTTTGTTCTGGTTCTTAAGTAGGGTAGATGAGCCAAAAATGATAAGATCCTAAGCTTGGTTGATCTTAATTCCAATAATAATACAAACATAATTAGAACCCAAGATGAGCATAGTATGAGAATAATACAAAATTTAAATCATCATAATATGAAACTAGGAACAAGCATAACATGAAACCAATGTCCAACTAATTATGAAACAAATAATAAGGGTAAAATGATGAATTTTTTTAATGAATCACACAACACTATACTAATTCAAAAGACAATTTTATGCAATATTAATCATAATCTGAATGTAAAATCTAATAATAAGGGTAAAATGATGATTTTTTAATGAATCACACAACACTATGGGGGGGTTAGTGCACATGACTCAGGACATGATCTTCATGCGCATTACACAGTTCATGTCCTGAGGTCGCTAGGAAACGCCAAAATTCATGTCATGTACATGAACATCCATGACTCAGGAGTTCATGTCCCAAGAGTAAACGGCGAAAAGTGCTTTCCGCCCGATTTTGAGAATCATCTACATGACTCACGCGTGGGGCTCTCTCTGGCTCATACCGTCTCGCTCATTTCTACTCATTTCGTTCCCACACCTCTCTCTCGTTCCCGCAGCCCCTCTATAGCCTCCCTGAACCCCAAGCTCTCTGCTCCCTCTCTACTGCCTCCATCTCTCGCTGCGAACGTCCTTCCGGCGTCCTTCTCCATCTCGGACTCGCTCTCCCTCTAAACCTCCCGCTCGCTTCTCCCTCTCTCTTATCCCTCTCGGCCTCCCTCTCTTCTCTCTGTCTCTTCTCCCTCTTTTCTCCCTTGCGGCATCTCACTCCCTTCTCCCTCTCGCTCTTATCTTTTCCCCCAAAATTCCTTCCGATTTCCTACGATTTCCCCTATTTCAGTTTTGGTTTTCTTCGATATTGACATTTGGGCTTTGATCTCTTAATTCCTACTTCGATTCAGCATCGATTTCCCCATTCGGCTTTGATTTCAGCCGTTGGCTTCGGTTTTTCCCAAATTTCAGAAGGTACGACTAAATCCTAATTTTTTTCTGATTAAATGAGTGTTGTATATGATTTAATTTTAGTTTCAGTGCCTAATTTGGGGTTATTTGTGCATAATTGTGGGATTTAGTGTTATAGATTAGGGTCTAAAATTTTTATTAGGGTTAGGGTTTAGTGTTGTTAGGGTTTGGTGCTCTGTATGTAGGGGTTAACTTGTTAGGGTTAAGGATTTATAGTATTGTTAGGGTTTAGGTTCTAGAATTAGGGTTTAGGTGTTTTTTTCAATTTTTTTCAGTTAAGGTTTATTGGGTGATAGGGTTTAGGGTTTAGGGTTTGGGGCTTTTAGGGTTTTTAAGATCTAGGGTCTTTTGTTTAACTTCTGGAATTAGGGTTTAGGGTATAGGGTTTAGGAGGTTTTGGAGGTATGGGTCTAGGGTTAGGGTTTAGGGTCTAGGGTTTTTAAGGTTCTCAATTACGGTTTACGGTGCTTAGTCCAATTCAAACAAGGTTGAGTCGCTTACACGGGCGTCTATTAGCCAACGAAACCCGACCCCCATCACTGACGAGGTACAATTCGTAGTGACCGTGAAGTCATATGGGATTGTACCAAGGGTGTTCAGTGAATTTGGACTTGATGTGTGTGTGTGTGTTTGCATTGTTTACTGCATCTCTAATGGAAATAGTTGATTAATTTTGGAATGTTTTAAAATGTTGTTTAAAAATTTTGAAGTGTTATGGAATGTTTTTGCCATGTGGTGAGGAGATTCAGGTGTTATAAATATCCACCACATGGTATTTTCTTATTTGTGGTTTTTGTTTTGTGATGAGTAATGGTTGTCTGATAAAGTTTTTTCCATGAGGACAATCTCGGATTTAGATTGAAAATGGTTGCAAGAAAACAACCAAGTGGTTGACCATATGACTTTTGGAGCTTTGAAGAAGACAACAAAATGCTCGATCTTTTAGTCGAACAGCTATATATGGGGAACAAGTTGCCCAATGGGGTTTGGAAGCACGAGGTATATACGGAATGTGTCAATAAGTTCAATGAAGACGCAATCAATAAAAAAATTATTGAGCAGCTTAAGAATTGAACAAGATTATGGAAGAAAACATACCAAATGGTAACGAGCTGTCTCAACACTAGTGGGTTCGGTTGGGATGTAACCACACAACGAGTTACTGCATGTCATTCTGTATGGCAAGACTACATTAAGGTCAGTAAATCATGATATATTGTAAAACAGTTTGTATTGTTTCGCATTACTAAGAACTCTATTCCATTATAAATGATGTTTTATTCTTGTAGGAGCATAAAGAGGTTGAGAAGTATAGACAACAAGGTTGCCCCCTTTACGACAAATTGGCTATGGTAGTCGGAAACACAATAGCTGTAGGGAATGGTAGTACAACTCCTATAGATCTGGGTGATGAAATTATTCATGATGAGTCGGCTCCAATCCCCGATGGATGAGCCCGACAATGTTGACGGAGTTATGGGAACTCCACCGCAATTCATTAGCGGAAATGATTCGACAACGAATCAATCTCGTGGTAGTAAAGGGTCATCTTCACGTCGTCGTAGAAAGAGAAGCGAATTGCCCACAGAAGACAATAGACAATTAATTGATGCAGTTGGCCAAATCGCTGAAGCTATGAAATGTGTTATGAAATATAAGGAACGCGATGTCGAAGAACCTTGGCTCAATGCCCTCACGGAAATTCCGGACCTGTCAAAAGCACTGAAGTATGGCGCTCCTAGATGGTTAGATACACCAAGTATGAAGGCCTTGTTTGTAAAAATGATAGTGGCGGAGCGGGTCGAGTGGCTTAATTATTGTGCAAACAACTAATTGTAATGCGTTTTAAGTACAATATCTTTTTTGAGAAGATTGTTATGTATTAAAGACGATGTTTGAATTATAACGTTGTTAGACTTTCCAGTATGGTTAAGGTTACTATTTTATATGTTTGTTGTCTTAATAATATGGATAATATGGTGGATGAGTATGGATGTGAATATGATTGTTGAGTTTGGATGAATAGGTTATGATTGAAGATTAGCCATTATTTTTGTTTATGACTATTTAGAAGTTATTATTGTCATTGCTTGTTGCATATTGCACAATGATATATTTGATTTGGAAGATGATGATTCGGATGACGAGTTTGGTGGAGGAGGTGATGGGGTCCAATTACGTGCAACAGATGATACAGACAGCGATGATAGCGATGGTCTTGTGGAAGAGGATACCCAAGTAACAAGCTTTCGGAGGCAGCGTGTATTAGAATCCACAAGAGCCCCACAATTTCGAGATGACAAAGCGACTTGCATGTGGAATGATAACTGATGATTGTATCTTTTATTGTATTTGAACATGTGTTGTTCTTATGTATTAAACTTGTAATTTGATGATTTTAATACTAATCACGAACTGGTTATTACTATAAAACTCTATTACATTAGTAATAAAGTTGTATATTTATTTATATATTATATTTATTAAATTTTATTACTATATTAAACTAGATATTTAAGTCTGATAAATAAAATGTAGTTACAATATGCATTTGATCAATTGATTAATTTTAATTTTTTGGAAATATATTATTAATTAATACTACGCATATTACGTTTTTAATAAAATAATTCTTTATTTACTCATTATATTTATTTTTTATTTATTGTATTATATTAGTGATTTAATAGTGATAATATTACGTACAAATATATAGTGTATTAAAGTTATGATTAGATCAATTTTTCCTCTTAAATCATTCATTTTTAGGCTATAGTATATCATATATTATTAATAAATTAATAGCTAAACATATTACTTTCATTTTTGTTATTTATAACGTTATTTATTTATTACTTGTAATTAATCATGTGCGTATTTCATCGGCTCACGTAATTACCATATTAATGCACAATAACATATCTAATTCAATTAATAAATATATTAATATATTTAATTATACATTAAATAAGTTATTCGTGTAGTAATAATGATTGTTTTACCTAATTTGGGGTTCGAGGATTATGTTGTAATTATATAAGTGTACTGTACAGGTTTAGGGATTCTCTTGTTTTTTATGTTTTTCTAATGAGTAGGCACTATTCACTGGAAACTGTTTTCCTGTACATGAAGGCGTCAACACTAACACTAAATGCGAAGATGATCTTCATGTATATGACTGACATGATCTTCATGTTGGACATAAACTTGATCTTCAAGAATCCATTTGAGGCACTAACCCCCCTATACTAATTCAAAAGACAATTTTATGCAATATTAATCATAATCTGAATCTAAAGTCTAATAATAAGGGTAAAATGATGATTTTTTTTAATGAATCACACAACATTATACTAATTTAAAAGATGATTTTATGCAATATTAATCATAATCTGAATCTAAAGTCCAATATACTACAAAATTAATGATGTTCCTAGTGAAGACTAAAAAAACTAGTCATAGATAAGAAAATTATGGGACAAAAAAGAAAAAAATTACAGATAAAGAGAAAATGAAGTTTGTAGTGAAAGATATCATAATCTCTATGAATTGATAATCTCAACTCACAGATCTTAGACCACCTACTCTATTACCATGTTTAAATCTTTCAGAGAAAATAAGAGGGAGTAGGATTTGCCAACCCCTCTCCCGTATTAATAACTTAAACAATATGAAGAATTAGAGTAATGTCCTTGCACTCTTAAACCCTAATTTAATTTTTTTTTAAACAACTTTTCTAGAAAATAAAGAAAATTAAATAAACTCTAGCTATACCTTCCAAAGGGTTAAAATAAAAAAGGAAAAATCAAAGGTAGTCGAATGAGCTTATGTAGCAAAGGCCATAATAGAACCTTGCATAGTTGCATGTTAGTATTGTGAATGCTAGCTAGCACCACTATACTTTTGAATGCTTAGTGAAATTTTCTAAGAAGAGAGTGAAGCAATTTTGAATGCCCAAGGTTAGACTAAACTTAGCTTCAAATATAAGGGCTATGGGACCTAAACTAATTTGGATACCCAAGATCACATGATCTTCATTAGACGAGAATATGTCTCCAACCCAAACATTTGACAAGTTATTAAAATCTTCTTATTAGCATGGGGCATATGACTTGTAAAATTTAAGGGGATTGATAAGTCAAATTAGGAGACATTGGTTAGTCTTATATGGCTTTGACCATTTAGACATAAGCTGAAGTGATCATTGGAGGTGTGAGAAACTAGCCTTTGAAATTGACAAAATCCTCTTCAGTTATTTTTCTTCTACTTAGCATGTTTACATGTGTAGCACACAAGGAAAATCAATGAGCTATTAGATTTTCTTATATGATGAATCATGAGTAAATATATTGGACCCAACAAAGATTAAGATATTTATAAGACCTCATTACTCCATGGTGAGTAGTGTCTCTATCTGTCCTAAAATTTGAAATTTGTTAGCTTGAGAAATTTGGATAATGTGGTGATAGTAATTGTGGAGCCAATTGTGGCAAGTTTGTTACAAGGACTTGGACTTTAAAATCAATTCCAAAACAAGTTCGATGATGAATCATGTAGATTTCTGCTTATTATAACATTTTATATTGTAGTGTATAATACTTAGTTTAAATTGTGCTTGATTTTGAGAGCTTACAATCTATTGAAATTATAAACTTAAATAGCTGAAGCTACAAATTTAGTACTACTAAGAACTCCTTTATGCTTAAAAAGTTGAAGTAGTCAAAACCAAATGTATCTCAAAGTATCGACTCATTCAAATATTGAGAATCTCATCTTATGACTAAAAAAGACATGCATTAGATTTTTTAAATGGTTAATTGATTATTTTTATGCATAAATTCATGTCGATTTCCTAACTCGAGTGTGAACTTAGTGTAATTTTGGAGAGTAACAACAACCTTGTATTGCTTTGGAAATATCTTTTAATGACTCAAAATTACAAAAACAACTTTCATTCTTGATCATACTATATTAACATTCTCAATGCCAAATTGATTACATAATTCTAAACAAAATTTTAACTTAATGAGAGAATAATTTGGCTCTTTAAAACAATATGTCTTGTTATTGTTTTGTCAAGTAATTTTCTCTCGAAGTACAACAAAACCTTCATATAGTATTTATAGTTAACCATCGTTTTAACCGTTGGATCGACCTTCTTTTGAGTGAATGGTGGTGATTAGTTTTCATCTCTCCCGCTCCAGTTTACCCTTTTCTACTCTGTCTAGCAAGAAGGGGACACGCAAAATGGGGGAGAAGGGGGAGTAGTTGAATCAGCACATGAGAAACAAAATGGGAACAAAAAAAGAAAAGAAAAAAACAAACTGTTTTAAGACTTACCTTTGCAGTTGGTAGAATAAGTCACAACCGTACACAACTTTTCAGGAGCAAAGAGATTGAGAGAGTTTAGTGGAGAGGGAGAGAAATAGAAGAAAAAAGTTTTTTTTTTTCCTTTTTTTATCCAAATTTCTCAAACTAACAAATTTCAAATTTTAGGACAAATGGATTTTAAAGTCCCAAGTCCTTGTAACAAATTTGTCACAATTGGCTCCACAGTTACTATCACCACATTATCCAAATTTCAAATTTTAGGACAAATAGAGACACTACTCACCATGGAGTAATGAAGTCTTATAAAGATCCTAATCTTTGTTGGGTCCCAACATATTTACTCATAATTCATCATATAAGAAAATCAAATTTTTTTGGCATTTTATTATATATTTTTATTATATAGTGTTTATGTTTATATTTAATTAATCATTTCATTTTAATGATTTTATTATATTTATATTAACAGGGAAAATATCAATTTTAACACTATATAAATTAAATATGTTTAACCCTCTGCCAGCAAATTTCAAAATTTGTTGGTAGAGAGCACCTCTCTGCTAGTGAATTTCAATAGTCACTGGCAAAGAGCAACACTCTCTGCCTGCTAATTTTCAACAAAATTGAAAATTGGCTGGTAGAAGTTCTCCCAGCTGAAACACGCAAGCGAATTTTTCATTGTGAGAGACTTCTGCCAGCATCCAATTTCTTGTGGTGGAAGCTTTTGCATTAATCAATAAATGAATATGTTATGCATGCAATAACATTATTATTTTAGTTTTTTTCTTTAATTTACTTTATTTATTTTAGTTTTAGGCGACATGGGTATTTTTGTAATATTTTATTTATAAAGGTATTTTTGTAATATTTTATCGTAAACCTTAACAGGGTGAACCCTATTTAAGGGGTATGAGTAATGAGAAAGACAAGCATTGATTTTAGGTTAAACAGGCTTGGAGTTCTCCTTAACAAGCTCTAGGGTTTTGAAACTTCTCTTGGGCTTGATCTTCGTTTTCATCTCCTTGTCTCCCTACAATTCCACCATGTCTTTCTACAATTCCCCATGGCCGAACCGGAACGTCAACAACGATTCCTTGTGTCAGATCCGGTATCGTAACAACTAGTATCAAAGCAGGAACACAATGGGTTCTCTATCCCAAAAATTGCACGAGGTTTGCGATTTATTGTACCACTTGTTGTAGGTTTTGCTAACTGTAGATTTTGGATGAGAAACACATGTCTTTGAACGATGAGGGTTGCAAATATGTAATCATCGTCTTAGTTACAATTTTTTGTCATCTTTTCGTTCTGTCAAAAAATAAAGATCTATTGATAATTTGATTTTTCATTCATAGCATTCTTTGGTAGCTTTTAAGCTCCTCGAGTAATTTTTTAGATATTGGTGCGCATTAAGAGGGGTTAATTCTTTCTTTTGCTATTGTTTTTCTTTCATTTTCATCCATGTGATTATTGTCTAGTTTATTTTTATTAAATAGTTATTGTCTACTTCGTTTTGTGTAGTTCATACTTCATTTTGTCTAGTTCATTGATAGCCTTCTTGTTGAAGTAATTTTTGCAAAGCTTTTGGAGGAAGAGGTATTTGGCGGGTAATGCTACTAATTTTGTGTATTTTCCTTTATTCTAAGGCTGCTATAGAAGATCTCTAAACAAGCTTTTTTCATAGGCTACATAAGTCAGCAATATTTGAATGGCAGTATTTGGTAAACAAAATCAATTGGTAGAAGATCTTTACTATTTGCAAGGACCATAATCTTTTTGCATCGCCTGTCTTCCCACTACTAGCAATGACCATTTTATTTTCCATATGAAGTTTTTTTTTTATGAAAGTGCGTATATTGATAAAGAGAGAGAATTACAAACCTAGTTAAGGGGGCCTGGCTCCACGACAAAGTGTTGGAGAGACACACCCGTTTTACCCTGAGAGTCTGCTAAATGGTTACCAGAGCACGGAATATTTTTCCACAAACAATTTAGTCCAAAAAGTAAATTACAGATTTCCTTGAACATATCCCAATGTCGCCAGGGGGGTGTCCATGATTTGCGCACCAATTGATTATAACTGCTAAGTCGCCTTCAATGTAGAGTGTGCCAGAGAGATGGGTGGAGAAGACCTTGAGCCCGTGCTGAAGTCCAGCGAGTTCTACAGTAGTAGAGTCTGATCTGCCAAGGGGGCCAGCATATGAGAAGAGAAGTTCACTATTTTCATTATGACGAACACCACCGAAACCTGCAGAACCAGGCCAGCCTAAAGCACTGCCATCAAAGTTGAGCTTGAAACACCCAAGAGTAGGGGGGGTCCAAGTGACCATAGTAGGGGGACATGTTGGATGAGACTTCATGGCAATAGATAGCTAATTTCCCATGAAGTTTGAGGCACTGAATTTTTTGAATTCTTTTTCATTTAAAAGCCAGACAGAGACTTGGCTTGCTATTTGGTCGGATAGGACCTCAATAGAGCAGAACTTGAATTTGAACTTCCTTTTGTTGCGCTCTTTCCAGAGAACCCAGATAATATGCCCGATACAACAAGATATTATCATTTTCCCTAGCTTTGGAAGCTGCGAGTTGACCAACGAAAGGATAGCGTCAGCCAGATTTCTCGAAGCACAGAATTGGTGGCCAATTTTGTTTAGGAGGTTTGTCCAAACTTGGTAGGCAAATTGGCATGAAAGGAGGACATGGGATTTATGCAGAATGGGCAATGATGATCTAAGATTGAGGTGCCTCTACAAATTAGAGCATTTGAAGTTAATATTTTGTTTTTGCATGCAGACTAGATGAAGAATTTGGCTCTTGGAGGGGCTAGTAGATCCCAAGCATGAGCCGTTGGGTGCTTTGGATGATCTGGAATATTATTTAGGAGAGCATAGGCCGAAGATGAGGTGAAAGACCCTTTTGGACAGGGAGTCCAAATTAGAGTATCATCAGATGTGTCCATTTGTCTTCGAGGAAGAGTGAGGAGAAGTTGAGATGCTAGGAGAGCTTTTTCATCAGTAAGATGTCTTTTGAGGTTAAGATTCCAATCTCCATTTTCTGATAGACTATCAGAAATATTAATCTCTTGGTTACCAGTGAGGCCAAAGATAACTGGGAAGCTATTTTTCAAAGGAGTTTGGCCAACCCACCAGTTATTCCAGAACTTCAAAGTATTCCCATTACCAAAATAAAAGAAGGGGAGAAGAGAGAGCCATGAAGCAAGGTTTGAAAATTTAAGGGATCCCTTGGGATTCAAGTTCATAGTTATGTCAATTTAATTGAATGAAAGTTTAAAAAATATGGTAGAATGCAATTATAGCTTCAGAGTTCCTCAAACTTTGTTTTATAAAAGGTTAGGAGACATTGACTCTCCTGAACTGTGTTTTTACCTAGAACAAAATTTGGGCCAGAAATAACGATGTTTCACTAAACCTGCCCATGCATCTTTCTCTCAAATTCCCAGTTCAAATATATTCTCGTATCTAAATTTGACAAATTTATCTTCCTACCTTGCTTAATCAATGCAAAGAGGAGGCAACATAGACTGAAGGCCGAATAGGAAGCTTATTATCTTCCTATTTTACTCGCTTGTTGGATTCCGACGTTGCTATTAGGTAAAAGTCTTTGGTATGTGATATACTACTTGGATGTTGTTTTCAATTGTTTGTATTTTTGTTACTTGGTTGTATATCTTTTACATCGTCATCACCAAAAATTATGCTCACCTCCAGAAAATTACTTTGAGGTCATACTTGGTCAAAGTGGTTTGTTAAGTTATTTTTACAGTTCTACCATCACAATCTCCCCTATTTTTTCTTTAAAAAAGAATGTCACATTTTAAATTCATTTGGAAGTATGAATATTGCATAGTCGTCTCCTTTTGGTTAGAGTTGTTTTTCTCTGGTACTTCTTCGATTTATCATGTTTTATTTTCGTCACTTCAGAGCAATGTTAAAACCCACTACCAAAAAAGTATAGGAGTGTGCCTAACATTTAGTTTGAGTCATACGCGCTTATGAGCCTAGTCCCAAAATGGACCGAGTTGAGTAATATGCATTTGTGAGGAGGAAGAGAGGTGAAGGATCTTCTTGTTCAAACTAATTGATGCAACTAGAGAAGGACATGGCTGAGCTTAAGGAAGGATAGTAGGAGATTATGGAAGCTCATATTAAAATCAAGGTAGTCCAAGCTTAGATGGAAGAGCTTCTCTACACCATCCTTGCATATGACACACCTAATACACCTCCACCACCCCCTCCAACCTCGGAGTAGAGTCCAGGACTCTAGCTTTGTGGCTCTTTTCTTTTCTTTTTTGTATGATGATGACATCAGTTGTATATATTTTTGTGCATTTTGATGTTATTAATGATTCATCTTTTTAAAATCATAATGATGTTCCATTTTGTTATGACAATTGGCAAAATTAATGAAATGACTCCTATTTTGTCTCATCTTGTGTATCTACTTGTGATCTTTTTATGGATAACAAAAAGGGGGGAAAAGTATATGACATAAATTAAGAGGAAGTGGATAAAATTGACAGGAATACATTAAAATGAGATACTATGCATGTATAAATTAAGGGTGAGTAACTTAACATGAGTGACTAAGAGGATTTTTTATTTTTCATAAGCTAGGTTTTGTAATCATAAGTCTATGAGGAAGAACCAATCAAATTAACACAAAAGACCTCACAGTAAATGAAGATCAAGTCATCTTGAAGAAGCACCTACAAGGAAGCATGGAAACTTGAAGATCTAGAATTTAATTTGTAGAGAAAAACTTAAGACTCTAACTTTGTAAGAGGATAACCAACTAAACATTGATTCTTAGATAGAACTATGTTTTGGAGCATTGGGGCATGAAAGATTTTCTAAAACCATAATTTCAAATCTTATACAATTTTTTTATAAACAATTAGTCACTTAGTTTTGGCCCAACCCATGCTTAGAGCTTTATTACATACAAAAACAACATACATGATCGATCATTCTCCTAATTGTATGATTTATCTTCTAAAATATAACAAACTTTTTGCATAAAGCATGATCAATCATCAAGTATGCCAGAAGGCAAGGCTTATAATGCATGATCAACCAACCTTTATGGATATGATCAATCGTACAGATTGTTGCTTTGTAAAGATTATAAAACATGATTCATCACCTTTTATGGGAATGATCTATCACCCAAAATGAAAGTGTATAAAGTATGATCAATCATCCTTTATGGAAACGATTTATAATGAAGAATGTTGTCAGGCAAATATAAAGAATAATTGATCATCTTGTTGTTGCCAAAGTTTGAAAAATGGTTTATGGGACCGATTTATAATCAAGAATGTTGTCAAGCAAATATAAAGAATAATTGATCATCTTGTTGTTGCCAAAGTTTGAAAAATGGAACTCAAAAATATAGATGTTAGACCCAACAGATTGATCAATAAAACGGCATGCTTGATCATCCTCATTTGAAACTTTTTGTACAATGGGAAAACTGGCCAGTTTCTCTAGGACACTCATAAATAGGGATTCAAACTCATCCCTAAGCATTGAATCAGCATGCATACAAATGCTTTCAACACTAAATCTTTGGATTTTACTTTTTACATGAGAAAAAAAACTAAATCTGCCCAGAAAATTTTTAATTCTTTTGTATATTCTTCGCATTCTTAGTTCCATTAAGTTCCTAATTATTCATTAAAAAAGAAAGGTGTAATTGCCCATTTTCTCTTTTATATTTTTACTTTATTTTAAAGAACCTTCTAGAACCTTAAATCTAGAAGGGTAGTGCCTATTAGAACTAGAATCTAATTATAAGTTCACTTAGCCAGATATTGGAAAAGAATAATTCTGTATTATACTTGACTAAAGGGAGTAAAATTCTCTTTCGTAATTTTTGCTTGCAGAAAAAAATTACTGAATTTTTTCCATGAAAACCATCTAAACCCATTTCTCTTTAAGGCTAATAATTACCCAGGTTTTACCATTTTCTCTAAAATTCGAGTTTGTTTTTTTACCTCCTCCCATCAACATGGACCAGCAAAGAAGAGTAACACTGGTAGTTCTTTTGCCTTAAAATTCAAGCTTCTTTTCAGAACTCTCATCACATGGCCGAGTGACGAAGACTGCCACCAGTAGTTCTTAATTGGTCGGGACCATAGACTATTCTGGCACTTTAAACCCTATTTGCTTCACCTTCATTCTCTTGTAACTCTGCCTTCGTTTTTTCCCAACAAAAGCTTCTTGCCAACCTCAAAACCATTACAAGCTACAGCTCTCGTTAATAGAACACGAGTAGAAGCCATTGTTGGAGTTTAGCATCAAGATTGCCTTAGTGAACACGACAGTTCTTTTGCCTTAAAAATTGCCTAGCAGTCGGACACTCAAAAAGTGATGCAAGTTTGCAGTAAAGAATCCTAGACTGATACAACTAATGGCTTTAAAAGGAAAGGATTCTTACAGATTACAGGCAGATGAGATGTTGGAAAAGAATAAAGAAATCATCACAGGTTAAGAGGATCACATAAATTCTGAAAGTCATCAATGGCTTTCCAGGAACCAACCTCTATTATTCCAAGATATTTGGCATCACCTCTTTAAGCAAACTAAAGAACCTTTCATGCAAGTGCAAGGTGAGTTTGGCAATTGCTTAAACAAATGGGGCTAGCCACCTCATCTCCGAGCCATTTCCATTGGATAAATAATATATCTTTTTCCATCTTTCTTCGGAAAAAGCATCGCGACGTATAAGTTTTTGCCTGCAACATAAAGGTTATTATCGCAAATTGCAACTGAATAGACTAAAAATACTCCTTTTCAAAGTAATAGCATATTATGGAATAAGTAGAGCCATGCACCTCAAGTAATAATGACAAACAGTTGCGGCCTCATCTAAGGTGTAGCGGGGTAAGTTCATACGGGCATCGAGTGGAACATCTGGCAGATCTTTTCGCAGCTTTCCCACAGCTGTTGAATGAGAGAATGCCCCAATCATCATGTCATCATGCAACATTGAACGAAATGCATTGACCTACAATTCCAGAATACAAGTCATATCATTAGTAAAAGATTGTTCGAACAAGAAATGAACAGATTTAAGAAGGCAATTGTTTTCGTATATGTGGAAATCCAAGCAATCCAACTCAACTCAGAGGTCTTTGAACTCTTTAGGTAACAAGATAGGCAAAAAGCATCACCAATCAACATCTTGTCAGGGATCAATTTTTCTGCTTCATTTATCTTTAAGATTAAAAGAATCAATACTAGAACAAAATTAGCATATAACAGCACTAACCGTTGAGAGTTCTCTGGCATGAATAGGCTGACATGAACGCGTAGTCACAGGTTCTTCATATTCACTGAATGTAAACCAACTATTATACTGAAATAGGACAGTCAAAGCATGAAGAGAGTTAATACAAATAAGGAAGGAAACAAAAGAACCCCATGGCTTTTCATTGAACTTAATTAAAATTGAGAAGAAGAAGAAAATTCAAAAAGAAAACTCACCTGATCAATAGCAAAAAGCACTGGAATATCTTTCACAAGAGATAACTCTTTCCTTAGACGAACTACAACCCCAACTGCAGCATGTGTGTAAGTCAAACCTGTCTCAATAAGATTAAAAAGGGTAGAACCTTCCGGCATTGCCATTGAATCAACCCCTTTCATCCATCCAACACCACCACCCTCTCCCAGCAAAATTGGATCATAGATTTGGACAGGTAATTGTTGTAAACGTGATTGGTTGTATTTCAAAAAATCCTAAAAAGATATAATTGGTAAAACAAATAAATTACCATACAGATCATACTAGAAATAACAATTTTTTTACAGTCGGATAAAATTTAGGAAGCACCAGTTTTATAGCCACAAATTGCTTGTCCCTAGAAACTAAAGTTGATTTTATTCCTCCGTTGTCATTACCTGTTTTTGATTTAGTATAACAATTTAAATGTTCTTTCAGAAGAAGAAAAAAAATAAAAGATAGCACAAAACACAAGGTACTACCTGGAGAATTTTAGCAGCCTGAACAGGTGTGTCCCATAGACCTGTTTCTGGTTGTTTATAAAAAAATCCTCCATGACTCCATTCTTTGCCTCTTGGGACGTAGAAAACAAGCCAACCTTCGCGACGTGCCCAATGGACAAGCATAGCAAGTGTAATACTTTTTCCACAACTGACGAGACCATCTAAAACAATCTGCTTTTTAACTTTAGGAGCTACAAACATGGAAAAAAAATAAAAATGAATGTTTAAGCAATAAATCAAACTAAATTAACTTGATTCTTATAGATCCATCAACAAAAAGATCAAATTTCTCCAGTACAACATCTGGTCAGTGTAAGTAGCCTCACTTAATGCATTTTGGATTGGCCATCCATAAACTCAACATAAGAGCGAGTCAAAATAAGCAATGTGACTGAAACTGTTAGCTATATTTATAAATTCTATTGAGGCAAAGCCACGTGATGCTCAATGGTCTTGTTCATATTTATCAGCAAAAACCAGTTCAGTAGGACAACTGAGCTGATAAATTCTATAACACCTTCCAATCCATGGAACAGCATGCAATGCCAGTACTTGTGCCACTTACTAGAGTGCAAGCGATAAAATGAATGGTGCAATGATGCACATACCTTAAGATGTATATCCTAACTTTTCAAGTCTAATTTGGAAGCTGATCTCATAAAGGATTTTTTAACCATTTAATCAATAGTTAGATCGACTCCAACATTAGAATGTACAACTACAGATATGCACTTTCGAGGTTCAGAAGTCGATTTTCTATTTTATATTTAAAGTCACACAGTGAACCAATACACTACTCCATACGTTATCCAAATTCAACCTTTACAGACTTCAATTAACCTTAATTCCTTTAATCTGCTGAGCAGCCAGTGAAATGTTAAAAATCTTGGGCACTATCCATTTCAGATAAAAGTGTATCAATATCATATACATTGATTAATTTCTTATATGCAAAACAAAAGTTCCATTAGTTTTAACATGTAAACCTAAAAACTCAAGTTTCCAAAGAATTTAAGAAATTAGATAAAAAAAGTTACCTTTACTATGCACCCTTAATGGTGGATCAACAATGCGCCTGAAATTATCTCTAAGGTCCAAAAAACTTTGCCTCACCAACAAAGCACTTCGCTTTGTCTCCTCAAACTCCTTTGTCATATCCACTGGCAATCCCTCAGGCAAAATCTCATTTAATTCCTCCAACCTACATGCAATAAAAAAAAAACACCTAAGCCAAGGGCAAATTGAGCATTATATAGTATAAAAGAGGACAGATTACTGACGTGAAATCCATGTAATTGCAAATGTCCTTTCTGGTAAGCTCTGAAATGGATTTAGCAGACGTGAAGAGAGGCTGTCCCATAGGTCCCATGTCAAGGGACTTGTCATCAATGTAGGAAATGGCATTGAGATCAGGTGGGAGGTCATCAAAGTTGAATTCATCATCAGCCGCAGCAGCAGATGACGGGCCTGTAGCAACAACTCTTTTCGAGACTTTATCTTTCTTCGACTTAGCTTTGGCTTTGGATTTTGATGTTGATGCTTTGGAGGAGAAGAGGTGGGAAGCGAATGTCGTTGCCGGAGGAATAATGGGATTTGAAGAGGTTAGGGTTTTGGAAGACGCCGCAGTCACAACTGCGGCTTTCTGAAGTAAACGGAACATTGCCGCAATCAACAGAGAGACTCCAAGTTAAGTTTCCTTTTAAGCAACAGCCTCATACTCACAACTCACCTCATCGTCAGCACCATAAAGTACTTTGATTAAATGTCCTAAAATGCTGCTAGAAGAACATATGAGCAATCAGAAACATGGTTTATGATATCAGTTCCCTAAAATCTGATACATTTGGCCAATACAAACTGTAAAATAGTAATTGTAGGCCTATGTCAAGTAATCTTTCATGAAGGTATACAATATGTATTAAAACTAAATATTCACAATAGTTTGTTTTGACATTGTTAGCTCTATTGCAAAAATGGTAACAAATTACAAAAATTCCAGGTGATGCAGACAATCACAGTAAGGATGCACCTACTTTAAATTTAAATTATTCTTAGGTATCCAATGATCAACATTGAATTTACCATTAGAAGTCCAATCTATTGAATTAACTCCCGGAAAATTAGGCCCCTTTGTTTTGAGAGAAACTAGAATGAAGAGAAATGAAAGAGAGAAGAGATAGAAAAAAATAAAAGAAATTAAGTTTCTTTTCTTTTGTTTGGTAAAGAGAAAGGAGAGAAAATGTAGGGAAAAAAGGGTTCGGGAGATATGCATATAGAAAATAAAAAATCAATAAATCAATAAATAAAGTGTTAAGGAATAGTCCCACATAAAGTAGTGAGTACAAGGATTTTCAGTTTATTAGTTAGGAAAGAGGTTACCTAAGTTGGCTAGTTATTTGGGATGAGTCTTGGACCCAACTTTCACATAGTATCAAAGTAAGTACTCATATGTGGGCCTATACCTAAACTATCCACTTGTAGACCCACAAAAAAAGGCCTACACTTAAACTACCCACTTGTAGAGCCACAAAAGAGGGTCTATACTTGAGGGGGAGTGTTAAGGAATAGTCCCACATAGATTAGTGAGCATAAAGATCTTGAGTTAGGAAATAGGTTTCCAACATTGGTTAGTCATTTTGGGATGGGCCTTGGACCCAATAGTTTCCAGTCCAATATACCTTTCCTTTTTTTTTATATATAAATTTAAAAACTTCTAAGAGAAGGAAATAAGCACACATCAACAGTCTCTCTCTCTCTCTCTCTCTCACATAGTATCAGAGTAAGTACTCATATGTGGGCCTACACCTAAACTATCCACTTGTAGACCCACAAAAAAGGGCCTACACTTAAAACAACCCACTTGTAGAGCCACAAAAGAGGGTCTATACTTGAGGGGGAGTGTTAAGGAATAGTCCCACATAGATTAGTGAGCATAAAGATCTTGAGTTTGTAAGTTAGGAAATAGGTTTCCAACATTGGTTAGTCATTTTGGGATGGGCCTTGGACCCAATAGTTTCTAGTCCAATATTCCGTTCCTTTTTTTTATAAATAAATTTAAAAACTTCTAAGAGAAGGAAATAAGCACACCATCTCTCTCTCTCTCTCTCTCTCTCTCTCTCTCTCTCTCTCTCTCTACACCTATTTTTAAGGAGTATTATTTTATCAAACTTGTCTATTCTTAGAGGAAGGTACGTGACGTTGTGACAATCGGGAACGACCCTTGTCTTTCAATGCAACGGGGTCTCTTCGAGCCAATAGCCCTGCACCCAATAGTTTCCAGTCCAATATACCGTTCCTTTTTTTTATATATAAATTTATAAACTTCTAAGAGAAGGAAATAAGCACACCAACTCTCTCTCTCTCTCTCTCTCCCCCTATTTTTAAGGAGTATTATTTTATCAAACTTGTCTATTCTTAGAGGAAGGTATGTGACATTGTGACAATCGGGAATGACCTTTGTCTTTCGATGCAGCGGGGTCTCTTCGAGCCAAAAGCCCACCCAATAGTTTCCAGTCCAAAATATTGTTCCATTTTTTTAGATTAAATTTAAAAACTTCTAAGAGAAGGAAATAAGCACACCAACACCCTCTCGCTCTCTCTCTCTCTCTCTCTCTCTCTCTCTCTCTCTCTCTCTTCCAATTTTTAATTAGTATTATTTTATCAAACTTGTCTATTCTTAGAGGAAGGTACGTGACGTTGTGACAATCGGGAACGACCCTTGCTATCAATGCAGCGGGGTCTCTTCGAGCCAATAGCCCTGCACCCAATAGTTTTCAGTCCAATATACCCTTCCTCTTTCTTTAAATATAAATTTAAAAACTTCTAAAAGAAGGAAATAAGCCCACCAACACCCTCTTCAAGCCAGTAGCCCTGCACCCAATAGTTTCCAGTCCTATACATCGTTCCTTTTTTTCATATATAAATCTAAAAACTTCTAAGAGAAGGAAATAAGCACACCAACACCCCTCGCTCTCTCTCTATCTCTCTCTCTCTTCCTATTTTTAAGGAGTATTTTGGCATTTTGTTTGTTTGAGATTGCAAGACTAGAGGAGGGGTGTATTTTTAAGAAGTATTATTTTATCAAACTTGTCTATTCTTAGAGGAAGGTACGTGACGTTGTGACAATCGGGAACGACCCTTGTCATTCAATGCAACGGGGTCTCTTCGAGCCAATAGCCCTGCACCCAATAGTTTCCAGTCCAATATACGGTTCCTTTTTTTTATATATAAATTTAAAAACTTCTAAGAGAAGGAAATAAGCACACCAAGACCCTCTCGCTCTCTCTCTCTTCCTATTTTTAAGGAGTATTATTTTATCAAACTTGTCTATTCTTAAAGGAAGGTATGTGACGTTGTGACAATCGGGAACAACCCTTGTCTTTCAATGCAGCGGGGTCTCTTCGAGACAATAGCCTTGCTCCCAATAGTTTCCAATCCTATATACCGTTCCTTTTTTTATATATAAATTTAAAAATTTCTAAGAGAAGGAAATAAGCACACCAACTCTCTCTCTCTCTCTCTCTCTCTCTCTCTCTCTCTCTCTCTCCTAATTTCAAGGAGTATTATTTTATCAAACTTGTCTATTCTTAGAGGAAGGTACAAGACGTTGTGACAATCGGAAACGACCCTTGTCTTTCAATGCAGCGGGGTCTCTTCGAGCCAATAGCCCTGCACCCAATAGTTTCCAGTCCAATATACCGTTCCTTGTTTTTTATATATAAATTTATAAACTTCTAAGAGAAGGAAATAAGCACACCAACACCCTCTTCGAACCAGTAGCCCTACACCCAATAGTTTCCAGTCCAATATATCGTTCCTTTTTTTCATATATAAATTTAAAAACTTCTCAGAGAAGGAAATAAGCACACCAACACTCTCTCTCTCTCTCCCTATTTTTAAGGAGTATTATTAAGCCTAATCGTATTTTATCAAACTTGTCTATTCTGAGAGGAAGGTACATGACGTTGTGACAATCAAGAACGACCCTTGTCTTTCAATGCAGCGGGGTCTCTTCGAGCCAATATCCCTGCACCCAATAGTTTCCAGTCCAATATACCGTTCCTTTTTTTTATATATAAATTTAAAAACTTCTAAGAGAAGGAAATAAGCACTCTCTCTCTCTCTCTCTCTCTCTCTCTCTCTCTCTCTTCCTATTTTTAAGAAGTATTATTTTATCAAACTTGTCTATTCTTAGAGGAAGGTACGTGACATTGTGACAATCGGGAACGAACCCTGTCTTTCAATGCAACGGGGTCTCTTCGAGCCAATAGCCATGCACCCAATAGTTTCCAGTCCAATATATCGTTCCTATTTTTTATATATAAATTTAAAAACTTCTAAGAGAAGGAAATAAGCACACCAACACCCTCTCTCTCTCTCTCTTCGTCTCATATTTGCCTTCTGTTAATTTAATTCCTATAAATCCACTGTAATTTGGTATCAGAGCCATGGAAGGCTAAACCCTGAATATCTAGGTATGGAGTAAGCTAATTATAAATTTTTTATATTTTAATCATCAGGGGAGTTAACTTACTTCGTAATATTATAATACTTTACTATTCATCTTCGTTCTTGTTATGATATGGGACGTCACCCAAGTCGCGTTGAGGTATGCCCATGTTGTCGTTGTCGTGAATAGGCGTAGGCGTTGAAGGGCCTCTATACTCTTAAATCGTTGACAAACACGTGTATCTGATCAAGAAGATGATGAACAGTAAATTAATTATGATATTATGAATAATAGTTTGCTTCATTCATGATTTTCATATAATCAGCTTATAATATGTTTACTTCATACTAGGATATTCCTCCTTCTGGTTAACTTTTACCACTCCTGCTGTAGTGTAACTTAGTTTACTTTTAGTTTACTTTAATTGTGTTTTAATTTGTTTCAATATGGCATCCAGTAGTAGGATTACTCGATCAGTTAAGAATGTTTCTCTCGTTGAATATAAAGTTCAACAACAATTAAAAGATTGGACAATTCCGTCCATTAAACCTACATCCATATACAAGAAAGGAACTTTCACTCTTTCTAGTACCATAGGAATTAAAACCATGGAACAAACAATCAATCTTGAGAATCAAGATTCAACTCTAAAATTATTAGAGTTAACTGATCTCAATAAGTATCTAGCAGATACTAAAAAGAAATATATGCATATTGGATGCATACAGATTGCGTTCAAACCCTTGACCTTACTAGGGATGAACACATGTCTGCATGCCATACTTCGTGATGGTCGTTGTTTGGATTGGAAACCCTCATTAATGGGTATAGTGGAAACGAGTCTCAGTAGGGGACCCGTTTATTTCAACGTCCATCCAAACCTCACCCTATCGTTAACCGATAAGAATTTGTTAGAATCTATCCAGTTGAGGATTCTAACACAGGGATACAATTTTATTCCTGGAACTGAAACCATTGCTGTTATAGCATGAATTTATTTCAAAATCATGAATACCTTAGTCCCTAAGGTATTACACTTACCAGATCAAGGTAAGACTGTATTGATTGAAACAGATCTTATGTTGCCACTCCAAGGATGATCAATTGGGAGGAAATTCATTTCATTGGACAATTCCTCAGGCTGTTCCTCCACGACTCCTGATAAATCAAGATATTGATCAAGTCATCCAATCAACCGATGGCGATGTGGTAATTAATTTTAAAGACAAGACTCCTTACCGAGTCTCTTTACCACCAATGTCATCCCGATATTCGGATGTAGGCCCATCCTCTCACCTACAAGAATTGGATGAAAAACAATCTATAAAGGATAATTCCTCATTAAAAGGAATCCACCTATCCGACACCCAGATACCTCATGGGGTCTATCGAGAAAGGGAGCATGATAGGACTTCTCCCACTCCCAGTGAAATGACTGGTTTTACAATGTGATTATGATCTTTACACCTCCACAGAGTCACCCCAATCCACCACCTTTTGTGGTGGACCAAGCAGCAATAAAAGCTGAATTTTTTCACCCCAATAATCTAGGTTTCAAAAACTGGTTTTTTGACACCTATGGGGAGGCAAAACGCATGGAATTTTCAACTGACTTTTATCTGTATTTGGAAACAACTAGGGTAATTATGTCTTTTGTTGATTGGTTTATGCGTTTTAGACTAAAGCAAGCGGAGAAACGATCCTTAGTTTCTTCCACAGTTCCCACTCTTTCAACCCTAACGAAAGAATGGCAGCTTTGGTCTGGTATAACTGTCGAATCAGTCCATCCTCCTACTGATCCGATAAAGCTTGAATTTCCAAGCGCCTCAGGGAAATCCCCTGATTATGTTGAAGCAGTTGCTTTTGTCAATCCTGAAGTCAGTCTGAATTCTATGGGTCAGATCAGGCGACAAAACAACTTTACCAATCTAAATCTTCAAACTATTGGACAGCAACTTACACGTATTGAAGATTTATTAGACAAAGGTACACCCGAGAAATATTGTCAAAATCCTTTTGACTTATCTTCTCGAAAATTACCATTGTTGATGAACAATAAACCACTCATCAAACCACTTGTTCCCATTAGGAACTTTAAAATGGATAATAATTCTGAAGTTGTTGAGGAATTATTATCTAGGCTTGGAAGATTGAATCTTTCTGAAGATCAACTCAAACAAGCCAAGGAAGCCAAAGCGGCAGAGATTTTAAAAAGCATTCAAGTTTTAGAATCTCATCAATCTCAAGAAGATTCTTTATCACAAAATACTGAAGATTTAACTCCTTCAGCATACTCTGATTCTGATGAAGGTCAAAACTCTAATCTCAAAGATTTAGGTTTAACCAATGTCAATCAGACTGAAGAAATTCTTCAGGAAATGTTACAAGACCAACTGAGTATGCAAAAATTGGATTATTCAAAGAAATCTACTCCGCATTGGGATCTAAATCACAAGCTCTATTATCATAGGCCTACACCTCATGCCCTATTATATGAAGAGAATGTGTATATATATCAAAAAGCATATGATGGATGATCCATTTATGAATGGAACATAGATGCCATGTTTGAATATCAGATTTTAGAACATTGTCGAATAATGCTTATGTATTGTACAATCTGTTGACAACATAAGAATTAAGATGAACCAAAATTGATTCAAAGGAATACCATCGTTTTCCTGCACGGATGGGACAGTAGGCTTCTCCAAGCCATTTCTTTAACATCTCCCAGGAATCCAATGAACCGCAAGCGAAGAGAATATCTTTAACTCAGTACTATCTTATTCACTATATCATAAAAGTACTTACAATAAACTCCAAGCGATGAACTCACAAGTAGGCAACCTTGATGACTAAGGAGAAGGTGAGTCAAGTGATGCCTTGACCAAAGAAAACTAACTCCTAATATAGATAGAGAAATAAAAGTGGAATCTAAAATATTTGAGATCCACCACTAAAACAAAAAGAAGCCTATATGATTGAGGCGGCTAAGGAGATTTTGATGAGTCACTCATTATCTATATCTCCATGATTGAGATTCTTTTGACTGAGATGTCCATTATCTCCATTATTGAGATGAGAAATGGACCTTTGATGGGATTGGTCCCAAAGAATCTTTTGTTGTCGGAGACCTTTAACTCTGACCCGATGAAGGCGGCTACAAGCGGCATCCCATGAGTGTGACTTGATGGAGAATGGCCGACCAAAAATATTGTAGGAGCCTTGATTGATGTGACAAATAGGCCAACTATGGGCCGAAGGATAAGATTTTCTCTGTTGTTTTTGGACGGACTTGACCGACGAATCTGGTACAGATGTGTATGTCATAGTCATATCCTATAAAATCATTTTCTTTTAGATGTTGCTTGAAACATTTGCAACATAGCATTAATATATTCATCAGGATCTTTTGGAGGCTGACTATCTGGTAATGAGTCATGAGCATTATCATCATGCTCTGTACTATCTTCTTCGATTTCTTCATCATCTTCGGCAGCTGATGGTTCTGACACAAACATGTTATCTTCTGCTGGTTGAGATGATGTGCCTTCATTGCACTGAGTAACCATTGAATCCTTCATTGATTCTAATAATTTTTTTATAATCTCTTTTTTCGAGATATTTGGAATCAAACTCTTTAATTGAGTTTGGAAACTTTTCAATAAATTTGTTGGAGTCATAATGGTCTTCCGGGATTCTATGTAATCCAAGATTATTTTCATTTTGTATGATAGCAGACCCAAATTCTGCTACTTTAGTATCAATGTTGGGGAAATTCTTCCACCAACGAACATGAAATGTTCTTAATAATACTGGGAGGCCTTTATCATTAAAGCATGTAGTACAATCCCATCTCCAAATCCATGGTAGAGAGAATACCATAAAAAAGATAAGACTGTCACTATTTCTTGGGGGTTTTTCAAAACCCAGAGCTTTAAGCTCAGGATTGGATTGAGTCCATTTTACAAAACGAACCTTAATGGGTTTAGGTAATATTGAAATAGGTGGCCCAAATTGGTTCCACCATGCAAATACCC
This sequence comes from Aristolochia californica, assembly GCF_029961685.1. Taxonomy (NCBI): domain Eukaryota; kingdom Viridiplantae; phylum Streptophyta; class Magnoliopsida; order Piperales; family Aristolochiaceae; genus Aristolochia; species Aristolochia californica. Next base: position 35,572,083 of record NW_027182279.1, on the reverse strand, counting down.
AACTGGGTAGAGGTAAGGACCTCTGCAAGACATTCTTTTCCCACTGAAAAAACCATGAATGTCTATGGGAGGGATTTTGGTAATAAAAGGTATTATACCAAGAATCCATATAGTCTCAATAATTAAATTCCTTATCATTAGGAAGGTTAGCTGCTTTAGCTAAATCAAATTTTCCCCATGTTGAGGGATGCATGAATCTTTGTATCGTACATTTACTGTACACTCTTGGGCTATCCCATTTAGCCACATTGGTCAGAGTATGATGTACTGAAATAGAATTAAGATGAACCAAAATTGATTCAAAGAATACCATCGTTTTCATACACGGATGGGACAGTAGGCTTCTCCAAGCCATTTCTGTAACATCTCCCAGGAATCCAATGAACCCTCCAAGTCCTCTTTATTGAGGAGCAAAATTGTTTCAGTAGTTGGAAGAGTCATATACTCTGGTTCTACTTCAAGTGTCTCTTTATACGACACTGGGGCTTTGCCCTTCTTATCGGAGGAATTCCTCTTTCTTGATTTTTGCGGCCTCGGCCTCTGGATTGATTGCCATGTCCTCTCATAGGGAGTGGATTGCCCCTTGCGGGGTTATACATGATTTTGTCCCTGGAGAAATTCACGGGTTAAAAAATCAGGTAAGGAGTTTAATTCATTTTGTCCCTGGAGAAATTCACGAGTTAAAAAATCAGGTAAGGAGTTTAATTCTCATTTGACATGTTCAATATCAAAATCAAAGGCACTTAATTCCGCCTGCCATCTGGCAAAGATTTGTTTGGAAGTAAGATTCTTCACGTTCTTCTTAAGAATTGATTTTGCAGCAGAACAATCAACTCTCAAAAGGAATTTCTGATTTAATAAATCATCTTGAAATTTATGGATGTAGGTTTAATGGACGAAATTGTCCAATCATTTAATTGTTGTTGAACTTTATATTCAACGAGAGAAGCATTCTTAACTGATCCAATAATCCTACTACTGGATGCCATATTGAAACAAATTAAAACACAATTAAAGTAAACTAAGTTATACTACAGCAGGAGTGGTAAAAGTTAACCAGAAGGAGGAATATCCTAGTATGAAGTAAACATATTATAAACTGATTATATGAAAATCATGAATGAAGCAAACTATTATTCATAATATCATAATTAATTTACTGTTCATCATCTTCTTGATCATATACACGTCTGTCAACGATTTAAGAGTATAGAGGCCCTTCAACGACTACGCCTATCCACGGCAACGGCAACACGGGCATACCTCAACGCGACTTGGGTAACGTCCCATATCATAACAAGAACGAAGATGAATAGTAAAGCATTATAATATTCCAAAGTAAGTTTAACTCCCCTGATGATTAAAATATAAAAAATTTATAATTAGCTTACTCCATACCTAGATATTCAGGGTTTAGCCTTCCATGGCTCTGATACCAAATTACAGCGGATTTATAGGAATTAAATTAACAGAAGGCAAATATGAGACGACCCTTGTCTTTCGACTATCTATCTATCTATTTTTAAGGAGTCTATTATTAGGCCTAATCTTATTTTATCAAACTTGTCTATTCTTAGAGGAAGGTACGTTACGTTGTGACTCTCTCCCTATTTTTAAGGAGTCTATTATTAGGCCTAATCATATTTTATCAAACTTGTCTATTCTTAGAGGAAGGTATGTGACATTGTGACAATCGGGAATTGTGATTTATCTGGAATTTTATAGATATCTGTGATTGTGTTGTCATTCAACCTTTTATAATTGATTACCATCCTAGATTTTCCTCTAATTTTTTCACTATGTTTTCTTACTATAAAGGTTGCTGATCTATGGGGACTTATTGATTTTCTAATAATCTCTAATTTTAGTAATTCAGTAATATGGTCTTTAAAATCTTCTTTATCAGGGTTTGTGACTTCAATATTAGCTATCTCAACAATGTAATTTGGATTGAGTAATTCAAGTCTACATTGAATATGGTTATTTTCCCAATGTTTTAATGGATTTTCTCCAAAATATTCTAGTTTATCTAGTTTGTCTATGATCTGGTGAAGATGTGTTTTATCTTTATGGTTTATGTTAATAATTTCTAAATAATGTTTTTCTGTATCTAGAAAGGAATATTCTAATGGCTCATCTATATCCAAAGTTATATTATCGATCCATTTTTCTATATCTTCATCTATCACAATATCATTTGTGTCTATAAAATCTTTTTGCTGAGAAACAGCCTCTGTGGGAAGATCATGTGTTTGTTCTTCTAATGGGCTTGTTCTTCATAACATAATAATTTATTATCTAACTTAATAATAGTATTATCAATTTGATTTTCTGTTTCTATGATTATGGGATGTTTCTGACTTCCTAGTTTTGGTTTTTGACAACTGCCGGGTATTTTACACTGACAAGTTTTATTTTTACAGGAGGTGTTATCTTCTATGATGATGGGACCACCGCGCTCCGTTGCTAAGTCTGAAGTAATAGTGGGAGAGGTAGTAGTATAAACTGGGATGATAATACTGTTTTTGGTAAAGTGCAAATAATTTCTAGAAATAGTCAGAGAACCATTGTTGTGGAGAATGAAATTGAGGCCTAAAATAAAATCTACTTTTAATTTAAGGTCTCTAATCCAAGTTAAAGGTAGAGAATAAGTGCGAGAAAAAGTTGAACAATTATTATAGAATTGAATTTTAGCTGTATTTATGTAGGTGTCATAGGGATTATAGGTACCATCTAATTGTTGGCTATAGATTTGTTTGTGAGTCTTTTTATGATATTTAGCTGGTACTAGTCTTTTATGAATGATACACTTGGTACATCCTGAATCTACCAAGGCGTCTAAGGTAATAGTATATTTGCCTGGGAAAACTAATTGTGCCCTGACAATAATACTGGAGAAAGTTTTATCTTGGTTACATACATAAGATGTTTCTGGTTCTTCTAAGCCTATGGTAATACCCTCATATAATTCTTTTTCTATTGTATCTAGATGGATTTTTAATAGACTAATTTCTGCTTCACAGTTTTCTAATTTTCTAGATAAGATTTCAAGCTTAGTAGAACTTATTCTGTTTGTTACACTAGGATCTTCAGGTTGGACTCCTAATATTTTAAGACACTAAATACATGCTTCTATGAAACAATGTTTGCATTTTTCTCTATTTTTCTTACAAGGATACCAATTACATTTGAAACAGGGATTGCTATCTAACCCTGTTTGCCATAACCACTCATGTGGGCATTCTTGATTTATATCCATTAGTTCAAATAAATAATTAGTTGTTAAATATTGGATTAATTCATCATCTTCTGAATCAAAAGATTCTTTTGTAATGTTTGTTATACTTACTGTGCTATAAATAGATTCAGTATCAGACATATACTCATCTACTTCTATTAGATCTTGTTGTACATTTTCTACCAGTGTAGATCTTCTGGAATTAATATTTTGTCTTTTGGGACAGGTATTTGTTAAGTGTTCTATCTGCCCACATATGTAACAACTTAATTTATTCTTATATGTTCTTTTAGGGTTAAATCTTCGTACATGTTTATCCTTATTTAAATATAGTTTTCTACTCTTCGATTTTCTGATGAAATAACCTCTTTTATATAGTTTTTTTATTTCTTCTAGGTTTATCATCTGAATCTTTTAAGCCATAAGTTTGGGTAGTAAATATTTGTATACACAAACCAAATTCATCACCTTTTAATTGGCGTTGAATTTGGATGTTTGTGCATTTTTCTTGTAGAATGGTCATAATAAATTTTGTTCTTTGTCCTATGGAATAAAGTAGTCCGGGATTAGTATCTTCTAATGCTTGCCATTTTTCTGAAATTTCTTTTCCAAGTGCTCCTGGAAGCTTCCTGAATAATTTTATACCGAAGTCTCTGTTAAATGCATTTCTTGAAATACAAGTGTAATAAAAATAATCTTGTGAAAAAATTTTAACATACTTGTAATTATACAGGCTTAATTGTTCTAAGTGAACTACTGCCTCCTTTTGGAGGGAAATATATCCTGAATTAGGGTCATCTCCTGTTACTAAGTTATATACCTTATTAACAAAATTATATGGGTTGGAACCTAAACTTAGGAGATGGTTAAAATGATCTTGGTTTTCTCTTTTATAACTTTCCCAAAGGGCTTTTACGCTTTCTCCCAGAAAAGTTTCAAGATATCTATACATTTCCTCTGCATCTTGAGACTGAAAATTTTGTATATAATCTGAAACTACTTGATTTTTCCAAATATCTAGGACAGTTGTCCATTCTTGTGGATCATGAGCTGAAAGATTTAAAAACTTTCCCTTTCCAATTTCTTGGAATTTTATAGGTTTTTCTATTTCTCTTCTTTTACCTTTTGGTCTTATTTTATAAGGTCAATCTACTGGTTGAGTATAGGGATATCTAGGTATGTTTCCTGTAGTATATACTGAAGGGGTAGGCATCCTAACTGAACTACTTTCTCCTTCCATAAATTCTTTTAAACTTTCGTTTTCAAGTTCTAAAGGGTATTGTTCCTGCCTTGGTTCTAAAGGCATACTTCCTACTCTAATATTGTTTTCTTGATCATAAACGATATAATTTTCTTCTTTTATGGTTTTATTTTTTATTAAATCTTCTTCTAAATGAAGTAATTCTCTTTCAGTTAATTGAAGATTTAGTTCTTTTGGATATATGATAAAATTTATTTCTTCTGATTCTATATTGACTAAACTATAATCTTCACTAGCAACGGATTCTGTATCAAGATCAGGATTTCTTTGTTCATAGTTGTTAAACATAATGTTAATATTTCCTCTTTTGTCCGTAAACATTATGCTATCCTCAGGGTTAATTATGCTTTCTTCTCTGTATTTTATATTCCCTTCTAATCCTGTAAGTTTTTCAGGGGAAAATTTTATAGGTTTTAATAACTTTATACCTTTGTTTCCTATAAGGTCCACAACATCATCTATTTTGATCTTGAATTTTGTTGTACTAGTGCAAGTACATCTTCCTAAGAATCCTATGCATACTAATAAATTATTACAAAGGATTCATATCCTTTTGTTTGAACTCCTATTTTAATATATTTTTTAAAATCTGAAAGTCCTCTGAGGAAGTCAAGAGAGCAGTAAAATATTCCACCATTCATATTCATATCTATTTCTGTTATTCCTAACATTGCCTTTTTGGATCAGCCCATCTATCGTCATAAATACCAAGAAGGGTTTTAGTTCCTAGGTTTTTTCTTCCTAATCCTTTAATTCCTACGATTATTAATCCTAAATGAATTAGTTTATATATATTTTTAATTTCTTTAAAAGCTTGTTCTGCTATTAAGTTAAAACTGACCATATTTTGACCAATACAGCTTACTTGAATTTCTCTGTAGTGTCTAAATAATCCTGTATTGAAATTCAAAGGTCCTGTACTATAAAATTGTCTTGGGTTAAGCAAACTTAGTTAATTATTGCTAAATAAGGTAATATCTTGGTCAATATCTATTATTTCATCTAGCTGTATATCTCTTTGGTCTACACTACGTCTTCCAGTAATTCTTTCTATGAAATTTAAAGGTATTGAGGAACTGCCTATTTCTGAGATGGTTCCTCCACTTCTCTGTGAAAGAGCCATTTTGTCTTTTGTTTTTCTACTTTTGTTTCAACTTTAATACCTCTTAATTTTTGTGTTATATGTTCTATTCCTTTATCTAAATTTTGCTGTTGACCTTTACTAGTTTTAAGATAACTAATTTACACATTTCTCTCAAAACAAAAAAAAAATTTAAGATAACTATATTATCTAATAATCTTTCTTGTTTTAACAGGATTTGTTTATGTTCTTCTGATAGTTTTACTAGGGATTGTTCTATTCCTGATATTCTAGATTGTAAATTTATAGCTAAATTGATTAAGAAATCAGTAATAGTATTAATTTGAGAATAATTACAATGTAAATCATGTTCTTCTAGATCAAATTGACAGATAAAACTAGATGTTCCTAAATGTTTATTCTCAGATCTATTGGGTATTCTAAGATTTAAATATTCTACTTTTTTAATGGGTTCCAAGATACCTGGCTCTGATACCAAAATTCTGGGGGGATATTTAAACAGAGGGTATGTGACGTTGTGATAATCAAGAACGACCCTTGTCTTTCAATGCAGTGGGGTTTCTTCAAGCTAGTAGCTCTGCACCCAATAGTTTCCAGTCCAATATACAACTCTTTTTTTTTTAAACAAACTATAAAAGCAGTAAAAACTAAACCAACCACAATTATAAATATAACAGCTACTAATATTATCATAAAAAAATTTCAGACAATTCAACTTTTACAGTAGAGATTTGAAATAAATAACCAGTGAAAAACTACTAACTGTAGAAATAAAAAAAAATTATAACTCCCCGAGGGCACTCCCTAAAACAATAACCGTTTAATTCTATATTTCTCTATCACAAGTCGTGGACACTAATGACATACCACAGTGTGTGCTTCCTAGCCAGATGGCTTTTGCCACGGGCTCCGTCAAAGTTACGGTAACAACAATAGCCCTGAAGCCATGCCAGGTGTAGAGAGGGCACTTTAAACCATAGACTCAGGACCGTGAAACATGAGAGGGTTACACAATGCTTTTGTCTTATGCATGGGATGAATGCATGGTTAGGGCAGATAAACCCTAAACCCTAAACCCTATCACCCAATAAACCTAAACTGAAAAAAAAATTGAAAAAAACCTAAACCCTAATTCCAGAACCTAAACCCTAACAATACCATAAATCCTTAACCTTAAACACTTAACCCTTAAATACAGAACACCAAACCCTAAAAACACTAAACCCTAACCCTAATAAAAAAATTAGACCCTAAACCGTAACCCTAAATCCCACAAATATGCACAAATAACCCCAAATTAGGCATTGAAACTAAAATTAAATCAAATACAACACTCATTTAATCGGAAAAAAAAGTAGGCTTCAGTCATACCTTCTGAAATTTGGGGAAAACCGAAGCCGAAGGGTGAAATCGAAGCCGAATGGGGAAATCGATGCCGAATCGAAGTAGAAAGTAAGAAATCGAAGCCCAAATGTCAAAATCGAAGAAAATCGAAACCGAAATAGGGGAAATCCAACGAAATCGGAAGGTATTTTGGGGGAAAAGAGAATAGCGAGAGGGAAAAGGCAGCGAGAGGCCGAAAGGGAGAAGAGAGGGAGAAGAGAGGGAGGCCGAGAGGGATAAGAGAGAGGGAGAAGCGAGCGGGAGGTTCAGAGGGAGAGCGAGTCCGAGATGGAGAGAAGGACGCCGAAAGGACGTTCGCAGCGAGAGATGGAGGCCGTAGAGAGGGAGAAGAGAGCTCGGGGGCCGCAGGTAGACGAGAGAGGGGGGTGCGGGAGATGGGGCGAAAAAAAACCAAATGTGAAGAGAGCGTGAGGGGGTGTGCGGCAGAGGGGGAAAAAACACATAAAATCGTCGAGGCCACCATCACAGTCTCCCCTACTATTTCTTTAAAAAACCGAAGGTCATGTTTATTTGTTTATTTTCACGAGCAATGTTAAACCCACGACTTAAAACGTATAGGAGTTTGCCTAATATTTAGTTTGAGTCATGCCTTCGTAGTCTTTACCCAAGAGGTATTTTTTTGTTTTAACTACCTTAAAAAGTGATAGTCTCTTAATTATACCCTAAAATTGGATTATTTTCCCACCTTTAAAATTGAGCAGAGTATGTTTCAAACTATGACCATTTTGACTGGTGTATAGAGCTTTGTCATACAATTATAAGTGATTTTCTTCTCCCATATATTGTGTTTTGTCCAAAATATGTCTCTATGTTCTTTTTAGAAAAAATAAATTCCCAAATATCAAGGAGATCTCACCATCCTCAAGCTAGGATCTCAAGAAGAAAAGAAGAAAGTTTTGATCTTAGAATGGGATGCCTCGAATAGTGAATCCTACCTTTCTGAAAAGGATGAAAGTGATGTTGGTCTCATGGTATAAGAAGATGATGACTCCACCACGTTGGAAGAGGCAAGTGATTCTGATTATGAGCATGAATTGGAATAATTGCTTGAAAAATTTGTAAAGACCATATAAAAGTATAAGGATGGATGTGATGCACACAAGCAAGGGTAAAATAGCTACCCTTAAGGAAGCAAATTATGGCCTTGGAGCTGATGTGCTAAGATAACGAGTCAATAGAAAAAATTATCTTGTGATAGACTTGCATTTGACAAAAAAAATGCATTGAACTAGAACATAAGTTCCAAAATGCAACTTCTCAAAGAAAATCACCAAGGAGGAATTGTAGAAAGAACATGATAGTTCATATGTATAATGACACATACATGCCTCATGTTTGATGCTATAACTACAATCAATTAGAGCATTATGCGCATATATGCAAAATTAGAAATGGATAAGGCGTAAAACAAATGTGAATACCCAAATGCAATTATAACATTAAAACTACCTAAAAATTTAAGGGTAATAAAATTTGGACACCCAACGAGAATGCATTGGCTAATGGTTTCTCAAAGGAACCCAATTTGGTTGGGGGCATAAAGGGATTTTTTCTTTCTTGTAGGTACCAAACAATTGCACCAAAGAATGTATTGATTTTGGATAGTGGGTGTTCAAGGCACATGACAAGTGATAAAAATAAATTTGTTGAACTCACCCCAAAGGATGGAAGTCATGTAATATTTAGAGATAATGGAAAAGGTACCATCAGAAGAATTGAAAAAATAACTACACCTAACTGTTATATTAAAAATATTTATTATGTTGAAGGGTTGATGCATGATCTGTTTAGTATTAATCAATATTGTGATAAAGATAATGACATATTTTATTTAAAAGAACAAATGCATGGTAAAAATAAGGAGCAACTAGCCTTATATGCTTTGGTTTTGATTTAGATGAATCTTGCTTTTGAACATGTCAAAATAGACCTATTGAACAATTTGACTAGAAATGTCTAGTGAAAGGACTACCAAATCAAAGTTTACAAGAGAGAAACCTTGTGATGCTTGCCAGTTTTGGAAGCAACACAACCTCTTCCAAATAAAAAAATGTAATCTCCACCACAAGACCACTTCAACTAATCTATGTGGACTTGGTTAGATCTATTGACTGAGTTTTGACTCCCATCTTGATTTTAATGATAACAAAAGTTAATTCATCTATCATTGGCAAATCTAGCATTTTAGAAGCAACTACTTCAAGAGATGCACAAATCAAAGTCAATGCAAAGAACTGGCAAAAGATTCTCAAAAACCCTTTCACTACGGTGTCAAAGTCATCTTGAAGAAACACCCTAAAAAAGAACAAGCAAAGAATTGAATACTAGAGTTTAGGCACTAGAAAAATCACAAAAATATGAAATACAACAACCTCAAATCTTCAAACTTGAGGTACAATAAAAATTTAGATCAAAATTGCATTATCTACATGTTTTACCAATGCATACATATGTTTTACATATATTAGAATCACTTAGGATTCATCTATCATTGGCAAATCTAGCATTTCAGAAGCAACCACTTCAAGAGATGCACAAATCAAAGCTTATGCAAAGAATCGACAAAAGATTCTCAAAAACCTTTCACTACTGTGTCAAAGTCATCTTGAAGAAACACCCTTAAAAAAAAAGAGCAAATAATTGAATACTAGAGTTTAGGCACTAGGAAAATCACAAAAATATGAAAGACAAAACCTCAAATCTTCAAACTTGAGGTACAATAAAATTTTAGGTCAAAATTGCATTATTTACATGTTTTACGAATGCATACATATGTTTTACATATATTAGAATCACTTAGGATAGAATTTAATCATACTTTCGAACAATATTTAGAAATTTGGCACTGAATTGATCGAACAACATCTGGTAATAAATGATCCATAAGTGCTTAGACATAAAATATAAAGCATGATCAATCAATAAGAGGTGATTGATCGATTAATCAAAACTTGGCCAAACTGTGCTATAAAGCATGATCGATCATCCCCTATGAACTGATTAATCAATGATGTCAAGAAATGTAAAAATATGAAGAATGATTGTTCAACATCCTCAAAATGATTAATCATACAGAAGTTTGGCAAATAGGGACATGAAACATCATCGATCTTTAACAAACCAATCACCAATCATATGTATTGCACAACTAGTAACTTCACTACATGAACGATCAGTCTATGTACACTAATCAATCAACTTAAATTGTCTTACCCATTATTCCAATTAATTAATAAGTTGTTTTTAACAAAAACAAAAATAATCAAATCAAGGCAATCAAAATTTCTTTTTCAAACACACAATATTTTTGACCAAAATTATTTGCTAAGTGACGTTACAAACACCAACTTGAGGGGGTGTTAAGAAACACCGAAGCTGGTTTTAAATTTAAGATCCTATGATAACATTGTACATAATCAGCATAAGAAAGAGAGAGAGAAGAGGTTGAAGGTCAAGTAAAGGAGAGAAGAAGAATGAGAAGAAGAAGAGTTAGAGAAGAGAGAAGAGATCTCAAAGATGAAGCAGGGTACACCCCCCCCCCCCCCCCCCCCCTCATTGTATTTATATTAATAAAACAATCAATAATTATATCTTTACCCTTTAGCCTAAGAAGGGAGAGAAAGGAAGGGAGAAGAGTGAGAGAGAAGAAAACTCTTGAGGGATGGTTTGATCGACGAGGGAATTAGGTCAAGTCACCTCCTAATCCTCCCCCTCATTGTATTTATATTAATAAAAGAATCAATTATTATATTTTTACCCTTTAGCCTAAGAAGAGAGAGAAAGGGACAAAAATAAAAGAAAATTACATGACACCACAATACTTGGATCTTTAACTTCCAACACTCCCGATAGGGAAAAGAAAACATCATAGATACCCAGCTTGTTACATATAATGGTCTGAATCTTGGATATGATTGGTTTCTTGAGTATACCACCTGAACTTGAAATAAAACATATATGAGAGAAAATATTAGCTTAAAATTTCTCTTGTATAAAATGATAGTCTACCTCAATATATTTTGTTCTCTTGTGAAAAACCGGATTTGTAGCAATATGAATGGTTGCCTATCTCAATATAATTTCATAAGAGGCTTTTATAGAAATCAATTCAGTAAGAAGGGATATGATCCATAGAAATTCAATGACTTAATGGGTCGTAGCGTTGTATTCTGCTTCTACACTAGATCTTGCAATAACATTCTACTGTTTACTTCTTCATGTAACAAGGTTACCTCCAAAGTACATCACCCTTAAGTGGACTTCCAGTTATCAGGTGATCCAACCCAATTTGCATCCGCAAAACCTTCCATATTGAAGTGACCATAATTTTTATAGAGATATCCCTTCCCCGGAGCTCCTTTTTAAGTACCTTAGTATCCTCTCCAAAACTTGTCAATGGGTAAGTTGTGATTTATGCATATACATACTAACCACACTTACTACATGATATATTCAGTGTGGTCACTATGAAGTAAATAAGTTTCCTCACAAATCTCTGTTATTTACCTATATCAACATCTTCCTAGAGCACATAGCTTTGTGTTTGCATCCATAGAAGTATTCGTTGGATGGCATCCCATCATTCATGTGTCTTCAAGTAGATCAATAACATACTTCCTCTGAGATAACTTGATCTCATGCTTTGATTAGAAGACCTAAATACCCAAAAAATATTTCAAAATTCTTTACATATCTTCTCTCTAATTTTTTTTATATTGTCTGCATCACAACCAGTTAAAACAATATCATCCATGTAAACCGCCAATAATACTCTTCCCTTTAATGTATTCTTGACAAAGACATGTTGATTTTCAGGACTCCATGAATTTAGCTCATGGAGAAAAAGGGGGAGACTCATTGGGAGAAAGCCAGAGGAATAAGGGTTATGGACTTGATATCCTAACCCTCCCCCTAAAGCTCTATTTATAGATTAATGAAACTACTGTATTACAATAATACCCCTGAACTTAGGTTTTAGGTTAGGGTTTTAACCCTAGAACTTTAACCTAATTACATCAATGGCATCTCTATATGATAACCCTTTATTTACCATCGTATCGTCATTGTATGGGCCATCTCCTTGATCTATTGGCCTTGAACCCATCTTCCACATCTCTGGGATACGTCTTCCTTGGTCTTATGGGCTTGAACCTCTTCTAACACACTTGGATATGTAGGCCTTCCTTAGTCGTGTAGGTTTGGACCCTATCTTCCAAGACTCCCCCTCAAGCTGGAGGTGATATAACATCATGAACTCCTAACTTGTTGCAAATGTTGTATAAAATCTTTTTGTATAAAATGGCAGTCCTCCACATCTTCCAACACTCCCCCTCACGCTGGTGCTCTCGTTCATGAAGCCCAACTGGCATAAGATAAGTGAGAGTAAATTCACTCCTAACCGTTAAGACATTGCTTCAAACTCCAGTAGTCATGTTGGATGTTGGGCTTACTCTTATCTTCTTATAGGTAGTTGGTTATAGGCATTGCTCTGAAGTGTAACAAAATTTAATAATCACTCCTAGCCGCTAAGACATTGCTCCATACTCCAATCCTCATACTAGATGTTAGGCACACTCCGTCTTCTATAGGTATATCTATTGGGATTGTTCTGAAGTACAATAATAAAAAAAAACTCCTCAATCACGATGTCCCTCCACAAGACAACGACTCTCAAGTGGTAGGAGTAATAAATGACATTAATGGGGGAAATAAAATGATATGTTGTAATAATCTCATCATGGTGTCCCAATCCGGGCACCAACTATCATGGTATCCCAACCGCAATATTTTTTAGAGTCAAATAAATTATGGTACGAGGAAAGATATTGAGGTCGCCTCTTCTTCAATATTAATGTCTCATCCAAAGAGACACAATAGCAGTAGCTCAAATGGACTAGGGCCCGTATAACACGAACCAAAAATCCTTGTAAAATTGACCTATGAAATAATTTAATGCAAGTATCTGTACCAGACCAAGGAATAATCTGTCAATACTTTAAAATAATAATCCAACCATAGAAAAATATCGAGTCACGCCGAAATATGTATAAACTTGGATACGTATACTGAGGCTAAAAATAAGTGGGCCATGTCTGAGCTGACTCACTGAGTTGACCCGAATCGATTTCACTCGATCCTAGTTGGTCCCTGTTGACTCAGCAAGGAACAGAACATTAACTTCCCTCAGGTTGCTGGGTTACCGGGTTTGCTCGCCCGGTCTGGGTTGCGACAAAACAAGCCCGACCGAGCACTCAACCCAGCACTCGATTAAATCAGTTTCCTAAGTTAGGAAACCTTATATATTTTTAAAATATCTTTTTCTTCCTCTCGGCCGAACAATGGAAAACCAGAGCTCTTCGAGAGCAAAACTTTCCGACAGCAGTACGCTTCTGAACAAAGGGTTTTCCGAAAATAATTCAATCCAGAAGAGACCTTCCAAAAAAATAAAATTCCAACTGAGATTTTTCTGAAACCAATTCTACGAAAACTTCCTCTGTTAATGAAGCAACAAAATGGCAGGATGACTCGACGAGAGTAACTCAAAAGAAACAGCAACTCAGGTGATAATTCGGGGAATAAAGGTCGTCATCTTCGTCAGCTCCCAACAGAGCGACGCTCGATGACTTACTCACCGTAAGAAGTCATTGTCTTCGGCAAATAATGTTTATGGTTATTTCCAGTGAGCACGTCTCAAAAAGCCAATGGAGCTATAAGAACCGTAATGGCTTTCTCATGATTTTAAAAACACCATACAAAAGCCACAAGTAGAGACTTTCGACAAAGGTGGGTCGATAGCGGAGGAGACTTTTCCAAATATATAGAATATCTCTAGCAGATAAATGAGGACAACCTTAGTTTGAGCAGAGTAATGGTAGAGTAATGTTGGGAAGCAACAAAACCAGTAGGGCAATCGACAACTTCAGAGACAAGCAGGATAATTTAATCAAAATAAGAAAGAAAAACAATGCATGAGACTAAGAAATAAAAGAAGAGAAAAAAAATTCTAACCCTACACGGAGGAGAATGAAACCTGAAAGACCATAGTCGGAATCATGAAAATCAAAGCTTTGATACCATGTTAATTTTCAGGACTCCATGAATTTAACTCATGAACAAAAAAGGATAGAGACCCATTGGGAGAATACCAAAGGAAGAAGGTTTATAGACTTGATATCCTAACCCTTCCATGAAGTTCTATTTATAGATTAATGAAACTATTGTATTACAATAATACCCCTAAACTTAGGGTTTAGGGTTTTAGCCCTGGAAACCTAATTACATGAATGCCATCTCTATGAGATGACCCTTTATTTACCATCCTACCATCATTGTATGGGCTTATGGGCCTTGAGCCCATGCTCTACATCTCTTGAATGTGTGGGTCTTCTTTGGTCATATGGGCTTGAGCCCATCTTCTAACACACTTGGATATGTGGGCCTTCCTTGGTCGTGTGGGCTTGGGCCCTATCTTCCAACACCAGTTAAATCAAAATCGCAAATTGTTTGGCTAAGTTTGTCAAACCAAACCTAAGGAGACTATTTTAGGCCATATAAAGACTTCTTCAATCTGCATATTGACTCCTCCTCAACCACAAAGCCAGATGGTTGATGCATATAGATTTTTTCTTTAATATGACCATTCAAAAATGCATTTCACATCCAATTGATATACCAACCAAGAAGAATTAGTAGGAACTGACAATAAGATTCTTATTAAGTTTAACATCACTATTGGATACCCCTTTGCCTCTATAAGGGCCTGGCGAGGAACCAAAAAACCATTTGGGTTGTGCTTGATAGTAAAAACCCATTTACATGCCACGAGTTTTTTCCAAGAGGAAGTGGAACCAGGGCCCAAGTCTGATTCCCATATAATGTATTCATTTCTTCCCTTAGAGCCTACTAATACGACAATGGAACAAAGATGGAAATAGATGCAAGAAATTAACAAAAAGAAGAAGAAAAACTATGGTGAGAAACAAAATTGGATATAGGATAAGAAGTAAAGTGCCTAGTACAAGTCCAAGGTTTCTTCCAAAGAGTTATGAGCCTAATATCAAATAGTTAACCAAATACAATAGGAGAAAATTGACTTACCTCAGAGGGATCAGTAAACTCCATAGGTGTAGTATCAACCGATGCTTTAGGGGGCTAAACATAGAGATCTACATCAAGTGGCACAATAGGCTTCAAAACTGCCTAAATAGATGAAAGACCAGGAGGAGCATCCTTTGAAGATTAAAAAGATGTGACATATCTGGAGATGTTTATCTTTCGAAGAGAAGGATTATAACATATATATCTTAAAAGATACACTTAAGAGCCTTGTTTTCCTGATCTCTTTTGCGGGATGCGACATGAACAAGTACAACCAAAGACCTTCAAATGAGAGGGAAAATGGTCCTCATCTAAAAATAACAATGAATATGAGGACTTATGACTAAGTACTGAATATGGCAACCTATTAATAAAGAAATATGTCTTAAGATTGGCATGAGGCCAATAAAAATATAGCACATTCATATAGTAAATTAAGTTACGGGCAACTTAAGGAGACACCATTTTTTCTTTCAGTTACGCCATTTTGTTAAGGAGAGTAGGCACAAGATGTTTGATGGATAATATCATTATCCTTACAAAAGGATTGAAATTCTCTCGATAGATATTCTTTGCATTATCAAAACGAAAGACATTTTTTTGCCAATTTGAGTGGACACCAGAGCATTTAAAAATAGAAAAGATTTCAGACCTATCTTTGAATAAAAACAACCATGTAACTTGAGTAAAGTCATCAAAAAATTTAATAAAATACTTAACTTAAGAAATATTTGAGACACTCAATGGTCCCCATACATCCGAGTGATTCAATGCAAAAGGAATAACACCTCTAAATCATTGATGTTATGGGTGCTACTTGACCAAGAGAATCCCAATCTTGACTTGCCTTAATTATTAAAGGCAAAACAAGGAGAAAAACTCAATGCAATTGAAATCACACCAAATTGCAAAGATCTCGAGTAATCTAGAGAGTTCCCCTTTTTCCTTGAATCATTGGGTAAGTAAATCATAAGTAAATCTAACTCCTACCTCAACCTAGAATAATACTACAGAATGAGAAGAAACACAATACCTTTTTTTCCAAAAAAAAATAGCTCTTGACAATGTTCAAAGAATAATTTTTTCGAGCTCTTTACGAGGCAAAGAGAGGAGTGGCACATAACCGATTTTAACCACTAAAACAATCTAATGGAGAAAAAAGTTTTGATCATGTTAATCACAGGTACTCTCACAAGGAGAATAGAGCTTGATCATATATAACTTTCACGCACAAAGAGTCAACTTCACATACAAATGAACTAATAATTGGTCTTGATCAAGTGTAGAAAATCTTGCAATCCGAGTGTAAAACAAACCATGAAATAACCACTTCCAAAGTAAGAGATGTAATGTTCAAAGTTTGACAAAAATCATCTATCTCTTAATCAAATTTCAGAGATCAAAACCTCAATAAAAATGTCATTAAAGAGAACAAACATTGAAAGTCAAGAACTCATCTTGGTGTAACTTGAGTCTTTGCTTCATAGAGAAATATTTCACATGAAGGTTGACCATAAAAAAATCTTAATGACCATCTTAACGTTGGGATCCTAAATCCATTACTCTGATACCATGTTAAATTTAAAATCTCATAATAACACTATAGATAATAGATACAAGAGAGAGAGAGAAAAGACTGAAGATGAGGTGAAGGAGAGAGAAGAGGAATGAGAGGAAGACGAGTGAGAGAAGAAAAGAGAGAGTCCAAAGATGAGTGGGTTTGAGTAAGGAGGGAAGAAGGATTATGTTAAATGACATCCTAATCCTCCCCCTCATTGCATTTATATTAATGAGAGAAAAATAGATACATCATAACCCTTTTAAGCTAAGAATAGAGAGAAGGGACAAATAAAAAGAAAAAATTACAAAATACCACTATACTTCGATCTTTAACTTCTAACAGAATGAGAGAAATAATAACTACATCATAACCTGTTTAAGCTAAAAATAGAGAGAAGGGACAAAAAATAAGAAAAAATTACAACATACCACTATACTTTGATCTTTAATTTCTAACAATTGTGTATATCCTCTTATGTTTTTTTATTTTTGAAACATGTAGCCTTAAGGATATTGTAGACATTGAAAACACCTTCCTACAACTATAAATAAACCTTCAAGGTATGAGGTAGAGCATTCAAGTATCTTCCTCTTTACTCAAATTCGTCCATACACATCTCTTTTCCTCTTTTTTCTCTCCTTTGGTTTTTTCTCTCCACTCTCCTAAAAGATAGAGTTACTCTCCTCTCCTTCCCTTGAGATCTCTTGAAATCAACAGGTGGCTTCTCAAGAGGAGGGCTACATTTGAATTTTTACCATTTTAAACTGTATGAAAATCTCAAGTAAATAAAAATACAAATCTAAAGATAAAATCACACCGTACTTTAAAAAATTCCGCTAATAATAGCTCTATTAGGAGCTCGGGACTCCAAAAAGCTTCAACTAATATCCATATTGCTACCACTCATCTAGTTTCTTGTCTTCTTTTAACAGCTTATGTTCTCCTCTATAATATAAATGCAACATATCTAGAATATCGTCATTTCTTCATTTCCGTTTATTCATCAATTCGTATCATTGTGATGATCTGGTCTCAATCCCTACACGCCACAGGGAAGCATGTGAACTAGGCAATGACAAGTTCAATTGAGCACATGCTGGGAATGCTCTTCGAGCAACATTTCCTATTTGAATCATGAGCAAAGTACTCCATTCAAAGATATAAAAGTTGATATGAAAAGTAAAAATAAATTTAACAAACCAAATTCATAAGCAATATCTCAATCCTACACTAAGATGTTTGTTTGTTTGTTTGCATTTTTTCTCCGATGTATCTTCTCTTCTACAATCTATCTAGCAAGAGCCCTGAAGCACTACCATGGATGAGCTAAGTTAAGCCCCACTGCTTTATATTTTTAGTTCCTTTCATATGAAGAGGGGGGTGCGGACTCAAATACTACTGAAATCTCTGGCCTCCTCCACGAACTTCGCATCTACCAGGATCACTTCAGAGGTCCATTGATCGTGGAGGGTGACTCCAAAATTGTCATTGGCTGGTGCTCCATTGCCTTCTTCCACCTGTGGCGTCATTGGCAACTTTTTCTTGATATTATGGATATTGTTTCCACAACCTCTTATACTTGGACCCATGTTTTTAAATCAACCAATTTGGCTACTGATTTATGTGCCAAATTGGGTCCCTCCCTACAATCTCTTGTTGTTAGGGGAAGTCTCCCTTGATGTACTCTTTTGCTTTCCTTCTTAATAAAATCATTATCATTTAAAAAAAAAATTTAAACAAGAAGTAAAGAGAATCTCCTTAGAACTTACCTCGCATGAATGGAGAATATGGCACAGAAGCTCCTACTTTCATGGTTCTAAGTAATAATGATTCTAAAAATAAGAAAGTAGAAAGTAGTTTGAGACATACAAAAAGCAACAGACCCAACAACACCCCAGGAAACCTATATTACCTTCAATATCTAAAAACAAAAAGACATACTTAAAACCACAAATAGAAAAACAAAGAAGAGGCTTCCTAAGAGAAACACCAACAAGACATCCTAACCTTATTACAATACATTGCAAACAAGAATATCGAGACATAGTGCTGATCCTCCATTGTCTCAATATCTAAAAAAGACACCAAGTGTATTCTCTTAAACAATAAACCCTCAAAATCAACTGGTAAATGTAAACCATCACCACATTTCCATAGCAAAATTCCATGCTTCAAATGATGCTAGCACTGAACTGGTGAAAGAGCAAACAAGAGAAAAAGGAATAAAATTAATTAAAAACAAGGACGAAGAAAAAGTGAAAAAATCAAAACTCTACCCAACCATCACTCACATTGTGAATAATGATATCTGGTGGTACACACCCCAATGTTTAGATACCCTACTCATCTCAGTACGCTATAAAAAAGGAGACATAGTCGTAGATGCTTCAAATAAAAATGATTCTAGACAATTGAGCAAAAGACCCTCCTTAAACAATCTATTGTCTGTCTCACATGCGAGATCATAACCACCAGGGCACTACCAAGGCAACATTTCATGCTTTAAGCACTGAACAACCACAAAAACTAAATCAAAATAACCACCACCACCACATTCAACTCGAATATAGAAGGGAGTAATCTTAAAGATTCATCACGCTTGAGAAGATCAAAAGAGAAACACAAAAAATTTTCAAACCCCAACAAAGAAGCTTTAGATATTTTACATATCAAAACCTCCTAAAACGTTGGTCCCACACCAATCTCTCAAAACTGAAACAATAGAAAAGATCATAAATTGTATCTTTTTTTTTAAAAAAATGATGAATATTATACAAGCAAAAAGAAAACATCAACAACAATCAAAGGAAGACCCCCTTTGAAACAAGGGATTGGAAGGAGACTCCTTGTTTAGCTAGAGAGTCAGCTAAAGAATTAGTTGATCTAAAAACATGTACATGGAAACAAAATGAGCAGATTCATTAAATACTGCCCTGTGACACCATGTATCTTAATGTTCTACAGATTAAAATCACATAAAACATTGTAGTGAAGAAATGAAAGAAACATATGACAACAAAAATAAGCATTCCAAATGGTTGGACATAGTTTGACACATTGAGAACAACAAGCTCAACACTTTCCACAAGATCCCCTACAACAATTAACAACCAAAAAACATACTTAAGGCAAACATCTAAAAGAAGAAAGACATCCTGTGAGAGCATGATGTTAGAAATAACGATTAGCTCACCCTTTGAGCGGAGGTGGAGAGAATTCTAGCTCAGTGCAATCCAGTGAAACAACTACAAATAGATATACAATAAGTCTTGCATGTTACAACAGAAATATTCTAAACAAGAAGCAAAGAAAACCTCCTTATCCAGCCTGGTATCGTTGTTGATTATATAGTATATGGCTTGTTATTCTGTTGGTATTATCTTTTTTGACTGATTTACTCTCAATACAACAAGACGACTCTGTTATGGGATTCCTTTTTTTGGAAGTTGTTGAGTTACTTGATTCTCGTTGGCATAGATTTCTTGAAGAATTGTTGTGCCATATGCTTTCTTTTTATCCAGATACAGAATTGGGCATTTCTTCCTCTTCTGTCGTTGGTATATTGCCATTGGAAATTTCTTCCTCTGCTACTTGCCAAGTCTCTCTTTGATATCCGAGTATACTGTTATCCGAGTATACTGTTATCCGAGTTGCACCAAAACCTAACTCGGGTTGCGTTAACTCAACATAACTCCAAGGTCTGCCTGAGGCCAGATCAACTCGCACTAGAACTTTAATCTAGCGCCTTAAATTAGCTCGGGTATGCCTCAAGCCCGATCAGCTCATACCAGAGCCTAAATCTGGACTCATGAGTCAACTCAGTCACTCAGCTACTTGACTTGGGCTTGATTGGTAACTAGAGATATTTAGCTTGCATTACGATGAAGCTTATTTTTGTCGAAGAATTTGAACTATTTCAAACAATAAAGCGTTTGATAAACAGACAGGCCACTGCCAACAAGAATTCTCCTATTCCTTCTACTACTATAAGAGGTATGGTCTCAGCTACTCCATCCTGGATCATAGATTCTGGGGCATCTGAGCACTCTGATGAATTCTTTATCTCCTTGTTTACGTGAAAAGTTTGTCTCTATAGCTGATGAATCCTAAACAAGGTACGTTGGGTGGGGTCCACATTTTCTACACTTACTCTTCATTTACAAGATGTCTTGTTTGTACTTGAGTTTCCCTTAAACCTCTTATCCGTTAGTCAACTTACAAAAAGGTTTAATTGTTCCATCACTTTTTCTCCTACTTCCTGTGTCCTTCAAGATCTGAAGACAAAGCAAGTTATCGGTGGAGGTCGTGAAACAAAGGGGTTATACTATCTTGATTTACCAACATTAACAACTACCACCAGTGCTCACCATACAACTTTTCAATGGCACAATAGGTTAGGACATTCATCTCTTCAATCTCTCAAAAAGATTATTCCTACCTTATAGTCTGTTTCAAGTTTCAACTGTGAAGACTGTCAAATGAGTAAACACCAGTGGAGTACTTACTCCACACAGTGAAACCAAGCTCATTTTTGTTGGTTCACACTAATATATGGGGCACTATGAACATTTCCAATGTTTTATGGTCAAAGTACTTTGTTATATTTGTGGATGACTTCTCTCGAGCAACGTAGTTGTTCCTCTTAAAAGAGAGATCATAAGTCTTACCTCTTTTTAAGTCCTTTTGTCCCATGGTGTCTACTCAATTCAATACTACCCTAAAGATTTTTTTTTTTTATATGTTGAATTTAGGATCCCTTTTCCAATATTCAGAGCAAGAGAAGAGAGAAAGAAAAAGAAGAAAAGGGGAGAAAAACTCTCTCAGGTAGAGAGAAGAGAAGAGGGAAAAAGAGAGGTGTGCGCCAAGCAAGAGAGAGAAATTTACTCAAGAAGGAGTTGTGTAACTTGATTAATTCTGAATTACAACACCTCTATTTATAGTAGAGAAAGTGATAGAGTCCTTATACAATTAACCTTTCAATCTCCTAATTACATTCCAACTCTAACTCTCTAAGATAAGTCTATCATGAAAAGATAACACAATCTACTAGAAGTCTAATATAAGTTGAACTAGAACTCTTCTTCAATAATGTGGAGTAGGCTTAGCTCATGGCCTTATCCTGGTGGATCCCACATGATCTTCCAACTGATATTGATAAGATTACCAGCTCGTGTATCTTTGTGGCTCCCACTTGATCTTCAAGTCGTCTAACTCATTTCAGCTTGTGCTTCGTATCTTCTTAACTCGTGCTAGCTTGGGTGATGACTCTTCTTGGTATCCCATGCCCTCATGGTGGGTCCCACCAGCTCGTGTACGATGGTGGGTCCCACATTGTAACACTCCCCCTCAAGTTGGGGGTGAAAAAACATCGTAGATGCCCAACTTGTTGCAGGTGGTAGACAATAACTTGTGAGTGACTGACTTGGTGAGAATATCTGCAACTTGATTTTGTGATGATATATGCCTTAGAGATAAAAAGCCTGCTTGGAACTTTTCTTGTATTAAATGGCATTCCACTTCAATATGTTTTGTTCTTTCATGGAAGACTGGATTTGATGTAATGTGTATTGCTACTTGATTATCACAATATAGATCCATTGGAGCTTCTTTATAGAATCCCAATTCAGTGATAGGAGATCTTATCCATAGGAGTTCACTAACAGTGTGTGCCATGGCTCTGTATTCTGTTTCTGCACTAGACCGTGCTATTACATTTTTCTTCTTGCTTTTCTATGTAACCAAATTCCCTCCAACCATCGTACAAAATCCCCAAGTAGATTTTCTGTCATCTGGGGATGCAACCCAGTCTGCATCTGAGAATCCTTCAATGTAGAAGTGACCATGGCTTTTATAGAGAAGGCCTCTTCCTGGAGATTCTTTAAGATATCGTAGTATTCTTTCAAGTGCTTGCCAATGACTAAGTTGTGGCTTGTGCATGTATTGACTTACCACACATACTGCATATGATATATCCGGCCTTGTTACACATAGGTACATAAGTCTTCCCAGTAGTATTTGATATTTCCCGATATCTACATCTTCTCCAGTGTCTCCACATAATTTTGTATTTGAGTCCATAAGAGTTTCTGTTGGTTTGCATCCCATCATTCCTGTCTCCTCTAGTAGATCAAAGGAATACTTCCTTTGGGATAGCACAATCCCATGTTTGGATTGTAATACTTCAATACCCAGAAAATATTTCAGTAGTCCAAGATCCTTTGTCTTGAATTCAGCACATATTTTTTCCTTTGTTTTCTGGATCCCCTTAGAATCACTACCAGTTAAAATGATATCATTAACATATACTGCCAGAATTACCTTACCTCTTGGGGTGTTTTCAATAAATACTAAGTGATCTCCAGAGCATCTGTAAAATCCGTCCTGTATGAGGGCTTGACTAAATTTCTCAAACCAGCCCATAGGGGACTGCTTGAGACCATACAAAGAATTTTTTAGTCAGACATATTGACTCCCCCTCAACCACATACCCAGGTGGTTGTTGCATATAAATTTCTTATTTAATATCCCCATTCTGAAATGCATTTTTCACATCAAGTTGATATATCGGCCATGATGAATTGGCCGCTAAAGATAATAATATACGTACCGAGTTCATTTTTTCCATTGGAGAGAAGGTTTCTTCATAATCAATTCGATAACACTGAGTATAACCTTTGGCATCCTGTTGAGCTTTTAGTCATGCTATTGACCCATCCGGATTATTTTTGACAGTATAAACCCACTTGCAACCAACGGGTTTTTTTATCTATTGGAAGAGGAACCAGTGACCATGTCTGATTGTCATTAAGTGCCTTAATTTCTTCATCCATTGCTGCCTTCCACCTTGGATATTGTAGAGCCTCCTGATAGGACTGGAACAGATATGGAGGAAATAAAAGAAAGAAACTGACAACATAGAGGTGAGAGGCGATGATGAGACACAAAATTTGAAATGGGAAGAGAAGTAGAAGGTCTAGTGCATGATCGTGGTTCTTTCCTTACAAAAATAGGATGAGTATCATATTGAGGGAAAAAAAACTAGAGATGAAGGACTTACCTCTGTGGGATTTGTTAACTCGACAGGGGTGGTGTCGGCCACTTGCTCCGGGGGTTGAACAATCTCTGTATCACTGGGCACAACCGGTCGAGGGGAACCTGGTACTGAGGACAAACTAGGAGGAGCACTTTCAGAATAAAATGAGGAGTCTTCAAAAAATTTTACATCCCTTGACACAAGTAAATGTTGAAGAGTGGGACTATAACAAACATAACCCTTTTGTGTGCGAGAGTATCCCAAGAAGATATGCTTGATAAATTTAGGATCTAGTTTGTTGTGTCTAGGAAATGAATTATGAACAAAGCATTGACATCCAAAGATTCTCAAAGGTAGTGAAAACGGATCATCATTTGGTAATAATCTAGAGTAAGGAGATTTATTACCAAGAATGGAAGAAGGTAGACAATTGATAAGAAAACAAGTCGTAAGGACTGCATGAGGCCAATAAAATTAGAGAAATTTTATAGCATATAATAAACTTCAAGCTACCTCATGAATATGACGATTTTTCCATTCGGCTACACCATTTTGTTGAAGAGTGTAGGCACATGATGTTTGATGGATAATGTCATTTTCTTGACAAAAAGAGTCAAGGTCTTTGGAAACGTATTTTTTGGCATTATTAGACCAGAGTATTTTTATTTTTTTACCAAAATGTGTGAGTACCATAGCATGAAATGACTAAAAAATCAATGGTATTTCAAAACGCTCCTTAAATACAAACAACCAAGTTGTGCGAGTGAAATCATCAATAAATGTACTAAAATATTTTGCTTGAGAAATATTTGAGACACTCAAGGGTACCTAGATGTCAGTATGAATTAAAGAAAATGGAGTAACACTTTTGACTTTTGGATGAGGAGAGTAGGTACTCATCTGATGTTTACTTATTTGACAAATCTCACAATGAAATTTTGACCTTACTTTATGAGTAGGAAACATATAATTAAAAGAGATTGTGCAGATGGATGTCCTAACCGGTTGTGCCATAACCTTGTCTCATTTTCAATGGTGGAAACCATATTCATTTTTGGCACGTCTTGGTAGTAAAGCTTCCCTTGTTCATGACCTCCACCAATCATCTGCTTCATTATAAGATCTTGAAATACACATGAAGTGGGTGAGAAGGTAATAGAGCAAATAAAATATTTTGTAAGTTCACTAACAGATAATAGATTCAAAGGGAAAGTAGGAACAAATAGAATAATAGTGAGTGGAAGTGATGGTGTGACAAAAGTGGACCCTTTCCTTTGGACTTTGGTTTGAGAACCGTCAATTGTGGTAACAAACTTGTGTTAAAGACACAGAGATAGAGAAGATAATAAAATTTTGTTACCTTTAAGATGTTCGGAGGATCTTGAGTCAATTATACAGGATGAAGATGAGGCAGATAGCATACCTGAAGCAGTAGTGGCAGCAGTAGTTGCTGAGGAACTAGAAGAAGAACCCAACATTGTCTTCATTTTCTTAAATAGATCATACTCTTCATCAGTAAAAGTTTTTGGTGC
Source organism: Aristolochia californica (assembly GCF_029961685.1). Classification (NCBI taxonomy): domain Eukaryota; kingdom Viridiplantae; phylum Streptophyta; class Magnoliopsida; order Piperales; family Aristolochiaceae; genus Aristolochia; species Aristolochia californica. The sequence continues at coordinate 35,546,855 of NW_027182279.1, read as the reverse complement.
TACTGATTTTGTGGGTTGTTCTTCTTTTGTATCACTTACAAAAGTTTGATTAGCCATTGTCAATTCTGATTTTCCATTGGCTTTATAGCATATTTCTTTATAATGACCATATTGTCCATAGCAACTACATACCTTTTAATAGCATTGATCTATAGTGTAGCCAAATTTATTACAATGAGTACATTCTTTCCCATCTGCTCTGTTGAAGCCATTCCTTTCACCTTTTTCCCGGCCCCACTGTAACCTCTGCCTCAGACCCGGCCGTGGTCAGAGGATGTTCCCCTATGATCTGAATACTTAGCGGATGATACTTCAGTATTGGAGGAAGAAGTGTCATGAATGCGGAGTAGTGTTGCACATACATCATCAAACATGGGGACAACAAAAGTACTCCGAAGTTGACTCTTGGCAATCTCAAGATGTGGTTTAATATTTACAAGGCAAATAGCAGTAATTAAGGCTTCCTTCTGCTTGTCTTGGACAACCATATTTGTGGTTGATGGCTGAACTAACTTCCACTCTTGAAGAAAACCTCTAAAGCGGGCCAAGTACTCATAGATATTTTCTCCTTGTCTAGTATTCAACATCCTTCGGAGAATATCATATGGTCTATGTAGAGTATCGGAGCTAGAGTACAACTTAGCACATGTCTCCCAAATTTGTTTAGCAGTGTCAAGATGAATGACATTATTGGAGACATGTTCTTCCATGCTGTTGATTAGTCAACTAATCACCAAGGTATCATTTTTTAACCGTTTGTTATAAAAAATGTCTTCTTCATCAATAGGTGGTCATCGGTTAGTGAGGTGACCAAGTAGGTCCTTTGTTATAAGAAATCTTCGAACTGATGTGGACCAACTCATAAAATTTGATATCCCTCATAAGGGTATAGTGATAATTCTCAGTATATCACCTTTGATATTCATATTCTCTTCGGCCATGATAGGCCCTTCAACGAAAATAACTCTCTAAATTTTTTTTCTAACAATAACACCATGTAGTATTCTTCAAACAACTCGATGTATGGAGAACTTTAGCATTGATGCTAAATCGGTATTCTGATTTTTTTTCTTAAATTACACTCATAAGAGACTCAATATCAATCTTCTATATCAGGGGACTCTTGTTCCCACGATTTTTTTTTCAACAATCTGATCATGGACTGGTCTCAGTTAACAAAAATTCCAAATTGACAAAACTATTTTGATAGCTTCTTCTAGAGGGAGAGGCATGCATATCCACAATATCATAAGATGAAAAGCATTCACATACTCATATTTATATCATTTTCTAAATTCGGAAACCAGGAACATGAAGTAATAAAAAAATGAAGAACTGATCTCACTGTTTGTAATCTTTCTTCAAAAAAGAGTCTTCTTTGAGTGGTGTTGATCATATCTTCTTAGAACATTCCTTTTGATGAGGGATCCTAAATTTAATGCTCTGATACCATGTTGAAATAAGGATCCCTTTTCCAATATTCCAAGCAAGAGAAGAGAGAGAAAAAGAAGAAAAACTCTCGGGTACAGAGAAGAGAAGAGGGAAAAAGTGAGGTGTCCGCCAAGAAAGAGAGAGATTTACTCAAGGAGTTGTGTAACTTGATTAATTCCGAATTACAACACCTCTATTTATAGTAGAGAAAATGATAGAGTCCTTATACAATTAACCTTTCAATCTCCTAATTACATTTCAACTCTCTCTAAGATAAGTCTATCATGAAAAGATAACACAATCAACTAGAAGTCTAATAAAATTTGAACTAGAACTCTTCTTCAATAATGTGGATATAAGGGAGAAGGCTTAGCTCGTGGCCTTATCGATGTGGGTCCCACATGATCTTCCAACTCATATTGATAAGATTACCAACTCGTGGTATCTTTGTGGGTCCCACTTGATCTTCAAGTCTTCTAACTCATTTTAGCTTGTGCTTCTTGTCTTCTTAACTCGTGCTAGTTTGGGTGATGACTCTTCTTGGCATCCCACATCTTCATGGTGGGTCCTACATTGTAACATGATAATACCAAGGAATATCTGTCTACAAACTTCCAATCTTTTTGTCAAGAAAACAGCATAATTCACCCAACCTCATGTGTCTTTACACCACAACAAAATGGTATTGCTGAAAGAAAAAATAGACACCTTCTTCAGGTTGCCTGAGCCCTACTTCATCATATGCATGTGCCTCACTTCTATTGGCATCATGCCATCATCATTGCCTGTTACCTTATTAACAGGTTACTCTCTTCTATACTAGGTAACAAGACACCATATTCTTCCCTTTTTCTTGGTGAAAGCTATTTTCTCTCCTTTTGAGAGGTTTTGGATGTATGTGTTTTCTACATAACACTTCTCCACATACTACTAGATTGGATCCCAAGGCAATTAAATGTATTTTTTTGGAGTACTCTCAGACTCAAAAAGGCTATGTATGTTATAATCAACTTCTTAAAAAATTGTTCATTTCTACTAATGTCACATTTTTTGAGAACCAACCTTTTTATCCCTCCACTGGTGCCCCACCTAGTTTTTCGGCAGTTAATGATTTCCATAAACCCATTGGGCCCATAGATAACTTGACACTTCAATCCTGTCTTAACACGCCCCTTCATGCACTGGCCAACACTATAAATGTGGAGTCTCCAGATTCATTTGTGGCCACCTCCTATATTTGGTCCTTCATTTGATACCCAACCCATTGTCCTTTGAAAAGAACCTCAACCTTCTACATCTCACCCCATTGCTCAATTTTATCTACCCATCGGTTATCCCCATCTTGCTATCAGTTTCTTGCCTCCATTTCGTTTGCTACAATTCCTCACTCTTATCAGGAGGCCCTTCAGAATCTAGGATGGAAAGCAGCCACGGATGAAGAAATGCCAGCTCTTTATGAGAATCAAATATGACACTTTGTTTCGTTACCAACTGGTAACAAGTCAGTAGGCTATAAATGGGTGATCACTATCAAATAAAATTCAGAGGGCATGGTGGCCCGCCTTTAAGCTCGACTTGTGGCTAAAGGCTACACCTAGTTTTATGGGACCGATTATGAGGAAACTTTTTCCCTATTTCCAAGCTCAACTTGGTTCATCTCTTATTTTGGTTCATCTCTTATTATCTCTAGCAGCTAATTCTTGATGGTCTATCTATTAGCTTGGTATAAAAAATGTCTTCCTCAATGGTGGTATTCAAGAGGAGATTTATATGCAACAACCACCTAGATAGGTGGGTGTGGGGGAGTTGATGTGTCGTCTTACAAAATCATTATATGGTCTAAAACAATCTCCACGAGCCTGGTTTGACAAGTTTAGTCAAGCAACGATTCGTTTTGGGTTCACATGGTGCTCAGTGGACCATTATGTATTTGTCAAGCATACTCACAATGAGTTGTACTACTAGCTGTATATATGGATGATATTATTCTGATGGGTAGTGACTTTGATAGCATATGTCAAGTAAAAAACAAGATATGCAATGAGTTCTAGGCAAAAGATTTGGGACTTCTCAAGTATTTTCTTGGTATTGAGGTTCTTCGGTCCAAACATGGTATTAAATTATCCCTACGAAAATATGTCATTGACTTGCTTGAAGAAATGGGTATGATAGGATATCGTCCTACTAACACCCCCCATGGAGATAAATACAAAACTATGTGATGGTTCGGGAGGAAGTTGATTTTGGCAAGTGCTAGAGGTTGTTAAATTGGGTCCAAGGCCCTATCTCAAAATGACTAGTCATCTTAGGAAACCTATTTCCCAACTAATAAAATTAAGATCTCTGTATTCACTAATCCATGTGGTACTATTCCTTAACACTCCTCCTCACGTGTAGACCATCTTTTGTGGCTCTACAAGTGGATAATTTAGGAGTGGATAGTTTAGGTGTAGGCCCTCTTTTGTGGCTCTACAAGTGGATAGTTTTAGGTGTAGGCCCTCTTTTGTCGCTCTACAAGTAGATAATTTTTAGGTGTAGGCCCACATATGACTACTTGCACTGATACCATGTAGAATTTAGGACCCCATGAGAATGACTCTAGGTTAACGTGGAAGAAGAAGGAGAGAAGAGGGAGAAGAGGGAGAAAGGAGAAGGACGTTAGAGAGGAGAGTTTGGATTAAGGGAAGGAGAGAATGCGTCAAGGGAGAAGAGAGGGTGGCCAGACATTATTCTCCTCCTTCTCCGATTGATTCTCAATCAACTATGTTCTATGGTAATCGGGGTACATCATCCCCATTTCGAGGACACTGCAGAAATACAAGAGGAGGCCGCAATAGAGGTGGTCGAACGGGTCCGGCCCATTCCCGCATTGAGCCTTGATTGTGCATTTACTATGGTGGTCAGAACCACCTTGTGGATTAATGATGGAAACTCCATGGTAAGCCTGATTGGGCGACAACCAATCCAACCTCAGTTAATGTTGAGAAAAAGGAGGATAAGACTAATTCTCATTTCAGCAATGTGACTATCTCTGTGGAAGACTATGCTGTAATTCAAAAGCTGAAATCCTTATTGGATCAGTCCTCTACTCCACCAGGCCCTACTACTGCGCTTACCATTGCCTCAGGTATGCTTTCTTTTGCTTCAACCCTTTCCTCTTAGATCATTGACCACGGGGCTTCCGAACACTTGTCAAGTAACAAACACATGCTTCATTCATTGTCTCCATGTCTTCCTCATGAATTGGTCACTATTGCTAATGGTCCCCAAACCAAGGTGCTTGGCAAGGGTTCCTCCTCACTTACCCATCTATTCCTCTCCAAGATGTGTTATTTGTTCCTCAATTTCCGTTAAATTTGCTCTCTGTTAGTCAATTAACCAAACAATTGAATTGTTCTATCACCTTCTCACCATCTTTGTGTATACTTCAGGATCTAGCTACAAAACAGGTGATTGGTGGTGGCCATGAAAAAGGGTGTTTATACTATTTTACTCTTCCACCTATAACTGCTATTTCATCCACTACATCCGAGGCTCAACTGTGGCACAACCGGCTTGGTCATCCATCTACCTTGTCACTTCGTTCTTTATTTCCATCTCTTAAATCTTGGTCTAATTTTAATTGTGAGGCATGTCAATTAAGTAAGCATGTTAGGAGTATATATTCTCCTCGTCTTACAACTACTAGTACTAGGGGTGGCTTTGAACAAAGCCGGTTCGTGAGCCAGCTCGGTATCGGCTTGGTTCGATTCGTCATTTATCGAGCTTGAGCCTAGCTCGAGCACCGAAATCAGCTCGTTTACCTTAACGAGCCGAGCTCAACCGAAGCTAGGTTTGGTTCGTCAGCTCGCGATCCGGCTCGAAATGAGTCAGATCGGTATGAATCGGTAACGGGATCGCGAGCGAGTGGGGGAGCGGGAGCGGGAGCGAGGGGGGGAAATATTTTTCCTCCCCCCTCGTCACCGCCGACCCCTCCCATCGGTTGTTGTCTCCGCCTCTACCGCCGTCGTAGCTGTTCGCCGGCGTCTATACCGCCGTCGCAGCTGCTCGCTGGCCGCCTCTGTGGCCGTCCGTTCGATTTCTTCCTCTCCTCGCCGTCGCCTCTGTTTTCGTCGCCGCCGACTCCGTCGTGGCCGTCATCCCCGACGATAGGTCCGCCCCGGCGTAGTAACCCCCTTCCCTCCTCATCGTCTCGGCGGAAAACCAGAACAGGGGAGAAATAATCTCCCCCTTCCTCGCGAGAAGATGATCTCACACGTGCGATTTCGCACGTGCGAGATCATAAAATAAAAAAAAATAAAAAAAAATAAAAAACTTTTTCCTCTGGAAAAAATTAAAAATAAATTTAATAGAAATAATTTTCTATAAACTATTAGTGTCTCATTTTTTTAAAATATTTTTCTAATTGAAAATTTTTATTAAAAATCAAATAATTTTCAAAGTAAGATTTTTCGTACCAAGATGGGGTAGAAAACTGTATAGAAATTTTTTGAATAAGTATTTAACAGTTGATGCTATAATACTTTTAGCATGAAGTAATTTTCATTGCAATTTTGTGTTTGATATTTTATTTAATTAAAAATTTATCGATAAGTATAATAATATATTAGATTGATTATTAATTTTTATTTATTTCCCTAGAAAAGACAATAAAAGGTCCATTTAACTTTCCTAAGAAAATTTTAAAATATTTCCTGTAATTTTCTAATAAGTCACTAATAGTAATAAGATTTTATTTAAAGGTTTTTTTGGAAATATATATCATAGGAAAAATATTTTTAGTTTTTCCTAGAATATAAATTTTTATCTAGGGGCACTAAGGAGGCCATAATAAATTATGGCCTCATTCAAAAATTACAAAACAAGCTAGACAACAATTGGAGTAAAAAATATTAATATTGGTGCATTTTAATCCATTATTGAAATTCAATCCTGAACCTCCCCTATCATTATATTTTTTAAAAATGTATGCATAATTTTATATATAATTTATTCAAAGCCACCTCTACGTGCGAGATCATAAACAAGGAAAAAAAAACTCTTTGTCCCTTCCTCATGGCTCTTAAATAAATTGAAAATATATTTTAGTAGAAATACCTTTCTAGAGACTATTAGTGGTTTTTTCAATAAATGTTGAAAAAACATTTTTAATAGAAATATAGGGACCATTAGTGCCTCATATTTTTTCAAAATATTTTTCTAATTATAAATTCTTTTTAAAAAACCATATAATTTTCCAAGTAAGATTTTCTTGCCAAGAACGGTTAGAAAACCATATAGAAAAATTTTGAATAAGTATTTGACAGTTGATGATATAATACTTTGAGCATGAGGCAATTTTCATAGCAATTTTGTGTTTGACATTTTATGTGATTAAAAATTTATCGATAAGTATAATAATATATTAGATTAATTATTAATTTTTATTTATTTCCTTAGAAAAGGCAATAAGAGGTCCATTTAACTTTACTAAGAAAAATTTAAAATATTTCTTGTAATTTTCTAGTAAGTCTGTAATAGTAATAGGATTTTATTTAAAGAATTTATAGTTTTTATTTGGGTGATTGTAAATTGATAGTGATATTTTATTTAATTTTGTTGTGTTTGATTATTGTATGGAGTTTATTTATAATGTTATGCAGTGTATGGAGTGTTTAGATTATTTTATGGAGTGTATAAACAATTTCATGAAGTGTTTATGGAATGTATAGACAATTTTATGGAGTGTTTATGGGGTGTTTATGCAGGTATTATGTTTATTGATTATGCCCAATTTTAAGTAGAGGTCATGCCGAATTTTATATAAGTATTATATATATTGATTATGCTCAATTTTAAGTAGAGGTTATGCCCAATCTTATATACATATTATATATATAAGTTATGCCCAATTTTATGTAGAGGTCATGCCCAATTTTATGTAAAATGTATGCATAATTTTATATACATTTTATTCGATATATATTTTTTGAAAAGTTTTAAATGTATGTTGAGGCTCGAGCTCGGCTCGAAGCTTGGCTCGAAGCTCAGCTCAAAATATTTAAATCAAGCTCGACTCGAACATAAGCAGGTTCGGGCTCGGCTCGGCTCGATGCCACCCCTAACTAGTACTGCTCTGTTTGCATTAATACATTCTGATGTATGGGGCCCTTTATAGGTCTCTAACATTTCTCAGGTTCAATATTTTGTTACTTTTGTGGACGATTTTACCCGAGTGACTTGGTTGTTTTTGTTTAAAGAGCGATAAGAAATTCTATCTATTTTAAAAAACTTTCATGCAATGGTTCTAACGCAATTTGGAAAAAAATTCAAATCCTTAGATCTGATAATGCTAAGGAATATTTGTCTAAAGAGTTTAAATTGTTTTGTGAGGGTAGTGGGCTTCTTCATCAAATATCATGTGCCTATACCCCTCAACAAAATGGTGTTACTGAAAGAAAGAATCGTCACCTCATTGAAGTTGCTTGGGGCCTCCTCTACTCCATGAAGGTACCCTAGTTTTATTGGCCTTATGCTATTCTTATAGCATGCTTTCTCATAAATAGGTTACCTTCATCCGTACCTAGAAATCAAACTCCATATTCTGTTTCATTTCATGGTGAAGATCCATTTTCTCTCTCTTAAAGTATTTGGTTGCACATGTTTTGTTCATGATACTTCACCACATAAAAGTAAACTTGATCCTCGGTCTTTGAGGTGTATTTTTTTGGGGTATTCTCGAACTCAGAAATGATATATTTGTTATAATCCTATACTTCAGAGGTTGATTGTATCTCAGGATGTGACTTTCTTTGAAGACACTTCTTTTTACTCCTCACATGAGGCTCGTCTAGGATTTACATTTCCTCCTACCACTCCATGCTTGCTTGTGCAGTTTCATGAAGATATTGCTCAACCCTTTGAAGAACCGGTCGTCCCCTCACTTGTGGAGTTGTGCGATCCACCTGAGGTAAGTCTTTCTCCTCCTCCTATGTTTGGGCCTGAATTTGATACTCTGCCTATTGCATTAAGAAAGGAAACCCGTTCTTGCACTACGTCTCATCCCATTGCTAATTTTATGTCTTTTCATCGCTTATCTTCTCAGTGTGTTCAGTTTCTTGCTTCTCTTTCGTCTGTTTCCATACCACAATCCTATCAAGAGGCCCTGAAGCATCCAGGATGGAAGGCGGCCATGGATGAAGAAATGCATGCATTATATAAAATTCAAATATGGACATTGGCATCGCTCCCAAAAGGGAAAATACCAGTTGGTTGCAAATGGGTTTTTTTCGGTGAAACACAACCCAGATGGGTTGGTTGTTCGCCTTAAAGCACGCCTGGTTGCAAAAGGTTATACTCAGTGTTATGGGATAGATTATGAAGAGACTTTCTCTCCAGTTGCAAAACTGAACTCGGTACGTATCATCCTCTCTATTGCTGCTAACTCATCTTGGCCAGTATATCAGCTAGATGTAAAAAATGCATTTTTAAATGGTTATATACTTGAAAAAATTTATATGGTCCAACCACCAAGATATGTGGTTGAGGGGGAGTTTGTATGCTGGTCAAAGAAATCTTTATATGGGCTTAAATAGTCCCCTCGGGCCTGGTTTGATAAATTCAGTCAAGCACTTCTATGATTTGGCTTTCATAGGTGCTCGATTGATCTCTTAGTATATTTTAAAGATACTATCAAATGGAAGATATTATTAGCTGTATATGTTGATGATATTATCATGACTAGAAATAATGCTCTTAGTATACAAGAAGTGAAGAATATGATATGTAAAGAGTTCAAGATTAAAGATTTGGGTAAGCTCAAATATTTTCTGGGTATAAAAGTCCTTCAATCAAATCATGGAATAGTATTGTTTCAAAGAAAATACGTCTTGGATCTTCTTGAAGAAACATGAATGAAGGACTATAGACCAGTTGATATACCTATTGCGAATGAAAAATTGTGTGCCACAACTGGAGAAGATGTTGACACTGGAAAATATCAAAGACTTGTGGGAAAATTGATCTATCTCACTGTAACCAGGCCAGATATATCATATGCTGTGAGTGTGGTAAGCCAATTCATGCACAAACCACAAATTACTCACTGGCAAGCGTTAGAGAGAATACTACGATACTTAAAAGGTGCTCCAGAAAGAGGATTGCTATATAAACAACATGGTCACTTCAATATAGAAGGCTTCTTAGATGCAAATTGGGCTGGATTACCCGATGATAGAAAATCTACGTCTGGGTATTGTACCCTTGTTGGGGGGAACTTGGTCACATGGAAAACCAAAAAATAAAACGTGGTTGCAAGATCTAGTGCTGAAGTAGAATACTGAGCTATGGCCCACACTATAAGTGAACTTTTACGGATAAAGACTCTTCTTACAGAATTGGGATTTTATAAAGGAGGCTCTATGGGCCTACATTGTGATAATCAAGCAGCTATTCACATTACGTCAAATCTAGTCTTCCATGAAAGAACTAAACATATTGAAGTGGATTGGCATTTTATACGAGAAAATTTTTCAAACCATTTCCTCTCTTTGGAAAAACGTCTAGCCACCCTCTCTTTTCCCTTGACGCATTCTCTCCTTCCCTTCATCCAAACTCTCATCTCTAACGTCCTTCTCCTTTCTCCCTCTTCTCTCTCTTCTCTCCTTCTTCTTCCACGTTAACCTAGAGTCATTCTCATGGGGTCCTAACTTCTACAGAGGCTAGTTGGCAAACTTATCTATCTCACTATGACTAGACCAAATATTTCTTTTGCTATCAGTATGGTCAGTCAATATATGCATAAATCTCATACGTCTCATTGGCAGGCATTAGAAAGAATTCTTGAGCACATAAAAAAGACACCAAAACAAGGGATCTTATATAAGTATCATGGCCATTTCAAAATTGAAAGCTTTGCCAATGCAGCTTGGGCTAGATCACCATATGATAGAAAATTTACTTCACGATAATGTACTCTAGTTGGAGGCAACCTTGTTACATGGAGTAAAAAAAAGTGGTTGCAAGGTCTAGTGTAGATGCAGAACACAGAGCCATTATACATGCGATAAATGAACTTTTATAGATTAAATCCCTACTAGCTAAAGTAGGATTCTACAAAGAAGGCCTTATGGAATTTTATTGTGATAATCAATCAGCAAGCCCAATAGCCTCCAACCCCGTGTTTCATGAGAGAATTAAGCATATCCAGGTGGACTGTCACTTTGTGAGAGAAAAGCTACAAGCATGAATAATAAACCTCAAACATGTATCAACTCATGGACAACTTGCCGACATGTTCACTAAGTCTGTCAATTCTAAAATTCTCTCCACTGTATGTACCAAAGTGGGATTGTATGATGTTTTCTCACGACTAGTTTGAAGGGGAGTATTGAAAAATATAAACAAGCTTGAGTGGCATTATTGTAATATTCTTAGGGTGAAGGGCATACTTATAATTTAAATATCTTTTTTATTTATAAATAAAGGTTTAAGGGGCAGGGTTGAGGAATCTCCCACAACCCTTATTCTCCCCTCAATTCTCTCCTCTCGTAGCCGTCATTCCCTTCTTCTCTTTCTTCCCTTTATTTTCATTGTCTTAGGTTGAAGACCTTATAGAATACTGAAATCAACATAAACCTCACCCGTCTATTGTGCAAATAGTCTTATCGATTTTTACAACTATTAACAGTGGCTGAATAAGGTGGAGAAACCCATTGTCATTGGGATTTTTTATCATAATTTAATTTTTGAACACATGGTCCTTCCATTATTTAGTGAAAGATTTCTTTTTTTGATCCCTAGATTTTCTTCTTAGGAGGATTCTTCTTCAGAGTAGGAAGAAGTATTTTTTGAGGAAACAAAATCATTTTCCCCTTCGGATTTTTTTATTGTATTAATGCTTAGACCATTGAGTCAAGTCATTAATTCAGTTATGTATTCTTTATTATTGTCTATTTTAAAATCATTTATTTGGACTGGTGGTTTTATCAAGGGCATTATCTAGGGTATTTTTTTCTAGCTGGGGTCAAGGACTATTTTATTCTAGCCTTGATCATTATCCTTAATAGAATCTTCGATTTGATTCAATTGTTGACTTATTGTTTGTAAATTTAAATTGGTAAAATTATATTTTTTTTCAATTTGTCTTAAAGAGTTATCTCACTCTTTAGGAACAACAAAAGCAACAACCTCAAGAGGCTTATTTTGTTCAGAAGAGGTGCTAGCGGATTTGACCGAAGGGTTCAGATGGTGGATGAACCGACTGAACACTAATCCCTGATTGGAGCTTCCATTCCTTTTTTGGATTTAGTGGTGGTAGAAGTTTCATATGTCTTGGTCCATTTATATGTTTTGAACCAAGTAACAACAAACATTATTATCTTATTTTGGTTCAAATAAGAATATAATTCATTGGCCTCTTTCATATTATAGGTTTTGAAAAACCAATGACGAAAACCCAAATTATTAGGGCAGAAGAATTCAGCCTATTTGGCGTTCCTATCAACCTTGAATTCGGGTGTAGACATACCTAAATTCTGAATCCAGTGTTCCTATCAACCTTGAATTCGGGTGTAGACATACCAAAATTCTGAATCCAGTAATTTCACTAGGGGTTGGTGAGGTTTGTTCATTCTTCTTTTTCTTATATATTCCATGAGGTATTTGGGAATCTAACATTTATATTCTTTTTAGAGAAATATCATCCTTGCCAAAAATTCTATCCTCCACTTCTGCAAGTCTAGATGTAGATTCGACATCTGAAAACCTAGAGGATGATGGTTGTATTCTTTGAAATTAATTACAAAACCTCCATCCGTGGATTGAATAATCTGATCAAGACCATGTTGATCAGGGGACTAGGTGGGACTACCTGAGGGATAGTCCTGTTTGGTGGAATTCTAATCTCGTCTCAATTTATCATTCTAGGAGTGGTGATATTTACACTCATTAAATCAGTTTCGATTAAATTTTACCTGATTCGAGTAAATTAATAACTATTAAGGGCTAAGATGTTCATTACCTTAAAATGAATTCTTGCAATGATTGCTATAGTTTCAATTCCAGGGTTAAAATTATAACCTTTGTTAGAATCCCAAGTTGAATGGCTTCTAACAGGTTTCTGTTTGTTAAAGGCAAGGTCAAATTAGATTAAACATTGAAATATACTAGTACTCTATTGAGACTTGTCTATACTATTCCCATTAGGGATGGTTTCCATTCTAAACATTTACTGTCTCTAAGGATAGCTTGAAGACATTTATTTATGCCTAATAAAGTTAAGGGTTTGAATGCAATTTGTATGCATCCAATATGGAGATATTTGTGTTTCTCATTATTATTTAAATATTAATATCTTTTAATTCTAATAATTTTATAGTTGAATCTTGATCTTTAAGATTTATAGTATGTTCAATGGTTTTTATTCCCATCGTATTTGTAGGGGCAAACATTTCCTTCTTATATATTGAAGTTGGTTTGATAGACGAAATTGTCCAATCATTTAATTTTTGTTGAATATTATATTCAAATAATTGTGAATTTTTCACAAATTTCGTTTTTCTAGAACTCATATTCTCTTACTAAGAGAGTCCTCTATAAGAATCTATTTCATGTTTTAGGGAGTGTGAAATAAACAGTGTGTTCTAAACTCAGCCAAACAATGTTTCTATTGTTCTTGTTCCGATCTTGATACAAAAAACGTATGTCAATGATTTATGGGGATTCTTGGCCTTCAATGTCGTCCTCAACATGGCCTACCCTCAACACTATGAGTGGTGTTCCATACTTACTCAAGAAGGAAAAGAACAATAGAACTAGAACAAGTACAGAAGGCTAGAACATAAACATTTCTGATTATAACACAAAATCCCTAAAACCTCATATATGCTTATAGAAACATCTTTAACTTAACCAATCATAACTCTGATACCAAACTAAGCGAAGTAGAAAATATAATAGAATATTAATCAAAACCTTATTTCTGGTAAAATAAAGATAAAAACTTAGTCGTGCGCAAGCAAATAAAACCAACAACCTTAGCTTCAAACTCTAACTCTGCTAAGTGATGTCTTACACCCCCAAACACTTTCTCCTTATATAGGCAAAGAGAAGAAAAGAACACGGTGGAGATAAGTCTGATAACAAATTCATCATAAGAAATCTACAAGAAGCCTCCATTATTGATTATTGAGATGCTTTACAATTGTCCTATATTATTGAGGATTTGGGTTTTAGATTAAATCGAGAATCGGCATCATGAATGGCCAATCGAAAAGACCAACCGTGATTTCTCTTTTGCGAAGAACGGACCTGGTGTCTATAATAATTTGTACTCTCTCTTTAAAAGATGTTTTTTGAAAGTGAATCTATTTTTTTCGTTTCCTCTATGCGTTTTTGAGCCACCATGTGGGTCCGAGGTTCCACGCGCTTATCTTCTGTTTTTTGCTGTTATTAACTGACTTTTGCCAACTGTAGAGAGATCTACAGAATGACCCAAGAAGAAACCGTATCTCAACCTGTAGACACTGCTTCAACAGGAGAAGCCTCTACAAGTATATACGAAAAACCAGAAAAAACAAAATACTGGTATGTTGTTTCATAGGAAGAGAAACAGGAATATATGACAGCTGGGAAGAAGCCCAAGCACAAGTCATAGGATTTCCCTGAAATTCTCACAGAAAATTCCGGGCAAAGGAAGATGCTGAACAAGCATGGACAACATCCCGAAATAGATGATCTATAGGCAAAAACTTTTAGATTGTTTACAACGAAAGAGAGATGGCATTACCTTCACTCTCTTGCTAAGAAACAAGCTTCAACCTGAAGATGATACAATCTATTCTATGAAAATGTACTATTTCCATTGGGAAAGATATACGAATGGTATCCATAGACTACGATGTAAGATCGACAAAATTAAACAAAAGTTAAACCTCTTAGCTTTGTAAAAATAGATGAGTTTTTCTATTTAATGGATATGGAAACTCCATTACCATTAGGCCTTCCTGACATCACCGGATGGCTTAAAAACCTAGTGTCCTTTGCAACACCTTGCATAGCACTTAGAAAAAAAGATCCGGCACCACCTGCTTTTAGGATCATTTCCAAAGCATCACCCTCCACCGATGAAGAAGTTTACGCAGAATATAATACTTTCAGTCGCCAACCGATTTATTATGTTCAAGAGAAAAAACCTTCCTCTAGTAAACAACAAGAGCAACACGACAGTGAACCAGAGGCTTGGGAATCTGATGAAGTTGTAGAAGAAAATACCAAGAAAACAGACTACTCTGCTAAAGACAAAAAGGCAGATGATCTTGGTAAAAGATTTCTAATGCTTCGTGGTAGCAACCATTTTGAAGCAGAAACATCAAGGGTACGAGACACCCACATGGAAGATAGCTCTCAAGATAACTTCCAAAACCGTACTGCGGTTCACCAGCAAGAATGAGAAAGTTTCTCCCACTCCAAAATATCCCTGGGAGGACAAAGGTATTCGACAAAATACACAAATGTCGATCCTTCAAATGCTACTAAGGGACACACATCCATAGATAGCATAAACCCTTTTGGATTTTATCTCAACTTGGATTGCCCCAAGGATGGAGAACAAGTCCTTAAAGAATGAGAAAGAAGCATGAGCAATGCTACAAATATGCATGAATCTTGGGACAAAGATTCAACATTTAATTTCTTTACCCATGCTTTACAGGGTAATGTAGCTCATTGGTGGGACAACCTTCCCGAAGACCAAAAATGAGCTAATACCTCAATATCGATAGCCAATATCTTGAAAGGATTAGATGCTAAGATATCAAAGGAATTTCTAGGAATACTTCCAACCCTAGAGGCTTACAATGAGAGTACTAAACAAAGAAAACGTTTAGAAACTCTTCAGAAATTAAACAAGTTACAAATCTGTAACATTTGTTTTTATGAGAAGTATTATTGCGAATTTGCAAGTCACTTCTATAAACTACGAAAAGAAGATCAGAAACCTTATCTGTCTATCTTTTATGCAAAATTGCCAGAACCTTTTGCACATGTGGCTGAAAAAGAATACATTACAAAATATTGGCAAAATAATCCAGAACTTGGTACTTTAACCATGGATAATTTCCAAAACTTTGACACTTTAGGAAGAAGACAGAGATTTTTACAAGACATGTTGGCAAATCTTTGTGAAGCCCAAAAACTACAAAAGAAAAGTAGTAAGGCAAATAAACAAACATTATGTTGTTCAAACCAGAACAAAAATGTAGGAGCTTATGGTTGTAAAACCACCTCCCATAAGCAACGAAAATATCCTAAGAAATGTCAACAGAAAAAAATTAGGATACAAAAAAGTTCGACAACTAGGTATACTCCTAAAAAGAGATACTTTAGAAAAAGAACAAATTTTGGCCCTACCACATCCAGTAAAGGGTCAAATGCATACTGCCCAAAAGGGAAAACCCCAAGCAAATGCAAATGCTGGATATGCTAGAAAGAAGGACATTTTGCAAAAGATTGTCCAAATGATAAACAACAATGGCGGTACAGTACTTATATGTTACTAGCCGAAGAAAATGGATTGGAAATCATCCATTATGATGACATCCAGTCAGAAGATGAAGTATATGAACTTCATCTAGAAACTGAGTCTTCCTCCTTAGAAAACTCAGAAAATATGAATGACTCTTCAGGCACAACCTTTGCCTAATAGATTTCTTATATTCGGTTATTCTTTAGCCTTCCCGATATATAACAAGGCAACAAGCGTGGTGATTTATATCCCACTATTGTCGTAGAAAAATTTCTCTGCTACTGCACCATGCATTTATAGAGAACTTTATAAATAACCTGATACGATTACCACTCGAAGAATTTTCTTGTGTTATAGACAGGTAAAATGGATCCCCTTAGCAGCACCCTGACGGACCTAGCAACAGCAATTGCCACACTCACGGTATTGCTCTCAACCCTACAGTCACTATTCGATAGTCTTTTAGTTCTCTCAGAACGAGGAGACATACATGAGAATTGTGCCCGATACGGGTTAAGTGGAGAACTCTTACAACTCAATGTTAAGGAATTGATCGAAGAGTTAAACGAACTCACCAAATGGCATGATATGCCAAGCTCCTCCGGGACTTCTACCGGATCTCCATCGAGAGAAAAGGAAGCCACACCGTCAGCTAATCAGCAGACAGATGACTTTAGTGTTTTGATAAACACAGGTCGACCCGAGATTTCTACCAGTCATGCCAAACATGAGAAGGAAATCACAACCCAGTCTTCTTTGAAGATAGGGGAATCAGGGATTTCTACCTGCCAGTCTAGAGCTGGAAAGGAAACCTTAACGATTTCGATGAAATCAGAATCAGGGACTTCTACCTATCAGTCTCGAGCTGAAAAGGAAATTTTAACGGATCCATCCCTGATGGAAACGAACTTGTCTAGTAATGCGAAATCATTCAAGACAAAATTGGTTACCCCATCAGAGTTTACAAGGTTGAAAAGCCTAAATAAACCAGAGACAACAAGTTTTAATGAGTTTGAGTTTTTAAAGAAATTTAAACCTTTAAAACTTTTAGACATTATGTCTGAAGAACCCTCGCTACGCCTTCAAAAGGTGGACAACGTTCGTTCAAAGATCGAATCCGATCATACTGTTCAATTCTAGAGATGGAATGAACAAATTGGACAACAGATGAACACTCCCTTCTTCACCACTGAGTCCAACAATAGTTGGAATCACGTGAAGTTGAGTCATGAAATAGACTCAAAATATGCATCCATGTTTTATTCATATGGATTTATAAAACAGATGGTACTTCACTCCATCGACTTATCAGTTTTGGAGAAAATGCCAAAAGAGATTATGGAGGCTTGCAAAAGTTTCATCTCCATAACAAAGAGTAAAGGAATTCGACTTCATTTCATTTCCTGTATTGCTGAAATTGTTACTGACACAAAGATGTTTCCAAGCATTTCTGTCGTGACTCTTGAAGGCATAAAAGAAGGTGACGCAAAGATGGAATATGATCCCAAACATGTTCCCAAAGCCAAGCCATGCTCAGAAGCAGTCTGGCCAACCAGGCATATTCACGGGCTCAAGAATCTGATACAGCTCATACAACAACTGATTCAGAAAAAGAAAAGCTTTGTCTACAAGACCTCCATCCCACTGACGATCGTCTCAAAGAGCTATAAAGAGACTCCGGTACTTGTCCAGACCAGTCTCGAAGCAACGCTGAAGAAACTCCTCAGAGGAAATATCCCCTTCAACAAAGCAACCAAGGAAAACTTCTGCAGATGGCCCATAAGACCTTTCCAAAAGAGCACACTTGTAAATTGTGCACAGAAAGGTAGCTGTCCGAATGAGCAGTCAACAGCCATGTCAGCAGACAAGTCAGCAACCATTAAGGCCCAAGACGAAATCAAAGTCAGCAAAGGCGGCTTCAAAATTCATCAAAGGTGGCTACACCAAGTCAACAATGGTGGCTACAAAAGATTCCTGCACGTCAGCTTCATGACGTCACAAGAGGAAAATATATTTCTACCCCTGCTTTCGGTGCCGAAAGGTAATAATGCAAGGGCAAAAAGGAAATGTCAAAAAGACAAAAGTTACCCTTTGTCTTTAAACACACACCTTACAATTAAGGGTAAACGCGGAAGACATGAAAGATCTTCGGCTATAAATTTGAAGCTCCTCCAGAGGTTAGGACATTCGAAAAATGAAGAAGCATTAGCTGATTCGAAAACCGACGGACATTCGAGAAGAAGAAGGCGATTTCCGATGATCTTCCTCCGACAAGTTCCTTAAAGTACGGTATGTGCTTAATAGCCGTAATAGCTGAGTAGAAAAGAGGGAACCGACCGGTGGCACGGTCGGTAACTTCGGGAGTTATGTAGATAAGTAGTTTTTCTTTCCCTTTTTTAAGGGTATGTATTTAGTTGTTTTATTTTGTTTGAACAAAGTTTTTATATTTTTCGCATGTTTGTAATATTGTGATTCGTACAGTTGTTGTTATCACTGTTCATGTTCCGCATCTATATATATGATCTCCATAGTGTTTATTTTTTACTGTTCCAAAGTTACTATTCAAAAGTACTGTTCTTTTTTACTATTCATGGTTACTATTCATGTTTACTGTTCACTCGTCAAAAAGAAATAGTATAGAAATAGTGCCAAATAGGACAGAAGCTAGACTTTTGGAATTATTCGGCTACGCTCCGAGGTAGAAAACTAAACAGAGTTGTGCTCTACCCTGCTGAAGCAGCCATGGAGCCGCAACGGTTAATAGGAATGGCTTGGGGCCCTCTGGAGACCGTGAGGACCGCATTGACAGATTACCCACGTGGTGGTAAGCCGACAGGAATAGGGTCAAACCCCGAAGAAGTTCTAAGTAGCAGCATAAGTCATGTTGGGCCTATTAGATAGTTATGAAAATAGACACAAACGAGTACATAGCAGTGACATGTGGTAGGAAACAGGAGTAATATGATGGTGAAATGATAGGATGTATGAAGTGTGACTGTAGGAATAATATTGTGTGAGTCATCGTTGTTTTCCGCTGCCTGTAGTCAGTATGTAGTTGTGATCCCTTGGATCTAGTTCCGCTGCCCTCATCTCTAGGTTCACCCTGTATTCCGCTGTTGAGTCTGCTAGAGACTCGTTGTGTGTGTTTACTGGTATCAGACAATAGTGCTTTCGGTACCATAATCCGCTGTGTGTCTGTGTTAAAGTCTAGTAGAGACTTGTCGTTTTTACCAAACTAACGATTACCTCCATCGAAAGGCTGAGGAGAAAATCTTCAAAGGATTTGGCTTCCATATCCTGAAAAATAGTGACAGTTATTTCTTTCTTTTTTCGAACAAGTGAATCATTGCATCCATATAATCTTCTGTAGTAGCATCTTCTAATGGCTGACTATCTGGGAGAGAGCATCATCAACTTGATCATTATTTTCTTGATCATCATCTTCTTCATTTCATTGGCATGAGGCGTTACCTTTATTGGCAAATGATGATGAGGAGGATCCCATAATTGGCTCTTTCATTGGGTCTAATAATTTGATCAGTAATTGGTCTTCCGAAATATTTGGATATTTAGACTTTAATTGGACTTTAAAATTATTGAATAGATTTTTAGGGTCACAAAAAACCTGAGGAATTTTAGGCCCTAATAAATTCTCATTATGGAGAATGACAAACTTTATTTCAGCAACTTTGGCTTCATTAGGATTTTATTTTACCACCTTACATGAAAGGTTAAGTATAAATTGGCAGTCCATGAGCATATCTGCTCCTTAAGAAAAATCACCAAGATCTTTAAAATCTAGACTGGTTATCATTCAAATTGAGCACTTATTTGCTTACACAAAATATCAAGAGGAAACCCAAATTTGGCCCACAAAATAAATATCCAATTGGATAGAGGTAAAAACCTCTTAAAGGCTTCGTTGCCAAAGGTTATTAACCAATAATGCATGTGAGTGAGATTTTGATAATAGAAAGTATTTTGACCAAACATTTATATAATCCCAATAATATATTCCTTTTCATTAGGAAGAGATTTGGCCAGGGATATTCCAAACTGGTCCCATCCTGATGGATGTATAAATTTTAGTATAATATATTTACTATACACCCTTGGGCTCTCCATTTTCTTGGGATTTGCCAGTGTATAATTCACTAAAACAGAATTTGAATTAACAAGGCCGATCGAATGGGGTAAAAAGCTTCACCAAGCCATTTACCCACCATCTCCCAAAAATCCAAGGTGCCATCTAATTTCTCTTTATTGAGAACCAAAATTTCTACCGTTTTTGGAAGAGATAAACTCTAGTTCACTTTCTAACGCATCTTTCATTGATGGCGACATTTTTCTTGCTCTGTTCGCTGGCATATCTTCAGCTTAAAACTTCAGAAGTTTATCTTCGAAAGTTATCCAGCAACTTATACATTGATCTAGCTAAATGTGTTGATAATCCAAAAAAGCGAAGATACTACTTCCGTAACTTGCGCTATTACTCAAAATACAGCCTGTTATCTAGCACTGCTGCTGCTGTTGGAAAGTTTCTTTTACTGTTGTTGCCGTCCGAAGTTGTTGTTTCTCTGCTAGTCTAGCTGTCATTGTGCCAATCTCAGCAACACGATCTTTGCTGTTATTTTGAATCTCTCACGAGGCGCCGATAGTAGAGTATAATCGTTAATTGATCTGAATGTGTTTTTTTGGAAGATCCTTACTTGTTGTCCAGAAAGTTACCTTTCAAAGAGCTCTGATTTTTTGCTATGTACATCATCGGGGAAGAAGAAGGCACTCTTGCCTTATTTATGTTTCCTAAGTTAGGAAACATTAAATCCGGGTCGGGTGCCTGCCGAGCAACTCGGACCAGCTGAGTTCCCAGCAAACCAACTACCCGCCAGACTCATTTTGTCTGCTCAGGTTAATCCAGTAGGTCGGACCAACTCGGACCGAATCAACCCGGTCTGGGTCACCTCAGTGAGTCAACTCATACATGACCCACTTATTTTCTACCTCGGTATACATGTCTAGGTCCCAAGTTTTATACATATGTCTCCTGCGACTCGGCTATATTGGTGAGACCTGACTCAACTCGACTTGATTCTTTTCTCTGACTGGATTATTAGTTTGAAGTATTGGCTACATATTCCTTGGTCAGCATATTATTTGGTGCACAAACTCACATCAGATTATTTTATAGGTCTTTTTTAATGATTTTCATTATTTGGTACGTGTTATTGAACCCACGCCCATTTCAACTACAACCATTGTGTTTCTTTGGATGTGACATTATTATTGAAGGACTTCTCAGTTGCTGATTTTTATCAGCATTGGCTATTCTGATGGATGATGAAAGCCAAGGTGGCCCTAGAATATTTTCTTCCGGGTAATTATCCGTTTCCTCCCTTAATTGGCATTTATTACTTTTACCACTTGAGAGTCGGTCTCTAGGGTTTAGACACAGTGATGGATGAGTTTTATTACATGTTTGAGCATTGCGTATAGACCTACTACCTACAAAAAAGAGTGTTCCCTACATCTCAGTTATTTTATGCCAGTTGGGCCTCATGGAAGAGACCACCAACGTGAAGGGGGTGTGGAAGATATGGATGACTACCATTTTATACAAGGTCTTATACACCATTTGTAGCAAGTTGAGAGTACATGATGTTTTCTCACCCCAGCTTGAGGGGGAGTGTTGGAAGATGGGTCCAAGCCCACATGACCAAGGAAGGTCCACATATCCAAGTGTGTTAGAAGATGGGCCCAAAGCTATAAGACCAAGGAAGGCCCACACATCCAAGAGATGTGGAAGATGGGCTCAAAGCCCATAGATCAAGGAAAAGGCCCACAGGCCCATACAATGATGACATGATAATAAATAAAGAATCATCTCATAGAGATGACATTGATGTAATTAGATTAAAATTCCAGGGTTATAATTGTAATATTGTAAGTTGACTAATTAATAAATTGAGCTTAAGGGAAGGGTTAGGATAAGTACAGAACCTCTTCTTCCTCTTGTTTTCTCTCAACGAGTCCCTCTCTCTTTTTCTCCATGATCTAAATCCATGGAGTCCTGAAAATCAACAATGAGCGTATTTGCTCCTTGAGAAGAATTACCAAGTTCTTTAAGATTTGGACTGGTTACAGACCATCGTTCGAATTGAGCACTAATCTGCCCAGGCAAGATATCAAGGCGACACCCAAATTTTTAGCCCACCAATTAAATACTCAATTGGGTAGAAGTAAAAACCTCTTGAAGGCTTCATTGCCAAATAATTATTAGACCAAGCATCTACATAATCCTAATAATTATATTCATTTTCATTAGCCAGGGCTAATCCAAACTGGCCCCATCCTAATGGATGTATAAATTTTAGTATAGTACATTTACTATATGCCCTTATGAATCACTGTATGATTGACTGAAATGGAATTTAAATTAACAAGGATATAAGTAAACCAGTATTTTCTCGATCGAATGGGATAAAAAGCTTCACCAAGCCATTTACCCATCATCTCCTAGGAATCAAGGGTACCAACTAACTCCTCTTTATTGAGGACAAATTTCTTCCGTTTTAGGAAGAATTATGAAGTATGGTTCACTTTCTAACACATCTTTCATTGATGGTGCATTTTTCTTTGCCTTTATTTTTAGAGGGATTTCCTTTGCCTCAGCCTCTACCATAGTCTCTTCCTCCTATTGGGGTTGCTCATGATTTTGGGAACCCTCTAAAGTTTTACGGGTTAAGAAATAAAGAAGTTATTTTCCCCTTTAATATGCTTCTCAAAATCAAAGACACTTAGTTATGCCTGTGATCTTGCAAAGATTTGCTTAGTGGCTAAATTTTTTACATCCTTTTTAAGGATTTTCTTAACAACAGAACAATCAACTCTGAGTAAAAATTGTTGATTTAATAAATCATCTTGAAATTTGGATATGCATTTGATAATAACAAGTGTTTTTTGTTTCACAATAGAATAATTTAGCTGTGCATTTTTTCATGTTCCAAAAATAAATCTTACGAGTTCTTCCTTGTGAGTTTCTAGATTAAGTTGTTTAAGAATGCCACCATAACATTTATAAGAGGCATTTTTTTCAACAATCATTTTATATGTAGGGTTTGCAAGTTTAAGACGCTAATCCTAGCTTTAATAGTTATGACTTCTTAAGTATGAGAGTCAATCCAAGGCTTAGATTTCTTTCCGACTCTTTTGTACAAGATTTATGAATCGTGGGCATTACTGAGATAATAATCCGCAATATAATTTAAGTTTCTTAAAAATATTTGAAGTTGGATTTTGTCCCTAATTTCATCAAAGAAGTTAGAAGCAAACTCTACGCTTGTTTCAATAGAGATAATTTTTCCCTTATGACCAACGAATCTTATTGAGGTAGGTCAAAAAAAGCTTCTTTTTTGGGGCTGAAATCATTAACACATATCTTTTGATAATAATTTTGAAAATATTCAATTGTTTAACGTACAAATCTATTGATTCAAAGTATACTAGAATATCGATAATATAAACAATTATGAAATCTGAATAATTTGAAAAAATATCGTTCATTGAATCTTAAAATCCTAAAGATGCATTCTTCAATTCGACATATCATTTCTTTCAAAATGCCCAAATGGGACAATGAGGTTTGTTTTATATTTGTCCTCATCTATCTAGACTTCCCAATATCCAAATTTAAGATCAAATTTGGAGAATAATGTTGTTGGATGAAGTTGATCCAACAAATCTATTTTCTTTAGGATTGGATATCTTATCCATTTTAAACAGTTATGGAGAGGCTTATAATTTACTACAATCATTGGTACTCGCTTTCCCTTTCAGCATTTTTATTAACATAAAAAACAATACAACTCTATGGGGAGTAGGATTTTCTAATGAATTTTTTTATCATAGTTTACTTTATGAACACTTGGATCATCCATTATTTGGTGAAAAATGTCTTCTATTTGAATTATATTTTTTATTCCTAGATTTTCTCCTCGGGAAGATTCTTCTTTGGTAGTTAGAACAAAAGAGAAAGACAAAAAAAAAAACATCATAGCCTAGTTGCAAACAAAAAAAAAAAAAATTACCAATAAAAATTAAAATGTTTGAAGATTACCCTTCCATGGTCAATATCAGTGTCACCCTTTATTCTAATTGTCAACTTCATGATTATAATTATTACTAAGGAACAATATAAAAGTTGCAAAAAATAATTAAAAAAAGGAATTGACAGAAAAATATGCATAAAAATTAACTATTACAACAATTGGGATTAAGGTAGCTTGACACATATAGAGACCATCTAGCTCGACACAAACCCATAGAACCTATTCACCTTCAATTACCAAAAAAAAAAAAGAAAAAAAGGAAAACAAGGAAAAAGCATCATATAAGATAGAGCCACAAGCATGGTACCAGAAATAGCCATTTCTTCACACTAGGTGAAAATGGTAGAGACGCTCCGATCTTCTTTTTGTATATTGAAAGAAAAAAATACATTGATGCACGGTAAATCATCCATATTTTAGGTAAAAATGATTCTAAACAATTAGAGAGAACCCCCTTAAACAAATTAATCCTCAATCTCAATAGATATATTGGCCAACACACGTCCACAACAAAACCTCATGCATTAAACTGGACAACCAAAAACTAAAATCATAACAAAAACAACTCTCCCACTAAACTAGAGAGAAAGCATGAAGAAAGACAAGAAAAAAGAACTAACCTAAAACAGATCAAACCAAACAGTGTAGAATGTCAAAAGAGAATCTAGCTCCACCAAAGAAATATATCTTATATATGCTAAAAAATGTCTTATATGAACCTCAGACGTCCATTGTAAAAATAGTCCCACCAATTGGTTACAACTATTAACAATCATTACTTCACACTGGCTGAGCAAAGTGGAGATACCCCTATCTAGTTTTAGAACACTTAAGGAAAGACATAAAGAAGCCACATATTAGGTAAAAAAAATAAAAACAAGAAACAAATTGAACCCCATTAGAATAACTAGAGGTGATGGCAGAGAAGCTCCTATATTTGGTACACCGAAACAAAGAAAAACACGTTGATGCAGTGCAAGTCTCCCGTGTTCTAGGTAAAAATCATTCTAAACAAAAAGCAAAGAGAAACCCCTTAAACCAAATTAACCTCAGACTTGACAAATATGTTGGCCACCTGCACACTTCCAAGGCAAAACAACGGCAAACTAAAATCAAAATAAAAATAATTCTCACTCTGAACTACAGAGAAAGCAAGAAGAAAGACAAGTGCAAAAAAAGAAATGACCTAAAAGTTTAACATTGAACTAAATCAAAAGAAAATATGGATAAATCATACCCCACCAAAGAAACAAATAAGAAAACTCCCCCGGACCAAAGATACTACAAAACACCTTAAATGAATCTCACAATGTAAATAGTCTTACCGATTTGATACAACTATTTTTACTGGCTGAATAAGGTGCAAAAACCCTTTCTTGTTTTAGAATATCGAATGAAAGACACAAAGAAGACTCACATTAGGTAAAAGGATATTCTAAAGAAAAAACAAATAGAAACAACCATTACTTCACATAAGTAGACAATGGCAAAGAAGCTCATTTCTAAAAAAAGAAAAACACATTAAAGAAATGCAATCTTCCATATTCTAGATAATAATTATTCTAATCAAGAAGCAAAGAAACACCCCCTCAAAACTAGACAACCACAAACTTCCACTTATCCACGACAAAACGTCCAACATTAAGCATTGGACAACCACAAACTAAAATCATAATAAAAATAGTTCTCCCTTTGAACTAGAGGGAAAACAAGAAGAAAGACGAAAAAAAAAAAAAAAAACAGAAAACCTAAAAAGTTCAACAAACTGAGGAAGACAAAAAGAGAATATAGATAAATCAAGTCACACCATAGTAACAGGAAACTCCCTCAATACCATAGATACTAAAAAATGTCTTGCATGAACTTCGCCCCTGTAAAAACAGCCTTACCAATTGGTTACAACTGTTAACAATCATTTCTCCAGAGTGGCAGAATAAGGTGGAAAGACCCCCAACTTGTTTAAGAACACTTAAGACACAAAGAAGAAACATTTTAAGTAAAAAAAGATTATAAAAGAGAAGCAAAGAACAGCCCCTCGGAACAACTATTACTTCACATAAGTGGGCAATGGCATAGAAGCTCCTATCTAGCTTTGGTACACAAAAAAGAAAAAAAAAACTCATTGATGTGGTGCTAGTCTTTCGTGTTGTAGGTAAAAATCATTCTAAACAAAAGCAAAGAGGACCCCCTTAAACCAAGTTAACCTTGAGTCTCGACAGATACATTAGCCACCTATAAACTTCTTGAGCAAAACAACCACAAACTCCCTGCAAACTAGGGAGAAAACAAGAAGTAAGACATTGAAGAAGATCAAAAGCCAATATGGATAAACCATTGCCCACCAAAGAAACAAATAAAAAAACTCCCTCAAGACCATAGATACTACAAAACTCCTTACATGACCCTATCCTATCCATTGTGAAAACAGTCTTTCGGATTGTTACAATTATTAACATAGGTTGAATAAGTTGGAGAAACCCCTTCTTGTTTTAGAAGATTAAATGAAAGGCAAAAAGAGACATATCTGGTAAAACGATAATCAAAACAAGAAGCAAAGAGATTCCCCATAGAACTGCCATTACTTCACATAAGTAGACAATGACAGAGAAGCTCCTATCTCAAAAAAGAAACACACATTAATGTAGTTCAAGTCTTCCAAGCTCTAGGCAAGAATGATTCTAAACAAGAAACAAAGAGAACCCCCTTAATCTAATTAACCCTCAATCTTAGCAAAATATGTGGGTCACCGATCCACAGCAAAACTTCATGCATTAAGTTCTAGACAACCACAAAGTAAAATTAAACTAAAAACAATTTTCCCTCTGAACTAGAGCGCAAACAAGAAGAAAAACGAAAAAAAAAATAACCTAAAAAATTCAACACACTGAGGAAGACCAAAAGAGAATATGGATAAATCAAGCCCTACCAAAGAAATAGGAAACTCCCACAAGACGATAGATACTAAAAAAAGACTTGCATGAACCTCGCCCTATAAAAACAGCCTTACCCATTGGTTACAACTATTAACAACCATTACTTCAAAGTGGCTGAATAAGGTGGAGAGACCCCCATCTTGTATTAAAACACTTTAGACACAAAGAAGAAGTATATCAAGTAAAAAAAGATTCTAAACAAGAAGAAGAGAACACCCTCTCAGAACAACCATTACTTCACATAAGCGGGCAATGCAGAGAAGCTTCTATCTTGCTTTGGTACACAAAAAAAAAAAAAAGAAAAAAAAAACACATTGATGCAATGCAAGTCTTCCTTGTTCTAGGTAAAAATCATTCTAAAGAGAACCCCTTTAAACCAAACTAACCCTCATTGTCAACAGATATATTAGCCACTTGCAAACTTCTAGGGCAAAACAACCACAAACAAAGATCAAAGCCAAACCAAATCTCCGTTTGAAGTAGGGAGAAAGTTAAAAGAAAGAAATAACATAATAGTTCAACTTGTTAAGTTATGGAGTCTAATTAACGCCTTATGTAGAGTTGACACGCAGAGTCCCCAAAAAGGATCACAATATATTGATTGTTGTTCCATTAAGGGTAGTTTGGGAATTTCACACTTGTATTTTCAATTGCCTAATTTTCTCTTTATATTTGGGGGCGCTGCTATTAGGGTTATCATCGAGGATCATCAATTGTTGTAGAGAGAGGTTCGAAAAAGCACCTATAAGTGTGTGCGATTTTCTCTTATAAACTACTTTATTATCATAGTGAATTATTACAGTGACAGGAGACAGGATGTAGTTTCACCTTGAGGCGAACCTGTATAAATCTTGTATTTTTCGTGTTTGATTATTTCTGCTTCTGCGATTATTATTTCTCTCGTTAGTATTGAATTAGGGCGTCTAACAACACACTGAAGTATATTAAAAGTTAATTTGGATAAACCATGCTCCACCAAATAATCAAATAAAAAAATCCCTCAAGACCATAGATACTACAAAACATCCCACATGAATTGTTGAAAGATGTAAACAAGTATGAGTGAAATTATTATAATATTCTTAAGGTGAAGGGCACTTATAATTTATGTATCTTTTTCATTTATAAATAAAGGTTAAGGGGGAGGGTTGAGGAATCTTCCACAACCCTTATTCTCCCCACTCCTAGCCATCATTCCCTTCTTCCTCTTCTTCTTCTTCTTCTTCTTCTTCTACTCTTTCTTCCTTTTCTTTTCATTATCTTACGTTGAAGACCTTATAAAATGGAAACTTGAAATCAACATGGTATTAGAGCAAGTACTCATATGTGGACCTCCACCCAATTTATCCTTATGTAAACCGCAAAAGAGGGCCTATGCGTGAGGGGGACTATTAAAGAATAGTCCCACATTAATTAGTGAGTACAAGGATCTTGAGTTTATTAGTAGGGAGTTATACACTAAAGGAAGTTTACCATGGAAAGTTATCCAGCTAAGTATCGTTGTTGATTTTACTTTCGAATAGTAAAAACATTTATTGTAGAGATTCATATATCTAAAATTCCATATACACGCTCTTGTAGATAAAGGAAGTTCATATTGCCTAGCCAGACAAAATTTATTTTCCACAACTTTATGGAAAACACTGAAGTACCCCTTCAAGTAACAATTGGCTCAGGTGAATATATTTCTCTTCCTGTCGAAGCCAGAAACATTCATGACATTGGAGGTGAAAAATTTATGATCCCAAAACTCATTAGTTTAGGACCTCACATAAACAAAGGACCAGATTTAGTCCTCGAAAAAGAATGGTTCATGTTCCACGCCCCTGTAGAACAAACGCCAGCTTACTACAAACTTCGTTGTTGTACCCGATGCAAACAAGATAATTCTGCCGTATATGTATACACAGTAAAACCCACTGAAGCCTTTGCCATATCTGGCAATGGAGAAATCCTCCACCAAGTCTTCAAAAAATGCAACAAGCGTGGTGATGAGATTCCCCCCTTGGAATCTCTCCTCCTCGTAGAATCTTGCGAATCAGAAGTTCAGCAGCTTCTGGATTCCACTTGTTCTGAGAAACCATTAGAATGGTGGAATAAACAAAAACCATATGCCGACCTTGAACTTCTTGATTCTAAAAAAGAAATTCGAGAAAAACCTATGGTTTACACTCCTTCTGATGTTGAAGAGTTTTCAACACAGTTAAATGACTTGCAAACTCTAGGGTTAATCCTTGCAAGTTATTCTCCACATACATCTCCTGCTTTCCTTGTTCGGAATCATGCAGAGATAAAACGTGAAAAAGCTAGAATGGTCATTAACTATAAAAAAGTTAATGAAGCAAAAAAAATGGATGGCTACTATCTTCCTAACAAATAAAGGTTAATAGCCGCTATAAGAGGAAAACAATGGTTTTCAAAATTTGATTACAAATCAGGGTTTTGGCAGATTCGTCTAACCGAAAGAGTTATACCCTTTACTGTATTCAGTTGTCCTTGGGGACATTATGAGTGGCTTGTTATGCCCTTCAGGTTAAAACAAACACCCAATATATTTCAAAGAAGAATGGACTATATCCTCAAACCATTCTTTAAATTTTGCTTAGTTTATGTTGATGACATCCTAGTCTTTTCAGAAACAAAGGATCAACATAAAGAGCAATTACTTAAGGTATTAAATGCCTTAAAAAATGCTGGACAAAAAGAAATCAGAATTGTTTAAAAGATAGATTTCTTAGGACTAAACATATCAAAAGGAGAAATCATTCTCCAAAATCATATTCTGGAAAAACTAGCAGTTTTTCCAAATGAAATAGAAAATGTAAAACAACTTCAACGTTTCTTAGGATGCCTAACATATGCTGAACAATTCATAAAGAATTTAGCAGAAATTAGAAAACCTTTTCAACAGAAATTAAAGAAAGATGTCAAATGGGAATGGACTCCCACTGACAGTTCAAAAGTTATCGGGATCAAATAAATTATGAAACACCTCCCAACATTAACTCTACAAGATCCAGATGCAAAACTAATTTTAGAAACTGACGCCTCTGATCATACTTGGGCAATAGTACTAAAATGTAAAACCAAAGATTCTGAGCGAATATGTAAATATACCTCAGGAACATTTTCATCAGCCGAAATAAACTATCATTCTTATGAAAAAAAATTAGCAGTTAAAAATGGGATAAAAAAATTTTATATTTATCTTGCCCCCAAAGAATTTAATGTGAGAACTGTTTGTCAAATTTTTGTCGATTTTATGACAAGAAATCTAAAAGATTCACTTTGTCGTGGTAGATTACTCTGCTGGCTGCAATGGTTCTTCCAATGCTCTTTTACTGTAGAACACATTAAAGGAGACAAAAATTATTTACCTGATACTCTTACTCGAGAATTTTCTTGTGTTACAGACAGGTAAAATGGATCTCCTCAACAACACAATGACGGATCTGGCAGCAGCAATAGCCACCCTCACAGAATTGCTCTCAGCCTTGCAGTGTTTTGTTTTACAGCCTCTTAGTTCTTTCTGAACAAGGGGATTTATCCGAGAACTGTGCCCGTTATGGGTTAAGTGGAGAACTTTTACAACTCAAGGTTAAGGAATTAACCGAAGAGTTAAAAGAACTCACAGAAAGGTGTGATACGCCTAGCTCCTCCGGGACTTCTACTGGATCTCCATCGCGAGAAAAGGAAGCCTCAACGTCAGCCAACAAGCAGACGGATGACTTTTAGTGTTTTGATAAACACAAGTCGACTCGGGATTTCTACCTGTCATGCTAGGCATGAGAAGGAAATCCCAACCCTATCTTCTATGAAGAAAGAGGAATCAGGGATTTCTACCTACCAGTCTAGAGCTGGAAATGAAACCTTAACGATTTCATCATGTATGAAAACAAAATCAGGGACTTCTACTTGTCAGCTTAAAACTGGAAATGAAGTCGCAACGGATCCATCTCAGATGGAAACGGATTTGTCCAAAATTGAATTTTCATTTAAGACAAAATTAGTTACCCCATCTGAGTTTACAAGGTTGCAAAGCCTCAATAAGCCAGACAAAACAAGTTTTAATGAGTTTGAATTTTTGAAGAAAATTCAACCTTTAAAACTTTCAGACATAATGGCAGAGGAACTCTCGCTAGGCCCTCAAAAGGTGGACAACGTTTGTTCTAAAATTGAATCTGATCATACCGTTCAATTTCAATGATGGAACGAACAAGGGATGAACACTCCCTTCTTCACTACTGAATCCAGCAACAATTGGAATCAAGTGAAACTAAGTTAAGACATAGACTCAAAATATGTGTCCATACTCTATTCCTATAGATTCATAAAGTAGATTATGCTTCACTCCACTGATTTATCGGTTTTGGAGACGTTGCCAAAAGAAATTATGGAGGCTTGCAAAAGTTTTATATCCATAGCAAAAAGTAAAGGAATTCGAATTAATTTCGTTTCCTACATTGCAGAAATTTTTGATAACATCAAGATGTTTCCAAACATTTCTGTCGTGACTCTTGAAGCTATCAAAGAAGGTGAAGCAGTACATGAATATGATCTCAAACATATTCCAAAGGCAAAGCCATGCCCCGAAGAAGTTTGGCCAACTAGACGTATACAAGGGCTCAAGCTTCTGATACAGTTCATACAACAGCTAGTTTAGAAAAAAAAAAGATTTATTTATACAACATCCGTCCCACTGACGATTGTCACAAAGAGCTATAAGGAGACTCCTACACCTGTTCAGAAAAGTCTCGAAGAAACGCTGAAAAAACTACACAGAAAATATTCCCTTCAACAAAAATACAAAAGAAGATTTCTGTAAGATGGCTTAGAAATCCGTTTCCAAAAGAGTACACTTGTCGACTGTGCACAGAAAGGAAACTGTCAGAAGAACTCTGAACCACCGAAAAGAAAAGATTCGATTACACCAACAAGATGACATCACACGATGCAAAAGTCTTTGATATTCCTGCTTTCGACGTCGAAAGGTAATAATGCAAGGGCAGAAATGAAAAGACAAAAAGGTAAAAATACCCTTTGCCTTGAAACACAAACCCTTCAATCAAGGGTAAAAGAGGAAGAAAAGAAAAACCCATTTGCTATAAATTCGAAGCTCCAATAGAGTTCGAGGCAACATGAGAAGACGAAGGCAATCTGAGAAAGAAGGCCATTTTCGGTGAGCATCCTGCGACAAAGTTCTTAAAGCACGATATGTGCAAAACAACCGTAATGGCTGAGTAGTAAAGAGGGTGCCGACCGGTAGTACGGTCGATAACTTCGGGAGTAATGTAGTATGTATTTATATTATTCGCATATATGTAATATTTAAATTCATACAGTGTTTATTTTTACAGTTCATTTTCCGCTTATATATATATATATGAATCTCTACAGTAAATGTTTTTACTATTCAAAAGTATTGTTCAAAAGTTATTGTTCATGTTAACTATTCATTTGTAATAGTATCGAAATAGTGCCTAATAGGATCCAAGCTAGGTACTTAATAATATTCGGCTACGCTCCGATGTTAAAAACGAAACGGAGTTGTGCTCTACCCTGCTCAAGCAGCCATGGAGCAGCATCGGTTGACATGCACGACTTGGGGACCTCTAAAAAACACGATTTAGCCCACGTGGTGTTAAGCCGACAAGAATAGGGTCAAAACCCGAATAGTATTGAGTAGCAACAAAAGTCATGTTGGGCCTATTAAAGACTAATATATTTTTACGAGATTATCTAGTATTGTAACACTGATAGATTGAGACTCGTGATATATCGACTGGAATACTTGAGGCTGTAGGGCTACTGGTCCAAAGAGACTCACTCACCAAAAGGGTCGTTGCCACTGGTTTAACAATGTCACGTAATAGTCTCAGTAAATCAGCAAGTTATGAAAAATGGTATCAGATCTAAGGATTAACTTTGGTTCTTTCTATTTAGGTTTACATACTCCCAAAACAGTTACGACCCAAAACCGGTCACATCCCAAATAACATTTGTAATTTACAAATGTACCAAAGACCTCAATTGGTCAGTCAGAAGGAACTTAACGGTCCTTCATACCACACAGTGTTAAAAACTGGACATACCCATGTTTGTCCAATAATAGGCTATCCACATGGATGGCATCACAAAAATAATCGAATATTAAATAACATAATAAATTTAGTAGGTGATATGCATCATAGTTTCTTTATGAAAAGTTGTTGTGAAAAATACACTACAGAATATGTTGCCTTCTTATGCTTAGGAATAGAAAGCGACGAAAATGAACAAGTACATAAACTCAAGAGAGGAATCAATGCCCATATTGAGGTACTAAAAACAGGAAATACTCAAGAGACAGTAAAATTCCTTACAGATCTACAAATTTTTGTAGATCTAGAAATAAATCACTCTAGGATATTAGCACCTATCTGAGAGATGAAAACAAAAATGGTTAATAACAAACCAAGTAGAAAAGAATTACAACAAGTCATTTGTAAAATAGTTTCTATAAAATATCAACATGGTACAGATAAAGATCGTCTTATACGAGACAATTGCGCCTTAACTCAAAATGATGAATTAAGAGAACTTGTTATTCAACATACCTCTCCATTCATTACTTTGTATCAATTGGAACGACTGATAGAAATTTTGTTTCGAAAACTAGAAGAGAGCGTCTCAACTAAAATTCCTAAATGTCTGAACAAATAGGAATAGAATGTACTTCTCTCCAAAATAGTTTTCATGTACATCATGAAACACAGGGAGAATACGAAGAACATCCTAGCTTCATACAGGACGGACAAAAGTGGACAATCAGTATCCTTTAGAAAACTGAAGTCTATAACAGAGATTGGATTGAGTTCCAAAAGAAATCTTTTGCCTTCCAAAAGGAACTATCTGTAGAAATACAAGATACCGACTCAGGTACTTTCTGCTACAGATTATTAAGTGAATCAGACTTAGCCAAGCTAAAACGATTCAAATATGTCCATTATGAACTAGTTCGTATAAGATTAGACCCCTTAATACAAATTAACGAAAATTTACCCTTCATAGCAGCTATTGTAGATAACTCAGTGAGGAATAATTTTGAAAAAGCCCTACTCGGAGGAGTTAGAGCAAATTTAGGATTAGGCCCAGTCTCCTTTACAACCTGGCCCAATCTACAAAAAGATTTAGATGACAAGCATACCCAAGATACCTTGTCCCTAAAAATCTCCACAGACAACTGGTCGAAAAATGGAATTCAACTAGGAAGACAAGTTATGCGCATACTTATATGCGTCATAACCAGAGGAATCAACATTGGAAAGGTTCCACTTAAAGATTCAAAGAAAATCACAGAATTAGCCAAATCACACGCTACGAAGGGACACCAATCCATAGATAGCATAAACCCTTTTGGATTTTACCTCAACTTGGATTGCCCCAAGGATGGAGAACAAATCCTTAAATAATGGGGAAGAAGCATGAGCAATGCTACAAATATGCATGAATCTTGGGATAAAGATTTTACTTTTAACTTATTTACCCATGCTTAATAGGGTAACATAACGCATTGGTGGGACAACCTTTCCAAAGACCAAAAAAGAGCTACATCAACATCTATAGTCTATATACTAAAAGGATTAGTGGCTAAGATATCAAAAGAATTTCTAGGAATACATCCAACACTAGAAGCTTACAATGAGAGTACTAAACAAAGAAAACGTTTAGAAGCTCTTCAAAAATTAAACAAGTACAAATATGTAACATATGTTTTTATGAGAAGTACTATTGCGAATTTACAAATTACTTCTATAAACTAGAAAAAGATGATCAGAAACCTTATTTACCCATCTTTTATTCAAAATTGCCAGAACCTTTTGCGACTATAGTTGAAAAGGACTACATTACAAAATATTGGCAAAATAACCCAAAATTTGGTACTCTAACCATGGATGATTTCCTAAATTTTGATATTCTAGGTAGAAGACACAGGTTTGTACAAAACATGTTGGCAAACCTCTGTGAAGCCCAAAGACTACAAAAGAAAAGTAGTAAGGCATATAAACAAACATTATGTTGTTTTAACCAGAAAAAAAATGTAGGAGCTTATTGTTGCAAAACCAACTCTCATAAGCACAGAAAATATCCTAAAAAATTTCGTAAGAAAAAATTTAGGATACAAAAAAGTTCCAAAACTCGGTATACTCCTCGAGAGAGATACTTTAGAAAAAGAACGAACTCTGGCCCTACCACATCCAGTATAGGGTCAAATGCATATTGTCCAAAGGGGAAACCCCCAAATGTAAATGCTGGATATGCCAGAAAGAAGGACATTTCGCTCGCGGCTGTTCCAATGATAAGAAAAAACGGCAGTACAATACCTACATGATACTAGCCGACGAAAAAGGATTGGAAACCATTTCACCTGGATACTACCAGTGCCACGACATAGGTTGGGGCAGCCATAAATGCTCTAATGGGTTCACAAAGGAGGGCACGGCAACGCAGCAACAAATGGTACCTATCAGCCCGACCAAACATCCTTACCTAAGGGATACCGACACCCATGGGCGGAGAGCCCTGCTTTGCTACACACATCACAAGCAAGAGATCCCATTTCGAAGGAATAGGAAACCCAAGGCCCAATGCTTATGTTCCACTTCACATTTGATACTATTTTTCGTAACTTGGTGATTTATTGAGACTCTGTTACGTTGCATTGTTAAACCAGTGGCAACGACCCTTTTTGCGAGTGAGTCTCTTCGGACTAGTAGCTCTACAGCCTCGGGTATTCCAGCCGATATAACATGAGTCTCAATCTATCATTGTTACAACACTAGATAATCTCTTAAAAACATATTAGTCTTTACTAGGCCCAACATTACTTCTGCTGCTACTCAGTACTATTCAGGGTTTGACCCTATTCCTGCCGGCTTAACACCACGTGGGCTAAATCGTTATACGACCTTGCGGTTTTCAGAGGTCCCTAAGCCATACATGTCAACCGATGCGGCTCCATGGCTGCTTCAACAGGGTAGAACACAACTCCGTTTTGTTTTCTACCTCGGAGCGTAGCCGAATATTACTAAGTACCTAGCTTAAATCCTATTAGGCACTATTTCGATACTATTACTAATACGAGTGAACAGTAAATAGGGACAGTAGACATGAACAATACTTTTGAATAGTAAAAACATTTACTGTAGAGATTCATATATATATATATATATATATATATATATGAAAAA
The DNA here is from genome assembly GCF_029961685.1 of Aristolochia californica. Taxonomy (NCBI): domain Eukaryota; kingdom Viridiplantae; phylum Streptophyta; class Magnoliopsida; order Piperales; family Aristolochiaceae; genus Aristolochia; species Aristolochia californica. The sequence continues at coordinate 35,510,653 of NW_027182279.1, read as the reverse complement.
TGAACTATAAAAATAAACACTGTACGCATTTAAATATTACATACATGCAAAAAATATAAATACATACTACATTACTCCCGAAGTTACCGACCGTGCTACTGGTCGGCTCCCTCTTTACTACTCAGCCATTATGGTTGTTTTGCACATACCGTGCTTTAAGAACTTTGCCGGAGGATGCTTGCCAGAAATCGCCTTCTTTCTCAGATCCCCTTCTTCTCAAAAAACTCAGTGATTTTTTCGAATACCTCAAATTCTGTCGGAGCTTCGAATTTATAGCTGAGGGATTTTTCTTTTCTTCCCCTTTTACCCTTGATCGAAGGGTTTGTGTTTTAAAGACATAGGGTATCTTTCAGCGCCAAAAGTAGGGGTATCAATGACTTTTGCTTCGTGTGACATCATCTTGCTGACGTAACCGAATATTTTCTTTTCGGTGGTTTAGAGTTCTTTTGACAGCTTCCTTTCCGTGCACAGTCAACAGGTGTGCCCTTTTGGAAACAATTTCTCAGCCATCTTGCAGAAACCTTCTTTTGTTTTTTTGTTGAAGGGAATATTTCCTTCGTGTAGTTTCTTCAGCATTTCTTCAAGACTTTTCTGAACAAATGCAGGAGTCTCCTTATAGCCCTTAGTGACAATCGTCAATGGACAGATGTCTTATAAATAAAGTTTTTTCTATTTTTGAACTAGTTGTTGTATGAACTGTGTCAGAAGCTTGAGCTCTTGTATATGTCTGGTTGACCAGACTACTTCAGGACATGGCTTTGCCTTTGTAATATGTCTGGGATCATATTTATGTGCTACTTCACCTTTTTTGATAGCTTCAAGAGTCATGACAGAAATGCTTGGAAACATCTTGATGTTATCAACAATTTCAGTAATGCAGGAAACAAAATTAATTTGAATTCCTTTACTTTTTTTTATAGATATAAAACTTTTACAAGCCTCCATAATTTCTTTCGGCAACTTCTCCAAAACCGATAAATCGGTGGAGTGAAGCATAATCTGCTTTATGAATCCATAGGAATAGAGTATGGACACATATTTTGAGTCTATGTCTTGACTCAGCTTCACTTGATTCCAATTGTTACTAGATTAGGTAGTGAAGAAGGGAGTTTTCATCCCTTGTCCAATTTGTTCGTTTCATCTTTGGAATTGAATTTTAGAACAAACGTTGTCCACCTTTTGAGGGCGTAACGAGAGTTCCTCAGACATGATTTCCAAAAATTTTAAAGGTTGAATTTTCTTCAAAAATTCAAACACATTAAAATTTGTTTTGTCTGACTTATTTAAGCTTTGCAACCTTGTAAACTCATACGGGGTAACTAATTTTGTCTTAAATGAAAATTCCATTTTGGACAAATCCGTTTCCAAATGAGATGGATCCGTTGCGACTTCCTTTCCAGTTTTAAGCTGACAGGTAGAATTCCCTGATTCTGCTTTCATACATGATGAAATCGTTAAGGTTTTCTTTCCAGCTCTAGACTGGTTGGTAGAAATCCTTAATTCCCCTTTCTTCATAGAAGACAGGGTTGTGATTTCCTTCTCATACCTGGCATGACCTATAGAAATGCCAGGTCAACCTACGTTTATCAAAACACTAAAGTCATCCATCTGCTTGTTGGCGGACATTGAGGCTTCCTTTTCTCGCGATGGAGATCCGGTAGAAGTCCTGGAGGAGCTACGCGTATCACGCCTTTCCGTGAGTTCTTTTAACTCTTCAAATAATTCCTTAACCTTGAGTTGTAAAAGTTCTCCAAACGGGCACAGTTCTCGGATAAGTCCCCTCGTTCAGAAAGAACTAAGAGGCTGTCAAAAAGAGAATGTAAGGTTGAGAGCAATACCGTGAGAGTGGTTACTGCTGCTGCCAGATCCGTCAATGTGTTGTTGAGGGGATCCATTTTACCTGTCTATAACACAAGAAAATTCTCGAGTAAGAGTATCACGTAAATAATTTGTCTCATTTAATGTGTTTTACAGTAATAGAGAATTGGAAGAATCATTGCAGCCAGTGGAGTAATCTACCACAACAAAGTGAATCTTCTAGATTTCTTGTCAAAAACCGACAAAAATTTTACAGTCAGTTCTCACTAGAAATTCTTTGGGGGCAAGATAAATATAAAATTTCTTTGTCCCACTTTTTACTGTTAAAATTTCTTTTTCATAAGAATGATAGTTTATTTTGGCAGATGAAAATGTACCTAAGATATATTTACATATTCGCTCAAAATCATTGGTTTTACATTTTAGTACTGTTGCCCAAGTATGATAAGAGGCATAAGTTTCTACAATTAGTTTTGCATCTGGATCTGGTAGAGTTAACGTCGGGAGGTGTTTCATCATTTGTTTGATCCTAATAACTTCTAAACTGTCAGTGGGAGTCCATTCCCATTTGACATCTTCCTTTAACTCTTGTTGAAAAAAATTTCTAATTTTTGCAAAATTATTTATGAATTGTTCAGCATATGTTAGGCATACTAAAAAACGCTGAAGTTGTTTTACATCTTCTATTTCATTTGGAAAACCTGCTAGTTTTTCCAGAATATGATTTTGGAGAATGATTTCTCCTTTTGAGATGTTTAGTCCTAGAAATCTATTTTAGTTTTAATAATTTTGATTTATTTTTGCTGAGTGCTATCCCGGCGTTTTTTAAGGCATTTAATACCTTAAGTAATTTTTAATGGACTCAATAGCACACCGAGTCAACTAGTTTAACTTTCATTATTTATATTGTTTTAGTTTAATTTTTTATTGATTATGAAATAAGCTTGGGTGTAGGGGCATAATTGGTATTCATAGCCCTAAACTCTTATGTCATCAAATACCCTATTTTAAGGGTTAAGGAAATAGGAAAAAGGAAGTCTGGAATTAGGTTAATTTAGAGTAAGGAGGTTGCCTTGACGATCTCCTAGTTTTGGTCATTGACGTGCATAGTTCTCATGGAGAACTCGATGGATACCTAGATTGATTGTGAGAAGAAGAAGAAGAGAGTTAATCTTTCTTTTCCGAGCAAGAAGAAGAACATTACCTCTTTCATGGAAATCGGGAAGAGGATAAGGGTTTGCGTGAACTCTTTCACGAAGGAGGAGTCTGGATTGCTGGATTGGCGTGCACTGCAAAGACAAAATTCTCAATCCCTTTTCGAGTATAGAAGGGTTAAGAGTTTTGTTTCTTTTACGTACATGATCAATAGTTACATGGTAGAGAACCCTTACCCTTGACGTGAATCATAAAAGAGGGGTTTTATACGTTGGGTCTCAAAGAGTCTATTGATTCTCTGGTTTCATCTATAATTGAGAAAAGGAAACTCCTTTTCAAGGAGAACGATTACGTTCTTTATGCATTACAGTGATCAAAAACCCTCTTAACGTGTTGGATCCTCAACTACCTCGTCGAGTTACTAGATCCATGGCTAGGGACCATAACAACTTGGTATCAAAGCAGGGTAACACGACGGAGATCAGCAACAATGAATTAAGAGAATTGATCCTCAAAGGCCAGGCAAAGAGTGAAAGAAAATTTGCTCTATTCATGGAGATGTTCTCTAAAATTGTTCTCGATATAGAGACATTGAATGGAAGGGTGGATAGCGTGGAGACTGGTCTAACAACTGGAAGGAACATGATTCCAGAGCAAAGAGGAGGAGACCATTCACATAACAGAGGGGGAGATGAGTTTGTTGGCCGCAATAGTTTCTCTGGCTAGCAAGGACACTTCAACCAAGGGGGACATTTCAATCAGGGGGGAGGCACTGTACCCAAGTATACTAAACTTGATTTCCCTACTGATAATGGGTCAGAAGATCCTTTGATCTGGCTGTATCGGTGCAAAAAAAAAAAAAATTCACCATCAAAGAATAGCAGCTTATGAAAGAGTACAGTTGGCTACCTTCCACTTATTGGGGGAAGCACAACTCTGGTTTCAACAGGTTGAGGTTGATAGAGAGGTGGTCGAAAGGGATGTGTTTAATAATTTATGCTCTCTCCATTTTGGTCCTTCGGCATACAGCAATCCTTTGGGGGATTTGGTTCTGTTACGCCAAACTGGCTCAGTGGAGCAATATCAAACACAGTTCCAGGAAAAATTAGCAAGAGCACGCAGTATGGTAGGGGGGATCAACAAGTAGCGCTATTTACGGCAGGCCTTACGGAGTCGTTACGGCCAGAGGTGGAGCTCTATGCACCTGTTAACTTATCTAGCGCTATGAATATAGCCCGTTCTTTAGAACTTTGACAGAAATTTCAACACAGACGAGCCTCATGGTCAGGGGAATGGAGCACTTCCACCACTTGGCAAGGAAGGCGCAATTATCCATAGGTGGGTCAGGCAACAACACCTCCTCCAAGACACTCCGAGTAATACTTTGACTGGGGATACGAGATCTAACAATCATCCACCTCAGTACATAAAAAAATTGACAAGTGCTGAGATGGTGGAAAGGAGGTCTAAAAATCTATGCTACAACTGTGATGAACAGTTTCAGGCAGGTCATCAGTGTAAAATGTTGTTTTGGCTTGAAGTGGATGAAGTCGAAGATCCAAAGGATACTGAAGAGATGATAGAGGAAGAACCACTAGAAATATCCTTGCATGCCATTACTGGACAAAAATTGCCCAAAACCATGCAAGTCAGAGCTCAAGTCTTCGATCGGGAACTCGTGGGACTAGTGTATTCCGAGAGTACCCACAATTTTCTTAGCTTAACTGTGGCTCAACACCTGCAGTTACAGATTCTTCCTCATCCGACAACCACAGTCTTAGTGGCCAATGGGGAAAAGGTTCCTAGCTACGGGATCAACAAGGAGGTAAATTTTTCTATTGGCACTACTTTCTTTCATGCTGAATTTTTTGTCATTCATCTGGCCGGTTTTGATCTGGTGTTGAGAATGAAATGGTTACAAACATTGGGACCCATTCTGGGGGACTTCTCTGCTTTGACAATGAGTTTTGTCTTGTGCGGTAGTCAAGTCCTTCTATAGGGATGTCAAGTGGACAAACAACATCACATTCATTCTATGATTGCCCAGGATACTTCAGACAACACTATTGATACTCTTAATGATGAGTTCTCTGACCTTTTTTGTGAACCTACAGGACTCCCTCCCTTGAGACACTGTGATCACTGCATATGTTTGAAACTAGGGATGCTACAAAAAGATATCCTCACCTCCAAAAAGATGAGATCGAGAGACAGTGCCAGGCGATGCTACAACAGGGCCTTCTTCACAGTAGTAGGTCCCCATTCTCTTCACCCGTCTTGCTCGGGAAGAAACTTGATGGGACATGGCGCTTTTGTATTGATTATTGGGAATTGAAAGTGCAGACAGTAAAAGATACGTTTCTGATTCCGGTAGTGGAGGAGCTCCTCGATGAGTTACATAGGTCGTGGGTCTTTACCAAATTGGACTTACGGTCTGGATATCATCAGATTCGCATGCACCCCTCCGACATTGAGAAGACAGTTTTCCGCACACATCACGACCACTTTGAATTTGTGGTCCTGCCATTCGGGTTGTCAAATGCTCCCTCCACCTTCCAGGCGTTGATGAATGAAGTATTTAGCTCTTACCTTTGTAAATTCGTACTTGTGTTTTTTTATGATATACTCATATATAGCAAGTCTAGAGAGGACCATTTAGCGCATTTGAGAATTGTGTTTGAATTATTACGAGCACAACAACTGTATTTGAAGAAGTCCAAATGCTCATTTGGGGCATCTCATGTTGCTTACCTTGGCCACATTATTTCCCATGAAGGGGTCACTGTGGATCCCGAGAAGATTCAGGTCATTCGTGAGTGGCCACAGCCTCAGTCTTGCTCAGCATTACGAGGATTCTTGGGTTTGGCAGGCTATTACCGAAAATTTATTCGGAATTATGGTCCTTTGACAAACCTCCTCAAGAGGAATTCCTTTCATTGGACCGAGGAGGCCACACAAGCCTTTGAGGCGCTTAAAGGTGCTCTTGCATCTACACCTTTTTTACAGCTTCCGAATTTTGAAGAATTATTTGTGGTAGAATGTGACACTTCGGGTAGGGGCATTGGGCCCGTGTTACTACAGCACTCACACCCCATTGCTTATTTCAATTGACAGTTGGCAGCTCACTGTCATAAATTGGCTGCCTATGAAAGGGAGTTAATTGGGTTGGCCAAGGCGGTCCATCACTGGAGACCTTACTTATGGGGTCGTACTTTTCTCATTCGTACTGATCATTATAGTCTCAAGTTCTTACTTGAGCAACGCCTAACGACTTCACCACAGCAGCATTGGCTCAGTAAGTTGATGGGCTTTGATTTCTCGGTTGAGTACCGTGCCGAGAGGTTAAACAAGGCAACGGATGCCTTGTCTAGGCGTTTTGAACACCAACAGCTCATATATGCAATCAACCAGCCTCGTTTCCTCATCCTAGACATGGTGCGCAATGCACATGTCACACTTCCAGAACTACAGGAGCTGCACAGAAAGATTACGGAGGGGAACATGGATTCTAAGTGGTCTATACATGATTCATTCGTTTGTTATAAACAGCAGATTTACCTTCCTCCCACATCAGAGTTGATTCCTGCCATTTTCTCGGCTTACCATGATTCTACACATGAGGGGCTACAGAAAACGTTGTAGAGTATTCGGGCAGATTTTTATTAGAAGGCTATGAAGACCTTCATTGCCACATATGTCTCCACCTATCAGGTATGTCAACGAAACAAAACCGAGCATTTGAGTCCAGCAGGTCTTCTCCAGCCTCTCGCCCTTCCTACTCAGGTATGGGCCGATATTTCGATGGACTTTGTGGAGGGTCTTCCACTTTCAGCCTGGAAATCAGTTTTATTCGTGGTGGTTGATCGGTTCTCCAAGTATGGTCATTTTATTCTAATGGCTCATCCATACACGACAGCTCGAGTGGCACATACTTTCTTGGAGCATATTGTTCGATTACATGGCATCCCAGAATCTATTGTCAGTGATCGGGACTCAGTTTTCAAGTACTTTCTGGAGGGAACTTTTTCGTCTGAGTGGCACAAAATTGAAATTTTCATTCATGTATCATCTTCAGACAGATGGCCAAACCGAGTTCGTTAATCAAACCATTGAAGTGTATCTAAGGTGCTTTGTTGGAGATCGACCGAAGCAATGGGTTCTGTGGCTACCATGGGCGGAATACTGTTACAATACTTCATTCAACTCGGCCTTGCAGTCATCTCCTTTCCAGGTTCTTTATGAGAGGGATCCCCCATGGCTTCTCTCTTATACCAGAGGCTCCACCCGCGTGGACGCCATTGCTGAGGCGCTCATGGATCGTGATCAGGTGTTACAGACTATTACAGACCGCCTACAACGGGCTTAGGACCGGATGACGAGTGCCTACAACAAGGGACACCGTGATGTCACTTATGAGGTAGGGGACTATGTTTGGTTACGGCTACGACAGTACCGGTAGCAGTCCATTGCGGGGTTGTCGCGCCATAAGCTCTCCCCCAAGTACTTTGGGTCATTCGCCATTATTCGACACGTGGGGCAGGTGGCCTATCAACTACAACTAACAGACATGGCAAAACTGCTTGATGTGTTTCATGTCTCACTCCTGAAACCACACAAGGGGTCACCACTTACTTCCCCTTTGTTCCTTCCTCCAATGGACAATGGCCACGTCATTCTCACACCCTACGCGATGTTACACGCAAGTTTGAACAATGATCAGTGGGACATTCTGGTGCAGTGGACCGCTACAGACCCGGAAGTAGCTACATGGGAGTGGTTAGAGGCCTTCAAACAGGTCTATCCAACTTACGAGCTTGAGGACGAGCTCTTTCTCCAAAGGGAGGCAGATGTTATAGACTCAATAGTACACTGAGTCACCCAGAGGAGAAGACAATGACTCACTGAATCAACTAGTTTAACTTTCATTATTTATATTGTTTTGATTATGTAATAAGCTTGGACGTAGGGGCATAATTGATATTCATAGCCCTAAACTCTTATGTCGTCAAATACCCTATTTAAGGGTTAAGGAAATAGGAAAAAGGAAGTCTGGAATTAGGTTAAGTCAGAGTAAGGAGGTTGCCTTGATGATCTCCTAGTTTTGGTCATTGACGTGCATAATTCTCATGGAGAACTCAATGGATACCTAGATTGATTGTGAGAAAAAGAAGAGAGCTAATCTCTCTTTTCCAAGCAAGAAGAAGAAGAACTTTACCTCTTTCACAAAAATCAGGAAGAGGAGAAGGGTTTGCGTGAACTCTTTCAGGAAGGAGTTTGGATTGCTGGATTGGCGTGCACTGCAAAGATGTAATTCTCAATCCCTTTATGAGTATAGAAGGGTTAGAGTTTTGTTTCTTTTACGTACATGATCAATAGTTGCATGGTAGAAAACCCTTACCATTGACGTGAATCATAAAAGAGGTGTTTTATATGTTGGGTCTCAAAGAGTCCACTGATTCTCTGGTTTCATCTATAATTGAGAAAAAGAAACTCCTTTTCAAGGAGAACGATTACAACAAAGGAAAAAGAGGTTCTTTAAGCATTACAGTGATCAAAAACCCTCTTAACGTGCTGGATCTTCAACTACCTCGCCGAGTTACTAGATTCATGGCTAGGGACCATAACATAATTGCTCTTTATGTTGATCCTTTGTTTCTAAAAAGACTAGGATGTCATCAACATAAACTAAGGAAAATTTAAAGAATGGTTTGAGGATATCGTCCATTCTTCTTTGAAATATATTGAATGCTTGTTTTAACCCGAAGGGCATAATAAGCCACTCATAATGTCCCAAAGGACAACTGAATGCAGTAAGGGGAATAGCTCTTTCGGATAGACGAATCTACCAAAACGCTGATTTGCAATCAAATTTTGAAAACCATTGTTTTTCTCTTATAGCGGCTATTAACCTTTCTTTGTTAGGAAGAGAGTAGCCATCCATTTTTGTGGCTTCATTAACTATATCATTCTAGCTTTTCCACGTTTTATCTCTACATGATTCCGAATAAGGAAAGAAGGAGATGTATGTGGAGAATAACTTGCATAGATTAATCCTAGAGTTAGAAAGTCATTTATCTGTGTTGAAAACTCTTCAACATCAGAAGGAGTGTAAACCATAGGTTTTTCTCGAATTTCTTTTTCAGGATCAAGAAATTCAAGGTCGGCATATGATTTTTGTTTATTCCACCATTCTAACGGTTTCTCAGAACAAGTGGAATCCAGAAGTTGCTGAACTTCTAATTCGCAAGATTCGGCGAGGAGGAGAGATTCCAGGGGGGCAACCTAATCACCACGCTTGCTGTGTTTTGTGAAGACTTGGTGGAGGATTTCTCCATTGCCAGAAATGGCAAAGGCTTCAGGGGGCTTTACAGCGTATACATATACGACAAAATTATCTATTTCACATCGGGTACGACAACGAAGTTTGTAGTAGGCTGGTGTCTGTTCTACACGGGCGTGGAACATGAGCCATTCATTTCCAAGGACTAAATCTGGTCCTGTGTTTATGTGAGGTCCTACACTAATGAGTTTTGGGATCATAAATGTTTCACCTCCAATGTCGAGATGAATGTTTCTGACTTCAACAGGAAGAGAAATATTTTCACCTGAGCCAACTGTTCCTTGAAGGGGTACTTCAAGTGTTTTCCTTAAATTTGTGGGAAGTTAATTTTGTGTGGCTACGCAATATGAACTTCATGTATCTACAAGAGCGTGTATATGAAATTTTATATATCCGGATAGCTTAAGCATTATCGTGATATATGAATTTCCAGAAGCTACATGCTCTGCATTTATGTGGATACTCATTCAGAGAAGGTGCCTGAAGAGTCCGACATATTTTTGGAGTTTTCCGAGGTGGAAGAATCAGTTTCGAGATGAAGTTCATACACTTCATCGTCTGATTGGATTTCATCATGATGGACGATTTCCAATTCTTTTTCGTCTGCTAGTATCGTGTAGGTATTGTACTGCCATTTTTCTTATCATTGGGACAGTTGCGAGCGAAATGTCCTTCTTTCTGGCATATCCAACATTTACATTTGCTTTGGGGTTTCCCCTTTGGGCAATATACATTTGAACCTGTACTGGATATGGTAGGGCCAGAGTTCGTTCTTTTTCTAAAGTATCTCTTTCAAGGAGTATACCGAGTTTTGGAACTTTTTTGTATCCTAAATTTTTTCTTACAAAAATTTTTAGGATATTTTCTGTGTTTATGAGAGTTGGTTTTGCAACCATAAGCCCCAACATTTTTGTTCTGGTTAGAACAACATAATGTTTGTTTATATGTCTTACTACTTTTCTTTTGTAGTCTTTGGGCTTCACAGAGGTTTGCCAACATATCTTGTACAAACCTGCGTCTTCTTCCTAGAGTATCTAAATTTAGGAAACTATCCATGGTTAAGAGTACCAAATTTTGGGTTATTTTGCCAATATTTTGTAATGTAACCCTTTTCGGCTACAATCGCAAAAGGTTTTGGCAATTTTGAATAAAAGATGGGCACATAAAGTTTCTGGTCATCTTTTTGTAGTTTATAGAAGTAACTTGCAAATTTGCAATAGTACTTCTCATAAAAACATATATTACATATTTGTAACTTGTTTAATTTTTTAAGAGTTTCTAAACATTTTCTTTGTTTAGTACTCTCATTGTAAGGTTCTAGTGTTGGATGTTTTCCTAGAAATTCTTTTGATATCTTAGCCACTAATCCTTTTAGTATAGAGGCTATAGATGTTGATGTAGCTCTTTTTTGGTCTTTGAGAAGGTTATCCCACCAATGAGTTACGTTACCCTGTAAAGCATGGGTAAAGAAGTTAAAAGAAGAATCTTTATCCCAAGATTCATGCATATTTGCAGCATTGCTCATGCTTCTTTCCCATTCTTTAAGGACTTTTTCTCCATCCTTGGGGCAATCCAAGTTGAGGTAAAATCCAAAAGGGTTTATGATATTTATGGAATGGTGTCCCTTCGTAGCATGTGATGGATCGACATTTTTGTATTTTGTCGAATACCTTTGTCCTCCTAGAGATATTTTGGAGTGGGAGAAATTTTCTCTTTCTCGAGAGTTATCTGTTGTGCGGTCTCGGAAGTTGCCTCGGAAGCTGTCTTCCATGTGGGTATCTCGTACCCTTGAAGTTTCTGCTTCATGTTGGTTACTTCCTCGAAGCATTCTAAATCTTTTACCAACTTTAGCAAAGTAGTTTTTTTTCTTGGTATTTTCCATAGCAACTTCGTCAGTGTCCCATGCCTCTGGGTCACTGTCTTGTTGCTCTTGTTGTTTACTAGAGGAAGGTTTTTCCTCTTGAACATAATAAATCGGTTGGCGACCGAAAGTATTATATTATGCGTAAACTTCATCATCTGTAGAGGATGATGCTTTTGAAGCGATCCTGAAGGCCGAAGGTTCTTGATATTTTTTCCTAGGTGCAATGCAAGGTGCTATGTACAATAGGTTTTTAAGCCATTCGGTAATGTCAGGAAGGCCCAAAGGTAATGAATTTTCCATATCATTGAAATAGAAAAACTCATTCATAGAGCTAATTCGTGGAACTTTCTTTGAAGTCTTCGAATCATGCACAGTAGCGCATATGCTCTAAGGTGTAATCTCAACCATTCAACCCGATACTCGATATAAGCTATCATGGTTTCATTTACTGGTCTGAGATGATCTCTGATTTGCAGAATTTGAACTCATGTTGTGCATACCAGAATTAAACGATCTAATAATCTTTCTCTATAGATCATTTTATAAAGCTAAGAGGTTTAGCTTTTGTTTAATTCTTTTGATCTTGCCTCTTAATTTATAGGCGCGATCATTATATCTTTCCCATAGATAATGGTACCATACCATTGCAGGGATTCTGTCATCTTCAGGCTAAAGAGTGTCTCTTTGAAGTAGAGCGAAGGCAAGGCCATCTCTCTTTTTTCCTAGACGATCTAAAAGTTTCTTCTTATAGATCATTTTGGAGCCCAAGGTGTAAAATGGGTTTTATACCTTAATGGACTAGAAGAACCTAGACGTTCTTTTAATGCTAAGACTTCGGTGAGAAGTTCTTGCATTTTATCTTTGTTTAGATTATCTAAACTTTGTTTTAGTTCTGTTAATTCTTTAAAGAACACAGGTCTATTTTCATGGTCAATTTTTTCTAGAATATTTTCTAGGATATTTTGACATTTTATTATTTCTCTATGTTTATGTTCATCATAGAGAAAAACAATTTTCTGTTGTAGACCGTCAACAACATTTTCTAACCTATTAAGGGTCTTTCCGTAAGACTCTAAGGTTTGGTTGGAATATCACTGTGTCCTATTGGTGGACCTAAGGCTTTATATAGGTTATGTGCCATCATCAATGTGAAGTGGAACATAAGCATAGGGCCTTGGGTTTCCTATTCCTTCGAAATGGGAATTGGTTGAGGCTCCTATCCTATTTGAGGGAAAAGTTGGGCCTAGTGTTTGTAATCACTAGTTTGCCTTATATTTCCTTTATTGTTTTTCGGGAGAGGGGAAGGCGTCTGGGTGCCAAAGGTTGGACTACCCACTCTGTTGACCAAGTTAACTCTCTGGGGTCGAGTTCTTCTATGGTCAAGTTTTCAAAATAACCAATATTTTTGGCTAATTCTGTGATTTTCTTTGAATCTTTAACTGGAACCTTTCCAGTGTTGATTCCTCTGGCTACGATGCATATAAGTATGCGCATAACTCGTCTTCCTGGTTGAATTCCATTTTTCGACCAGTTGTCTGTGTAAATTTTTAGGGACAAGGTATCTTGGATATGCTTGTCATCTAAATCTATTTGTAGATTGGGGCAGGTTGTAAAGGAAACTGGGCCTAATCCTAAATTTGCTCTAAATCCTCCTAGTAGGGCTTTTTCAAAATTATTCCTCACTGAGTTATCTACGATAGCTGCTATGAAGGGTAAATTTTGGTTGATTCGTATTAAGGGGTCTAATCCTATACGAACTAGTCCATAATGGACATATTTGAATCATTTTAGCTTGGCTAAGTCTGATTCACTTAATAATCTATAGCAGAAAGTACCTGAGTCGGTCTCTTGTATTTCTACAGATAATTCTTTCTGAAAAATGAAGGATTTCTTTTGGAACTCAATTCAATCTCTATTATAGACTTCAATTATCTGAGGGATACTGATTGTCCACTTTTGTCCATCCTGCATGAGGTTGGGATGTTCTTCGTATTCTCCGTGTTTCATGATGTACATGAACACTATTTTGGAGAGAAGTACATTCTATTCCTATTTGTTCAGACATTTAAAATTTTTAGTTGAGACGCTGTCCCTTCTAGTTTTCGGAACACATTTTCTATTAGATGTTCCAATTGATACAGTATTTCGAAACAATATTTTGTAATGTAGTCCTTTTCTGCTACAGTTGCAAAAGGTTATGACAATTTTGAATAAAAGATGGGCAGATAAGGTTTATGATCATCTTTTTGTAGTTTATAGAAGTAACATGCAAATTCGCAATAGTACTTCTCATAAAAACATATGTTACATATTTGTAACTTGTTTAATTTTTGAAAAGTTTTTAAACGTTTTCTTTGTTTAGTACTCTCATTGTAAGCTTCTAGTGTTGGATGTATTCCTATAAATTCTTTTGATATCTTAACCACTAAACCTTTTAGTATAGAAGCTATAGATGTTGATGTAACTCTTTTTTGGTCTTCGGGAAGGTTATCCCACCAATGAGTTACGTTACCCTGTAAAACATGGGTAAAGAAGTTAAAAACAGAATCTTTATCCCTAAATTTATGCATATTTGCAGCATTGCTCATGCTTTTTTCCAATTCTTTAAGGATTTTTTCTCAATCCTTGGGGCAATCCAAGTTGAGGTAAAATCCAAAAGGGTTTATGCTATCTCTAGATTGGTGTCCCTTCGTAGTATATGGCTTGTCATTTCGTTGGCATTATCTTCTCTAGCTGATTTACTCTCAATACAACAAGACGACTTTGTTACGGGATTCATTTTTTTGGAATTTGTTGAGTAATATGATTCTCATTGGCATAGATTGCTGAAAGAATTGCTACGCCATATGCTTTCTCTATGTCAAGATACAGAATTGGGCATTTCTTCCTCTACTACCGTTGGTATACTACCATTGGAATTTTCTTCCTCTGCTGCTTGCCAAGTCTCTATCTGATATCCGAGTTGCACCAACGAGGCATAACTTAGATTGCGCTAACTCGACATAACTCGGGTATGCCTCAAGCCCAATCAACTCATACCAAGGCCTAAATCTGGACTCATGAGTCAACTCAGTCACTTGGTCTTGTGACTCCGTCACTCGGCTTCTTGACTCAGGCTTGATTGGTACTTTGTGATATTTAGCTTGCATTACGATAAAGCTTATTTTTGTCGAAGAATTTGAACTATTTCAGACGATAAAGCGTTTCATAAACAAATAAGCCACTGCCAACAAGAATTCTCCTATTGCTGCTACTACTATACAAGGTATGGTCTCAGCTACTCCATCCTGGATCATAGATTTTGGGGCTTTTGAGCACTAACAGGTAACGATACTCTCATGAATTCTTTATCTCCTTGTTTTGCCTGAAAAGTTTGTCACTATAGCTAATGGATCCTAAACCAAGGTACGTGGGGGTAGGGTCCACATTTGTTACACTTACTCTTCATTTACAAGATGTCTTGTTTGTACCTGAATTTCTCTTAAACCTCTTATCTGTTAGTCAACTTAAAAAAATGTTTAATTGTTCCATCACTTTTTCTCCTACTTCTTGTGTCCTTCAGGATCTTAAGACAAAGAGAATTATTTGTGGAGGTAGTGAAAAAAAGGGATTATACTATCTTGATTTACCACCATTAACAACTACCACCAGTGCTCACCATACAACTTTTCAATGGCACAATAGGTTTCATCTCTTCAATCTCTCAAAAAGATTATTCCTACCTTAGTGTTTGTTTCAAGTTTCAACTGCGAAGACTGTCAAATGAGTAAACATCAACAAAGTACTTACTCCTCATAGTGAAACCAACCTCATTTTCGTTGGTTCATACTAATATATGGGGCCCTATGAACATTTCCAATGTTTCTTGGACAAAGTACTTTGTTAAATTTTTGGATGACTTGTCTCGAGTAACGTGGTTGTTCCTCTTAAAAGAGATCATAAGTCTTACCTCAATTCAATACTGCCATAAAGATGATTTGTTCTAATAATGCCAAGGAATATCTATCTACAAACTTCCAATCTTTTTGTCAAGAAAAAGGCATAATTCACCAAACGTCGTGTCTTTACACCACAACAAAATTGTATTACATAAAGAAAAAATAGACACATTCTTCAGGTTACTCGAGCCCTACTTCATCGTATGCACGTGCTTCACTTCTATTGGCCTCATGCCATCCTCACTGCCTGTTACCTTATTAACAGGTTACTCTCTTCTGTGCTAGGTAACAAGACACCATATTCTTCCCTTTTTCCTGGTGATAAACTATTTTCTCTCCTTTTGAGAGTTTTTGGATATACGTGTTTTATACATAACACCTCTCCACATACTACTAAATTGGATCCCAAGGCAATTAAATGTATGTTTTTGGAGTACTCTCATACTCAAAAAGGTTACGTCTGTTATAATCCACTTCTTCAAAAATTGTTCATTTCTAGTAATGTCACAATCTTTGAGAACCAACCTTTTTATCCCTCCACCGGTGTCCCACCTAGTTTTTCAGCAGTTAATGATTTCCCAAAACCTATTGTGCCCATAGATAACTCAACACTTCAAAGTCGTCTTGACACGCCCCTTGATGCATTGGCCGACACTATACATGCGGAGTCTCTAGATTCTTTTGAGGCCACCTCCTATATTTGGTCCTTCATTTGATACCCGACCCATTGCCCTTCGAAAAGAACCTCGGCCTTGCACCTGACTTCTACCTCTCACCCCATTGCTCAATTTTTATCTACCCAACGATTATCCCCATCTTGCTATTAGTTTCTTGCCTCCATTTCTTTTGTTACAATTCCTCACTCTTATCATGAAGCCCTTCAGAATCTAGGACAGAAAGTAGCCACGGATGAAGAAATGGCAACTCTTTACGAGAATCAAACATGGTACTTTGTTTCGTTACCAACTGGTAAAAAGTCAGAAGGCAATAAATGGGTCTTCACTATCAAACAAAATTCGGATGGCACAGTAGCCCGCCTTTAAGCCCGACTTGTGGCTAAAGGCTATACCTAGTGTTAAGAGGTTGATTATGAGGAATCTTTTTCCCCTATTGCCAAGCTCAACTCAGTGCATCTTCTCGATGGTCTACCCATCAGCTAGGTATAAAAATTGTCTTTCGCAATGGTGGTATTAAAGAGGAGATTTATATACAGCAACCACCTAGATATGTAGTAGTGGGGGAGTAGGTGTGTCATCTTACAAAAATCATTACTCTAAAACAATCTCCACGTGCCTGGTTTGACAAGTTTAATCAAGCAATGATTCGTTTTAGGTTCACATAGTGCTTTGTGGACTATTTTGTATTTGTCAAGCATACTAACAAAGGAGTTGTACTACTAGTTGTATATATGGATGATATTATTCTCGTGGGTAGTGACTTTGATAGCATCTATCAAGTATAAAACAAGATATGCAATGAGTTCAGGGTAAAAGATTTAGGACTTCTCAAGTATTTTCTGGTATTGAGGTTCTTCTGTCCAAACATGGTATTATACTATCCCTGCGAAAATATGTCATTGACTTGCTTGAAGAAACGGGAATGATAGGATGTTGTCTTACTAACACCCCCACAGAGACATACAAAACTATCTACTAATTCGGGAGGAAGTTGATATTGGCAAGTGCTAGAGGCTAGTAGGCAAACTTATCTATCTCACTGTGACTAGACTATATATTTCTTTTGCAATCAGTATGGTCAGTCAATATATGCATAAATCTCATATGTCTCATTGGCAGGCATTGGAAAGAATTCTCGGGCACATAACTATGAAACACAACACGTAACTTGTTTTAGAAACGACATCACTCCAATAGCATCCACTTCACAAGAAACATGTCATCCTCCTAGTTGATGCAAAAACAATATTCACTCTAGCGACATCCAGTACACCAGAAACCAGAACTCGTCATTGAAATTCTAAAAAATCAACCACAATATTAATCAAATAATTACCTCAACCCAAATAAGAACCCATTTTGTTGTTACTCTTAATACTTTTACTTCCTACCCTACGAAGAACTTTCTCCTAACACATGCCTTCTCTTGCATCTACAAGAATATTGAGCCACTCTAACAAAAATAGTGACGTATGAAGCATGATAAGATCCATAAGCAACTAAGATACCAAGTTTCAAACTCTGATAAAAACACAAATACATTTAATACCCGAAACTGAAGCATGTAGACATGAAAAAAAATCCCCTTTGATCAACCTTTCAAACAAGCATATCATCTGAAGAACTTTTTTGTTTCAATCTGCAATGACGTACTAGTAAAGAAATTGAAACTTTAAAATAAACTAAAAACATCGAAAAATCAGATTGAGAAGTCAGAACATGCAAAGGAGAAAGGACCAGTCCTGAAATCAAAATAAAGTCATACTTAAGATAAAACTAAATCAGCATCAGAAAGTTAATCTTAAAAATCAAGTAAAACATAGAATGTCAGCCCTACCACATCGCCAAACCAGATACAAAAGTCGGAATAGGCAAAGGAGAACGGAGAGCCTTCAACTAAGCCAACCAAATTTTTCCCCAAAAAAACTACCAGTGCTGAAATCAAAATTTAGTCGTATTCAGATAAAACTATATCAGGATCATAATGACAATCTTATACATCAAGTAGAACATAGAATGTTAGTCCTGCAACATCACTAAACTAGATAGAGATGTCAAAATATGCAAAGGAGAAAGGAGTGTCTTCAATGAAGCCAATCAAATAAATTCCCCAAAATATGCAAAGGAGAAAGGAGTGTCTTCAATGAAGCCAATCAAATAAATTCCCCAAAAAAATTACCACTCCTGAAATCAAAATTCAGTCATACTCAGATAAAAGTAAATCAAGATCAGAAAAACAATCATAAAAATCAAGTAAAACTTAGAATGTCACTCTTGTTGGAACTCCATGCACATTATTGTAGTATGGTCCAAGTCTGAAAATCAAGATACATGACCATGTTAAACTTCATATACTAGTCCATGATTGAAGCAAGCCAACTTGTTTTTCAACTCAAAAGAATTGCAGAATAATACCATACTTTATGAATGATTTTCGACTTGTGGGAATCCTTGAACTCAAAGTCAGACACGTTGATCAACAAAAACTGGATACATCCAGATGAAACCTACACCGAAGTTAAAAAGCACTCGAATATATGCATCTCCTTTTCTATCAAAATCATATGACAAGGAGATGAAGATAAGTATCTCGGATACATAGGATGTATACCACAAGTAAGATTTTTAAGCACATCAATGCAGAGGACAAACACGTTCCACTCCAAAAGAATACAGCAACCACAAGTAGAGCCTCTTGCTAGTAATAACTATGAAACACAACGCATGTTACTTGTTTGTCACTTGATTTAAAAAATACATCACTCCCGCATCATCGACTACACATGGAATATGTCCTCATCCCACTTGATGCAAAAACACTATTCACTAACGACATCCACAACACCAAATACATGACCTCGTAGTTGAAATTCGAAAAAATCAACCACAATAATAATCAGATAATTACCTCAACCCAAACAAGAACCCAATTTGCTATGACCATCAACACTTGCACTTCCAATCCTACGAAGAAATTTCTCATAACACATGCCTTCTCTTGCACCTACAAGATTGGTTTTTTTTTTATAAAATGATACTGATTTTTATTAAGACAAAAGCTCAAAACAACAATTTACAAAGGAGGAAAACTTTCCCAAATAATAAAAAATTACTAAAAAGTTTCGAATATTGCCAATTTATCAGGCAAAGAGTTGGCTAATCTAAGAATGAGATTCCAATTACAATGAGTAGAAGATACAATATCAACAATACTATCGGTGATGGACCAATGGTACCAAGGGGGAAAGTTGTCTTTGGAACACCAACTAACAACCATCTTCGAATCGCCTTCAATGATTAACTTGCCATAGAGACGATCCATGAAGATTTGGAGGCCGAACAGCAGAACACTAACTTCAACAATATTAAAATCAACAATACCCAACAAACCAACACCTACAAGATTGTTGAGCCACTCTAACGGAAACAGTGACAAATGAAGCGGTGATAAAATCCATAAGCAAATAAGATTCCAAGTATGAAACTCTGATAAGAACACGAGTACGTTTGAAACCTGAAATTGAAGAATGTTCACATGAAGAAAAAAAATCCCCTTCGATCAACCTTTTAAACAAGTGTATCATCTATGAAATACCGAAGAGTTTTTTCTTTAATATGCAATGACGTACTAGTAAAGAAATTGAAACTTTAAAATAAACTAATAACATCAGCAAACCAGATACAAAAGTCAGAGCATGCAAAGGAGAAAGTAGTGCCTTCAATGAAGCCAACCAAAATATTTCCCAAAACATAAAACCAGCCATGAAATCAAAATTCAGTCGTACTCAAATAAAACTAAATCAGGATAAGCATGGCAATCTTTAAAATTAAGTAAAACATAGAATATTAGTCCTGCAACATCACTAAACAAGATAGAGAAATCCCAATATGCAAAGGAGAAAGGAGTGTTTTCAATTAAGCCAACCAAAAAAATTCCCCAAAAAAATCACCACTTCTAAAATCAAAATTCAGTCATACTCACATAAAAGTAAATCAGGATCAGAAAAACAATCTTAAAAATCAAGTAGAACTTAGAACGTCACTCCAATTGAAACTCCATGCACGTTATGGTTCAGGTCTAAAAATCAAGATACATCACCAAGTAAAACTTCATCTAACTAGTCCATGATTGAAGCAAGCCAACTTGTTTTTCAACTCAAACGAATTGTAGATTAATACCATACATTATCAATGATTTTCAACTTGTAGAAATCCTTGAACACAAAGTCCGACACACTGATGAATAGAAACTAGATACAACCGAATGAAACCGACACCAAAGTTGGAAAGCACTCAAACATATGCATCTCTTTTTCCATTGTAATCATATGACAAGAAGTTGAAGATAAGTATATCGGATACATAGGATGTATACCACAAGTAAGATTTCTAAGCACATCAATACAAAGAACAGAAGTTCCACCCCAAAAGACTACAACAACCACAAGGAGAGCTTCAAATTAATAATACCTATGACACACAATGCACGAATTTGTTTGTCACTTGATTTAAATATAACATCACTCTGGCAGCATCCACTACACCAGAAACATGACCTCATCCCACTTGATACAAAAACAATATTCACTCTAGCGGCATCCATTAAACCAGAAACATGACCTCGTCGTTGAAATTCTAAAAAATCAAACACAATATTAACCAAATAATTACCTCAACCCAAACAAGAACCCAATTTGCTATGACCCTTAATACTTGTACTTACAATCCTACAAACAAATTTCTCCCAACACATGCTTCTCTTGCACCAACAAGATTGTTGAGCCACTCTAACGGAAACAATGACGAATGAAACGTGATAAGATCCATAAGCAAATAAGATACCAAGTTTAAAACTCTGATAGCAACACATAGTATGTTTGAAACCAGAAACTAAAGGATGTAGACGTGAAAAAAAATCCCCTTAGATCAGCCTTTCAAATAAGCATATCATCTGTGAAATACAGAAGAACTTTTTTTAATCAGCAATGACTTACTAGTAAAAAACCGAAACTTTAAAATAAATTAATAACATTGGCAAACCAGATAGAAAAGTCAGAAGTTGTAAGGAGAAATAAGTGCCTTCAATGAAGCCAACCAAAATATTTCCCATAAGAAATCACCGGTCCTGAAATCAAAATCCAGACGTAGTCAGATAAAACTAAATTAGGATCAGAATGGCAATCTTAAAAAACAAGTATAACATAGAAAATTAGTCCCACAACATCACTAAACTAGATAGAGAACTCAAAATAAGCAAAGGAGAAAGGAGTGTCTTCAATCAAGCCAACCAAAAAAATTCCCCAAAAAAATCACCACTCTTGAAATCTAATTTCAATCATTCTCAGGTAAAAGTAAATCAAGATCAGAACAACAATATTAAAGTCAAGTAGAACTTAGAATGTTACTTCTGTTGAAACTCCATGCATGTTATTGCAATATGGTCCAGGTCTAAAAATCAAGATGCATGACTATTGGAATATTTGTTTGTATCGACCGGGCCAATCCTTATATAAGATCCGTGGGGTTGCTTTCCTAATAGTTTCAAACCTTTTAACGCACTAGTTTCAACATGATATCAGAGCTTTGATTTTAAGGATTCCGATTATGGTTTTTAAGGTTTCATTCTCCTTCTTTTTTGTTTCCGATTATGGTTTTTAAGGTTTCATTCTCCTTCTTTTTTGTTAGTTGCTGGATATTAGTTTTTTTATTTTATTTTGTTGCTCGTGGTTTACTATAAGTGTTGTCTTCTTTTGCTTTGTGATCTACGCTTTCATCCATGTTTATGCTTTCATCCATGTTTAAACCAGTGCGCTAATAGGCTCAAACCTTTTAGCACACTGGTTTAAACATGGTATCAGAACAGGTTGGTCCCGAGTTCGAGTCTCGCTCCCACTGAATTTTGTCCTGGGTTTTTCTAGGAATTTGTCCCGGGTTTTTCAGGTAAATTTGTCACGGGTTTTCCCCGTGCGATGGAGTGTTGGAATATTTGTTTGTATCGACCGGGCCAGTCCTTTGTATAAGATCCGTGGGGTTGCTTTCCTAGCAGCTTCGAGCCTTTTAGCGCACTGGTTTCAACAACAACCAAGTAAAACTTCATATAACATGTCCGTGATTGAAGCAAGTCAACTGGTATTTCAACTCCAAAGAATTGCAGAATAATACCATACAATATGAAAGATTTCGACTTGTGCAAATCCCAGAACTCAAAATCAAACACGATGATCACCGAAAACCGAATACATCCAGATGAAACCTACACCAAAGTTAGTAAGCACTCAAACATATGCATCTCCTTCTCAATCGTAATCTTATGACAAGGAGTTGAAGATAAGTATGTCGGATACAGGATGTATATCACAAGTAAGATTTCTAAGTACATCTATACAGAGGATAGAATCCACCCCCAAAAGGCTATAACAACCATAAGAAGAGCCTCATATTAATAATATCTATGAAACACAACGCACAAACTTGTTTGTCACTTGATTTTAAAACGACATCACTCTGGTAGCATCCACTACACCAAAAACATGACGTTGTCGTTGAAATTCTAAAAAATCAACCACAATATTAATCTGATAATTACCACAACCCAAACAAGAGCCCAATTTGGTGTAACCCTTAGTACTTGAACTTCCAATCCTACGAATAAATTTCTCCCAGCACATGCCTTCTCGCGCACCTACAAGATTGTTGAGCCACTCTAACAGAAATAGTGACGAATGAAACGTGATAAGATCCATAAGCAAATAAGATACCAAGTTTGTTACTCTGATAGCAACACGAGTACGTTTGAAACTCGAAATTAAAGGATGTAAACGTGGAAAAAAATCCCCTTCAATCAACCTTTTAAACAAGCATATAATTTGTGAAATACCAAATATCTTTTTTTTTACTCTGCAATGACATACTAGTAAAGAAACTGAAACTTTAAAATAAACTATTATCATCTGCAAACCAAATAGAGAAATCAAAACAGGCAAAAGAGAAAAGAGTGCCTTCAATGAAGCCAACTAAATATTTCCCGAAAGAAACCACCAGTCCTGAAATCAAAATTCAGTCGTATTCGGATAAAACTAAATCATCATAAAAAAAGTCAATCTTAAAAATCAAGTAGAACATAGAATGTCTGTCTGGCAACATCGCAAGGTACAAAAGTCGGAATATGCAAAGGAGACTAGAGTGCCTTCAATGATGCCAACCAATATTTTCCCCAAAAAAATAACTGTCCTAAAATCAAAATTCAGTCGTACTCGGATATAACTAAATCAGGATTAGAATAGCAATCTTAAAAATCAAGTATAACATAAATATTAGTCATACAACATCACTCAACTAGATAGAGAACTTAAAATAAGCTAAGGAGAACGGAGTGTCTTCAACGAAGGCAACAAAAAAATCACCACTTCTGAAATCAAAATTCATTCATTCATTCATACTCACATAAAAGTAAATCAAGATCAGAAAAACAATATTAAAAATTAAGTAGAACTTAGAATGTCACTCTTGTTGAAACTCCAAGCACGTTATTGCAATATGGTCTAGGTTTGAAAATCAAGACACATGACCAAGTAAAACTTCATATAACAAGTCCCTGATTGAAGCAAGCCAACTTGTATTTCAATTCAAAAGAATTGAAGAATAATACCATACATTATCAATGATTTTCGACAAGTGGAATTACTTGAACTCAAAGTCAGACACACTAATAACAAAAAACTAGATACAACCAGATGAAACCTACACCGAAGTTGGAAAGCACTCAAACATATACATCTCCTTTTTCCATCGTAATCATATGACAACAAGTTGAAGATAAGTATGTCTGATACATAGGATGTATACCACAAATAAGATTTCTAAGTACATCAATATAAAGGACAAACGTTCCACCACAAAAGACTTAACAACAACAATGAGATGTTCAAATTAATAATAACTATGAAACACAACACACGAACTTGTTTGTCACTTGATTTAAAAACGACATCACTCTGACAGCATCCACTACACCAAAAACATGACCTCGTCCCACTTGATGCAAAAACAAAATTCACTCTAGTGGCTTCCATTACACCAGAAACATGACCTGGTTGTTGAAATTCTAAAAAATCAAACACAATATTAATCAAATAATTACCTCAACCCAAACAAGAACCCAATTTGCTATGACCCTTAATACATGTACTTCCAATCCTACGAACAAATTTCTCCCAACACAAGCCTTCTCTTGCACCTACAAGATTGTTCAACCACTCTAACGGAAACAATGGCGAATAAAGCGTGATAAGATCCATAAGAAAATAAGATACCAAGTTTAAAACTCTAACACGAACACGAGTACGTTTGAAACCCGAAACTGAAGGATGTAGACGTGAAAAAAAATCCCCTTCGATCAACCTTTCAAACAAGCATATCAACTGTGAAATATAGAAGAGCTTTTTTTAATCTGCAATGACATACTAGTAAATAAATTGAAACTTTAAAATAAACTAATAACATCGGCAAACTAGATAGAGGAATCAGAAGTTGCAAAGGAGAAATGGGTGAGTGCCTTCAATGAAGCCAACCAAAATATTTCCCCAAAGAAATCACCAATCCTGAAATCAAAATTCAGTCGTACTCAAATAAAACTAATTCAGTATCAGAAAGGCAATCTTAAAAATCAAGTAGAACATAGAACATCAGTCCTGCAACATCGCCAAACCAGATACAAAAGTTAGAGAGTATGCAACGGAGAAAGGAGTGTTTTCAATGAAGCCAACCAAAAAAATACCACTGCTGATATCAAAATTCAGTCATACTCAGATAAAAGTAAATCAGGATCAGATAAACAATATTAAAAATCAAGTAGAACTTAGAATCTCACTCCTGTTGAAATTCCATGCACGTTATTTGTTGTATGGTCCAAGTCTGACAAATCAAGATACATGACCAAATAAAACTTCTTATAACAAGTCCCTAATTGAAGCAAGCCAACTTGTATTTGAATTCAAAATAATTGCGGAATAATACCATAAGTTATTGAATGATTTTCAACCTGTGGAAATCCTTAACAAGTCAAACGCTTATCAACAGAAGCTGGATACATCGAGATGAAACCTACACCAAAGTTAGATAGCACTCAAACATATGCATCTCCTTTTCCATCATAATCATATGACAAGGAGTTGAAGATAAGTATGTCAGATACGCAAGATGTAAACCACAAGTAAGATCTCAAAACACATCTATGCAGAAGACAAACATGTTCCACCCCAAAAGACTACATCAACCACAGGTAGAGCCTCATATTAATAATAACTATGAAACACAACAAACTTGTTTGTCACTTGATTTAAAAACAACTTCACTCCGGCAGCATCCACTTGTCCTCGTCCCACTTGACGCAAAAACAATATTCACTCTGGTAACATCCATTACACCAGAAACATGACCTTGTCGTTGAAATTCAAAACAATTAACCACAATATTAATCAAATAATTACTTCAAACCAAACAAGAACCGAATTTTTTATGACCTTTAGTACTTGTACTTCTCCCAGCACATGCCTTCTCGCGCACCTACAAGATTGTTGAGTCACTCTGCCAGAAATAGTGACGAATGAAGCGTGATAAGATCCATAAGCAAATAAGATACCGAGTTTGAAATTCTGACAGGCACACGAGTACATTTGAAACTCAAAAATGAAGGATGTAGACGTGGAAAAAAATCCCCTTCGATCAACCTTTCAAAAAGGCATGTCATCTGTGAAATACCGATGAGCTTTTTTTCTTCTGCAATAGTGTCCAAGTAAAGAAACTGAAACTTAAAAATAAACCAATAACATCAACAAACCAGATAGATAAGTCGGAACATGCAAAGGAGAAAAGAGTGCCTTCAAGGCAGCCAACCAAAAAATTTCCCCAAAGAAATCACCAGTCCTGAAATCAAAATTCAGTCGTACTCAAATAAAACTAAATCAGCATAAAAAAACAATCTTAAAAATCAAGTAGAGAATGTCAGTCCGGCGACATCGGCAAACCAGGTACAGAAGAAAGAATATGAAAAGGATAAACGAAGTGCCTTCTGTGAAGCCAACCAAATTTTTCCCCAAAAACATACCCGTCCTGAAATCAAAATTCAGTCATACTCAGATAAAACTAAATTAGGATCAAAATGGCAATCTTAAAAAACAAGTAGAACATAGAAAATTAGTCCTGCAACATCACTAAACTACATAGAGAACTCAAAATATGCAAAGGAGAAAGGAGTGTCTTCAATGAAACCAGCCAAAAAAATTCCCCAAAAAGATCACCACTCTTGAAATCAAAATTCAGTCATACTCAGATAAAAGTAAATCAGGATAAAAAAAAACAATATTAAATTCAAGTAGAACTTAGAAAGTCACTTCTGTGGAAACTCCATGCACATTATTGCAGTATGGTCTAGGTCTAAAAATCAAGATGCATGACCAAGTAAAACTTCATATAACATGTCCATGATTGAAGCAAGCCAACTTGTATTTCAACTCCAAAGAATTGCAGAATAATACCATAGAATATGAAATATTTTGACTTGTAGAAATCCATGAACTCAATCAAACACGTTGATTAATAGAAACCGGATACATCCAAATGAAACCTACACCAAAGATAGTAAGCACTCAAACATATGCATCTGCTTTTCCATTGTAATCATATGACAAGGAGTTGAAGATAAGTATGTCGGATACCTAGGATATATATCGCAAGTAAGATTTCTAAGTACATCTATGCAGAGGATAGAGTCCACCCCCAAAAGGCTACAACAACCACAAGAAGAGCCTCATATTAACAATAATTATGAAACACAACGCACGAACTTGTTTGTCACTTGATTTAAAAACAACATCACTCTGGCAACATCCACTACACCATAAACATGTCTTCAACCCACTTGATGCAAAAACAATATTCACTCTGGCAACATCCACTACACCAGAAACATGACCTTGTCATTGAAATTCTAAAAAATCAACCACAATATTAATCAGATAATTACCTCAACCCAAACAAGAACCCAATTTGGTCTGACCCTTAGTACTGGTACTTCCAATCCTACGAATAAATTTCTCCCAGTACATGCCATCTCACGCACCTACAAGATTGTCGAACCACTCTTAACAGAAATAGTGACGAATGAAGCATGATAAAATCCATAAGTAAATAAGATACCAAGTTTGTTACTCTAACATGAACACGAGTACGTTTGAAACTCGAAACTGAATGATGTAGACATGGAAAAAAATCCCCTTCGATCAAACCTTTCAAACAAGCATATAATTTGTGAAATACCGAAGATCTTTTTTTTTACTCTGCAATGACGTACTAGTAAAGAAACTGAAACTTTAAAATAAACTATTATCATCTGCAAACCAGATAGAGAAATCTGAATAGGCAAAGGAGAAAAGAGTGCCTTGCATGAAGCCAACCAAAATATTTCCTGAAAGAAATCACCAGACCTTAAATCAAAATTCAGACATACTCAGATAAAACTTAATCACAGTAAAAAAAAAATCCAATCTTAAAAATCAAGTAGAACATAGAATGTCAGTCTGGTAACATCGCCAAACTAGGTACAAAAGTCAGAATATGCAAAGAAGACTAGAGTGACTACAATGATGCCAACCAAAATTTTCCCCAAAAAATACCAGTCCTGAAATCCAAATTCAGTCGTACTCAGATATAACTAAATCAGGATCAGAATGACAATCTTAAAAATCAAGTAGAATATAGAATATTAGTCCTGCAACATCACTCAACCAGATAGAGAACTCAAAGTAAGCAAAGGAGAGTCTTCAACGAAACCAACTAAAAAAATCACCACACCTGAAATCAAAATTCAGTCATACTCAAATAAAAGTAAATCAGGATCAGAAAAACAATACTAAAAATTAAGTAGAACTTAGAATGTCACTCTTATTGAAACTCCATGCACGATATTGAAGTATGGTCCAAGTGTGAAAATCAAGACACATGACCAAGTAAAACTTCATATAACAAGTCCCTGATTGAAGCAAGCCAAGTTGTATTTCAATTCAAAAGAATTGCAGATTAATACCATAAATTATCAATGATTTTCTACTTGTGGAAATCCTTGAACTCAAAGTCAGACACGCTGATGAACAAAAACTGGATACAACCATATGAAACCTACACCAAAGTTGGAAAGCACTCAAACATATGCATCTCCTTTTCCATTGTAATCATATGACAAGAAGTCGAAGACAAATATGTCGGATACATAGGATGTATACCAAAAGTAAGATTTCTAAACACATCAAAATAGAAGATAGACGTTCCACCCAAAAAGACTACAACAAGCTTCAAATTAATAATAACTATGAAACACATCGCACGAACTTGTTTGTCACTTGATTTAAATAGGACATCACTATGGCAGCATCCACTACACAAGAAACATGACCTCGTCCCACTTGATGCAAAAACAATATTCACTCTAGCGGCATCCATTACACCAAAAACATGACCTCATCGTTGAAATTTTACAAAATCAAACACAATATTAATCAAATAATTACCTCAACCAAACAAGAACCCAATTTGCTATTACCCTTAATACTTGTACTTCCAATCCTACGAACAAATTTCTCCCAACACATGCCTTCTCTTGCATCTACAAGATTATTGAGCCACTCTAACGGAAACAGTGACGAATGAAGCGTGATAAGATCCATAAGAAAATAAGATACCAAGTTTAAAACTCTGACACGAACACGAGTACGTTTGAACCCGAAACTGAAGGATGTAGCCGTGAAGAAAAAAAATCCCCTTCGATCAACCATTCAAACAAGCATATCATCTGTGAAATACAGAAGAGCTTATTTTAATCTACAATGACGTACTAGTAAAGAAACTAAAACTTTAAAATAAACTAATAACATCAGCAAACCAAATAGAGAAGCCAGAAGTTGCAAAGGAGAAATGAGTGCCTTCAATGAAGCCAACCAAAATATTTCCCCAAAGAAATCACCAATCCTGAAATCAAAATTCAGTCCTACTCAGATACAACTAAATCAGCATCTGAAAGGCAATCTTAAAAAACAAGTAGAACATAGAATGTTAGTCCTGCAACATCGCCAAACTAGATACAAAAGTCAGAATATGCAAAGGATAAAGGAGTGTCTTCAATGAAGCCAACCAAAAAAATACCACTACAGATATCAAAATTCAGTAATACTAAGATAAAAGTAAATCAGGATCAGATAAACAATATTAAAAATCAAGTTGAACTCAGAATGTAACTCCTGTTGAAACTCCATGCGCGTTATTGCAATATGGTCCAGGTCTGAAAATCAAGATACATGACCAAATAAAACTTCTTATAACAAGTCCCTGATTGAAGAAAGTCAACTTGTATTACAATTCAAAAGAATTGCAGAATAATACCATAAGTTATGAATGATTTTCAACTTGTGGAAATCCTTGAACAAGTCAGACGCTGATCAACAGAAACTGAATACATCCAAATGGAACCTACACCAAAGTTATATAGCACTCATATGCATCTCCTTTTCCATCGTAATCATATGACAAAGAGTTGAAGATAAGTATGTCGGATACGTAGAATGTAAACCACAAGTAAGATTTCTGAACACATCTATGCAGAAGGCAGACACGTTCCACCCCAAAAGACAACATCAACCACAAGTAGAGCCTCATATTAATAATAACTATGAAACACAACGAGCGAACTTGTTTGTCACTTGATTTAAAAACAACATCACTCCGGCAGCATCCACGAAACTTGTCCTCGTCCCACTTGTTGGAAAAACAATATTCACTCTGGCGACATCCACTACACAAAAAACATGACCTTGTCGTTGAAATTCTAAAAACATAACACAAAAATTAATCAAATAATTACTTCAAACCAAACAAGAACCCAATTTTTTATGACCTTTAGTACTTGTACTTCTCCCAGCACATGCCTTCTCGCGCACCTACAAGATTGTTGAGTAACTCTACCAAAAATAGTGACGAATGAATCGTGATAAGATCCATGCACAAATAAGAGATACCGAGTTTGAAACTCTGACAGGCACACAAGTACGGTTGAAACCCGAAACTGAAGGATGTAGACGTGGAAAAGGGATATCATCAATGAAATACCGAAGAGATTTTTTTTCTTCTGCAATGACGTCCTAATAAAGAAACTGAAACTTTAAAATAAACTAATAACATCAACAAACCAGATAGAGAAGTCGGAACATGGAAAAGAGAAAAGAGTGCCTTCAAGGCAGCCAACTAAAAAATTTCCCCAAAGAAATCACCAGCCCTAAAATCAAAATTTAGTCGTACTCAGATAAAACTAAATCAGCATTAAAAAGGCAATCTTAAAAATCAAGTAGACAATGTTAGTCTGGCAACATTAGAAAACCAAGTACAAAAGAAAGAATATGAAAAGGATAAACGAAGTACCTTCTATGAAGCCAACAAATTTTTTCCCCAAAAACATACCAGTCCTGAAATCAAAATTCAGTCGTACTCAGATAAAACTAAATTAGGATCAGAATGGCAATCTTAAAAAACAAGTAGAACATAGAAAATTAGTCCTGCAACATCACTTAACTAGATAGAGAACTCAAAATATGCAAAGGAGAAAGGAGTGTCTTCAATGAAGCCAGCCAAAACAATTCCCCAAAAAATCACCACTCCTGAAATCAAAATTCAGACATACTCAGATAAAAGTAAATCAGGATTAGAAAAACAATATTAAAGTCAAGAAGAACTTAGAATGTCACTTCTATTGAAACTCCATGCACGTTATTGCAGTATGGTCTAGGTCTGAAAATAAGATGCATGACCAAGTAAAACTTCATATAACATGTCCATGATTGAAGCAAGCCAACTTGTATTTCAACTCCAAAGAATTGCAGAATAATACCATGAAAGATTTTGACTTGTGGAAATTCTTGAACTCAAAATCAAACACGATGATCAAAAGACACCGGATACATCCAAATGAAACCTACACCAAAGTTAGTAAGCACTCAAACATATGCATCTCCTTTTCCATCGTAATCATATGACAAGGAGTTGAATATAAGTATGTCGGATACATAGGATGTATATCGCAAGTAAGATTTCTAAGTACATCTATGCAGAGGATACCCAAAAAGGCTACAACAACCACAAGAAGAGCCTCATATTAATAATAACTATGAAACACAAAGCACGAACTTGTTTGTCACTTGATTTAAAAACGACATCACTCTGGCAGCATCCACTACACCAGAAACATGTCCTCATTCCACTTGATGCAAAAACAATATTCACTCTGGCAGCATCCACTACACCAAAAACACGTCCCCATCCCACTTGATGCAAAAACAACATTTACTCTGGCAGCATCCACTACACCAGAAACATGACGTTGTCGTTGAAATTCTAAAAAATCAACCACAATATTAATCAAACAATTACCTCAACCCAAACAAGAACCCAATTTGGTCTGACCCTTAGTACTTGTACTTCCAATCCTACAAATAAATTTCTCCCAGTACATGCCTTCTCGTGCACCTACAAGATTGTCGAGCCACTCTAACGGAAATAGTGACGAATGAAGCGTAATAAAATCCATAAGCAAATAAGATACCAAGTTTGTTACTCTGACAGGAACACGAGTACGGTTGCAACTCGAAACTGAATGATGTAAACGTGGAAAAAATCCCCTTCGATCAACCTTTCAAACAAGCATATAATCAGTGAAATACCGAAGATCTCTTTGTTTACTCTGCAATGGCGTACTAGTAAAGAAACCGAAACTTTAAAATAAACTATTATCATCTGAAAACCAAATAGAGAAATGAGAATAGGCAAAGGAGAAAAAACAGTGCCTTCAATGAAGCCAACCAATATATTTCCCGAAAGAAATCACCAGTCCTGAAATCAAAATTCAGTAGTACTCAGATAAAACTAAATCACCATAAAAACTCCAATCTTAAAAATCAAGTAGCACATAGAATGTCAGTCTGGCAACATCGCCAAACTAGGTACAAAAGTCAGAATATGCAAAGGAGCCTAGAGAGCCTTCAATGATGCCAACCAAAAATTTTTCCAAAAAATTACCAATCTTGAAATCAAAATTCAGTCGTACTCAGATATAACTAAATCAGGATCAGAATGGCAATCTTAAAAATCAAGTAGAACATAGAATATTAGTCCTGCAACATCACTCAACCAGATAAAGAACTCAAAATAAGCAAAGGAGAAAGGAGTGTCTTCAACGAAGCCAACCAAAAAAATACCACTCCTGAAATCAAAATTCAGTCATACTCAAATAAAAGTAAATCAGGATCAGAAAAACAATATTAAAAATTAAGTAGAACTTAGAATATCACTCTTGTTGAAACTCCATGCACGTTATTGCAGTATGGTCCAGGTCTGAAAATCAAGACACATGACCAAGTAAAACTTCATATAACAAGTCTTGATTGAAGCAAGCAGACTTGTATTTCAATTCAAAAGAATTGCAGAATAATACCATACATAATCAATGATTTTCGCCTAGTGGAAATCCTTGAACTCAAAGTCAGACACGTAGATGAACAAAAACCTGATACAACCAGATGAAACCTACACCGAAGTTGGAAAGCACTCAAACATGTGCATCTCCTTTTCCATCGTAATCATATAACAAGAAGTTAGAAGTATGTCGGATACATAGGATGTATACCACGAGTAAGATTTCTAAGCACATCAATATAGAAGATAGACGTTCCACCCAAAAAGACTACAACAAGCTTCAAATTAATAATAACTATGAAACACATCACACAAACTTGTTTGTCACTTGATTTAAATATGACATCACTCTGGCAGCATCCACTACACCAAAAACATGACACCGTCTCACTTGATGCAAAAACAATATTCACTCTAGCGGCATCCATGACACCAGAAACATTACCTCATCGTTGAAATTCTAAAAAATCAAACACAATATTAATCAAATAATTACCTCAACCCAAACAAGAACCCAATTTGCTATGACCCTTAATACTTGTACTTCCAATCCTACAAACAAATTTCTCCCAACACATGCCTTCTCTTGCACCAACTAGATTGTTTAGCCACTCTAACGGAAACAAAGACGACTGAAGCGTGATAAGATCCATAAGAAAATAAAATACCAAGTTTAAAACTCTTGACACGAACACGAGTACGTTTGAAACCCAAAACTGAAGGATGTAGACGTGAAAAAAAATCCCCTTGGATCAACCTTTCAAACAAGCATATCATATGTGAAATACAGAAGAGCTTTTTTTAATCTACAATGACGTACTAGTAAAGAAACTAAAACTTTAAAATAAACTAATAACATCAGCAAACCAAATAGAGAAGCCAGAAGTCGCAAAGGAGAAATGATTGCCTTCAATGAAGCCAACCAAAATATTTCCCCAAAGAAATCACCAGTCCTGACATCAAAATTCAGTCGTACTCAGATAAAACTAAATCAGCATCAGAAAGGCAATCTTAAAAATCAAGTAGAACCTAGAATGCCAGTCCTGCAACATCGCCAAATCAGATACAAAAGTCAGAATATGCAACGGAGAAAGGAGTGTCTTCAATGAAGCCAACCAAAAAAATACCACTGCTGATATCAAAATTCAGTCATACTCAGATAAAAGTAAATCAGGATCAGATAAACAATATTAAAAATCAAGTAGAACTTAGAATGCCACTCCTGTTGAAACTCCATGCACGTTATTGCAATATGGTCCAGGTCTGAAAATCAAGATACTTGACCAAGTAAAACTTTTTATAACAAGTCCCTAATTGAAGCAAGCCAACTTGTATTTCAATTCAAATGAATTGCAGAATAATACCAAAAGTTATTAATGATTTTCAACTTGTGGAAATCCTTGAACAAGTCAGACGCCGATCAACAGAAATTGGATACATCCAGATGAAACCTACACCAAAGTTAGATAGCACTCAAACATATGCATCTCCTTTTCCATCGTAATCATATGACAAGGAGTTGAAGATAAGTATGTCGGATACGTAGGATGTAAACCACAAGTAAGATTTCTTAACACATCTATGCAGAGGGCAGACACGTTCCACCCCAAAAGACTACATCAACCACAAGTAGAGCCTCATATTAATAATAACTATGAAACACAACCCACGAACTTGTTTGTCACTTGATTTAAAAATGACATCACTCCGGCAGCATCCACTACACCAGAACTCGTCCCACTTGATGCAAAAACAATATTCAATCTGGCGACATCCACTACACCGAAAACATGATCTTGTCATTGAAATTGTAAAAAATTAACCACAATATTAATCAAATGATTACATCAAACCAAACAAGAACCCAATTTTTTATGACCTTTAGTACTTGTACTTCTCCCTGCACATGCCTTCTCCCGCACGTACAAGATTGTTGAGTCACTCTACCAGAAATAGTGATGAATGAAGCGTGATAAGATCCATAAGCAAAAAAGATACAGAGTTTGAACTTCTGACAGGCACACGAGTACATTTGAAACCCGAAACTGAAGAATGTAGACGTGGAAAAAAATCCTCTTCGATCAACCTTTCAAAAAGGCATATCATCTATGAAATACCGAAGAGCTTTTTTTTCTTTTGCAATGACGTCCTAGTAAAGAAACTGAAACTTTAAAATAAACTAATAACATCGACAAACCAGATAAAGAAGTCGGAACATGCAAAGGAGAAAAGAGTGCCTTCAAGACAGCCAACCAAAAATTTCCCCAAAGAAATCACCAGCCCTGAAATCAAAATTCAGTCGTACTCAAATAAAACTAAATCAGCATAAAAAAGGCAATCTTAAAAATCAAGTAGAGAATGTCAATTCGACGACTTCGGCAAACCAGGTACAAAAGAAAGAATATGAAAAGGAGAAATGAAGTGCCTTTTGTGAAGCCAACCAATTTTTTTCCTCAAAAAAATACCAATCCTGAAATCAAAATTCAGTCGTACTCGGATAAAGCTAAATTAGGATCAGAATGGCAATCTTAAAAAACAAGTAGAACATAGAAAATTAGTCATGCAACATCACTAAACTACATAGAGAACTCAAAATATGCAACGGAGAAAGGAGTGTCTTCAATGAAGCCAACAAAAAAAATTCCCCAAAAAAATACCACTCCTGAAATCAAATTTCAGTCATACACTCATAAAAGTAAATCAGGATCAGAAAAACAATATTAAAAGTCAAGTAGAACCTAGAATGTCACTTCTGTTGAAACTCCATGCACGTTATTGCAATATGGTCCAGGTCTGAAAATCAAGATGCATGACCAAGTAAAACTTCATATAACATGTCCATGATTGAAGCAAGCCAGCTTGTATTTCAACTCCAAAGAATTGCAGAATAATACCATACAGTATGAAAGATTTTCAACTTGTGGAATTCCTTGAACTCAAAATGAAACACGCTCAATAGAAACCGGATACATCCAGATGAAACCTACACCAAAGTTAGTAAGCACTCAAACATATGCATCTCCTTTTTCATCGCAATCATATGACAAGGAGTTGAAGATAAGTAACCACAAGAAGAGCCTCATATTAATAATAACTATGAAACACAACGCACGAACTTGTGTGTCACTTGATTTAAAAACAACATCACTCTGGCAGCATCCACTACACCAGAAACATGTCCTCATCCCATTTGATGTAAAAACAATATTCACTCTGATGGCATCCACTATACCAGAAACATGACCTTGTCGTTGAAATTCTAAAAAATCAACCACAATATTAATCAGATAATTACCTCAACCCAAACAAGAACCCAATTCGGTCTGACCCTTAGTACTTGTACTTCCAATCCTACGAATAAATTTCTCCCAACACATGCCTTCTCACACACCTACAAGATTGTTGAGCCACTCAACGAATGAAGCGTGATAAGATCCATAAGCAAATAAGATACCAAGTTTGAAACTTTGACAGGAACACGAGTACGTTTGAAACTCGAAATTGAAGGATGTAGACGTGGAAAAAAATCCCCTTCAATCATCCTTTCAAACAAGCATATCATCTGTGAAATACCGAAGATTTTTTTTTTTTTACTCTGCAATGACATACTAGTAAAGAAACTGAAACTTTAAAATAAACTATTATCATTAGCAAACCAGATAGAGAAATCAGAATAGGCAAAGGAGAAAAGCGTGGCCAAACCAGATAGAGAAGTCAGAATATGCAAAGGAGATAGGAATGCTTTCAATGAAGCCAACCAAAAAATTTCCCCAAAAGATTCACCACTCCTGAGATCAAAATTCAGTCATACTCGAATAAAACTAAATCATGATAAAAAAAAAAAAATTAAAAATCAAGTAGAACTTAGAATGTCACTCCTGTTGAAACTCCATGCACGTTATTGCAGTAAGGTCCAGGTCTGAATATCAAGATACAAGACCAAGTAAAACTTCATATAACTTGTCCTTGATTGAAGCAAGCCAATTTGTTTTTCAAATCAAACGAATTGTAGAATAATACCATACGTTACGAATGATTTTCGACATGTGGAAATCCTTGAACTCCAAGTCAGTCACTCTGATCAAAAGACACTGGATACATCCACATGAAACCTACACTGAACATATGCATCTCGTTTTCCATCATAATCGTATGACAAGGAGTTGAAGATACGTATGTTAAATACATAGAATGGATACCACAAGTAAGATTTCTAAGCACATCAATACAGAGGACAAACACGTTTCACCCCAAAAGACTACAACAACCACAAGCACATCCTCATATTAATAATAACTATGAAACACAAAGCACAAACTTGTTTGTCACTTGATTTAAAAACAACATCACTCTGACAGCATCCACTACACCAGAAACATGTTGTTGTCCCACTTGAATTCAAAAACAATATTCACTCTGTAGGCATCCACTACACCTGAAACATGTCCTCGTCATTGAAATTCTAAAAACTTTAACCACAATATTAACCAGATAATTACCTCAACCCAAACAAGAACCCGGAATGTTGTGACCCTTAATACTTGTACTTCCAATCCTATGAAGAAATTTCTCCCAACACATGCTTTCTCCTGCACCTACAAGATTGTTGAGCCACTCTAACTAAAATAGTGACGAATGAAGCATGATAAGATCCATAAGAAAATAAGATAACAAGTTTGAAGCTCTGACAGGAACACGAGTACAAGCGAAACCCGAAACTAAAGGATGTAGAAGTGATAAAAAATCTCAAGGTTCAGAGATGAAATCCAACTGTCATGCTAACAAAAGTGATATATATCATTCTTTAGAGACTAAACCGGTAACATCCAACAGCAGACACTAGTCATTACCCATATACAGGAGTCAGAACATACTCGAACCCCATGGCCAAAACTGAAAGATGTAGATATGAACAGAAAATTCAAGTTTCCGATATGAAATATAACTTCATCAGTTATTATATTACCCAATGACCAAAGAAAAACTTATGCCCTTCAACGAAATTTCACCCCCGTACACGTCCTCTGATGCTACAAAAATTTGCCACATAAAACAAGGCCAACAGTCTGAAACGAAGTAGGTGACAACCTATTGCAGATACTGAAGTCTCACAGCAATCAGTATAAGATACAAACTCAAAGCTCAGAGATGATATCCAGCTTTATCTGACGAGTAACCGAGTTGTCCTAGTTTATCAAATGAGTAATGAAGTTTCCCGACCCTAAGTTAAGTCATATTTAATAAAAAGAGTAATGAAGATTCCTGATCATAAGCTAGAAATCTCCTCCATACAGTAGCTATTGAACCTCAAACCGATCCATCAAATTACTCTTTACCCCCAAACTTCATCCATCCAAATTCCAATTCAAGCGATAGAAAAACCAACCAGACGGCATCATTAGCATCAGAACAAGCGACAGAGGTACACCAGTAACTTCAATAAACTTGAAAACTTCAAATCGAAGGCAAAGCTAGTGAACAGAATCAAGAACGTCCAAACCAAACACCGCGGGCGAGTTACCGTCCAACCCGGGGAAAGTAACTCCTCCTGGCAACAAACAACTACGCCCCCTGTAATGGTCTATTTATAGAGGGACTCCACTGAGAAGACGCTCAGGATTAAGAGTTGGAAAGAGCATCGAACGACTGACATGATGAAGAATCGGTCAGGCCGGTGGTGCGTCGGTGGACAAGTTTGACCAGGTGTACTCCATTCCGCGTAGGTTCTAGAGAAATCTGTCGGACATAGAAAGCAGATTTGTATATTAAATTAGTAAAATATTATTTTTAGACTTTTTATGGGACTCTACTTACCGCATAGGTTCCACGTAAGACTCTACACCGTAATAAATCTCATATTAACAAATCTGTAGTATGTTTTTTGTTTTTTCTACCCATCCCCACCCCACGGGTGAGGGGGAAATTGCTCTTTTAAAAAATTTGATTGGGTTGGAACCCATTTGACCTACCTTGTACCCACCCATTTATACATATATTTCTCAAATACAAATGGTATGAACAAAAAAAAATCAGATTTAGTTATCCAATTACCCAAGTAAAGAGAAGTAATGTTAAAAAGATAACCTCTCATTATGCCGTAGATGACTTAACTAGAAGAATATTTAATTAAAAATAATTTAAATAATTTTTTTATTGATTTTATATTTTTATAAATTTTAAATTATTTTAAACATTCTATTTTTCAATTTCTCCACTCATTTACATAATAAAATAATCGACGAAATAGATAAAGAAGATGATCTCATAGTTAAACAATAATTAATTAAAAATTATCTCAATAAACTTCATAAAAAAAAGCAAGGTCTCACCAATGCCACTGCCCACGAAATGAAAATTAATTATAAATTAAATAATGTTATCATTTGCAATGACTCTAATTATATCCTTATTAACTTTTTGCTTGTTCAAAATCTTTCACAACAAGTCATTCTAAGGACAACTTTTCTTCGAAAAATAATGCCCATTATAGGGCATTACTAGTTGGACAAAGGATTAATCAGAAAATATTTTCTCCATAGAGCTATACATTTTTTTATGTCAATAAAATTGTTGAGAAAGAACAAGGAGATCCTCGATTGGTGGTAAATTATAAACGCCTTAATGGTTGTCTCAAATGGATTAGATATCTAACTCCTAATAAAAATGATCTTTTAGACATATTGCATTTTGCTAAAATATTTTCTAAATTTGATATTAAATCTGGATATTGGCATATTCAAATTAATGAAAAAGATAAATCTAAAACTGCATTTACTGTTCCTTTTGGGCATTATGAATATAAGGTTATGCCTTTTGGATTAAAAATGCTCATTCTAAATTTCAAAATATCATGAATGATATTTTCATTAATTACTATATTGATAATATCCTTATCTTTTCTAAAACTATAGAATCTCGCTTTAAACATTTAAAAACTTTCAAAACCATTATCAAACGAAATGGTCTTGTAATTGATGCTCCCAAAATGAAATTATTTCAAACTTCTATCAGATTTTTGGGACACGATATTCATAAAGGAACAATTATTCCTATCAATAGGTCAATTGAATTTGCTTCTAAATTCCCTGATCAAATTAGGTATAAAAACTAATTACAAAGATTTTTAGATAGTCTTAATTACATCTCAGACTACTATCCAAATCTTGCATAGGGTTCTCGACTTCTTTATAATAGATTAAAGAAGAATCTTGAACCTTGGACTGAAGCCCATACTAAGGTTGTTCAAAAATTAAATCTAGAGTTCGACAACTTCCTTGGCTTGCTCTTGCCAACCTTCAATGGAAGAAGGTTGTTGAAACCGATGCTTCTCATATCGGCTTATGGAAGAATTCTAAAACAACTAAATCCAATTTCTAATGAAGACAAAATGGTAAGATTTAATTCAGTTCTATGGAAACAGGCCCAATTGGACTATTATTCGACGGTTAAGCAAGAAATTCTTGCTATAGTTAAATGTATTGGTAAATTTCAGGATGATTTACTCAATCAACATTTTTTTGTTACGAGTAGATTGTTTTGTAGACAAACAAATTCTTTGAAAGGATGTTAAAAATTTAGTATCTAAACAAATATTTGCCCATTGGTAGGCAGAATGAAGTGCTTTTGATTTTGATATTGCATATATAAAGGGGGAAAATAACTCCTTGATTTTCTTACTCCGCAAATTTCTACTGGGTTAAAACAATGTCTCATTTTTCCAATAGGGAAAATTCACAATCTGTCATAAGAAGAGGTTGTGGCATATCAAATAACAAAGGCAAAAATAAAAATTTTGAAGCTTTGACTTCCACGACATTGAAGGACATATTATTATTTGAACCTAATTTTACTCTTCTAATTACGAAAGAAATTATGATCATCAATCGCGGGGATATGCTTGTGACGGCTGATCCTTGGAAAATTATTTTCTCAATCACTAATAATAAATATTGGTTTAATTATGAAGCAAATATGACTCATACTCAATCCCTTACCAATAGTCATACATTGTCAAATATTAAAAATCCTGACAATCCAATTGCCTACAGTCGATGCACTGTTAGTAAATTTTTATCTCCATTGGTGTGGGAAAGCATAATCTTATTGATGAAGAAATTGCACCCAATGCCAAAGGGTATAATTATTGGGGATTATGTCAATGCTTGGTATAATATGTTCTATTATCAGAACCCCTCGCATCGACATTTTTGGTTTATAACCCTTAGTGCTGAAATTAAGAAGTACAGACAAGAGAAAATACCTATTCCTTGATAAGTATTCAAGTGGTGGGCTAAATTTGGGCCTCCAATATCCATTCTTCTTGAACCACTTCAAGAACTTTATGGTCAATGGCGGGCCACCATTGTGTAAGGGTCTCATACATTCCTTTTCCTTTTGGAATTTTGCATTCCTTAGATATGGAAATGGGGTTGTAAAATGTCTTTGATGAATTACAGTTGCCAATCTTGCAACCTACTTTTCATGTAAGATGGTGGAATAAGTTCCCCACATTAGAAAACAAAATTTCAGAAATTAAGTCTACTGTTCTTCAGTTTGAAAATTAAATTCCGTGAGAGTCATGTAAGACTCTTCTATATTTCCTCTTCAACACTCCCCCTCAAGATGAAGTTTATAACTTCAACTTACAATGAAAAGGATTTTTGGTCTTTAATTTTCTTTTGCTAAAAAAAAATTCTTCATAGATGCTAAAACTTTATCTTTGTGCTCCCTCTTTCTTGGTCACATAAAAATTTCCGCAACATATGGAAGGGAAAAAAAAGACAGAGACCCAACTTGGAAAAAAATAATGTAGGAGAAGAA
Source organism: Aristolochia californica (assembly GCF_029961685.1). Taxonomy (NCBI): domain Eukaryota; kingdom Viridiplantae; phylum Streptophyta; class Magnoliopsida; order Piperales; family Aristolochiaceae; genus Aristolochia; species Aristolochia californica. The sequence continues at coordinate 35,469,532 of NW_027182279.1, read as the reverse complement.
AATCATTTCTAACTGTACGACAAAGCTTCATATACCACTCAAAACAATCATAGTCTAAAACATACTCCACTCAATTTTAAAGGCAAAACAATTGCCTAACTTTATAGATTACTCACTTTTTACAGGTCGCTCAAACAAAAATGGCCTCTTGGGTGAAGAATAAAAGACTTAACTCACGTTGGATGTTGGACACACTCCCACACTTTTTCGGTAGTGGGTTTAGGCATTGCTCTGAAGTAATAAAACACTAGATGATAAACTAAAGAAATACTAGACGAAAATAACTTTAACCGGAAGGAGGCGACTATGCTACACTTATACTTCCAAAATGTTATTTTTAAAATAAAATAAAATTAGGGGAAACTATAACGGTAAAACATAATAAACAAGACCAAGTATAACTTTTTTGGGGCGACTACAATTTTCTTGGAGTTAACTAAGCGAATGATACACAACAAGGTAACAAAAAACGCAAAACTCGAAAGCAACATCGAAGCAAGTTATTGAATACCTTGAATGAGCACAGCTTGGAATGATTAAGTCTAAAAAAATCTTATTAGAAGATAAATTTGGCTAAAAATCTCAGATTTCAGTAGAAAAGGAAACCCAATTCACGTCAAGGCATAGAGAGATAATAGAAGAGAAAATATAAAAAAAACTGATTTTTGGCAGAAATGACCTTTGGCAATATCTCCAAAAATATTGCTCAGAATCACAAATGATTTGTTGGTAAAGGAACTAGACTCAAAGAAATTTAAATTAATACCTAATTTGACATAAAAATCTTCATTTTTGAATCTTTTATGACCTCTTAATTTGCTTTGTTTTGTAGTTTGACCTTTACTGACTCCAATGTGAATATCTCCTTAAATATAGATCAAATTGATATGAAATTTTCTCCTTCTGAAACTACACTTTGATACCTTTCATCCAAATATAATGTTTTTCATAAAATATACTTCTTTTCAGAGAAAATTTTGATAGATTTTGGATTTTTTAATATGGCCGAACTGAATACTCTTTCTTCTTTGGCGAACATAACCATTGATTCTTTCAACATCCATATCTCCCTCCAGAAAAATCAAATTGAAAATTGGTTGGATAGGTAAGAAAATAGATTTACATATATTTCCTTTGATATATAATTCTCTATATAAAGATGCCTTGAAAATAAAATCTTTCTATTGTTGCTTGAACTTATCTAACAGTCTGACCTTTAATACTTTAAATATCAATTTCTTTTTTTAGAAAAATCTGATTGCCATGATTCTTCTTGTGTTGCAAAGTAGACTCAAAGATATTTTTGTTATTATATAATTTGAAATATGAAGAGTTCATTATAGAGGTGATAATACAAAGAAAATAATGGGTACTAGGAAAAGAAAGAAAGAAAGAAAGAGAAAAGATAGAATATGAACTTAAACTAATAGAGATGATAGAACAAAAAAAGATCACACTATCTTTGTGGATTGACCGAGTCAACTCACATAACCCACTTGATACCATATTGAATTTCTGGAAAAGACTCCACTGACGTGTTATAATTTGAGTACAATGAGCTTCTATTAATAATAGAAGAAACAAGCCAAATCCAATTACAATTATACTACCTTTATCCCCATTACACCCAAAGTTAAATACCAAAAGATAAGTCCTAGAACAATTGAACAATTGAACATAAATAGAATACTAACATAAGGAAAACACCTTTAATTGAGACTCTTCTATGAGACATCCTCCTGTGAGACTCCACCATATTAATTCTAGCTCTGTGAGGCTTTTTACAGTAAAATTCATGTAAGGTTTTTTCATATATTCTCTTTAACATCTCCAAAGGTAACATGACCTCTGTCTTTCAATTTGAGTTTTACAAACTTCTTATTTTGACCGGTCATGTGGCTCAAACCCCTATCCAAAATTGATATGTTCTTTGGTGCCATGGCTCTGAGACAAACCCACAAAAAACAAAGATCATCCTTAGAGATCCCATTCAAGTCGAGTCCTTTTGTGAAATCACTTGTTCCACTAGTTTTTTTGGGCATCCAAGTTTGTTTGCCCAAGGTTTTATGGGTTACCAATCCAATTGGGTGTTTTGTGTACCCACCTTTGTTTAATGCCATTACCATTCTTAATTTCACAAATATGGGCATAGTGTCCCAAGTTGTTGCAGTAGTGGCCTCTAATGTGAGGAATGGGAGTGAGCTTTTTGTTTTGCCTCTTTTTGTTCTTCCGAGGTCTCCTCCTAGGTGTTTTCTTGTGTAATGAGATTTTGAGTAGTTGTTCTAATTTAACGTATTTTTTTCTCAAAATCCAATCCATTAATGTTGAATTTCTAAAAAAGAGAAATAATTCATTGACTGATTATAATCATAGTACATGAACCTCTATTTATAATAGAGGAAGGTAGTAGAATCTAATTACAATAAAACTACCTTTGTCCCAATTACACCCAAACTCTAACACTTAAAGATAAGTCATAGTATAATTAAATAACTCAATATAAATAAAAGACAACACATCTCAAACTAGAACTCTTCTATGAGGGCGTGACCATAAAATAAAGTTGACAACTCATGGTTATCTTTGTGAATCCTTCTTGATCTTCCAACCAGCTTGTGGTAATCATGGTGGGTCCCACTTATTATGTGCTTGGACCCATCTTACAATACTCTTAGATATGTGGGTTTTCCTTGGTCGTGTGACCCATCTTACAAAACTCTTAGATATGTGGGCTTTTCCTTGGTTGTGTGGCTCATCTTACAATACTCTTAGATATGTGGGTCTTCCTTGGTCGTGTGGTCCATCTTACAATACTCTTAGATAAGTGGGCCTTCCTTGATCGTGTGGGTTTGGGCCCATCTTCGAACACTCCCCTTCAAGCTGGGGGTGAGAGAACATCGTGAACTCTCAACTTACTGCAAATGATGTATATGATCTTTTTGTATAAAATGACAATCCTCTATATATTCCAACATTCCCCCTCACGCTGGTGACTCTTCCATGAGGTCCAGCTGGTATAAGATAAGTAAGAGTAAAATCACTCCAATCTGTTTGATATTGCTCCATACTCTAGTAGGTTGGAGCACACTCCTATCTTCTGTAGGTAGTGGGTCTATACGCAATGCTCAGAAGTGTAATAAAACTCCTTCATCACTGTGTCCCTCCACAGGACAACGACTCTCAAGTAGTAGGAGTAATAAATGTCAATTAAGGGGGGGGGGGGGGGGGGGGGGGGGGGGTGTATAACATAAATTTAGTAATAAGTTCTTCCATCACGATGATGTAACATAAATGTAGTAATAAACTCGTTCATCAAGGTGTCCCAACCCAGGCACCGACTATCACAGGCAGAAATTAATGGGTAACATAAATGTAGTAATAAGCTCATTCGTCAAGGTGTCTCAACCGTAGCAACACTCATAAGGTTACAATAAGGGTTGGCCCAAAGATATTTGTGAGAGTCAAACAAAGGATGGTATGAGAAAGGATACTGATGCCACCACTTCTTCAATAATAATGTCTCATCCAAAGAGACACGATAGCGGTAGCTGAAATGGGCTTCAACCCATATAACACGAACCAAGATAATAAACCTTGGACCCATGAAATAATCCGATGCAAAAAATTCTTTTTAGATGTAAAAGTTTCATCTTTTGTGCTCCCCCTTTCTTGAATATTTTATTCACATAAAACTTATCCACAACATATGGAATAAAATATTTTTTTCTTGTACTTCTTGTACTTCTCCTCCACAAGCTGGGAGGTAGTGGCAGTGATCCCAGCTTGAACCAAATATCATAGATATAGTAATAAGCCCAAATAACATAGACGTAGTAATAAACCCTCAAACCAGGGAGAAGTGAGATATTTTCCTGATATAGAAACTCAAAAAGTGACGCAAAATATTCGGCTTAAATTCGTAATTTTCAATGCAACATGATACCAACATGACCTTTGATTCTTCCAATGCAATTAAATCAGATTGACATAAAATTTTCTCCTTATGAAACTAGACTTAAATACCTTTCATCCAAGTATAAATTCTCTTCATAAATTATACTTATTTTGATATAAATAATCCGATATATTTAGGTCACTGTAATCTTGCGGAACTATTTATTTTTTTCTCCTTTTTCCAGCACGACCTTGACTCTTCCAAGATCAATATCTCCTTATAAAAAACTCAGATCGAAAATTGTTGAATAGTTAAGAAAATATACTTACATATATTTATTTTTATATATAATTCTCCATATCAAGTCTCGTTCTTGATAGCATAAAGTACCTCGGAAGTTGAAGCTTTTTGCTGCTGCACGAACCTCATTTGCAATCTGACCTTTGCTGCTTCAAATATTGATTTTTCTTTGTAGATAACTCAGATCGAGAATCTGTTGAATAGGTATTAAAATAGACTTAAAAAATATTTATTTTTTTATATAATTCTCCATATAAAGTCTCGTTATTGATAACATAAAATACCATGAAAGTTGAAGCTTTCTACTGCTGCTCGAATCTTTTTTGCATTCTGACCTTTGCTACTTCAAATATCGATTTCTCTTTGTAGATAACTCCGTTTGGAAAAAAAATCATTTTTCCTTGGAAAGTAGATTAAAATATATTTCCGTCAATATATAATTTTCAAAATGAAAAACTCATAATAGATGTGAAAAACATAAAACAACTAACAAGACCTACTCTGATACCATGTTGAATTTATGGAAAAGATAAATACTTCATTGACTCATTATAATCAGAGTACATGAACCTCTATTTATAATAGAGGAAGGTAATAGAGTCCAATTACAATAAAACTACCTTTGTCCCAATTACGCCAAAACTCTAACACTTAAAGATAAGTTTTGGCATAATTAAATAAGTCAATATAAATAGAAGACAACATAACTCAAACTTGAAGTTTTCTATGAGGACGTGACCATAAGATAAATATGTCAGCTCGTGGCTATCTTTGTGGGTCCCACTTGATCTTCTAACCAGCTCGTGGTTATCTTTGTGAGTCCTTCTTGATCTTCCAACCAGCTTGTGGTTATCTTTGTGAGTCCCATTTGATCTTTCAACTTATGTGATAAGGATGCTAGCTTGTGGTAATGATGGTGGGTCCTACTTCTTATGTGTTTGGGCCAATCTTACAATACTCTAAGATATGTGGGTCTTCCTTGGTCGTGTTGCCCACCTTACAATACTCTTAGATATGTGGGTCTGCCTTGGTCGCGTGGCCCATCTTACAATACTCTTAGATATTCGGTCTTCCTTGGTCGTGTGACCCATCTTACAATACTCTTAGATATGTGGGCCTTCCTTGATCGTGTGGGCTTGGATCTTCCAACAATCAAAATAGAACTTTTCAATCACACCTTGTTGCCTTGATGCATTAGCCAAATAGCTTTCGTTTGTGGCTACTAGCTTACTTTTGAGCTTAGAAATCTCATCTCTTTAAGCATTGCAATTTTCCTTGTATTTGTTTTGACTATGAACGAGTTTTTCAAAAAAAAAATTCTAATTCATTGTAATAGTCTGAATCACTTACCTCTTCTAAAGTAGTTGAATTCTCATCCTCGAATGCCATGAAGCCCACATCATTCTCTTTTTCTTAAGAGTGGGTAGATTTACCTTCAACTACATCTCAAGCCGAGATCATGATGACCTTCTTCCCATTCTTCAGATATTTGCTTGAGGATGGGTTCTTTCTTCTAAGCTTGGGCATTTGTTTCTTCTATGCTTTGTTTTACCACATTCATAACAAAGATCAATTTTCGTAGGTGCATTTTTCATTTTAGCCCTTGAATTGAATCCCTATAGTTCTTTTTCTTCCTATACATCTTTTGAACATGTCAACTAATGAAGCCCACTTCACGGGAGCTATCTTCCCTAGACTCTATACAGAATTTGGCTTTAAGAGCAATATTTTTCTTCTTGTGTTGCTCTTCATCTTTTTCTTTCGGGTCCAAAATGCCAAATTGCTCTTCCAAGCTCATGAATCTAAAGTTCGCATTTTCGCGAATGGCAGTCTTCCTAAAATCTCATGGTTTTGGAAGTGCGTTAAGGAGCTTGTCATTTCTTCTAGGAAATTTCTTCCCCTAGAATGTTCAACTCATTTATAATGTTGGTGAATAGAGTTCCTATCAGCTATTGATTCACCCATTTTCATTTTATTATCACTGTATGGGCAACAAACAAGCAAATCCTAGAGTCTTTGACCCGAGTAGTACTTCATGTGTCACCTCCAACTTGTCCTAAATTTCTTTGGCAGTTTTGCAAGTGGAGACCCTATGAAACTCATCGAGACCCAAGCAACATAGGAGAAGGTTTATGGCCTTTGAGTTGTCCGAAATTTGTCCTTGTCTTCCCTAGTCAAGTCCCCGTACTCATTGGAGATGAGATGACCATCAACCAATTTTTTGTGGTTCCAATGATCCATTTTTGGTGTGTCAAATGTCCCAATCCACATATTGTAGGAAAAATTTCATCCTTACTTTCCAATATCTCTTGTTGAACAGTAGGGGATGGTTGACAGATTGTCCTTTGAGAAGAAATAATCTATTGATATACTATAATTGAATGTGAAACTCAAAAGGTTTTGACTTCAAAGAATGGCATGCTCTGATAGCAATTGTTGGCCTCGGTGGCTTCTCAAGATAAGGGTGAAATAAAATTTTTTAATTAAAACTTAAGTGCTTGTAAATAAAATTAAATACAAGTAAGGCAAACAACAAAAACACACACTAATAGGAGATAATGTTTTTGTTCTTGATGTTCCCCTATTATTAGTTACCTCCGAAGAACCCTTGCTTGGGAAAATTTCATAATACCTCTATTAGCGGAAATTTATATAAAAGATCTTGACTGTCTTTTAAGCCACATATATGCTCTAATACATGATAAAAATCTCTCCTTGAGATTGATCAACTACATTCTTTCTCTAGCAAACTCTCCAATCTAGATTTTCTGGCTCTAGATTAGTCATAAGAAGAAGCGATGACACAAAAAAATAAAGGCAAACTTACTTACAACCTTGAAATTTAGTGAGACAATGTTCTCCTTGAGAGATTTCTCTAACCTTTGATGCATAAGAGGAAAAGTTTTTGGAGCTTGAATTGCTAGTATGCATAGAGAATTTGAGGGAGATTGAGAGTTTTTGCAAGTTTGTAGAACTTTTCTTTCAAAAATGGGTTTGTGAAGAAATTTCAAGTAAAAACAATAGTTGAATGCAATGAATTGCCAATAAATGCTCTCATTAGTGCTCACACAAACATTTGAAGGGATATTTATAAGTTTTCCCATCAAACTAACCATTTTGCCCATTTTTTAAAAAATAAAAAAAAATGTTGATCAATCACTGGAAAGGTATGATCTATCAATCATGTATGATGACAATATTTTTGTGTTCCCCATGCTTATTAGTTGATTAGGCCATTTATTAGTTGCAAAAAATGGTCGATTGATCAATCAATCATGCTTTGATTGTAAAATCAATTTTGCATATTGATCATCTTAAAGTATAAACATACATTGGCTCAATTAAAAAGGGGACAAAACAATTAGTAACCAAGTTAACAAACCAATAGATCAACCTCTCCTCGACTCGTGCATTGCAATAGTTAAACAAGAAAGTGTTTACAAAAATAAAATAAAAACTCCCTTAAGCCTGTCAAGTAACTACAACTATACGTAAATTATTACATGTAAGACAAGTTTAAAATCAACTTCTAACACTCCCCCCAATCTGGAAAATAAGCATCGACTAATCCAACTTGGAACGCAGAGTATCAAACCAAGTTCCATACAAGGCCTCAGTGAATATCCGCCAATTTATTTTTAGTTTGAACACAAGGAGTTATAAATCCTTTCCACTTGATCTCTGATAAAGTGATAATCTACTTCGATGCGCTTTGTGCTTTCATGGACCATAAGACTATTGACCATTGGTGAAGAGCAGGTATAAAAGTGTTGTACATGACTCTCACATAAAGAATTCTCACAAAGCAATAGTTAATTTGGCAAAATCTTACAAGAGTCTTATGCGAAGAAATCCGAAAAAAGTGTATCAATTAGAGGAGTTTTAGTTACTTTAGTGTTTTATTTATGTTTAGTTACTCATTTATTTTAGGACTTAATGTTTAAGGTTAGATTTTGGTTGTAACTAAGATATGGGTAGTTTAGTTATAATATGATTATATTTGTTTTATCTATTATAAATAGAGGCACATTGTACTCAGTTATTTTTCTTCTCCAGAAATTCAATATGGTAACTTTTTATAATTCACATTACGTAAATTTATAGAGGCAATGTGATTCACTCTCCCAATAAAGTTTTATATTAGTTTATCTTTTTGATTTTGCCCTAATGTATTTTTTGTAAAACCGAATAACACAAACAAAGAAGGATTTCAAAGAATTTTTTTCCGATGTGTATTCTTTTCCTCATGGAGGCTTTTTATAATACATTTACAACCTAATTTAGATCCAATTTAGATCTTAGAATCAGGAACAAAACAAGGAAACAAATCATTTCCTATAATTACGGTAATTTACAGCTCATTCCAACACTCTTCCTCAAGTTGGTGCATAGATGTCGATCATGACCAACTAGTCAATTATATCACGAAATACTTTCCATGATACTCCCTTCGTGAGCATATCAGCCAATTGACTCTTGGATGGAATAAAAGGAAATTGTATAATCTTTTCATCGAGGTTTTCCTTGATGTAATGGCAATCAACTATAAAATGTTTAGTGCGATCGTGTTGAGCAAGATTTTTTGCAATTTCGATGGCTGCCTTATTATCACAGTGGAGATTCATAGATTCAGCATATTCAATTCCTAAGTCCCTCAGTATATTTCTTATCCATAACAAGTCGGATACACCATGAGCCATGCCTTGAAATTCAGCTTCAATACTTGATCTTGATACTACCTTTTGTTTTTTGTTTTTCCATGTAACAAGATTACCTTCTACAAAAGTAAAGTAACCAAACATGGATCTTCTGGTTGTCTGATCTCCTGCCCAAGCAGAATCTGTGTATCCTTCAATGTTAGAGAAGTCTTTTTTTGCGAATAACAAACATTTTCCTAGAGCACTCTTTAAGTATCTCAAGATCCGATAGACCGCTTCCATATGTTCTTCACTTGGGTACATGCATGAATTGACTCACAATGCTCACTGTATATGCTAGATCTGGTCTTGTGAGTAATAGGTAGATTAATCTTCTAACTAATCGCTGATAACGCCCTTTGTCTATTGGGATTTGATCTGGAAGAATTTCGAGCTTATGATTCATTTCTATGGGCGTCTCTACTGGTTTACAATCAAGCATTCCGGTTTCAGCTAGAAGATCCAACACATATTTTCGCTATGAAAGAAAGACTCCATGTTTTGATCTTCCCACCTCAATTCCCAAAAAAATATTTAAATTGTCTGAAATCCTTCATTTCGAATTTAGTGGCTAAATACTCCTGTAAAGCTTGCATTTCACATAGGTCATCTCCTGTCATGACCATATCATCAACATACACAATTAAAGTCGTTACTTTTTCGTCTTTGTGTTTTATAAACAAAGTATGACATGAGTTATTTTGCTTATAGCCAAACTCCTTCATTGTAGCTGAGAATCTCCCAAACCATGCTCTAAGTGATTGTTTCAACCCATACAATGACTTCTTCAATTTACAGACTTTACCTTGACATGAAGAACCACTTTTAACTCTGGGTGGTAACTCCATGTAGACTTTTTCTTCTAAGTCTCCATTGAGAAATGCATTTTTAACATCAAATTATTGCAGAAACCAGTCCCGATTTGCTACTATAAATATAAGAATGCGAATTGTATTGATCTTAGTTACTGGTGCAAAAGTATTCTGATAGTCTATCCCATACATTTACATATCTCCATTTGCAACTATCAAACTTTATATCTTTCAATACTTCCATCCGGTTTGAGTTTCACCGTGAACACCCATCGAGATCCAATTGTCTTCACTCCTTTAGGCTATAAAACAAGTTCCCACGTGGCATTCTTTTGTAGAACCTCCATCTCTTCGTTCATCGCCTTTTTTCCATTTTGGATCAGCTAATGCATCCTGCACATTACTAGGAATAGAAACCCTGGATAATTGATCAACAGTAAATGCATACGATTTAGTCAACCTATAGGAGGACACATAGTTGTTGAGTGAGTATTTGGTCTTGGCTTCAGGATCAGGTTCATACAGTTTCTTTGGAACTCTCCTATTCAATCTTTGTGGATATCTAGGAGTTATATTTTCTGTAGGAACACATCTTTCAATAGATTCATCGAACACAGGATTCGTATTTACCTGAGGAGGAACATTCTGGGTTGATTCTTCAGTTTATGGTGCAGACGGAGGCAACTCTGAAGATTCTTCAAGGGCAATTAAGGATTCACTCTCGAATTCATGGTTGGGAGCACAATCTTGTTGTACATCATGATGACCTGGTTGGTTAAAAAATTCATTTACCGCTTATAACTCAGCACCTCCACTATTTTCTTGTTGATTAAATAATTTATTCACCGCTTCTAACTCAATAAACTCAGCTCCTCTGCTATTCTCTTCACTTGAGCTCTCCCCCTGAAGAGAATTCTGAGAGGCTCCCCCTGAGTAATAAGGTTTTAATTCATGGAAAGAGGCATATAGAGTTATATGGAGCTTTGGGGCGTGTGGATTATCACACCGATATCCTTTTTGAAAATCAGAATAGGCAACAAAAACACATCATTTGGCACATGGATCAAGTTTATTTCGCAAAATTTTTGGGATATGAACATATACAGTACACCCAAAAACCTGGGGTTCAAGATTCGAAAGATGGGGAGTGGAAATTAGGGAATGCAATTTTTGTTGAGGAATTTGAAAGTCTATAACTTGAGAAGGTGTTCGATTGATAAGGTAGGCAGCAATTAACAGCTTCGCCCTAATAAAACCGAGGCATGTTCATGACAAAGAGAGAGGCACACACTACTTCCAAAAGTTGTCTATTTTTCCTCTCTGCCAATCCATTTTGTTGGGGAATATAGGTGCATGCATGAGGTCTGATGACAAATTCCATGATTGTTCAAAAAATTACCAAGAGAAGCATCAACAAATTTAGTACCATTATCAGATTGCAAAACACGAATCTGCTTCAAGTACTAAGTGTGTACCATTTGGTGAAATTTCTGAAAAGCTAGACACACATCACTTTTTTTATAAGCAGGGATACCCAAGTCATTTAGTGCATTCATTAATAAATGTCACAAAATACTGAGCTCGAGAAATAGAGGGAACCTTTGCAGGACCTCAAACATCAGAATTGATAACCTCAAAAGGTTCAGAACTCTTATTCAAACTCGATAAATAAGAGATACGGTGACTCTTAGCCATTTCACAAGTGTCACAATGAAAATCCAAATTATTCAAATCTGAAAAAAATTGTGGTCGCAATTTCTTAAGATAACCAAAGGAAAGATGACCGAGTCTTCGATGCCATAACCATATAATTGTTTGAATACTCTCTTCACTACTAGCTTGATTTGTCTGACTGATTTTCGATCCCCTATTCTCTGTCAACTCCAAATAGTAGAGTTTTCCCCGTCTAATACCATAACCAAGAATCTTCTGGGTTAGAATGTCCTGAAAGACACAAACGGAGGGCAAAAAAGTTACAGTACAGGCAAGAGTTGAAGTAATTCGGCTAACAGACAACATATTGTATTCAAGAGATGGAACAACAAGGACAATATCTAATCTAAGATTATTCGACAAGAAAACTGATCATTCCCCAGTAATGGGACATGTACTACCATTGGCGATGGACATAGAGGATTGAGGAGAAGGTAGGACAGATTTTAACTGACTGGAATCCCTTGTCATGTGATCGGATGCACCTGTATCAATACTCCAAGTTCTATTCTTAGAATATGTAGAGAATACTGATGTTTTACCGATAATAACTGGATGGGCAACATTCGCCGTAGGCAACAGCTCTTCCCCAACAATCTTTTCTTGAGGTTTTTTTGAGAAGTCCTACCACTCTGGATAACCAATAATCTCATAACAATGATGCTGCGAATGACCTTTTCCCCACAGTGAGTGCATACCCGATTGTTAGGTTTTCCATAGATTGAACGATAGCTCCCCATTGTCTGTCTCAGGGTTGATTCGGATTTTGGGTCCAGTCTGGGAAGGAGTCCGGTTCGGTCCGATTTGGTATAATCTGGTCTGGATTGGTTCGATCCGGTTTGGTTCTGGCCTGGTCATATTTTGGTCCGATTATGGACCGATTCGGGTCCAGTTCGATTTGGTCCGGTTCTGGCCCGATCCAAGTCTGGTCCGGTTCTAGTCCTATTCGGATCCGCTGGGGTGACCCACAGTTAAATAAAGGAACAGTAGTTCCTATGTTAAAAAAAAAAATCACTTTTCTCCCTTGGCGTCAACTTCCTTCGGTGACGGCGGTGGTCGACAGCGATAACGGGGCCGGTGGTTCGGTCATCGACGGTCGTTGGCAGTCGTCGATGACTCTATTTTAGCTACGGGACAGTCGTTGGCTTGCTTCGGTCGGTGGTGCTGTCTGCTGGAGGGCCGAGCGGTGCCTGGGCTGTTCACGACGACGTTCAAAATGCCACCGGACTTCTCTGACAGTGGCTCTTGTCACGGCGATGATTGAGCGTGCGCTTCATCTACCGGACAAAGCTTCTGCTCTGTTCTTTGGCTTGAAGCTCTTCGTGCACTTTAGCTATGGGATAGAGCTTCCGCTCTGTTCTTCGGCTATAGGAAGCTCTTCGACGGTAGCTTCTTCATTCACGGTGACGATAGAAATTTTTTCCTGTTCTAATACCATGTAAAATCGAATAACACAAAAAAAAGGATTTGACAGAATTTTTTTCGATGTGTATTCTTCTCCTCATTGATGCTTTTTATAATACATTTACAACCTAATTTAGATCCAATTTAGATCTTAGAATAAGGAACAAAACAAAGAAACAAATTGTTTCCTATAGTTACGGTAATTTACAGCTCATTCCAACATCCCTTTCTCCCAAGCACGATCAACCCTAAGTATTCTTCATAAAAACCCAGATCGCCGAGTCCATAACCCCATTTCTAGGTCCATCCTTGTGTTAATTTGAATCGTTCAGGGGGTGTCTTCTTCATCGCTAGCCTGACTTGGTGCAAGATAGTTGCGGACATTCTCCCCATACAACCCCTTTGACTGTACTGGCGATGGCATGGGGTTCAAATTCATCATCGTTGGTGGGATGTAATTCTTCAGTGGACTCATCCACAATGAAGACAAGTTGGCGGTATAGGTATAGGTTCGCATTTGGACTCCTGGGAGCTCTGTCCGCCGCTTCCTTCCTATTTTTGTCAGGGAATTGGTTTTCTTCTATGCTTTTCAAAGGACGATTCTTTGTTGACGATGTCTTCTCCAGCTTCCACAAGCGGAGTAGAGTCCAGATCGTTCATCTGTCAGAGTGGTTCCGTCCACTCTTGTAGGCGGTAGCTTTTCGCACCTAACAGATCGGTCTGTTGGGTAGTATTGGCTAGCCGTTGACATGGTATCAGAGCTGGGCATGCCACGTCCCGCGTTTGAATCCTGTGAGAGGCGGTCAAGAATGGGCGGGGTGGGTGTTAGAGTGGTTCCGTCCACTCTTGTAGGCGGTAGCTTTCCGCACCTAACAGATCGGTCTATTGAGTTGTATTGGCTAGCCACTGACATCGTCGTCCTTGGGTTCCCTTCGCTTTATTGGTTTCCTGCTAGGATCAACTCGTGTCAGCAAAGCTATGCAGCTTCTTAGCTCCCCAGGTGGAACACCTTTAACTTGTGGAAAGTTTACCATTGATGCACTTGGAAGAAGCTTCCTAATCTACCTTTGTCTGTTAATCGATTTTACCATGTGATCAACTTCTGTTCCATCGTGCCCCTCACTAGTGTCTTAAGAGAGAGACAAAAAGGTTATTCTGAGGACTTGTCTCTTGCTAAACTCAGTGATTAAGAAGGAGTTTGCTTCTATAACTCCTCTTCTTATCGTGACGATATTATTTGATTCTGCCCAAGGAGAGGTATCTGGTGGAGAATGCTGAGGTTTGTCATTGTTAATTAATTTTTGGAGCTTCTTTTGTTGGTTGATTTGGTGGTGATTTTTTTGCTCAATATTAGTCTTTATTTAGGTCTCCTTAGAATTCAATTCTCCAAATAAATTTGTGGTCATACTTCTTGGTCAAACTTTGGTTAATTATTTAGTTTAATATTTTTGTTCAACTCTTACCGTCTCTCCTATTTTTTTTTTAAAAGGTCACACTCTTAATTGATTTGATAAACGAGTCCTTGTTATGTCTTTAGAAATTCGGTTTGAAGTAGTGTGACATTATTGCCTGCTTTTAACTAAAATTTTTAGAGTCGTTTTTTTAAGTAGAGAGTTGTATAATCACCTCCTTTCGTCTAAATTATGATGTACACTATCTTTGTGTTTTACTAGTATTTATTTAATTTATCTTATTTTTCATCAATTTAGAGCAATGCTTAGACCCACTACCTACAAAGTACAGGAGTGTACCAAACATCCAACATGAATCAAGTCCTTTTATTCTTCACTCAAGAAGTGATTTTGTAAAACATCCTTAAAAAGTTTTTCATACCTAAAATTATGCCTTTTCCCCTTGGAAATTGAGCGGAGGTTTTTTAAGACTATGACTGTTTTCACTAGTTTATAAAGTTTTGTGGTTTGACAAGTAGTGGTTTTCTTCTCTCATATTTGTTTTATCCATGTTGGGTCACTATGTCCTTTCTATCACCTACTTGAAGGGGAGAAGTAGAAGAACAAGTAAAAAGAAAGAGGTACTTTATTTTATGTGACAAGAATAATCATGTAAGGGGTCAAAAAGAGGAAGATTTTGCATCTACAAAGAGTTTTTTAGCCAAAGAAGATTGAAGACCATTTTTTTCTTGCAAGCTAAAGTTATAAACTGTAGCTTCAAGGGGAGTCTTGAAGAGGACATATAGAAGATAAATCTCACAAAAAGTGTTGATCGAGTGTTGACACCTGTCTTGATTTTGATGATAACAAAAGTTAATTGATCTAACAATTGAAATTCAAACATTTTATATGCATTCCTTTAAGAGAAACAAAAGTCAAAAGTCTATGCAATGAACCGGGACAAACTTCACAAAGACCTTGAGCTACACAACAGTGTCAAAGTATTCTTGAAGAAGCACCTTCAGAAAGAATAAAAAAAGAATTGAAGACAAGAGTTTAGGAAGTCTTGAAAAAATCTCAAAATTCAGTCTATGTAAGAGAGCAGCCCTAAGCCTTCCAAACATGAGGTAAATTTAAATTTGGAGCTTTAAGGCTTAATTGCATTTATACATATTTTTTACCAAAGCATGCGTATATTTCATACATGTTATGGCCACTTAGAATCACTTTGATTCATGCTTTAAAAACCCACATAGTGAACTTGCACTGGATTGATCGATAAACATCTGCCAATGATCGATCAACTAGAAGTGCATAGGCCAAAAATATAAAGCATGATCGGACAATCAGGGTCGATTGATCGATAATCCAAAACATGGTCAATTTATGTTATAAACCATGATCGATCAATATTGTCCAAGCCAAGAAAAATTATGATGATTGATTGATCAACCTTCAGAGACGGATTAATCATATAGAACTTTGCCAACCTGGAACACAAAGCAAGAACGATCATAACAAAGCTATTGATCGATCATACTTGTTATGCACTACCAACAGGAATGAGCTTTTATAATCGTTAGAATTCCTACTAGCAGTGCATAGCAAGTCAAAATTGATCGATCATACAAGTATGATCATACCAGTTGATCGAACATACCAATAGGAAGACATTGATCAAGCATACAATAGATCAATAAGTCATCTTCTAACAAAAATATAACCATTATACACAATTGATTGATCAATCAATGACACTAATTGATCAATGTAAAGTCAACTTTTTGCAAACAAATAAAAACCGGCTAGTTTGGCTTGGGAACTTTTAAATACCCCATTGAACGTCCTTTTGACAAGTTAATGAGTTTTTATAGGCATACTTACTGCAATTCATTCCTAATCTATTGAAAATTCCTTCCTAAGTTCTTTTTGAGAAAGAAGGAGCATATTTGGCAAATCCATTCCCTTCTTTTCTCAATATCAAATCTTTGCATACATTCTAACCAAACTCATATCCATCTCATTGTACATCAAAGGCTGGACTTTCAAGGAGAAGGTTGTTTCTCCACGAATCAAAACGTGTACATTTTTCCTTTCTTGTGTATTTTTCATTTTCTCGATAGGTTCATCTAGAACCTTGCACATTCTAGATAGAAAGGCATACTATACAAGGTATGGTCTCAACTACTCCATCCTGGATCATAGATTTTGGGGCTTCTCAGCACTTAACAGGTAACGATACTCTCATGAATTCTCTATCTCATTGTTTTGCCTAAAAAGTTTGTCACTATAACTGATGGATCCTAAACCAAGGTACGTGGGGGTGGGGTCCACATTTGTTACACTTACTCTTCATTTACAAGATGTCTTGTTTGTACCTGAATTTCCCTTAAACCTCTTATCTGTTAGTCAACTTACAAAAAGGTTTAATTATTCCATCATTTTTTCTCCTACTTATTGTGTCCTTCAGGATCTGAAGACAAAGCGAGTTATTGGTGGAGGTAGTGAAAAAAAGGGATTATACTATCTTGATTTACCAGCATTAACAACTACCACCAGTGCTCACCATACAACTTTTCAATGGCACAATAGGTTTCATCTCTTCAATCTCTCAAAAAGATTATTCCTACCTTAGTGTTTGTTTCAAGTTTCAACTGTGAAAACTGTCAAATGAATAAACATCAACAGAGTACTTACTCCTCATAGTGAAACCAACCTCATTTTCGTTGGTTCATACTAAATGGGGCCATATGAACATTTCCAATGTTTCTTGGTCAAAGTACTTTGTTAAATTTTTGGATGATTTGTCTCGAGTAACGTGGTTGTTCCTCTTAAAAAAGAGATCATAAGTCTTACCTCAATTCAATACTGCCCTAAAGATAATTTGTTCTAATAATGCCAAGGAGTATCTGTCTACAGACTTCTAATCTTTTTGTCAAGAAAAAGGTAGAATTCACCAAACCTCGTGTGTCTTTACACCACAACAAAATTGTATTACAGAAAGAAAAAATAGACACATTCTTCAGGTTGCTCGAGCCCTACTTCATCATATACATGTGCCTCACTTCTATTGGCCTCATGCCATCCTCACTGCATATTACCTTATTAACCGGTTACTCTCTTCTGTGCTAGGTAACAAGACACCATATTCTTCCCTTTTTCCTGGTGATAAGCTATTTTCTCTCCTTTTAAGAGTTTTTGGATGTACGTGTTTTGTACATAACACCTCTCCACATACTACTAAATTGGATCCCAAGTCAATTAAATGTATGTTTTTGAAATACTCTCAAACTCAAAAAGGTTATGTTTGTTATAATCCACTTCTTAAAAAATTGTTCATTTCTAGTAATGTCACATTCTTTGAGAACCAACCTTTTTATCCCTCCACCGGTGCCCCACCTGGTTTTTCAGCAGTTAATGATTTCCCAAAACCTATTGCGCCCATAGATAACACTTCAAAGCCGTCTTGACACGCCCCTTGATGCACTAGCCGACACTATACATGCGGAGTCTCCAAATTCTTTTGAGGCCACCACCTATATTTGGTCCTTTATTTGATACCCGACCCATTGCCCTTCGAAAAGAACCTCGGCCTTGCACTTGAGCTTCTACCTCTCACCCCATTGCTCAATTTTTATAATCCCCATCTTGCTATTAGTTGCTTGCCTCCATTTCTTTTGTTACAATTCCTCACTCTTATCACGAAGCCCTTCAGAATCTAGGATAGAAAGCAACCACGGATGAAGAAATGGCAACTTTTTACGAGAATCAAACATGGTACTTTGTTTCGTTACCAACTAGTAAAAAGTCAGAAGGCAATAAATGGTTTTCGCTGTCAAACAAAATTCGGATGGCACGATAGCCCGCCTTTAAGCCCGACTTGTGGCTAAAGGCTATACCTAGTGTTAAGAGATTGATTATGAGGAAATTTTTTCCCCTATTGCCAAGCTCAACTCGGTGCATCTTCTCGATGGTCTATCCATCAGCTAGGTATAAAAATTGTCTTTCGCAATGGTGGTATTAAAGAGGAGATTTATATGCAGCAACCACCTAGATATGTGGTAGTGGGGGAGTTGGTGTATTATCTTACAAAAATCATTACTCTAAAACAATCTCCACGTGCCTGGTTTGACAAGTTTAATCAAGCAATGATTCGTTTTAGGTTCACATAGTGCTCTGTGGACTATTTTGTATTTGTCAAGCATACTAACAAAGGAGTTGTACTACTAGTTGTATATAAGGATGATATTATTCTCATGGGTAGTGACCTTGATAGCATCTATCAAGTATAAAACAAGATATGTAAAGAATTCAGGGTAAAAGATTTGGGACTTCTCAAGTATTTTTTTGGTATTGAGGTTCTTCAGTCCAAATATGGTATTATACTATCCTTGCGAAAATACGTCCTTAACTTGCTTGAAGAAATGGGAATGATACGATGTGTCTTACTAACACCCCCACGGAGACAAATACAAAACTATCTACTGATTCGGGAGGAAGTTGATATTGGCAAGTGCTAGAGGCTAGTAGGCAAACTTATCTATCTCACTGTGCTAGACTATGTATCTTTTGCTATCAGTATGGTCAGTCAATATATGCATAAATCTCATACGTCTCATTGGCAGGCATTGAAAAGATTTCTCAAGCACATAACTATGAAACACAACACGTAACTTGTTTGTAACTTGATTTAGAAACGACATCACTCTGGCAGCATCCACTTCACAAGAAACATGTCATCCTCCCATTTGATGCAAAAACAATATTCACTCTTAGCGACATCCACTACACCAGAAACCAGACCTCATCGTTGAAATTCTAAAAAATCAACCACAATATTAATCAAATAATTACCTCAACCCAAACAAAAACCCAATTTGTTGTTACTCTTAATACTTGTACTTCCTACCCTACGAAGAACTTTCTCCTAGCACATGCCTTCTCTTGCATTTACAAGATTGTTGAGCCACTCTAACAGAAATAGGGACATATGAAGCATGATAAGATCCGTAAGTAAATAAGATACCAAGTTTCAAACTCTGACAAGAACACAAATACGTTTAATACCCGAAACTGAAGCATGTAGACATGAAAAAAAATCCCCTTTGATCAACCTTTCAAACAAGCATATCATCTGTGAAATATCGAAGAGCTTTTTTGTTTCAATCTGCAATGACGTACTAGTAAAGAAATTGAAACTTTAAAATAAACTAAAAACATCGAAAAATCAAATTGAAAAGTCAGAACATGCAAAGGAGAGAGGAGTGCCTTCAATGAAGCCAACCAAAATATTTCCCCAAAGAAATGACCAGTCATGAAATCAAAATAAAGTCGTACTCAGAAAAAACTATATCAGCATCAGAAAGCCAATCTTAAAAATCAAGTAAAACATAGAATGTCAGTCCTACAACATCGCCAAACCAGATACAAAAGTCAGAATAGGCAAAGGAGAATGGAGGGCCTTCAATTAAGCCAACCAAATTTTTCCCCAAAAAACTACTGAGTCTTGAAATCAAAATTCAGTCGTACTCAGATAAAACTAACTCAGGATCAAAATGACAATCTTAAACATTAAGTAGAATATTAGTCCTGCAACATCACTAAACTGTCAGAATATGCAAAGGAGAAAAGAGTATCTTCAATGAAGCCAATCAAATAAATTACCCAAAAAAAATAACCACTCCTGAAATCAAAATTCAGTCATACTCAGATAAAAGTAAATCAAGATAAAAAAAAAACAATCATAAAAATCAAGTATAAATTAGAATGTCACTCTTGTTGGAACTCCATGCACATTATTGCAGTATGGTCCAAGTCTGAAAATAAAGATACATGACCATGTTAAACTTCATATACTAGTCCATGATTGAAGCAAGCCAACTTGTTTTTCAACTCAAAAGAATTGTAGAATAATACCATACTTTATGAATGATTTTCGACTTGTCAGAATCCTTGAACTCAAAGTCAGACACGTTGATCAACAGAAATTGGATACATCCAGATGAAACCTACACCGAAGTTAGAAAAACACTCAAATATGTGCATCTCCTTTTCCATCGTAATCATATGACAAGGAGATGAAGATAAGTATCTCGGATACATAGGATGTATACCACAAGTAAGATTTCTAAGCACATCAATGCAGAGGACAGACACGTTCCACCCCAAAAGAATACAGCAACCACAAGTAGAGCCTCTTACTAGTAATAACTATGAAACACAACGCATGTTACTTGTTTGTCACTTGATTTAAAAAATACATCACTCTCGCATCATCAACTACACATGGAACATGTCCTCATCCCACTTGATGCAAAAACACTATTCACTAGCGACATCCACAACACCAAATATATGACCTCGTAGTTGAAATTCGAAAAAATCAACCACAATAATAATCAGATAATTACCTCAACCCAAACAAGAACCCAATTTGCTATGGCCCTCAACACTTGCACTTCCAATCCTACGAAGACATTTCTCCTAACACATGCCTTCTCTTACTCCTACAAGATTTTTTTTTTTAAATAATGCTGATTTTTATTAAGACAAAAGCTCAAAAGAACAATTTACAAAGAAGAAAAGTTTTCCCAAACAATAAAAATTTACTAGAAAGTTTCGAATATTGCCAATTTATCAGCCAAAGAGTTGGCTGATCTAGGAATGAGATTCCAATTACAATGAGTAGAAGATACAATATCAGCAATACTATCAGTGATGGACCAATGGCAACAAGGGGGGAAGTTGTCTTTGGTACACCAACTAACAACCATCTTCGAGTCGCCTTCAATGATTTACTTACCATAGAGACAATCCCTGAAAATTTGGAGGCCGAATAACAGAATACTAACTTCAGCAGTATTAGAATCGGCAATACCCAGCAAACCAACACCTACAAGATTGTTGAGCCACTCTAACGGAAACAGAGACGAACGAAGCGGTGATAAAATCCATAAGCAAATAAGATTCCAAGTTTGAAACTCTGATAGGAACATGAGTACGTTTGAAACCCGAAATTGAAGGATGTTCACATGAAGAAAAAAAATCCCCTTCGATCAACCTTTTAAACAAGCGTATCATCTATGAAATACCGAAGAGCTTTTTTTTTTAATATGCAATGACGTACTAGTAAAGAAATTGAAACTTTAAAATAAACTAATAACATCGGCAAACCAGATACAAAAGTCAAAGCATGCAAAGGAGAAAGTAGTGCCTTCAATGAAGCCAACCAAAATATTTCCCAAAAAATAAAACTAGCCATGAAATCAAAATTCAGTCGTACTCAAATAAAACTAAATTAGGATAAGCATGGCAATCTTAAAAATTAAGTAAAACATAGAATATTAGTCCTGCAACATCACTAAACAAGATAGAGAAGTCCCAATATGCAAAGGAGAAAGGAGTGTTTTCAATTAAGCCAATCAAAAAAATTCCCCAAACAAATCACCACTTCTAAAATCAAAATTCAGTCATACTCACATAAAAGTAAATCAGGATCAGAAAAATCAAGTAGAACTTAGAATGTCACTCCAATTGAAACTCCATGCACGTTATTGCAATATGGTTCAAGTCTAAAAATCAAGATACATCACCAAGTAAAACTTCATCTAACTAGTCCATGATTGAAGCAAGCCAACTTGTTTTTCAACTCAAACGAATTGCAGATTAATACCATACATTATCAATGATTTTCAACTTGTAGAAATCCTTGAACACAGAGTCAGACAAACTGATGAATAGAAACTAGATACAACCAAATGAAACCGACACCAAAGTTGGAAAGCACTCAAACATATGCATCTCTTTTTCCATCGTAATCATATGACAAGAAGTTGAAGATAAGTATATCGGATACATAGGATGTATACCACAAGTAAGATTTCTAAGCACATCAATACAGAGGACAGAAGTTCCACCCCTAAAGACTGCAACAACCACAAGGAGAGCTTCAAATTAATAAAACCTATGAAACACAATCCACGAATTTGTTTGTCACTTGATTTAAATATAACATCACTCTGGTAGCATCCACTACACCAGAAACATGACCTCATCCCACTTGATACAAAAACAATATTCACTCTAGCGGTATCCATTACACCAGAAACATGACCTCGTCATTGAAATTCTAAAAAATCAAACACAATATTAATCAAATAATTACCTCAACCCAAACAAGAACCCAATTTGCTATGACCCTTAATACTTGTATTTCCAATCCTACAAACAAATTTCTCCCAACACATGCCTTCTCTTGCACAAACAAGATTGTTGAGCCACTCTAACGAAAACAATGACGAATGAAGCGTGATAAGATCCATAAGCAAATAAGATACCAAGTTTAAAACTCTGACAGGAACACATAGTACGTTTGAAACCCGAAACTAAAGGATGTAGACGTGAAAAAAAAAACCATTCGATCAACCTTTCAAATAAGCATATCATCTGTGAAATATAGAAGAACTTTTTTTAATCTGCAATGACTTACTAGTAAAAAACAGAAACTTTAAAATAAACTAATAACATTGGCAAACCAGATAGAAAAGTCAAAAGTTGCAAGGAGAAATGAGTGCCTTCAATGAAGCCAACCAAAATATTTCCCATAAGAAATCACCAGTCCTGAAATCAAAATCCAGACGTACTCAGATAAAACTAAATTAGGATCAGAATGGCAATCTTAAAAAACAAGTAGAACATAGAAAATTAGTCCCACAACATCACTAAACTAGATAGAGAACTCAAAATAAGCAAAGGAGAAAGGAGTGTCTTCAATCAAGCCAACCAAAAAAAGTCACCACTCTTGAAATAAAAATTCAGTCATAGATAAAAGTAAATCAAGATCAGAACAACAATATTAAAGTCAAGTAGAACTTAGAATGTCACTTCTGTTGAAACTCCATGCATGTTATTGTAGTATTGTCCAGGTCTAAAAATCAAGATTAACTGTTGGAATATTTGTTTGTATCGATCGGGCCAGTCCTTGTAATAGATCCGTGGGGTTGCTTTCCTAACAGGTTCGAGCCTTTTAGCGCACAGGTTTCAACATGGTATCAGAGCTTTAATTTTCAGGATTCTGACTATGATTTTATAGGTTTCATTCTCCTTCTTTATTGTTAGTTGTTGGATAGTAATTTTTTTTTTTTTATTTTGTTGCTCGTGGTTTGCTATAAGTGTTGTCTTCTTTTGCTTTGTGATCTACACTTTCATCCATGTTTAAACCAGTGCGCTCGAACCTTTTAGCGCACTGGTTTAAACATGGTATCAGAGCAAGTTGGTCCCGAGTTCGAGTCCCGTTCCCACCGAATTTTATCTTGGGTTTTTCTAAGAATTTGTCCCAGGTTTTTTCGGTGAATTTGTCTACGTGCTTTCCCCGTGCGGGAGTGTTGGAATATTTGTTTGTATCGACCGGGTCAGTCCTTGTATAAGATCCCCACATAAGATCCATGGGGTTGCTTTCCTAACAAGATCGAGCCTTTTAACGCACTGGTTTCAACAATGACCAAGTAAAACTTTATATAACATGTTCGTGATTGAAACAAGTCAACTTGTATTTCTACTCCAAAGAATTGCAGAATAATACCATACAGTATGAAAGATTTCGACTTGTGCAAATCTGAGAACTCAAAATCAAACACGATGATCCCCGAAAAACGGATACATCCAAATGAAACCTACACCAAAGTTAGTAAGCACTCAAAAATATGCATCTCCTTCTCAATTGTAATCATATGACAAGGAGTTGAAGATAAGTATGTCGTATACAGAATGTATATCGCAAGTAAGATTTCTAAGTACATCTATGCAGAGGACAGAGTCCACCCCCAAAAGGCTACAACAACCACAAGAAGAGCCTCATATTAATAATAACTATGAAACACAACGCACAAACTTGTTTGTCACTTGATTAAAAAACGACATCACTTTGGCAACATCCACTACACCAAAAGCATGACCTTGTCGTTGAAATTCTAAAACATCAACCACAATATTAATTATATAATTACCACAACCCAAACAAGAACCGAATTTGGTCTGACCCTTGGTACTTGTACTTCCAATCCTACGAATAAATTTCTCCCAACACATGCCTTCTCGCGCACCTACAAGATTGTTGAGCCACTCTAACAGAAAAAGTGACGAATGAAGCATGATAAGATCCATAAGCAAATAAGATACCAAGTTTGTTACTCTGACAGTATCACGAGTACGTTTGAAACTCGAAATTAAAGGATGTAAACGTGGAAAAAAATCCCCTTTAATCAACCTTTTAAACAAGCATATAATTTGTGAAATACCAAATATCTTTTTTTTTACTATGTAATGACATACTAGTAACGAAAATGAAACTTTAAAAAAACTATTATCATCTGCAAACCAGATTGAGAAATCAAAACAGGCAAAGGAGAAAAGAGTGCCTTCAATGAAGCCAACTAAAATATTTCCCGAAAGAAACCACCAATCCTGAAATCAAAATTCAGTCGTACTCAAATAAAACTAAATCATCATAAAAAAAGCCAATCTTAAAAATCAAGTAGAACATAGAATGTCAGTCTGGCGATGTAGTCCTAAAATCAACATTCAGTCGTACTAAGATATAACTAAATCGGGATTAGAATGGCAATCTTAAAAATCAAGTATAAAATAAAATATTAGTCATGCAACATCACTAAACTAGATAGAGAACTCAAAATAAGCTAAGGAGAAAGGAGTGTCTTCAACGAAGCCAACCAAAAAAATCACCACTCCTAAAATCAAAATTCATTCATTCATACTCACATAAAAGTAAATCAAAATCAGAAAAACAATATTAAAAATTAAGTAGAACTTAGAATGTCACTCTTGTTGAAACTCCAAGCACGTTATTGTAGTATGGTCTAGGTCTGAAAATCCAGACACATGACCAAGTAAAACTTCATATAACAAGTCCCTGATTGAAGCAAGCCAACTTGTATTTCAATTCAAAAGAATTGAAGAATAATACCATACATTATCAATGATTTTCGACAGGTGGAATTACTTGAACTCAAAGTCAGACACGCTAATGACAAAAAACTAGATACAACCAGATGAAACCTACACCGAACTTGGAAAGCACTCAAACATATGCAACTCCTTTTCCATCGTAATCATATGACAAGAAAAGTTGAAGATAAGTATGTCTGATACATAGGATGTATACCACAAGTAAGATTTCTAAGTACATCAATATAGAGGACAGACATTCCACCACAAAAGACTTAACAACAACAATAAGATCTTCAAATTAATAATAACTATCAAACACAACGCACGAACTTGTTTGTCACTTGATTTAAAAACGACATCACTCTGACAACATCCACTACACCAAAAACATGACCTCATCCCACTTGATGCAAAAACAATTTTCACTCTAGTGGCATCCATTACACCAGAAACATGACCTCGTTGTTGAAATTCTAAAAAATCAAACACAATATTAATCAAATAATTACCTCAACCCAAACAAGAACCCAATTTGCTATGACCCTTAATACTTGTACTTCCAATCCTACGAACAAATTTCTCCCAGCACAGACCTTCTCTTGCACCTACAAGATTGTTCAACCACTCTAACGGAAACAATGATGAATAAAGCGTGATAAGATCCATAAGAAAATAAGATACCAAGTTTAAAACTCTAACAAGAACACGAGTACGTTTGAAACCCGAAACTGAAGGATGTAGACGTGAAAAAAAATCCCCTTCGATTAACCTTTCAAACAAGCATATCATCTGTGAAATACAAAAGAGCTTTTTTTAACCTGCAATGACATACTAGTAAAGAAACTGAAACTTTAAAATAAACTAATAACATCGGCAAACCAGATAGAGGAATCAGAAGTTGCAAAGGAGAAATGGGTGAGTGCCTTCAATGAAGCCAACCAATATATTTCCCCGAAGAAATCACCAATCCTGAAATCAAAATTCAGTCGTACTCAGATAAAACTAATTCAGTATCAAAAAGGCAATCTTAAAAATCAAGTAGAACATAAAATGTCAGTCTTGCAACATTGCCAAACCAGATACAAAAGTCAGAATATGCAACGGAGAAAGTTGTGTCTTCAATGAAGTCAACCAAAAAAATACCACTGCTGATATCAAAATTCAGTCATACTCAGACAAAAGTAAATCAGGATTAGATAAACAATATTAAAAATCAAGTAGAAGTTAGAATTTCACTCTGGTTGAAACGCCATGCACGTTATTTGTTGTATGGTCCAAGTCTGAAAAATCAAGATACATGACCAAGTAAAACTTTTTATAACAAGTCCCTAATTGAAGCAAGCCAACTTGTATTTGAATTCAAAATAATTGCGGAATAATACCATAAGTTGTTGAACGATTTGCAACTTGTGGAAATCCTTGAACAAGTCAAACGCTGATCAACAGAAACTGGATACATCGAGATGAAACCTACACCAAAGTTAGATAGCACTCAAACATATGCATCTCCTTTTCCATCGTAATCATATGACAAGGAGTTGAAGATAAGTATGTCAGATACATAGGATGTAAACCACAAGTAAGATTTCAAAACACATCTTTGCAGAGGACAGACACGTTCCACCCCAAAAGACTACATCAACCACAAGAAGAGCCTCATATTAATAATAACTATGAAACACAACGCACGAACTTGTCTATCACTTGATTTAAAAACAACATCACTCCGGCAGCATCCACTACACCTGAAACTTGTCCTCGTCCCACTTGACGCAAAAACAATATTCACTCTAGCAACATCAATTACACCAGAAACATGACCTTGTCGTTGAAATTCTAAAAACTTAACCACAATATTAATCAAATAATTACTTCAAACCAAACAAGAACCGAATTTTTTATGACCTTTAGTACTTGTACTTCTCCCAACACATGCCTTCTCGTGCACCTACAAGATTGTTGAGTCACTCTACCAGAAATAGTGTCGAATGAAGTGTGATAAGATCCATAAGCAAATAAGATACCGAGTTTGAAATTCTGACAGGCACACGAGTACGCTTGAAACTCGAAAATGAAGGATGTAGACGTGAAAAAAATCCCCTTCGATCAACCTTTCAAAAAGGCATATCATCTGTGAAATACCGATGAGCTTTTTTTTCTTCTGCAATGACGTCCAAGTAAAGAAATTGAAACTTTAAAATAAACCAATATCATCGACAAACCAGACAGAGAAGTCAGAACATGCAAAGGAGAAAAGAGTGCCTTCAAGGCAGCCAACCAAAAAATTTCCCCAAAGAAATCACCAGCCTTGAAATCAAAATTCAGTCGTACTCAAATAAAACTAAATTAGCATAAAAAAGGCAATCTTAAAAATCAAGTAGAGAATGTCAGTCCGGGCAAACCAGGTATAGAAGAAAGAATACTAAAAGGATAAACGAAGTGCCTTCTGTGAAGCCAACCAAATTTTTCCCCAAAAACATACCAGTCCTGAAATCAAAATTCAGTCGTACTCAGATAAAACTAAATTAGGATCAAAATGGCAATCTTAAAAAACAAGTAGAACATAGAAAATTAGTCCTGCATCATCACTAAACTACATAGAGAACTCAAAATATGCAAAGGAGAAAGGAGTGTCTTCAATGAAGCTAGCCAAAAAAATTCCCCAAAAAGATCACCACTCCTGAAATCAAAATTCAATCATACTCAGATAAAAGTAAATCAGGATCAGAAAAACAATATTAAAGTCAAGTAGAACTTAGAAAGTCACTTCTGTTGAAACTCCATGCACATTATTGCAGTATGGTGCAGGTCTGAAAATCAAGATGCATGACCAAGTAAAACTTCATATAACATGTACATGATTGAAGCAAGCCAACTTGTATTTCAACTCCAAAGAATTGCAGAATAATACCATAGAATATGAAAGATTTTGACTTGTAGAAATCCATGAACTCAATCAAACACGTTGATTAATAGAAACCGGATACATCCAAATGAAACCTACACCAAAGATAGTAAGCACTCAAACATATGCATCTGCTTTTCCATCGTAATCATATGACAAAGGAGTTGAAGATAAGTATGTCGGATACATAGGATGTATATCGCAAGTAAGATTTCTAAGTACATCTATGCAGAGGATAGTCCACCCCAAAAGGCTACAACAACCACAAGAAGAGCCTCATATTAACAATAATTATGAAACACAATGCACGAACTTGTTTGTCACTTGATTTAAAAACAACATCACTCTGGCAACATCCACTACACCAGAAACATGTCTTCATCCCACATGATGCAAAAACAATATTCACTCTGGCAGCATCCACTACACCATAAACATCGACCTTGTCATTAAAATTCTAAAAAATCAACCACAATATTAATCAGATAATTACCTCAACCCAAACAAGAACCCAATTCGGTCTGACCCTTAGTACTTGTACTTCCAATCCTAAGAATAAATTTCTCCCAGCACATGCCATCTCATGCACCAACAAGATTGTCGAACCACTCTTAACGGAAATAGTGACAAATGAAGCGTGATAAAATCCATAAGCAAATAAGATACCAAGTTTGTTACTCTGACAGCAACACGAGTACGTTTGAAACTCAAAACTGAATGATGTAGACGTGGAAAAAAATCCCCGTCGATCAACCTTTCAAACAAGCATATAATTTGTGAAATACCGAAGATCTTTTTTTTTACTCTGCAATGACGTACTAGTTAACAAACTGAAACTTTAAAATAAACTATTATCATCTGCAAACCAGATAGAGAAATCCGAATAGACAAAGGAGAAAAGAGTGCCTTCAATGAAGCCAACCAAAATATTTCCCGTAAGAAATCACCAGTCCTTAAATCAAAATTCAGACATACTCAGATAAAACTTAATCACAATAAAAAAATATCCAATCTTAAAAATCAAGTAAAACATAGAATGTATGTCTGGCAACATCGCCAAACTAGGTACAAAAGTCAGAATATGCAAAGAAGACTAGAGTGACTTCAATGATGCCAACCAAAATTTTCCCCAAAAAAATACCTGTCCTGAAATTCAAATTCAGTCGTACTCAGATATAACTAAATCAGGATCAGAATGACAATCTTAAAAATCAAGTAGAACATAGAATATTAGTCCTGCAACATCACTCAACCAGATAGAGAACTCAAAGTAAGCAAAGGAGAAAAAGAGTGTCTTCAACGAAGCCAACCAAAAAAATCACCACTCCTGGAATCAAAATTCAGTCATACTCACATAAAAGTAAATTTAAAAATTAAGTAGAACTTAGAATGTCACTCTTGTTGAAACTCCATGCACGTTATTGAAGTATGGTCCAGGTCAGAAAATCAAGACACATGACCAAGTAAAACTTCATATAACAAGTCCCTGATTGAAGCAAGCCAACTTGTATTTCAATTCAAAAGAAATGCAGATCAATACCATAAATTATCAATGATTTTCGACTTGTGGAAATCCTTGAACTCAAAGTCAGACACGCTGATGAACAAAAACTGGATACAACCAGATGAAACCTACACCGAAGTTGGAAAGCACTCAAACATATGCATCTCCTTTTCCATTGTAATCATATGACAAGAAGTCGAAGATAAATATGTCAGATACATAGGATGTATACCAAAAGTAAGATTTCTAAGCACATCAATATAGAGGACAGACGTTCCACCCCAAAAGACTACAATAACCACAAGGAGAGCTTCAAATTAATAATGACTATGAAACACAACGCACGAACTTGTTTGTCACTTGATTTAAATAGGACATCACTATGGCAGCATCCACTACACAAGAAACATGACCTCATCCCACTTGATGCAGAAACAATATTCATTCTAGCGGCATCCATTACACCAGAAAAATAACCTCGTCGTTGAAATTCTAAAAAATCAAACACAATTTTAATCAAATAATTACCTCAACCCAAACAAGAACCCAATTTTCTATGACCCTTAATACTTGTACTTCCAATCCTACGAACAAATTTCTCCCAACACATGCCTTCTCTTGCATCTACAAGATTGTTGAGCCACTCAAACGGAAACAGTGACGCATGAAGCATGATAAAATCCATAAGAAAATAAGATACCAAGTTTAAAACTCTGACACGAACACGAGAACATTTGAACCCAAAACTGAAGGATGTAGACGTTAAAAAAAATCCCCTTCGATCAACCTTTCAAACAAGCATATTGTCTGTGTAATACAGAAGAGCATTTTTTAATTTGCAATGACGTACTAGTAAATAAACTGAAACTTTAAAATAAACTAATAACATCGGCAAACCAGATAGAGAAGTCAGAAGTTGCAAAGGAGAAATGAGTGCCTTCAATGAAGCCAACCAAAATATTTCCCTAAAGAAATCACCAGTCCTGAAATCAAAATTCAGTCGTACTCAGATAAAAAAACTAAATCAGCATCTAAAAGGCAATCTTAAAAATCAAGTAGAACATAGAATGTTAGTCCTGCTACATCGCCAAACCAGATACAAAAGTCAGAATATGCAAAGGAGAAAGGAGTGTCTTCAATGAAGCCAACCAAAAAAATACCACTATAGATATCAAAATTCAGTAATACTAAGATAAAAGTAAATCAGGATCAGATAAACAATATTAAAAATCAAGTTGAACTCAGAATGTCACTCTTGTTGAAACTCCATGCGCGTTATTGCAGTATGGTCCAGGTCTGAAAATCAAGATACATGACCAAATAAAACTTCTTATAACAAGTCCCTGATTGAAGAAAGTCAACTTGTATTACAATTCAAAAGAATTGCAGAATAATACCATAGGTTATGAATGATTTTCAACTAGTGGAAATCCTTGAACAAGTCAGACGCTGATCAACAGAAACTGAATACATCCAAATGAAACCTACACCAAAGTTATATAGCACTCATATGCATCTCCTTTTCCATCGTAATCATATGACAAAGAGTTGAAGATAAGTATGTCGGATACGTAGGATGTAAACCACAAGTAAGATTTCTAAACACATCTATGCAGAGGGCAGACACGTTCCACCCTAAAAGACTACATCAACCACAAGTAGAGCCTCATATTAATAATAACTATGAAACACAACGCAAGAACTTGTTTGTCACTTGATTTAAAAACAAAATCACTCCAGCAGCATCTACTACACCAGAAACTTGTCCTCGTCCCACTTGATGCAAAAACAATATTTACTCTGGCGACATCCACTACACAATAAACATGACCTTGTCGTTGAAATTCTAAAACCATAACACAAAAATTAATCAAATAATTACTTCAAACAAACAAGAACCCAATTTTTTATGACCTTTAGTACTTGAACTTCTCCCAGCACATGCCTTCTCGCGCACCTACAAGATTGTTGAGTCACTCTACCAGAAATAGTGACGAATGAATCGTGATAAGATCCATATGCAAATAAGAGATACCGAGTTTGAAACTCTGACAGGCACACAAGTACGTTTGAAACCCGAAACTAAAGGATGTAGACGTGGAAAAGGGATATCATCAATGAAATAACGAAGAGATTTTTTTCTTCTGCAATGACGTCCTAATAAAGAAACTGAAACTTTAAAATAAACTAATAACATCGACAAACCAGATAGAGAAGTCGGAACATGGAAAGGAGAAAAGAGTGCCTTCAAGGCAGCCAACTAAAAAATTTCCCCAAAGAAATCACCAGCCCTAAAATCAAAATTTAATCGTACTCAGATAAAACTAAATCAGCATTAAAAAGGCAATCTTAAAAATCAAGTAGACAATGTCAGTCCGGCAACATTGGGAAACCAGGTACAGAAGAAAGAATATGAAAAGGATAAACGAAGTGCCTTCTGTGAAGCCAACCAATTTTTTCCCCAAAAACATACCAGTCCTGAAATCAAAATTTAGTCATATTCAGATAAAACTAAATTAGGATCAGAATGGCAATCTTAAAAAACAAGTAGAACATAGAAAATTAGTCCTGCAACATCACTTAACTAGATAGAGAACTCAAAATATGCAAAGGAGAAAGGAGTGTCTTCAATGAAGCCAGCCAAAAAAATTCCCCAAAAAATCACCACTCCTGAAATCAAACTTCAGTCATACTCGAATAAAAGTAAATCAGGATCAGAAAAACAATATTAAAGTCAAGAAGAACTTAGAATGTCACTTCTGTTGAAACTCCATGCACGTTATTGCAGTATGGTCTAGGTCTGAAAATCAAGATGCATGACCAAGTAAAACTTCATATAACATGTCCATGATTGAAGCAAGCCAACTTGTATTTCAACTCCAAAGAATTGCAGAATAATACCATACAGTATGAAAGATTTCGACTTGTGGAAATTCTTGAACTCAAAATCAAACACGATGATCAAAAGAAACCGGATACATCCAGATGAAACCTACACCAAAGTTAGTAAGCACTCAAACATATGCATCTCCTTTTCCATCGTAATTATATGACAAGGAGATGAATATAAGTATGTCGGATACATAGGATGTATATCGCAAGTAAGATTTCTAAGTACATCTATGCAGAGGATACCCCAAAAGGCTACAACAACCACAAGAAGAGCCTCATATTAATAATAACTATGAAACACAAAGCACGAACTTGTTTGTCACTTGATTTAAAAACGACATCACTCTGGCAGCATCCACTACAACAGAAACCTGTCCTCATCCCACTTCATGCAAAAACAATATTCACTCTGGCAGCATCCACTACACCAGAAACACATCCTCATCCCACTTGATGCAAAAACAATATTTACTCTGACAGCATCCACTACACCAGAAACATGACCTTGTTGTTGAAATTCTAAAAAATCAACCACAATATTAATCAAATAATTACCTCAACCCAAACAAGAACCCAATTTGGTCTGACCCTTAGTACTTGTACTTCCAATCCTAAGAATAAATTTCTCCCAGTACATGCCTTCTCGCGCACCTACAAGATTGTCGAGCCACTCTAACGGAAATAGTGACGAATGAAGTGTGATAAAATCCATAAGCAAATAAGATACCAAGCTTGTTACTCTGACAGGAACACGAGTACAGTTGCAACTCGAAACTGAATGATGTAGACGTGGAAAAAATCCCCTTCGATCAACCTTTCAAACAAGCATATAATCTGTGAAATACCAAAGATCTTTTTTTTTACTCTACAATGACGAAACTTTAAAATAAACTATTATCATCTGCAAACCAAATAGAGAAATCAGAATAGGCAAAGGAGAAAAAACAGTGCCTTCAATGAAGCCAACCAAAATATTTCCCGAAAGAAATCACCAGTCCTGCAAATCAAAATTCAGTAGTACTCAGATAAAACTAAATCACCATAAAAAATCCAATCTTAAAAATCAAGTAGCACATAGAATGTCAGTCTGGCAACATCGCCAAACTAGGCACAAAAGTCAGAATATGCAAAGGAGCCTAGAGAGCCTTCAATGATGCCAACCAAAAATTTTCCCAAAAAATTACCAATCCTGAAATCAAAATTCAGTCAGTACTCAAATATAACTAAATCAGGATCAGAATGGCAATCATAAAAATCAAGTAGAACATAGAATATTAGTCCTGCAACATCACTCAACCAGATAGAGAACTCAAAATAAGCAAAGGAGAAAGGAGTGTCTTCAACGAAGCCAACCACAAAAATCACCACTCCTGAAATCAAAATTCAGTCATACTCAAATAAAAGTAAATCAGGATCAGAAAAACAACATTAAAAATTAAGTAGAACTTAGAATGTCACTCTTGTTGAAACTCCATGCACGTGATTGCAATATGGTCCAGGTCCGAAAATTAAGACACAACTTCATATAACAAGTCCTTGATTGAAGCAAGCAGACTTGAATTTCAATTCAAAAGAATTGCAGAATAATACCATACATAATAAATGATTTTCGCCTAGTGGAAAACCTTGAACTCAAAGTCAGACACGTTGATGAACAAAAACCTGATACAACCAGATGAAACCTACACCGAAGTTGGAAAGCACTCAAACATGTGCATCTCCTTTTCCATCGTAATCATATGACAAGAAGTTGGAAGTATGTCGGATACATAGGATGTATACCACAAGTAAGATTTCTAAGCACATCAATATAGAAGATAGACGTTCCACCAAAAAGACTACAACAACCACAAGGAGAGCTTCAAATTAATAATAACTATGAAACACATCGCACGAACTTGTTTGTCATTTGATTTAAATATGACATCACTCTGGCAGCATCCACTACACCAAAAACATGACATCGTCTCACTTGATGCAAAAACAATATTCACTCTAGCAGCATCCATTACACCAGAAACATTACCTCATTGAAATTATAAAAAATCAAACACAATATTAATCAAATAATTACCTCAACCCAAACAAGAACCCAATTTGCTATGACCCTTAATACTTGTACTTCCAATCCTACAAACAAATTTCTCCCAACACATGCCTTCTCTTGCACCAACAAGATTGTTTAGCCACTCTAACGGAAACAATGACGAATGAAGCGTGATAAGATCCATAAGAAAATAAGATACCAAGTTTAAAACTCTTGACACGAACACAAGTACGTTTGAAACCCGAAACTGAAGGATAAATCCCCTTCGATCAACCTTTCAAACAAGCATATCATCTGTGAAATACAGAAGAGCTTTTTTTAATCTACAATGACGTACTAGTAAAGAAACTAAAACTTTAAAATAAACTAATAACATCGGCAAACTAGATAGAGAAATCAGAAGTTGCAAAGGAGAAATGATTGCCTTCAATGAAGCCAACCAAAATATTTCCCCAAAGAAATCACCAGTCCTGAAATCAAAATTCAGTCGTACTCAGATAAAACTAAATCAGCATCAGAAAGGCAATCTTAAAAATCAAGTAGAACATAGAATGTCAGTCCTGCAACATCGCCAAACCAGATACAAAAGTTAGAATATGTAACGGAGAAAGGAGTGTCTTCAATGAAGCCAACCAAAAAAATACCACTGTTGATATCAAAATTCAGTCATACTCAGATAAAAGTAAATCAGGATCAGATAAACAATATTAAAAATCAAGTAGAACTTAGAATCCCACTCCTGTTGAAACTCCATGCACGTTATTGCAATATGGTCCAGGTCTGAAAATCAAGATACATGACCAAGTAAAACTTTTTATAACAAGTCCCTAATTGAAGCAAGCCAACTTGTATTTCAATTCAAAAGAATTGTAGAATAATACCATAAGTTATTAATGATTTTCAACTTGTGGAAATCCTTGAACAAGTCAGACGCCGATCAACAGAAATTGGATACATCCAGATGAAACCTCCACCAACGTTAGATAGCACTCAAACATATGCATCTCCTTTTCCATCGTAATCATATGACAAGGAGTTGAAGATAAGTATGTCAGATATGTAGGATGTAAACCACAAGTAAGATTTCTAAACACATCTACGCAGAGGGGAGACACGTTCCACCCTAAAAGACTACATCAACCACAAGTAGAGCCTCATATTAATAATAACTATGAAACACAACGCACGAACTTGTTTGTCACTTGATTTTAAAATGGCATCACTCAGGCAACATCCACTACACCAGAACTAATCCCACTTGATGCAAAAACAATATTCACTCTGGCGACATCCACTACACAAGAAACATGATCTTGTCATTGAAATTGTAAAAAATTAACCACAATATTAATCAAATGATTACTTCAAACCAAACAAGAACCCAATTTTTTATGACCTTTAGTACTTGTACCTCTCCCAGCACATGCCTTCTCCCGCACGTACAAGATTGTTGAGTCACTCTACCAGAAATAGTGATGAATGAAGCGTGATAAGATCCATAAGCAAAAAAGATACAGAGTTTGAACTTTTGACAGGCACACGAGTACGTTTGAAACCTGAAACTGAAGGATGTAGACGTGGAAAAAAATCCTCTTCGATCAACCTTTCAAAAAGGCATATCATCTATGAAATACCGAAGAGCTTTTTTTTCTTTTGCAATGACGTCCTAGTAAAGAAACTGAAACTTTAAAATAAACTAATAACATTGACAAACCAGATAAAGAAGTCGGAACATGCAAAGGAGAAAAGAGTGCCTTCAAGGCAGCCAACCAAAAATTTCCCCAAAGAAATCACCAGCCCTGAAATCAAAATTCAGTCGTACTCAAATAATACTAAATCAGCATAAAAAAGGCTATCTTAAAAATCAAGTAGAGAATGTCAGTTCGGCGACTTCGGCAAACCAGGTACAAAAGAAAGAATATGAAAAGGAGAAATGAAGTGCCTTCTGTGAAGCCAATCAATTTTTTCCTCAAAAAAATACCAATCCTGAAATCAAAATTCAGTCGTACTCGAATAAAACTAAATTACGATCAAAATGGCAATCTTAAAAAAAAAGTAGAACATAGAAAATTAGTCATGCAACATCACTAAACAACATCACTAAACTACATAGAGAACTCAAAATATGTAAAAGAGAAAGGAGTGTCTTCAACGAAGCCAACCAAAAAAATTCCCCAAAAAAATACCACTCCTGAAAGCAAATTTCAATCATACTCACATAAAAGTAAATCAGGATCAGAAAAACAATATTAAAAGTCAAGTAGAACTTAGGGGGGGTTAGTGCACATGACTCAGGACATGATCTTCATGCGCATTACGCAGGTCATGTCCTGATGTCGTTAGGGAGCGCCCAAATTCATGTCATGTACATGAATATACATCAATCAAGAGTTCATGTCTCAAGAGTAACGGGCGAAAAGTGCTTTCCGCCCGATTTTGAGAATCATCTACATGACTCTCGCGCGGGGCTGTCTCTCGGGGCTCTCTCTGCCGCACACCCTCTCTGCCATTGCATTCCCGCAGCCATCTCTCTTTCTCTGCTCCCTCTCTCGTCTCCTTTCCCGCAGCCCTCTCTCATTCCCGCAGCCCTCTCTTGTCTCCGTTCCCGCAGCCCTCTCTCATTCCCGTAGCCCTTTCTCGTCTCCGTTCCCGCAGCCCTCTCTCATTCCCACAGCCCTCTCTCGTCTCCGTTCCCGCAACCCTCTCTCGTCTCCGCAACCCTCTCTCATTTCCGCAACCCTCTCTCATTCCCTCAGAGCACAGGAGGTCGAGCATTTGCAGAGCTTCTCGGCCTCCCTCTCTTCTCCCTCTCGGCGTACCGTCGGAGCGCCGCCTCTGTCGGCATTGCCCGCCGCCGTCGCCGGCCGTTGCCTTTGCCTAGCTGTCGCCGTCGCCGTCGCCATCGCCCCGCTGGCTCGCTGCTGAGGAAAACGAAGATGTTTAATTTTTCCTAAGTTAGGAAAAATTAAACTATCTTCATAAAAATTATTAATTTATAATTTTTATTTATAAAATAATTATTTTTATTTATAAAATAATTATTTTTATTTATAAAATAATTATTTTTATTTTACAATTACTATATTAAAATAGTGATTTAATAGTTATAATTAAAATATTGTTAAAATAAATATTTGATAAATTATTTTGGCATAATTATCCGATTGTTATAGTTAATTAAACCAATGGTTTTAAATTTTGTGATAATATATTATTAATTAATAATACATAAAATATATTATGTACAAATATATAGTGTGTTAAAGTTATGATTAGATCAATTTTTTCTCTTAAATTATTCATTTTTAGGTTAAAATATATCATATGTTATTAATAAATTAATAACTCAATGTATTACTTTTGTTTTTTTATTTATAATGTTATTTATTTATTATTTTTAATTAATCATATATGTATTTCATTGGCTCATGTAATTACCATATTAATGTATAATAAAATATCTAATTTAATTAATAAATATATTAGTATATTTAATTATACATTCAATAACTTATTCGTGTAGTAATAATGGTTGTTTTACCTAATTTGGGGTTTAAGGATTATGTTGTAATTAAGTGCACTGTAAAGGTTTAGAAATTCTCTTGTTTTTTATGTTTTTCTCATGTTGGGGCACTAACACTGGAAACTGTTTTCCAGTGCACATGAAGTCGTCAACACTAACACAAATTCTTACCTGATCTTCATGTACATGACATGACTTGATCTTCAAGAATCCACTTTGGGGCACTAACCCCCCCTTAGAATGTCACTTCTGTTGAAACTCCATGCACGTTATTGCAGTATGGTTCATGTCTGAAAATCAAGATGCATGACCAAGTAAAACTTCATATAACATGTCCATGATTGAAGCAAGCCAGCTTGTATTTCAACTCCAAAGAATTGCAGAATAATACCATACAGTATGAAAGATTTTCAACTTGTGGAATTCCTTGAACTCAAAATGAAACACACTCAATAGAAACCGGATACATCCAGATGAAACCTATACCAACGTTAGTAAGCACTCAAACATATGCATCTCCTTTTTCATCGCAATCATATGACAAGGAGTTGAAGATAAGTATGTCGGATACATAGGATGTACATCGCAAGTACGATTTCTAAGTACATCTATGCAGAGGACAGAGTCCACCCCAAAACGCTATAGCAACCACAAGAAGAGCCTCATATTAATAATAACTATGAAACACAATGCACGAACTTGTTTGTCAATTGATTTAAAAACAACATCACTCTGGCAGCATCCACTACACCAGAAACATGTCCTCATCCCACTTGATGTAAAAACAATATTCACTCTGACGGCATCCACTACATCAGAAACATGACCTTGTCGTTGAAATTCTAAAAAATCAACCACAATATTAATCAGATAATTACCTCAACCCAAACAAGAACCCAATTCGGTCTGACCCTTAGTACTTGTACTTCCAATCCTACGAATAAATTTCTCCCAACACATGCCTTCTCACACACCTACAAGATTGTTGAGCCACTCAACGAATGAAGCATGATAAGATCCATAAGCAAATAAGATACCAAGTTTGAAACTTTGACAGGAACACGAGTACGTTTGAAACTCGAAATTGAAGGATGTAGACGTGGAAAAAAATCCCCTTCAATCATCCTTTCAAACAAGCATATCATCTGTGAAATACCGAAGATTTTTTTTTTTACTCTGCAATGACATACTAGTAAAGAAACTGAAACTTTAAAATAAACTATTATCATTAGCAAACCAGATAGAGAAATCAGAATAGGCAAAGGAGAAAAGAGTGGTCAAACCAGGTAGAGAAGTCAGAATATGCAAAGGAGATAGGAATGCTTTCAATGAAGCCAACCAAAAATTTTCCCCAAAAAATTCACCACTCCTGAGATCAAAATTCAGTCATACTCAAATAAAACTAAATCAGGATCAGAAAAAAATATTAAAAATCAAGTAGAACTTAGAATGTCACTCCTGTTGAAACTCCATGCACGTTATTGCAGTAAGGTCCAGGTCTGAATATCAAGATACATGACCAAGTAAAACTTCATATAACTTGTCCTTGATTGAAGCAAGCCCATTTGTTTTTCAACTCAAATGAATTGTAGAATAATACCATACGTTACGAATGACTTTCGACATGTGGAAATCCTTGAACTTCAAGTCAGTCACTCTGATCAAAAGACACTGGATACATCCACATGAAACCTACACTGAACATATGCATCTCGTTTTCATACGTATGTTAAATACATAGAATGGATACCACAAGTAAGATTTCTAAGCACATCAATACAGAGGACAAACACGTTCCACCCCGAAAGACTACAACAACCACAAGCACATCCTCATATTAATAATAACTATGAAACACAAAGCACAAACTTGTTTGTCACTTGATTTAAAAACAACATCACTCTGACAGCATCCACTACACTAGAAACATGTTGTTGTCCCACTTGAATTCAAAAACAATATTCACTCTGGAGGCATCCACTACACCTGAAACATGTCCTCGTCGTTGAAATTCTAAAAACTTTAACCACAATATTAACCAGATAATTACCTCAACCCAAACAAGAACCCGGAATGTTGTGACCCTTAATACTTGTACTTCCAATCCTATGAAGAAACTTCTCCCAACACATGCTTTCTCTTGCACCTACAAGATTGTTGAGCCACTCTAACTAAAATAGTGATGAATGAAGCTTGATAAGATCCATAAGAAAATAAGATAACAAGTTTGAAGCTCTGACAGGAACACGAGTACAAGCGAAACCCGAAACTGAAGGATGTAGAAGTGATAAAAAATCTCAAGGTTCAGAGATGAAATCCAACTGTCATGCTAACAAAAGAGATATATATCATTCTTTAGAGACTAAACCGGTAACATCCAACAGCAGACACTAGTCATTACCCATATACAGGAGTCAGAACATACTCGAAACCCATGGTCAAAACTGAAAGATGTAGATATGAACAGAAAATTCAAGTTTCCGATATGAAATATAACTTCATCAGTTATTATATTACCCAATGACCAAAGAAAAATTTATGCCCTTCAACGAAATTTCACCCCCGTACACGTCTTCTGATGCTACAAAAAATTGCCACATAAAACAAGGCCAACAGTCTGAAACGAAGTAGGTGACAACCTATTGCAGATACTGAAGTCTCACAGCAATTAGTATAAGATACAAACTCAAAGCTCAGAGATGATATCCAGCTTTATCTGACGAGTAACCGAGTTGTCCTAGTTTATCAAATGAGTAATGAAGTTTCCCGACCCTAAGTTAAGTCATATTTAATCAAAAGAGTAATGAAGATTCCTAATCATAAGCTAGAAATCTCCTCCATACAGTAGTTATTGAACCTCAAACCGATCCATCAAATTACTCTTTACCCCCAAACTTCATCCATCCAATTCCAATTCAAGCGATAGAAAAACCAACCAGACGGCATTATTAGCATCAGAACAAGCGCCAGAATTCAACACGAGGAACACCAGTAACTTCAATAAACTTGAAAACTTCAAATCGAAGGCAAAGCTAATGAACAGAATCAGGAACGTCCAAACCAAACACCGCCGGCTAGTTAGCGTCCAACCCCCGGGAACGTAACACCTCCTGGCAACAAACAACTACGCCCCCTGTAATGGTTTATTTATAGAGGGACTCCACTGAGAAGACGCTCAGGATTAAGAGTTGGAAAGAGCATCGAACGACTGACATGATGAAGAATCGGTCAGGGCGGTGGTGCGTCGGTGGACAAGTTTGACCAGGTGTACTCCATTCCGCGTAGGTTCTAGAGAAATCTGTCGGACATAGAAAGCAGATTTGTATATTAAATTAGTAAAATATTATTTTTAGACTTTTTATGGGACTCTACTTACCACATAGGTTCCACGTAAGACTCTACACCGTAATAAATCTCATATTCACAAATCTGTAGTATGTTTTTTGTTTTTTCTACCCATCCCCACCCCATGGGTGGGGGGAAATTGCATCTTTTAAAAAATTTGATTGGGTTGGTTCCCCATTTGAGCTACCTCCCATCCATTTATGCATATATTTCTCAAATACAAATGGTATGAACAAAAAAAAATCAGATTTAGTTATCCAATTACCCAAGTAAAGAGAAGTAATGTTAAAAAGATAACCTCTCATTATGCAGTAGATGACTTAACTAGAAGAATATTTAATTAAAAATAATTTAAATATTTTTTTATTGATTTAATATTTTTTTATTTTTAAATTATTTTAAACATTCTATTTTTCAATTTGTCCACTCATTTACATAATAAAATAATCGACGAAATAGATAAAGAAGATGATCTCATAGTTAAACAATAATTAATTAAAAATTATCTCAATAAACTTCATAAAAAAAAGCAAGGCGATATCCCAACCATACTCACTTAAAGATAAGTTAATTTGTTAAAAATAGAAGTTAAAAATCTTATAGATTTTAATTAAAAATGCATGAAAAAATCTTAACCGAATTACAAAATTAGGAGAATAATGATTTTGATCATTTTCTCCAATCAATAGCTTGTGTCCTTAATAAGAAAAATGGCACATTAAGATCCATTTAGTGATCAACGAAGATAACATGCTTCATGATTTACTAGCTTTAGATGATAGTGGTGTTGATCTTAATTGCATCAAAAAAGGGTTAATACCAACCCAATATTTTGAAAAGACATCTCAAGGCCTCACCAAACTGCCCACGAAATAAAAATTAATTATAAATTAAATAATGCTATCATTTGCAATGACTCCAATTATATCCTTATTGACTTTTTGCTTGTTCAAAATCTTTCACAACAAGTCATTCTAAGGACAACTTTTCTTCGAAAAATAATGCCCATTAAAGGGCATTACTAGTCAAGGAATAGTGAGACAAATTAATGATACCCCTATATAGTGAGACAAATTAATGATACCCCTATATTCTTTCCCTTTGAATCTAGTATAAAAACTAGGTTCCTTATGAATTAAAAATTGTCTTCTCGAAAAGAAAGACAAATCAATTACTTAAAAGAAGAAATTTATTATCTAACTATTAAATAGAGGCTAGAAACACCAGAAATCAAAGATCAAATAACCTTATTTTATTCTCTTAAAAAATTTGATGCGAAATTCTTATTGCCTTTTGGGATAGGAAAAATTTTCCTTCCCTATATTGATAATTTTGATAAAAAAATATTCCCACAAAAGCTCGTCCAAGCAAAATTAAAAAAAGGAAATAGGCCCAATTGAACT
Organism: Aristolochia californica; assembly: GCF_029961685.1. Taxonomy (NCBI): domain Eukaryota; kingdom Viridiplantae; phylum Streptophyta; class Magnoliopsida; order Piperales; family Aristolochiaceae; genus Aristolochia; species Aristolochia californica. The sequence continues at coordinate 35,426,736 of NW_027182279.1, read as the reverse complement.
ATTATTCGACGGTTAAGCAAGAAATTCTTGCTATAGTTAAATGTATTGGTAAATTTCAGGATGATTTACTCAATCAACATTTTTTGTTACGAGTAGATTGTTTTGTAGACAAACAAATTCTTTGAAAGGATGTTAAAAATTTAGTATCTAAACAAATATTTGCCCATTGGTAAGCAGAATGAAGTGCCTTTGATTTTGATATTGCATATATAAAGGAGGAAAATAACTCCTTGATTTTCTTACTCTGCGAATTTCTACTGGGTTAAAACAATGTCTCATTTTTCCAATAGGGAAAATTCACAATCTGTCAGAGGAAGAGGTTGTGGCATATCAAATAATAAAGGAAAAAATAAAAATTTTGAAGCTTTGACTCCTACAACAATGAAGGACATATTATCATTTGAACCTAATTTTACTACTCTTCTAATTATGAAAGAAATTATGATCATCAATCACGAGGATATGCTTGTGACGGCTGATCCTTGGAAAATTATTTTCTCAATCATTAATAATAAATATTGGTTTAATTATGAAGCAAATATGACTCATACTCAATCCCTTACCAATAGTCATACATTGTCAAATATTAAAAATCCTGACAATCCAATTGCCTACAGTCGATGCACTGTTAGTAAATTTTTATCTCCATTGGTGTGGGGAAAGCATAATCTTGTTGATGAAGAAATTGCACCCAATGCCAAAGGGTATAATTATTAGTTCATACTAATGTATGGGAACCACTAAATGTTTCAAATATTTCTTAGTCAAAATATACTTTATTATCTTTGTTGATGAATATACTTGAGTAACTTGGTTATTCTTGATGAAAAATAAGTCTAAAGTTTTACTTCCTTAAAAAAGATCTTTGTGTTAGGAGATGAGACTTTTTTGTGATGCAACACTTTTACCCCATTGGGTATTGAACTACCTGTTCCTGTGTATAGATTTTCCAAGCCTACTGTGCAATCAGAGGATCCACTTTGTTCCAACATCCAAAACAATCATCTACAACCCCATATGGCATTGTCAGACACACCCCTTATGTGGACTCTACATATCCTCTTGTGGTAAGTTTTCCTTCTTCTTCTCCTATTATATTTGGACCTTCATTTGACACCCAGTTTATTGCATTTAGAAAAGAACCAACGTCTTGCACTTGACCATATACATCTCATCTTATGTCTAACTTTTTATCCACTCATTAATTGTCTTCTACTTGTTGCACAATACTTGCCTCTCTTTCTTTTACTCATCTTCCTATGTCTTATCATGAGACCCTTCAACATCTAGGATGGTATTCTACCACCACAAAAGAAAATAGTGGGATACAAATGGGTGTTCACAATTAAACATAATCTGAATGACACAATGGCATGGTTTAAAGCTACACTTGTGGCAAAAGGATACTCAAATGTTATGAAGTTCACTATGAATAAACATTTTCGCCAATGGCCAAGTTAAATTTGGTATGGGTTTTTTAATCTCTCGCTACCAATTCTCAAAGGTCGGTATATTAACTTTATGTGAAAAATGTTTTTCTTAAAGGTGACATTTAGAAGGAAATTTACATGGATAAACCACATGGATTTGTGGTTGAGGGAGAGTTAGTGTGCATATTACAAAAATTCGCATATTGTTTGAAATAGTCTCCGAGAGCTTGGTTTGATAAGTTTAGCCGAGCTATGCTTCGATTTGGATCTACAAGGTGTATGGTAGATCACTCAGTCTTTGTCAAACATACTAACAAGGGAGTTGTGCTCCTTGTTGTATATGCTGATGATATTGTAATATATTACAAGAAGTGATACAGAAAGCATAAGCCAGTGAAAGAAAAATTATGTAATAAATTCAAGACAAAAGTCTTAGGACTCCATAAATACTTCCTTAGAATCGAAATATTTCAATATAGGCATGGTATTATTTTGTCATAGAGAAAAATTGTGCTTGACCTACTTAATGAAACAAGGATGTTGGGATGTCATCCAACAAACACCTCTATGGACATGAATGTAACACTATGGGGGGGTTAGTCAACTTGAAGGACGAGATGATCTTCAACCGTATAACGCCCTTCAACTCTTGAAGTCGTTAGTGGAGCGCAGATGAAGCTTCATCTCGATGCAGTGGATGAAGGGGTCCTTCATCTCCACGGTTTAATTTCGATCATGTGGAAGAAGGCCCTTTTTGATCTTCTTTGAATTGAAGGACGGGCGACGCTCGTATTTTCCCTCTCTCTCCTCGCACCCCCCATCGCGCGTCGTCATTTGTCATTTTTTCTTCCTCTCTCCCGCACTCCCTTCCCTCTCTCGTCTCCCTGTGCCCCTGACGTCGCTGCTGCCAAAATCGATCTCGTCCTTCATCTCCGGCCTCATCTCTCGGTCTTCTCTCAGCCTCGCCTTCTCTCTCGCACCCCCTCTCTCGTCTCCGCGACTCCCTCTCTTCTCTCAGACTCGCTCTCTCTCGCTTCTCTCTCTCTATTCCCTCCCGACCTCCCTTTCTTCTCTGTTTTCTCCCTCTCTTCTCCCTTTCGGCCTCCCACTCCCTTCTCTCTCTGGCTAGTCTCCTTTCACCCGAAAATACCTTCCAATTTCGTTCGATTTCCCCATTTCCATTTCGATTTTCTTCGATTTTGGACATTTGAGCATCGATTGTTTAATATCTACTTCGATTAGGCATCGATTTCACCCTTCGGCTTCGGATTTCCCCAAATTTCATAAGGTATGCCTAAACCCTAATTTTTTTCATTAAATTTGTGTTTTATTTGATTTAAATTTATTTTCAGTGCGTAATTGAGGGTTATTTGTGCATTATTTTGGGATTTAGGGTTACGGTTTATAGTCTAAATTCTTGATTCGTGTATGGATTATTTTTAGGGTTTGCTGCTCGGTATTTAAGGGTCCAGTAATTAGGGTTTAGGGTTTATGGTTAAGGATTTAGGGTATTTTAGGTATAAGGGTTTTTAAGGTTTAGGGGGTTTAGGGTTTTTAAGCTATAAGGTTTTTTGGGTTTAGGGTTTAGGGCTTTTAATGTATTAAGTCCTGGAATTAGTGTTTAGGGTTTAGAGTTTAGTAGGTGATAGGGTTTAGGGTTTGATGGTTTAGTTTTTTTTTTATGGTTTGTGTTTCGGGTTTAGGGTTTAGGGTTTAGGGTATTTTAGGGATTAGGATTGTTAAGGTTTAGGGGCTTTATGGTTTTTTAAGGTTTTGGGGTTTTTGTGTTTCTAAGCTCTAGGGTTTTTAGGTTTAGGGTTTGGAATTAGGGTTTAGGGTTTTGGGCTTTTAAGGTATTAAGTTCTGGAATTAGTGTTTAGGGGTTTTTAGTCCAATTCAAACAAGGTTGAGTCGCCTACACGGGCGTCCATTAGCCAACGAAACCCGACCCCCATCACTAACGAGGTACAGTTCATAGTGACTGCGAAGTTATATGGGGCTCTACCAGGGGTCTTCGGTGAATTTGGACTTGATGTGTGTGTGTTTTGATTGTTTAGTGCATATGCATTAGTGAAAATAATTTAATTAATTTTGAAATGTGTGAGAATGTTGTTGAGAATTTTTGAAGTGCTATGGAATGTTTTTGCCATGTGGTGAGGAGATTCAGGTATTATACATATCCACCACATGGTATTTTTTTCTAGTTTGTGTTGGTATTTTTTTTTATGGTTTGTGTTTCCATGACGAGTAAAGGTTGTTTGATAAAGTTTTTTCTGTGAGGACCGTCTCGGATTTAGATTATACATGGCTGCAAGAAGACAACCAAGTGGTCGAACATATGATATTTGGACATTCGATGATGATAGCAAAATGCTCGATCGCTTGGTCGAGCAGGTCAATCTAGGGAACAAGTTGCCTAACGGGGTGTGGAAGCATGAGGTATACATGGACTGTGTAAATAAGTTCAATGAAGACACAGTCATGAAAAAAACTGTTGAGCAGCTGAAGAATCTAACAAGAGCATGGAAGAAAACATACCAAACGGTAACAAGCTGTATCAACACAAGTGGGTTTGGTTGGGATGCAACCACACAACGAGTTACTGCATGTAATTCTGTATGGCTTGATTACATAAAGGTCAGTAAATCTGTATGGCTCGACTACATGATGTACTATAAAATATTTTTTATGTTTTTCGCGTTAGTATAACTCTATTCCAAGACGTCTAAATGATGTTTTATTCTTGTAGAAGCATAAAGATGCTGAGAAATACAGTCGTGAAGGCTGCCCCCTGTACGACAAATTAGCTGTGGTGGTGGGAAACACAATAGCGGTAGGGTCAGGAGCTGCAACCTTTGTAGATCAGGGCGATGAGGTGATCCATGAATCGGAACATGTCCCGATGGATGAGCCAGAGGATGTTGATATAGTTAGGGATACTCCATCACCATTATTAAGCATGGATGAGTCTCTAGGTAATCAATTTGAAAGAAGTAAATGGTCATCTTCAAGTCGTCGTAGAAAGAGAACCGAAATGCCCGATAATGACACTAGTAGAAGAATCTTTGATGCAATAGATCGAATTGCTAAGACATTTGAGAATTTCATGATGAAAGACGATATTGTAAGAGATTGCGTCAAAGCCCTCAGGGAAATCCCGGACTTGCCTACAGAATTGAAGTATCGCGCTCCTTCATGGTTGGATACACCAACTAAGAAGGTCATGTTTATGGAAATGACAATGGAAGAGCCGGTCGAGTGGCTTAAATTTTGTTTTGAAAACTAATTGTAATGCGTTATAAATACACTATTTTTTTGGAATATTATTATGTAGTAGGCATGATATTTGAATTATGACGTTGCAAGACTTATTAGTATGGTTTGTATTTAAATTTGATATGTTGTTGTCTTTATATATTGCATAGATGAATATGGTGTTTTGAGTATGGATGTTTAATGTGGATGAATGTAGGATGTGGAATGTGGATGAATGTAGGATGTGATTGAATGTAGGATGTGGAATGTGGATGAATGTAGGATATGATTGAATGTAGGATGTGGAATGTGGATGAATGTAGGATGTGATTGAATGTAGGATGTGGAATGTGGATGAATGTAGGATGTGGGAATGCGGATGAATGTAGGATGTGGGAATGTGGATGAATGTAGGATGTGATTGAATGTAGGATGTGGGAATGTGGATAAATATGGTTGTTTATAGGTGTGATTGCAAATAGGTTATGATTGAAGATTGATGTTTACTTGTGTTTATGAATTTTAGGCGATTGAATTTGTGGATTTCCATGGATACTATGACAGATGATGAAAAGGTTGCAACTATGGTTGCATTCACAACTTTGTTGATCGCCATGGAAAGATACTATTTGTACCATTGCAATAGACGTGTACCACGTTCTTGTGGGATGAATGGTCCATTGTATTTGCAAAAGGCACTAGACAAATCTCCAGTTAAATTTCAGAAAGTTTACAGGATGAACCAATTGGTATTTCACAAATTCGCAGATATACTTACTAGTAAAGGGTTTTTATCAGTCACAAAGACCATCTCAGTTGAAGAACAACTTGCATATTTCCTCCTAACTGTTGGTCAAGGACAAGTGTATAGTGTCACAACAGAGATGTTTGATAGATCAAACTGGATGATAAGTAAGTATTTCAACAAGGTGTTGGATGCAATCCTCAAACTTCACTCTGATTACGTCAAACGGCCTTCGGAATGCACACACTCGAAGATTTTAACAAATTCAATGTTTTATCCCTACTTCAAGGTAACATCACTTCCTATAACTAAATAATTTTAGATTAATATACAAAGTTAGTAAATATTAATTGAAAATGTATAATTAGGATTGTATTGGAGCTATTGATGGAACTCATATGAAAGCCAACATTCCACTTAAAGATCAACCAAGGTTTTGGAATAGAAAAGGTTACCTCTCACAAAATGTGATGGCAGCATGTTCATTTGATATGCAATTCACTTATGTACTTGCTGGATGGGAGGGGTCAGTAGCCGATTCCCGTGTACTAAAGGATGCATTGACTCGTCGAGATAAAATCTTTGTACCTAAAGGTAAGTAATATATTTTTATGCAGTAATTTTTTATCTATTTTATCTTCAATTATTTTATGTGGTATATAATTTTTATTATAGGAAAATATTATCTAGTTGATGCTGGTTATGCAAATCTTCCGGGATTTTTGGCTCCATATCGAGGAACCCGATATCATCTGCAAGAATTTAGAGATAATATTCCTAGAAATGAAAAAGAATTATTCAACCAAAGACATTCATCTTTACGGAATATTATTGAGCGAACTTTTGATGCTTTAAAAGCTCGATTTCAAATGTTAAAACGCACTCCTCCATTTTATTTTAAGATCCAGGTGAAAATTGTACATGCTTGTTGCATATTGCACAATTATATACGTGCAGAAGATTATGATGATATATTTGAAGATGAAGATGATAATTCGAGTGGCGAGCTCGGTGGAGGAAGTGATGCGGTCCAATTAGGTGCAATGGATGATACAGACAGTGACGATTGCGATGATCTTGAGGATGTGGGTAGCCAAGTAACAAGCATTCGAAGGCAGAGTGCATTAGAATCCACAAGAGCCGCACAATTTCGAGATGCCATATCGACTTCCATGTGGAACGATAAATGATGGTTTACTCTTATTACTTTTGAACATGCGTAATTTATATGTACTAAATTTGTAACTCGTTGATTGTAATATTAAAGGCATGAACTCGTTATTTGAATAATTTTTTTTAGGTTATTTTCAAAGTTGTATATGTATTTATTTATTATTTTTTTAATTTTATTACTATATTAAACTTCATATTTAAGTCTATGGTAAATAAAATATAATTAAAGTATGCATTTGATTAATTAATTACTTTTAATTTTTTCAAAATATATTATTAATTAATACAATACAAATCTATCTTATGTTATTAATATAATACTTTTTATTCATTAATCACAAATTTTTTTATTTACTCTATTGTATTAGTGATTTAATAGTGGTAATTAAAATATTGTTAACTCAAACACTTGGTTTAATTAGCTCATTTTTATAATTAATAAAATCAATGATTTTAAATTTCTAAGATGAAGATGAAGATGAAGTTGTCCACACTAACACCCTATTTCAAAGATTTCGAAGATGAAGTTGTCCACACTAATACCCATTTCGAAGATGAAGATCATGTAGATGCATAAGATGAAGATGAAGATCAAATTTTCATTTTGTTGACTAACCCTAACAACCCCCCCCCCCCCCCCCCCCCCCCCCCCCCCCCCTTGTGTTGGCTCTAGAGGATATGTAGGTATAGGCAAATACATAAGGCTAGTAGTGAAGTTGATATACCTCACTGTAAGTAGACTCGATATCTCTTTTGTAATAACCATTATTAGCCAATACAAGCATAAACCTTAGATCTCTCATTAGCAAGCTTCAGAACGAATCCTCGATACTTAAAAAGGCTCATGGACAATGACTCTTATATAAGTGTCATAATCATATTAGTGTTGAAAGTTTTTCATATGTAAATTAGGCAGGCTCTCCAAATGACAAGAAATCCACCTTTGGCTATTATACTTTTGCATAAAACTTGGTAAATTGGAAAAACAAGAATCAGAATGTCGTTGCTAAATCTAGTGTAGAGGCTGAGTATAAAGCCATGACACATGTGGTAAGTGATTTAATATGGATCGAATTGTTCCTCATAGAATTGGGATTCAACAGAGATACTCCAATGAACTCCACTGTGATAATCGAATAGTCATCTATATTACCTCTAATCCGGTCTTCCATGAACGAAAAAAATACATTGAAGTTGATTGTCGCTTTGTCAAAGAGAAGCTACAAGCGGGTACTATAAGCCTTGTATATGTTTCTCTCAAGATGAAGTTGTCAACATATTCACAAAGCATGTTATTGACCACTACATGCTCCACGCTAGGAGTATATGATGTCATTGAATCACTAGTTTGTCGGAGAGTGTTAAGAGAGAGTAACATTGGTATAAAATGTCATGTTTTAGTTCTTACTTTCAGTCCATTAGGTTAAAGGGAATTTATATAACTTTCAATATAAATCAGTATATAAAGGGTAATGGAGAGGATTAGGAAGACATTCAAAATCGCTAATTTTCACACCCACTTTCAACTCACGATCTTTCTCATTCATCTCATGAGCACTCTCCTTCCTCCTTTCCTCTCAACTTCTCTTCTTTCCCTTTTTTCACTTGAAAGTACTTAAGGTTACATCATTGGTCCTGAGATTCAACACTCTTAAAAAAGAACCTCAGTCTTGCACTCAACTATGTACATCTTACTTTATATCAAATTTTTTATTATCTCATCGGTTATGATCTAGTTGTTGCATATTTCTTGCTTCTTTTTCTTATACCATTTTCCCTTAGTCTTTTCTAAAAACTCTTCAACATCTGGGATGGAGAGCAAAATGGAAAAAGGAAAGCCAACATTGTACAAAAATCAAACATAGCAGTTGGTGCCCTTACAACTACACAAAAAAAAAAAACACAGTGGTGTGCAAAGATGGTGGGTAAAATATTTAAAGTTTGTAAAATATTCTTAGAAAAATGATATAGATGGCACAAAAGAAATTTTATAATAAGAAAAATGAAAATAATTTATCATTTATTTGATGGTAAGACTAATTTATATATGTCTCTTTGAGTAAGAATTGTTAACAAAAATCTAAGTTATTGAGATATATCAATTACTAATATTTGGGTCTCTACCACAATCACTACTTTATTTGGGGAAGATAAGCCTCAAAATATAAGGTCTCATATAAATTGGTAATCCCAAATGTGTTAAAAGTATTTGTGCCAAATAAATATAAGGTTTCATATGAATAGAAGGTTATGCTTTTGGATTAAAAACTGCTCTTTCTAAATTTCGAAATATCGTGAATGATATTTTCATTAATTACAACGAATTTTCTACAGTCTATATTGATAATATCCTTATCTTTTCTAAAATTATAGAATCTCGCTTTAAACATTTAAAAACTTTCAAAACCATTATCAAACAAAATGGTCTTGTAATTTATGCTCCAAAAATGAAATTATTTCAAACTTCTATCAAATTTTTGGAACATGATATTCATAACGGAACAATTATTCCTATCAAATGATCAATTGAATTTGCTTCTAAAAATTCCCTAATCAAATTAGGTATAAAAACTAATTACAAAGATTTTTAGATAGTCTTAATTACATCTCAGACTACTATCCAAATCATGCATAGGATTCTCTACTTCTTTATAATAGATTAAAGAATCCAAATCATGCATAGGATTCTCTACTTCTTTATAATAGATTAAAGAAGAATCTTGAACCTTGGACTGAAGCCCATACTAAGGTTGTTCAAAAATTAAATCTAGAGTTCGACAACTTCCCTGGCTTGCTCTTGCCAACCTTCAATGGAAGAAGGTTGTTGAAACCGAAGCTTCTCATATCAGCTTATAGAAGAATTCTAAAACAACTAAATCCAATTTCTAATGAAGACAAAATGGTAAGATTTTCTTCTGTGAAACCTCCTCTTGTGAGACTCCATATTAATTTTGGCATTGTGAGACATTTTTTATAGTAAAATTTATGTAAGATATTTTCATATATTCTCTTTAACATCTCCAAAGGTAACATGACCCCTGTCTTTCAATTTGAGTTTTACAAACTTCTTATTTTGACCAGTCATGTGGCTCAAACCCCCTATCCAAAATTGATATGTTCTTTGGTGCCATGGCTTTGAGACAAACCCACAAAAAACAAAGATCATCCTTAGAGATCCCATTCAAGTCAAGTCCTTTTGGGAAATCACTTGTTCCACTAGTTGTTTTGGGCATCGTTTGCCCAAGGTTTTATGGGTTACTAATCCAATCGATTGTTTTGTGTACCCACCTTTGTTTAATGCCATTACCATTCTTAGTTTCACAAATATGGGCATAGTGTCCCAAGTTCTTGCAATAGTGGCCTCTAGTGTGAGGAATGGGAGTGAGCTTTTTGTTTTGCCTCTAAAAACATCGAAAAATCAGATTGAGAAGTCAGATGCAAAGGAGAAAGGAGTGCCTTCAATGAAGCCAATCAAAATATTCCCCCAAAGAAATGACCAGTCCTGAAATCAAAATAAAGTCGTACTCAAATAAAACTAAATCAGCATCAGAAAGCCAATCTTAAAAATCAAGTAAAACATTGAATGTCAGTCCTACAACATCGTCAAACCTGATACAAAAGTCAGAATAGGCAAAGGAGAACGGAGAGCCTACAATTAAGCCAACCAAATTTTTCACCAAAAAAACTACCAGTCCCGAAATCAAAATTCAGTCGTACTCGGATAAAACTAAATCAGGATCAAAATGACAATCTTAAACATCAAGTAGAATATAGAATATTAGTCCTGCAACATCACTAAACTAGATAGAGATGTCAGAATATGCAAAGGAGAAAGGAGTGTCTTCAATGAAGCCAATCAAATAAATTCCCCCAAAAAATAACCACTCCTGAAATAAAAATTCAGTCATACTCATATAAAAGTAAATCAAGATCAGAAAAACAATCCTAAAAATCAAGTATAACTTGGAATGTCACTCTTGTTGGAACTCCATGAACATTATTATAGTATGGTCCAAGTCTGAAAATCAATATACATGACCATGTTAAACTTTATAGACTAGTCCATGATTGAAACAAACCAACTTGTTTTTCAACTCAAAAGAATTGCAAAACAATACCATACTTTATGAATGATTTTCGACTTGTGGGAATCCTTGAACTCAAAGTCAGACACGTTGATCAACAGAAAATGGATACATCCAGATGAAACCTACACCGAAGTTAGAAAGCACTCAAATATATGCATCTCCTTTTCCATCGTAATCATATGACAAGGAGATAAAGGTAAGTATCTCAGATACATAGATGTATACCACAAGTATGATTTCTAAGCACATCAATGCAGAGGACAGACACGTTCCACCCCAAAAGAATACAACAACCACAAGTAGAGCCTCTTATTAGTAATAACTATGAAACACAACGCATGTTACTTGTTTGTCACTTGATTTAAAAAATACATCTCTCGCATCATCGACTACACATGGAACATGTCCTCCTCCCACTTGATGCAAAAACACTATTCACTAGCGACATCCACAACACCAAATACATGACCTCGTACTTGAAATTCGAAAAAATCAACCACAATAATAATCAGATAATTACCTCAACCCAAACAAGAACCCAATTTGCTATGACCCTCAACACTTGCACTTCCAATCCTACGAAGAAATTTCTTCTAACACATGCCTTCTCTTGTACCTACAAGATTGTTTTTTTTTTTAAATGATACTGATTTTTATTAAGACAAAATCTCAAAAGAGCAATTTACAGAGGAAAGTTTTTCCAAACAATGAAAAATTGCTGGAAAGTTTCAAATATTGCCAATTTATCAGCCAAAGAGTTGGCGGATCTAAGAATGAGATTCCAATTACAATGAGTAAAAGATACAATATCAGCAATACTATCAGTGATAGACCAATAACGCGAAGAGGGAAAGTTGTCTTTGGAACACCAACTAACAACCATCTTTGAGTCGCCTTCAATGATTAACTTACCATAAAGACAATCCCTGAAGATTTGGAGGCCGAACAGCAGAACACTAACTTCAGCAGTATTAGAATCGGCAATACCCAGCAAACCAACACCTACAAGATTGTTGAGCCACTCTAACGGAAACAGTGACGAATGAAGCGGTGATAAAATCCATAAACAAATAAGATTCCAAGTTTGAAACTCTGATAGGAACACGAGTACGTTTGAAACCCAAAATTGAAGGATGTTCACATGAAGAAAAAAAAACCCCTTCGATCAACCTTTTAAACAAGCATATCATCTATGAAATACCGAAGAGCTTTTTCTTTAATATGCAATGACGCTCTAGTAAAGAAATTGAAACTTTAAAATAAACTAATAACATCAGCAAACCAGATACAAAAGTCAGAGCATGCAAAGGAGAAAGTAGCGCCTTCAATGAAGCCAACCAAAATATTTCCCAAAAAATAAAACCAGCCATGAAATAAAAATCAAGTCGTACTCAAATAAAACTAAATCAGGATAAGTATGGCAATCTTAAAAATTAAGTAAAACATAGAATATTAGTCTTGCAACATCACTAAACAAGATAGAGAAGTCCCAATATGCAAAGGAGAAAGGAGTGTCTTCAATTAAGCCAACCAAAAAAATTTCCCATAAAAATCACCACTTCTAAAATCAAAATTCAGTCATACTCACATAAAAGTAAATCAGGATGAGAAAATCAATCTTAAAAATCAAGTAGAACTTAGAATGTCACTCCAATTGAAACTCCATGCACATTATTGCAGTATGGTTCAGATCTAAAAATCAAGATACATCACCAAGTAAAACTTCATCTAACTAGTCCATGATTGAAGCAAGCCAACTCGTTTTTCAACTCAAACGAATTGCAGATTAATACCATACATTATCAATGATTTTCAACTTGTAGAAATCCTTGAACACAGAGTCAAACACACTGATGAATAGAAACTAGATACAACCAAATGAAACCGACACCAAAGTTGGAAAGCACTCAAACATATACATCTCTTTTTCAATCGTAATCATATGACAAGAAGTTGAAGATAAGTATATTGGATACATAGGATGTATACCACAAGTAAGATTTCTAAGCACATCAATACAGAGGACAAAAGTTCCACCCCCAAAAGACTACAACAACCACAAGGAGAGCTTCAAATTAATAATACCTATGAAACACAATGCACGGATTTGTTTTACTTGATTTAAATATAAAAGCACTCTGATAGCATCCACTACACCAGAAACATGACCTCATCCCACTTGATACAAAAACAATATTCACTCTAGCGGCATCCATTACACTGAAAACATGACCTCGTCGTTGAAATTCTAAAAAATCACACACAATATTAATCAAATAATTACCTCAACCCAAACAAGAACCCAATTTGCTATAACCCTTAATACTTGCACTTCCAATCCTACAAACAAATTTCTCCCAACACATGCCTTCTCTTGCACCAACAAGATTGTTGAGCCACTCTAACGAAAACAATGGCGAATGAAGTGTGATAAGATTCATAAGCAAATAAGATAACAAGTTTAAAACTTTGACAGGGACACATAGTACGTTTGAAACCCGAAACTAAAGGATGTAGACGTTTGAAACCCTTAGATGTGAAATACAGAAGAGCTTTTTTTAATCTGCAATGACTTACTAGTAAAAAAACCGAAACTTTAAAATAAACTAATAACATTGAACCAGATAGAAGAGTTAGAAGTTGCAAGGAGAAATGAGTGCCTTCAATGAAGTCAACCAAAACATATCCCATAAGAAATCACCAATCTTGAAATCAAAATCCAGACGTACTCAGATAAAACTAAATTAGGATCAGAATGGCAATCTTAAAAAACAAGTAGAACATAGAAAATTAGTCCCACAACATCACTAAACTAGATAGAGAACTCAAAATAAGCAAAGGAGAAAGGAGTGTCTTCAATCAAGCCAACCAAAAAAATTCCCCAAAAAAATCACCTGTTGAAATCAAAATTTAGTCATACTCCGATAAAAGTAAATCAAGATCAGAACAACAATATTAAAGTCAAGTAGAACTTAGAATGTCACTTTTGTTGAAACTCCATGCATGTTATTGCAGTATGGTCTAGGTCTGAAAATCAAGATGCATGACTGTTGAAATATTTGTTTGTATCGACCACGCCAGTCCTTGTAAAAGATCAATGGGGTTGCTTTCCTAACAAGTTCGAGCCTTTTAGCGCACTGGTTTCAACATAGTATTAGATCTTTGATTTTCAGGATTCCGACTATGGTTTTTTAGGTTTCATTCTCCTTCTTTTTTGTTAGTTGCTGGATATTAGTTTTTTTATTTTATTTTGTTGTTCGTGGTTTGATGTCTTCTTTTGCTTTGTGATCTACACTTTCATCCATGTTTAAACCAATGTACTACTAGGCTCAAACCTTTTAGCGCACTAGTTTAAACATGGTATCAGAGCAGGTTCGTCCCGAGTTCGAGTCCTGCTCCCATCGAATTTTGTCCTAGGTTTTTTTGGTAAATTTGTCCACGGGTTTTCCCCATGCGGGGGAGTGTTGGAATATTTATTTGTATCGATTGGGCCAATCCTTGTATAAGATCCGTGGGGTTGCTTTCCTAGTAGGTTCAAGCTTTTTAGCGCACTGGTTTCAACAATGACCAAGTAAAACTTCATATAACATGTCCGTGATTGAAGGAAGTCAACTTGTATTTCAACTCCATAGAATAGCAGAATAATACCATACAATATGAAAGATTTCAACTTTTGCAAATCCGAGAACTCAAAATCAAACACGATGATCACCGAAAATCGGATACATCCAGATGAAACCTACACCAAAGTAAGCACTCAAAACATATGGATCTCCTTCTCAATAGTAATCATATGACAAGGAGTTGAAGATAAATATGTCGGATACATAGGATGAATATCGCAAGTAAGATTTCTAAGTACATCTATGTAGAGGATAAGAGTCCACCCCCAAAAGGCTACAACAACCATAAGAAGAGCCTCATATTAATAATAACTATGAAATTCAACGCACGAACTTGTTTGTCACTTGATTTAAAAACGACATCACTCTAGCAGCATCCACTACACTAGAAACATGATCTTGTTATTGAAATTCTAAAAAATCAACCACAATAGTAATCAAATAATTACCACAACCCAAACAAGAGCCCAATTTGGTTTGACCCTTAGTACTTGTACTTCCAATCCTACGAATAAATTTCTCCCAGCACATGCCTTCTTGCGCACTTACAAGATTGTTGAGCCACTCTAACGGAAATAGTGACGAATGAAGCGTGATAAGATCCATAAGCAAATAAGATACCAAGTTTGTTACTTTGACAGCATTTGAAACTCGAAATTAAGGGATGTAAAAGTGAAAAAAAATCCCCTTCAATCAACCTTTTAAACAAGCATATAATTTGTGAAATACCAAATATCTTTTTTTTTACTCTGCAATAACATACTAGTAAAGAAACTGAAACTTTAAAATAAACTATTATCATTTTCAAACCAGATAGAGAAATCAAAACAAGGAAAGGAGAAAAGAGTGCCTTCAATGAAGCCAACCAAAATATTTCCCGAAAGAAACCACCAGTCCTAAAATCAAAATTCAGTCGTACTCAGATAAACCTAAATCACCATAAAAAAAGCCAATCTTAAAAACCAAGTAGTACATAGAATGTGAGTTTGGCAACATCGCTAGGTACAAAAGTCAGAATAGGCAAACATAAATGATGCCAACATAAATTTTCCCCAAAAAAATAACAGTCCTAAAATCAAAATTCAATCGTACTCAGATATAACTAAATCAGGATTAGAATGGCAATCTTAAAAATCAAGTATAACATAGAATATTAGTCCTGCAACATCACTCAACTAGATAGAGAACTCAAAATAAGCTAAGGAGAAAGGAGTGTCTTTAACAAAGCCAACAAAAAAAATCACCACTCCTGAAATCAAAATTCATTCATTCTCACATAAAAGTAAATCAAGATCAGAAAAAAAATATTAAAAATTAAGTAGAACTTAGAATGTTACTCTTGTTGAAACTCCAAGCAAGTTATTGCAGTATGGTCTAGGTCTAAAAATCAAGACACATGACCAAGTAAAACTTCATATAACAAGTCCCTGATTGAAGAGCACCAACTTGTATTTCAATTCAAAAGAATTGAAGAATAATACCATACATTATCAATGATTTTTGACAGGTGGAATTACTTGAACTCAAAGTCAGACACGCTGATGACAAAAAACTAGATACAACCAGATGAAACCTACACCGAAGTTGGAAAGCACTCAAACATATGCATCTCCTTTTCCATCGTAATCATATGACAAGAAGTTGAAGATAAGTATGTCTGATACATTGGATGTATACCACAAGTAAGATTTCTAAATACATCAATATAGAGGACAGACGTTCCACCACAAAAGACTTAACAACAACAATGACATCTTCAAATTAATAATAACTATGAAACACAACGCACGAACTTGTTTGTCACTTGATTTAAAAACGACATCACTCTAACAGCATCCACTACACCAAAAACATGACTTCGTCCCACTTGATTCAAAAACAATATTCACTCTAGTGGCATCCATTACACCAGAAGCATGACCTCGTTGTTGAAATTCTAAAAAATCAAACACAATATTAATCAAATAATTACCTCAACCCAAACAAGAACCCAATTTGCTATGACCCTTAATACTTGTACTTCCAATCCTACGAACAAATTTCTCCCAACACAAGCCTTCTCTTGCACCTACAAGATTGTCCAGCCACTCTAACAGAAACAATGACGAATAAAGCGTGATAAGATCCATAAAAAAATAAGATACCAAGTTTAAAACTCTAACACGAACACAAGTACGTTTGAAACCCGAAACTGAAGGATGTAGACATGAAAAAAAATCCCCTTCGATCAACCTTTCAAACAAGCATATCATCTGCGAAAAACAGAAGAGCTTTTTTTAATCTGCAATGACATACAAGTAAAGAAACTGAAACTTTAAAATAAACTAATAACATCGGCAAACCAGATAGAGGAATCAGAAGTTGCAAAGGAGAAATGGGTGAGTGCCTTCAATGAAGCCAACCAAAATATTTCCCTAAAGAAATCACCAATCCTGAAATCAAAACTCAGTCGTACTCAGATAAAACTAATTCAGTATCAGAAAGGCAATCTTAAAAATCAAGTAGAACATAGAATGTTAGTCCTGCAACATCGCCATACCAGATACAAAAGTCAGAATATGCAACGGAGAAAGGAGTGTCTTCAATGAAGCCAACCAAAAAAGTACCACTGCCGATATCAAAATTCAGTCATACTCGGATAAAAGTAAATCAGATAAACAATATTAAAAATCAAGTAGAACTTAGAATCTCACTCCTGTTGAAATTCCATGCACGTTATTTGTTGTAAGGTCCAAGTCTTAAAAATCAAGATACATGACCAAGTAAAACCTCTTATAACAAGTCCCTAATTGAAGCAAGCCAACTTGTATTTGAATTCAAAATAATTGCGAAATAATACCATAAGTTATTGAATGATTTGCAACTTGTGGAAATCCTTGAACAAGTCAAACGCTGATCAACAAAAACTGGATACATCGAGATGAGACCTACACCAAAGTTAGATAGCACTCAAACATATGCATCTCCTTTTCCAACGTAATCATATGACAAGGAGTTGAAGATAAGTATGTCAGATACGTAGGATGTAAACCACAAGTAAGATTTCAAAACACATCTATGCAAAGGACAGACACGTTCCACCCCAAAAGACTACATCAACGCCAAGTAAAGCCTCATATTAATAATAACTATGAAACACAATGCACGAACTTGTCTGTCACTTGATTTAAAAACAACATCACTCCAGCAGCATCCACTACACCTAAAACTTGTCCTCGTCCCACTGGACGCAAAAACAATATTCACTCTGACAACATCAATTACAGCAGAAACATGACCTTGTCGTTGAAATTTTAAAAACTTAACCACAATATTAATCAAATAATTACTTCAAACCAAACAAGAACCGAATTTTTTATGACCTTTAGTACTTGTACTTCTCCCAACACATGCCTTCTCGCACACCTACAAGATTGTTGAGTCACTCTACCAGAAATAGTGACGAATGAAGCGTGATAAGATCCTTAAGCAAACACGATACCAAGTTTGAAATTCTGACAGGCACGCGAGTACGTTTGAAACTCGAAAATGAAGGATGTAGATGTGGAAAAAATCCCCTTTGATCAACCTTTAAAAAAGTGAAATACCGATAAGCTTTTTTTTCTTCTGCAATGACGTCCAAGTAAAGAAACTGAAACTTCAAAATAAACCAATGACATCGACAAAGCATAGAGAAGTCAGAACATGCAAAGGAGAAAAGAGTGCCTTCAAGGCAGCCAGCCAAAAAATTTCCCCATGGAAATCACCAGCCCCGAAATCAAAATTCAGTTGTACTCAGATAAAACTAAATCAGCATAAAAAAGGCAATCTTAAAAATCAATTAGAGAATGTCAATTCGTCGACATAAGCAAACCAGGTATAGAAGAAAGAATACTAAAAGGATAAATGAAGTGCCTTCTGTGAAGCCAACCAAATTTTTCCCCAAAAACATATCAGTCCTGAAATCAAAATTCAGTCGTACTCAAATAAAACTAAATTAGGATCAAAATGGCAATCTTAAAAAACAAGCAGAACATAGAAAATTAGTCTTGCATCATCACTAAACTACATAGACAACTCAAAATATGCAAAGGAGAAAAGAGTGTCTTCAATGAAGCTAGCCAAAAAAATTCCCCAAAAAGATCACCACTCTTGAAATCAAAATTCAGTCATACTCAGATAAAAGTAAATCAGGATAAAAAAAACAATATTAAAGTCAAGTAGAACTTAGAAAGTCACTTCTGTTGAAACTCCTTGCACATTATTGCAATGTGGTCCAGGTCTGAAAATCAAGATGCATGACCAAGTAAAACTTCATAAAACATGTACATGATTGAAGCAAGCCAACTTGTATTTCAACTCCAAAGAATTGTAGAATAATACCATAGAATATGAAAGATTTTGACTTGTAGAAATCCATGAACTCAATCAAACACGTTGATTAATAGAAACCGGATACATCCAAATGAAACTTACACCAAAGTAAGCACTCAAACATATGCATCTGCTTTTCCATCGTAATCATATGACAAGGAGTTGAAGATAAGTATGTCGGATACATAGGATGTATATCGCAAGTAAGATTTCTAAATACATCTATGCAGAGGATAGAGTGCACCCCAAAAGGCTATAACAACCACAAGAAGAGCCTCATATTAACAATAATTATGAAACACAACTCACGAACTTGTTTGTCACTTGATTTAAAAACATCATCACTCTGGCAACATCCACTACACCAGAAACATGTCTTCATCCCACTTGATGCAAAAACAATATTCACTCTGGCAGCATCCACTACACCAGAAACATGACCTTGTCATTGAAATTCTAAAAAATCAACCACAATATTAATCAAATAATTACCTCAACCCAAACAAGAACCCAATTTGGTCTGACCCTTAGTACTTGTACTTCCAATCCTAAGAATAAATTTCTCCCAGCACATGACATCTCGCGCACCCTTAGTATTGTATTTCCAATCCTAAGAATAAATTTCTCCCAGCACATGCCATCTCGCGCATCTACAAGATTGTCGAACCACTATTAACGGAAATAGTGACGAATGAAGCGTGATAAAATCCATAAGCAAATAAGATACCAAGTTTGTTACTCTGACAGCAACACGAGTACGTTTGAAACATGAAACTGAACGATGTAAACGTGGAAAAAAATCCCCTTTGATCAACCTTTCAAACAAGCATATAATTTGTCAAATACCGAAGATCTTTTTTTTCTACTCTGCAATGACATACTAGTAAAGAAACTGAAACTTTAAAATAAACTATTATCATCTGCAAACTAGATAGAGAAATCTGAATAGGCAAAGGAGAAAAGAGTGCCTTCAATGAAGCAAACCAAAATATTTCCCGAAAGAAATCACCAGTCCTTAAATCAAAATTCAGACGTACTCAGATAAAACTTAATCACAATAAAAAAAAATCCAATCTTAAAAATCAAGTAGAACATAGAATGTCAATCTGGCAACATCGCCAAACTAGGTACAAAAGTCAGAATATGCAAAGAAGACTAGAGTGACTTCAATGATGCCAACCAAAATTTTCCCCAAAAAAATACCAGTCCTGAAATCCAAATTCATAACTAAATCAAGGTCAGAATGACAATCTTAAAAATCAAGTAGAACATAGAATATTAGTCCAGCAACATCACTCAACCAGATAGAGAACTCAAAGTAAGCAAAGGAGAAAGGAGTGTCTTCAACGAAGCCAACCAAAAAAATCACCACTCCTGAAATCAAATTTCAGTCATACTCACATAAAAGTAAATTTAAAAATTAAGTAGAACTTAGAATGTCACTCTTGTTGAAACTCCATGCACGTTATTGAAGTATGGTCCAGGTCTGAAAATCAAGACACATGACCAAGTAAAACTTCATATAACAAGTCCCTGATTGAAGCAAGCCAACTTGTATTTCAATTCAAAAGAATTGCAGATCAATACCATAAATTATCAATGATTTTCGACTTGTGGAAATCCTTGAACTCAAAGTCAAACACGCTGATGAACAAAAACTGGATACAACCAGATGAATCCTACACCAAAGTTGGAAAGCACTCAAGCATATGCATCTCCTTTTCCATTGTAATCATATGACTAGAAGTCGAAGATAAATATGACAGATACATAGGATGTATACCAAAAGTAAGATTTCTAAACACATCAATATAGAGGACAAACGTTCCACCCCAAAAGACTACAACAACCACAAGGAGAGCTTCAAATTAATAATAACTATGAAACACAACGCACGAACTTGTTTCTCACTTGATTTAAATAGGACACCACTATGGCAGCACCCACTACACAAGAAACATGACCTCGTCCCACTTGATGCAAAAACAATATTCACTCTAGCGGCATCCATTACACCAGAAAAATGACCTCGTCGTTGAAATTCTAAAAAATCAAATACAAAATTAATCAAATAATTACCTCAACCCAAACAAGAACACAATTTTCTATTACCCTTAATATTTGAACTTGCAATCCTACGAACAAATTTCTCCCAACACATGCCTTCTCTTGCATCTACAAGATTGTTGAGCCACTCTAACGAAAACAGTGACGAATGAAGCGTGATAAGATCCATAAGAAAATAAGATACCAAGTTTAAAACTTTGACACAAACACGAGTACGTTTGAACCCGAAACTGAAGGATGTAGACGTGAAAAAAAAATCCCCTTCGATCAACCTTTCAAACAAGCATATCATCTGTGTAATGCAAAAGAGCATTTTTCAATTTGCAATGACATACTATTAAAGAAACTGAAACTTTAAAATAAACTAATAACATCGGCAAACCAGATAGAGAAGTCAGAAGTTGCAAAGGAGAAATGAGTGCCTTCAATGAAGCCAACCAAAATATTTCCCTAAAGAAATCACCAGTCCTGAAATCAAAATTCAATCGTACTCAGAAAAAACTAAATCAGCATCTGAAAGGCAATCTTAAAAATCAAGTAGAACATAAAATGTTAGTCCTGCGACATCGCCAAACCAGATACAAAAGTCAGAATATGCAAAGGAGAAAGGAGTGTCTTCAATGAAGCCAACCAAAAAAATACCACTACAGATATCAAAATTCAGAAATACTAAGATAAAAGTAAATTAGGATCAGATAAACAATAATAAAAATCAAGTTGAACTCAGAATGTCACTCTTGTTGAAACTCCATGCGCGTTATTGCAGTATGGTCTAGGTCTGAAAATCAAAATACATGACCAAATAAAACTTATTATAAAAAGTCCCTGATTGAAGAATGTCAACTTGTATTACAATTCAAAAGAATTGCAGAATAATACCATAGGTTATGAATGATTTTCAACTTGTGGAAATCCTTGAACAAGTCAAACGTTGATCAACAGAAACTGGATACATCCAAATGAAACCTACACTAACACTAATATGCATCTCCTTTTCCATCGTAATCATATGACATAGAGTTGAAGATAAGTATGTCGGATACAAAGGATGTAAACCACAAGTAAGATTTCTGAACACATCTATGCAGAGGGCAGACACGTTATACCCCAAAAGAATACATCAACCACAAGTAGAGCCTCATATTAATAATAACTATGAAACACAACGCACGAACTTGTTTGTCACTTGATTTAAAAACAACATCACTCCAGCAGCATCCACTACACCAGAAACTTGTCCTCGTCCCACTTGATGCAAAAACAATATTCACTCTAGCGATATCCACTACACAAAAAACATGACCTTGTCGTTGAAATTCTAAAAACATAACACAAAAATTAATCAAATAATTACTTCAAACCAAACAAGAACCCAATTTTTTATGACCTTTAGTACTTGTACTTCTCCTAGCACATGCCTTCTCGCGCACCTACAAGATTGTTGAGTCACTCTACCAGAAATAGTGACGAATGAATCGTGATAAGATCCATACGCAAATAAGAGATACCGCGTTTGAAACTTTGACAGGCACACAAGTACGTTTGAAACCCGAAACTGAAGGATGTATACGTGGAAAAGGGATATCATCAATGAAATACCGAAGATATTTTTTTTCTTCTTCAATGACGTCCTAATAAAGAAACTGAAATTTTAAAATAAACTAATAACATCGAAAAACCAGATAGAGAAGTCGGAACATGGAAAGGAGAAAAGAGTGCCTTGAAGGCAGCCAACTAAAAACTTTCCCCAAAGAAATCACCAGCCCTAAAATCAAAATTTTGTCGTACTCAGATAAAACTAAATCAGCATTAAAAAGGCAATCTTAAAAATCAAGTAGACAATGTCAGTCCAACAACATTGGCAAACCAGTTACAGAAGAAAGAATATGAAAAGGATAAACAAAGTGCCTTCTGTGAAGCCAACCAAATATTTCCCCAAAAACATACCAGTCCTGAAATCAAAATTCAGTCGTACTCAGATAAAACTAAATTAGGATCAGAATGGCAATCTTAAAAAACAAGTAGAACATAGAAAATTAGTCCTGCAACATCACTTAACTAGATAGAGAACTCAAAATATGCAAAGGAGAAAGGAGTGTCTTCAATGAAGCCAGCCAAAAAAATTCCCCAAAAAATCACCACTCTTGAAATCAAAATTCAGTCATACTCAAATAAAAGTAAATCAGGATTAGAAAAACAATACTAAAGTCAAGAAAAACTTAGAATGTCACTTCTGTTGAAACTCCATGCACGTTATTGCAGTATGGTCTAGGTCTGAAAATCAAGATGCATGACCAAGTAAAACATCATATAACATGTCCATGATTAAAGCAAGCCAACTTGTATTTCAACTCCAAAGAATTGCAGAATAATACCATACAGTATGAAAGATTTCGACTTGTGGAAATTCTTGAACTCAAAATCAAACACGATTATCAAACGAAACCGGATACATCTAGATGAAACCTACACCAA
Organism: Aristolochia californica; assembly: GCF_029961685.1. Classification (NCBI taxonomy): domain Eukaryota; kingdom Viridiplantae; phylum Streptophyta; class Magnoliopsida; order Piperales; family Aristolochiaceae; genus Aristolochia; species Aristolochia californica. The sequence goes on along the minus strand of NW_027182279.1, from coordinate 35,403,527 downwards.
AGTTAGTAAGCACTCAACCATATGCATCTCCTTTTCCATCGCAATCATATGACAAGGAGTTGAATATAAGTATGTCGGATACATAGGATGTATATCGCAGATAAGATTTCTATGTACATCTATGCAGAGGATACCCCAAAAGGCTACAACAACCACAAGAAGAGCATCATATTAATAATAACTATGAAACACAAAGCACGAACTTGTTTGTCACTTGATTTAAAAACGACATCACTCTGGCAGCATCCACTACACCAGAAACATGTCCTCATTCCACTTGTTGCAAAAACAATATTCACTCTGGCAGCATCCACTACACCAAAAACACGTCCTCATCCCACTTGATGCAAAAACAATATTTACTCTGGCAGCATCCACTACACCAGAAACATGACCTTGTCGTTGAAATTCTAAAAAATCAACCACAATATTAATCAAATAATTACCTCAACCCAAACAAGAACCCAATTTGGTTTGACCCTTAGTACTTGTACTTCTAATCCTACGAATAAATTTCTCCCAGTACATGCCATCTCGCGCACCTACAAGATTGTCGAACCACTCTAACAGAAATAGTGACAAATGAAGCGTGATAAAATCCATAAGCAAATAAGATACCAAGTTTGTTACTCTGACAGGAACACGAGTATGGTTGCAATTCGAAACTGAATGATGTAGACGTGGAAAAAATCCCCTTCAATCAACCTTTCAAACAAGCATATAATCTATGAAATATAGAAGATCTTTTTTTTTACTCTGCAATGATGTACTAGTAAAGAAACCGAAACCTTAAAATAAACTATTATCATATTCAAACCAAATAGAGACATCAGAATAGGCAAAGGAGAAAAAACAGTGCCTTCAATGAAGCCAACAAAAATATTTCCCGAAAGAAATCACCGGTCCTGAAATCAAAATTCAGTAGTACTCAGATAAAACTAAATCACCATAAAAAATCCAATCTTAAAAATCAAGTAGCACATAGAATGTCAGTCTGGCAACATTGCCAAACTAGGTACAATAGTCAAAATATGCAAAGGAGCCTAAAGAGCCTTCAATGATGCCAACCAAATTTTTTCCCAAAAAATTACCAGTCCTGAAATCAAAATTCAGTCGTACTCGGATATAACTAAATCAGGATCAGAATGGCAATCTTAAAAATCAAGTAGAACGTAGAACATTAGTCCTGCAACATCACTCAACCAGATAGAGAACTCAAAATAAGCAAAGGAGAAAGGAGTGTCTTCAATGAAGCCAACCAAAAAAATACCACTCCTGAAATCAAAATTCAGTCATACTCAAATAAAAGTAAATCACGATCAGAAAAACAATATTAAAAATTAAGTAGAACTTAAGAATGTCACTCTTGTTGAAATTGCATGCACATTATTGCAGTATGGTCCAGGTCTGAAAATCAAGACACATGACCAAGTAAAGCTTCATATAACAAGTCCTTGATTGAAGCAAGCAGACTTGTATTTCAATTCAAAAGAATTGCAGAATAATACCATACATAATCAATGATTTTTGCCTAGTGGAAATCCTTGAACTCAAAGTCAGACACGTTGATAAACAAAAACCTGATACAACCAGATGAAACCTACACCGAAGTTAAAGCACTCAAACATGTGCATCTCCTTTTCCATCGTAATCATATGACAAGAAGTTGGAAGTATGTCGGATACATAGAATGTATAACACAAGTAAGATTTCCAAGCGCATCAATATAGAAGATAAGACGGTCCACCCAGAAAGACTACAACAACCACAAGGAGAGCTTCAAATTAATAATTACTATGAAACACATCGCACGAAAATGTTTGTCACTTGATTTAAATATGACATCACTATGGCAGCATCCACTACACCAAAAACATGACATCGTCTCACTTGATGCAAAACAATATTCACCCTAGCGGCACCATTACACCAGAAACATTACCTCGTCGTTGAAATTCTAAAAAATAAACACAATATTAATCAAATAATTACCTCAACCCAAACAAGAACCCAATTTTCTATGACCCTTAATACTTGTACTTCCAATCCTACAAACAAATTTCTCCCAACACATGCCTTCTCTTGCACCAACAAGATTGTTTAGCCACTAACGGAAACAATGACAAATGAAACGTGATAAGATCCATAAGAAAATAAGATACCAAGTTTAAAACTCTTGACACGAACACGAGTACGTTTGAAACCCGAAACTGAAGGATGTAGACATGAAAAAAAATCCCCTTCGATCAACCTTTCAAACAAGCATATCATCTGTGAAATACAGAAGAGCTTTTTTTAATCTACAATGACGTACTAGTAAAGAAACTAAAACTTTAAAATAAACTAATAACATCGACAAACCAGATAGAGAAGTCAGAAGTTGCAAAGGAGAAATGAGTGCCTTCAATGAAGCCAACCAAAATATTTCCCCAAAAAAATCACCAGTCCTGAAATCAAAATTCAGTCGTACTAAGATAAAACTAAATCAGCATCAGAAAGGCAATCTTAAAAATCAAGTAGAACATAGAATGTCAGTCCTGCAACATCGCCAAACCAGATACAAAAGTCAGAATAAGCAACAGAGAAAGGAGTGTCTTCAATGAAGCCAACCAAAAACATACCACTTCAATCATACTCAGATAAAAGTAAATCAAGATCAGATAAACAATATTAAAAATCAAGTAGAACTTAGAATACCACTCATGTTGAAACTCCATGCACGTTATTGCAATATGGTCCAGGTCTGAAAATCAAGATACATGACCAAGTAAAACTTTTTATAACAAGTCCCTAATTGAAGCAAGCCAACTTGTATTTCAATTCAAATGAATTGCAGAATAATACCATAAGTTATTAATGATTTTCAACTTGTGGAAATCCTTGAACAAGTCAGACGCCGATCAACAGAAATTGGATACATCCAGATGAAACCTACACCAAAGTTAGATAGCACTCAAACATATGCATCTCCTTTTCCAACGTAATCATATGACAAGGAATTGAAGATAAGTATGTCGGATACGTAGGATGTAAACCACAAGTAAGATTCCTAACACATCTATGTAGAGGGCAGACATGTTCCACCCCAAAAGACTACATCAACCATAAGTAGAGCCTCATATTAATAATAACTATGAAACACAACGCACGAACTTGTTTGTCACTTGATTTAAAAATGACATCACTCCGGCAGCATCCACTACACCAGAACTCGTCCCACTTGATGCAAAAACAATATTCACTCTGGCGACATCCACTACACCGAAAACATGATCTTGTCATTGAAATTGTAAAAAATTAACCACAATATTAATCAAATGATTACTTCAAACCAAACAAGAACCCAATTTTTTATGACCTTTAGTACTTGTACTTCTCCCAGCACATGCCTTCTCCCGCACGCACAAGATTGTTGAGTCACTCTACCAGAAATAGTGATGAATGAAGCGTGATAAGATTCATAAGCAAAAAAGATAATGAGTTTGGACTTCTGACAGGCACACAAGTACGTTTGAAACCCAAAACTGAAGGATGTAGACGTGGAAAAAAATCCTCTTCGATCGACCTTTCAAAAAGGCATATCATCTATGATATACCGAAGAGCTTTTTTTTCTTTTGCAATGACGTCCTAGTAAAGAAATTGACACTTTAAAATAAACTAATAACATTGACAAACCAGATAAAGAAGTCGGAACATGCAAAGGAGAAAAGAATGGCTTCAAGGCAGCCAACCAAAAAATTTCCCCAAAGAAATCACCTGCCCTGAAATCAAAATTCAGTCGTACTCAAATAAAACTAAATCAGCATAAAAAAGGCAATCTTAAAAATCAAGTAGAGAATGTCAGTTCGGCGACTTCGGCAAACCAAGTACAAAAGAAAGAATATGAAAAGGAGAAATGAAGTGCCTTTTGTGAAGGCAACCAATTTTTTACTCAAAAAAATACCAATCCTGAAATCAAAATTCAGTCGTACTTGGATAAAACTAAATTAGGATCAAAATGGCCATCTTAAAAAACAAGTAGAACATAGAAAATTAGTCATGCAACATCACTAAACTACATAGAGAACTCAAAATATGCAGAGGAGAAAGGAGTGTCTTCAATGAAGCCAACCAAAAAAATACCAATCCTGAAATCAAATTTCAGTCATACTCACATAAAAGTAAATCAGGATAAGAAAAAACAATATTAAAAGTCAAGTAGAACTTAGAATGTCACTTATGTTGAAACTTCATGCACGTTATTGCAGTATGGTCTAGGTCTGAAAATCAAGATGCATGACCAAGTAAAACTTCATATAACATGTCCATGATTGAAGCAAGCCAGTTTGTATTTCAACTCCAAAGAATTATAGAATAATACCATACAATATGAAAGATTTTCAACTTGTGGAATTCCTTGAACTCAAAATGAAACACGCTCAATAGAAACCGGATACATCCAGATGAAACCTACACCAAAGTTAGTAAGCACTCCAACATATGCATCTCCTTTTTCATCGCAATCATATGACAAGGAGTTGAAGATAAGTATGTCGGATACATAGGATATATCGCAAGTACGATTTCTAAGTACATCTATGCAGAGGACCGAGTCCGCCCCAAAACGCTACAGCAACCACAAGAAGAGCCTCATATTAATAATAACTATGAAACACAACGCATGAACTTGTTTGTCACTTGATTTAAAAACAACATCACTCTGGCAACATCCACTAGACCAGAAACATGTCTTCATCCCACTTGTTGCAAAAACAATATTCACTCTGGCAGCTTCCACTGCACCAGAAACATGATCTGGTCGTTGAAATTCTAAAAAATTCAACCACAATATTAATCAAATAATTTCCTCAACCCAAACAAGAACCCAATTTGGTCTGACCCTTAGTACTTGTACTTCCAATCCTGTGAATAAATTTCTCCCTGTACATGCCTTCTCGCACACCTACAAGATTGTCGAGTCACTCTAACAGAAATAGTGACAAATGAAGCGTGATAAAATCCATAAGCAAATAAGATACCAAGTTTGTTACTCTGACAGGAACACGAGTACGATTGCAACTCGAAACTGAATGATGTAGACGTGGAAAAAATCCCCTTCGATCAACAAACAAGTATATAATCTGTGAAATACCGAAGATCTTTTTTTTACTCTGCCATGACGTACTAGTAAAGAAACCAAAACTTTAAAATAAAATATTATCATCTGCAAACCAGATAGAGAAATCCGAATAGGCAAAGCAAAAAAAAAGTGCTTTCAATGAAGTCAACCAAAATATTTCCCGAAAGAAATCACCAGTCCTGAAATCAAAATTCAGACGTACTCGGATAAAATTTAATCACAATAAAAAAAATCCAATCTTAAAAATCAAGTAGCACATAGAATGTCAGTCTGGCAACATCGCCAAACTAGGTACAAAAGTCAGAATATGCAAAGAAGACTAGAGTGACTTCAATGATGCCAACCAAAATTTTTCCCAAAAAAATACCAGTCCTGAAATCCGAATTCAGTCGTACTCAGATATACCTAAATCAGGATCAGAATGTCAATCTTAAAAATCAAGTAGAACATAGAATATTAGTCCTGCAACATCACTCAACCAGATAGAGAACTCAAAATAAGCAAAGGAGAAAGGAGTGTCTTCAACGAAGCCAACCAAAAAAATCACCACTCCTGAAATCAAATTTCAGTCATACTCACATAAAAGTAAATTTAAAAATTAAGTAGAACTTAGAATGTCACTCTTGTTGAAACTCCATGCACGTTATTGAAGTATGGTCCAGGTCTGAAAATCTAGACACATGACCAAGTAAAACTTCATATAACAAGTCCCTGATTGAAGCAAGCCAACTTGTAATTCAATTCAAAAGAATTGCAGATTAGATACCATAAATTATCAATGATTTTTGACTTGTGGAAATCCTTGAACTCAAAGTCAGACACGTTGATGAACAAAAACTGGATACAACCAGATGAAACCTACACCGAAGTTGGAAAGTACTCAAACATATGCATCTCCTATTCCATTGTAATCATATGACAAGAAGTCAAAGATAAATATGTCGGATACATAGGATGTATACCAAAAGTAAGATTTCTAAGCACATCAATATAGATGACAAACGTTCCACCCCAAAAGACTACAACAACCACACGGAGAGCTTCAAATTAATAATAACTATGAAACACAACGCACGAACTTGTTTGTCACTTGATTTAATAGGACATTACTATGGCAGCATCCACTACACAAGAAACATGACCTCGTCGATGAAATTCTAAAAAAGCAAACACAATATTAATCAAATAATTACCTCAACCCAAACATGAACCCAATTTGCTATGACCCTTAATACTTGTACTTCCAATCCTACGAACAAATTTTCTCCCAACACATGCCTTCTCTTGCATCTACAAGATTGTTGAGCCACTCTAACGGAAACAGTGACGAATGAAGCGTGATAAGATCCATAAGAAAATAAGATACCAAGTTTAAAAACTCTGACACGATCACGAGTACATTTGAACCCGAAACTGAAGGATGAAGACGTGAAAAAAAATCCCCTTCGACCAACCTTTCAAACAAGCCAGTGTGTAAGTAGAATATAACAACGAAGGAAGAAGGATAATCCGAGATGGACGATTCTTAGGACTCGGTCCAGTAGGATTAAAACAAGTTATCAAAGACCTGAAACACCAAATCAGGATTGAACAACTTGAACTTCAAGAATATGCTATCTAAGCAATTCTTAGAAGATTTGGTAATCATTCTGCAAAGAGAAATCGGTAGAATGACCCAAGAAGAAACCGTATCTCAACCAGTAGACACCGCTTCAACAGGAGAGGCCTCTACAAGTATATACGGAAAACCAGAAAAAACAAAACACTGATAAGTTGTCTTCATAAGAAGAGAAACAGGAATATATGACTACTGGGAAGAAGCCCAAGCTCAAGTCACAGGATTTTCGGGAAATTCTCACAGAAAATTCCGTACAAAGGACGATGCTGAACAAGCTTGGACATCATCCCGAAATAGATGATCGATAGACAAAAAAAGAGAGATGGCCTTACCTTCACTCTCTTACTAAGAAACATGCTTCAACCAGAAGATAATACTATCCACTCCATGGAAATGTACAATTTCCATTGGGAAAGATACACGAATCGCATCCATAGACTACGATGCAAGATCGAAAAAATTAAACAAAAGCTAAACCTCTTAACTTTGTAAAAATGAATGAGTTTTTCTATTTAATGGATATGGAAACTCCATTACCATTAGGCTTTCCTGATATCACCGGATGGCTTAAAAACCTAGTGTACCTTGCAACACCTTGCATAGCACTTAGAAGAAAAAAGGATCCAACACCACCTGCTTTTAGAATCGCTTCAAAAGCATCATCCTCCACCGATGATGAAGTTTACGCAGAATATAATACCTTCGGTCGCCAAACGATTTATTATGTTCAAGAGGAAAAACCTTCCTCTAGTAAACAACAAGAAGAGCAACATGACAGTGAACCAGAAGCCTGGGAATCTAATGAAGTTGTAGAAGAAAATACCAAGAAAACAGACTACTCTACTAAAGACAAAAAAGCAGATGATCTTGGTAAAAGATTTTGAATGCTTCGTGGTAGCAACCATTTTGAAGCAGAAACTTCAAGGGTACGAGACACCCACATGGAAGATAGCTTTCAAGATAACTTCTGAAACCATACTGCAGTCCACCCGCAAGAACGAGAAAGTTTCTCCCACTCCAAAATATCCCTGGGAGGACAAAGGTATTCGACAAAATACACAAATGTCGATCCTTCAAATGCTACTAAGGGATACCAAACCATAGATAGCATAAACCCTTTTGGATTTTACCTTAACTTGGATTGCCCCAAAGATGGAGAAAAGGTCCTTAAAGATTGGGAAAGAAGCATGAGCAATGTTGCAAATATGCATGAATCTTGGAACCAAGAATCAACATTTAATTTCTTTACCCATGCTTTACAGGGTAATGTAGCTCATTGGTGGGACAACCTTCCCGAAGACAAAAAACGAGCTAATACCTCAATATTGATAGCCAATATCTTGAAAGGATTAGTGGCTAAGATATCAAAAGAATTTCTAGGAATTTCTACTAAACAAAGAAAACGTTTAGAAACTCTTCAGAAATTAAACAAGTTACAAATCTATAACATTTGTTTTTATGAGAAGTATTACTGCGAGTTTGCAAGTTACTTCTATAAACTGCAAAAAGAAGACCAGAAACCTTATCTGTCTATCTTTTATGCAAAATTGCCAGAACCATTTGCACATGTAGCTAAAAAAGACTACATTACAAAATATTGGCAAAACAATCCAGAACATGGTACTTTAACCATGGATAATTTCCTAAACATTGATACTTTAGGAAGAAGACATCGATTTGTACAAGACATGTTGGCAAATCTTTGTGAAGCCCAAAAACTACAAAAGAAAAGTAGTAAGGCAAATAAACAAACATTATGTTGTTCAAACCAGAACAAAAATGTAGGAGCTTATGGTTGTAAAACCACCTCCCATTAGCAACAAAAATATCCTAAGAAATTTCAACAGAAAAAATTTAGGATACAAAAAAGTTCTACAACCAGGTATACTCCTAAAAAGAGATACTTTAAGAGAAGAACAAATTTTGGTCCTACCACATCCAGTAAAGGGTCAAATGCATACTGCTCAAAGGGGAAAACCCCAAGCAAATGCAAATGCTGGATATGCTAGAAAGAAGGACATTTTGCAAAAGATTGTCCAAATGATACACAACAATGACGGTAACACATTTACATGTTACTAGCCGAAGAAAAGGGATTGGAAATCATCCATTATGATGACATCCAGTCAGGAGATGAGGTCTATGAACTTCATCTAGAAACTGAGTCTTCCTGCTCAGAAAACTTAGAAAATATGAGTTACTCTTCCGGCACAACCTTTGCCTAATATTCGGTTATGCTTTTGCCTTCCCGATATACAACTGGCAGTCAGCGTGGTGATTTATATTCCACTATTGTCATGCACTTCTCTGCTACTGTAATAGAGAACTTTAACCTGATACTCTGACCACTCGAAGAATTTTCTTTCTTGTGTTACAGACAGGTAAAATGGATCCCCTCAACAGCACCCTAACGAACCTAGCAGCAGCAATTGCCACACTCACGGTATTGCTCTCAACCCTACAGTCACTATTCGATAGTCTTTTAATTCTCTCAGAACGAGGAGACATAAATGAGAATTGTGCCCGTTACGGGTTAAGTGGAGAAGTCTTACAACTCAAGGTTAAAGAATTAACCGAAGAGTTAAAAGAACTCACTCAACGGCATGAAATGCCAAGCTCCTCCGGGACTTCTACCGGATCTCCATCGCGAGAAAAGGAAGCCACAATGTCAACTAATCAGCAGACGGATGACTTTAGTGTTTTGATCAACACAGGTCGACCCGGGATTTCTACCGATCATGCCAGGTATGAGAAGGAAATCACAACCCAATCTTCTCTGAAGATAGGGGAATCAGAGATTTCTACCTGCCAGTCTAGAGTTGGAAAGGAAACCTTTACGATTTCATTGAAATCAGAATCAAGGACTTCTACCAGTCAGTCTCGAGCTGAAAAGGAAGTCTTAACGGATCCATCCCTGATGGAAACGGACTTGTCTAGTAATGAGAAATCATCAAGACAAAATTGGTTACCCCGTCTGAGTTTACAAGGTTGAAAAGCCTAAATAAACCAGATAAAACTAATTTTAATGAGTTTGAGTTTTTAAAGAAATTTAAACCTTTAAAACTTTCGGACATTATGTCTGAGGAACCCTCGCTACGCTCTCAACAGGTAGAGAGCGTTCGTTCAAAGATCGAATCCGATCATACTGTCCAATTCCAGAGATGGAATGAACAAATTGGACAAAGGATGAACACTCCCTTCTTCACCACTGAGCCCAGCAACAGTTGGAATCAAGTGAAGTTGAGTCATGAAATAGACTTAAAATATGCATCCATGCTCTATGCATATGGATTTATAGAACAGATGGTACTTCACTCTACCGACTTATCAGTGTTGGAGAAAATGCCAAAGGAAATTATGGAGGCTTGCAAAAGTTTCATCTCCATAACAAAGAGTAAAGGAATTCGACTTCATTTTGTTTCCTGTATTGCTCAAATTGTTACTGACACAAAGATGTTTCCGAGCATTTCTGTCGTGACACTTGAAAGCATCATAGAAGGTAACGCAAATATGGAATATGATCCCAGACATGTTCCAAAAGCCAAGCCTTGCCCAGAAGCAGTCTGGCCAACCTGGCTTATCCGCGGGCTCAAGAACCTGATACAGCTCATACAACAACTGATTCAGAAAAAGAGAAGCTTTGTCTACAAGACCTCCGTCCCACTGACGATAGCTCAAAAAGCTATAAAGAGACTCCGACATCCGTCCAGACCAATCTCGAAGCTACGCTGAAGAAACTCCTCGGAGGAAATATCCCCTTCAGCAAAACAACAAAGAAAAGCTTCTGCCAGATGGCCCAGAAGACTTTTTCGAAGGAACACACATGTAAATTGTGCACAGAAAGGCAGTTGTCCGAATGAGCAATCAGCAGCCACGTCAGCAGACTAGTCAGCAGCCGTTAAGGCCCACGACGAAATCGAAGTCAGCAAAGGCGGCTAAAAAGTCCGCAAAGGCGGCTACAAATGTCATCAATGACGGCTACACCAAGTCAACAATGATGGCTAAAAAAGATTCCTGCACGTCATCATTATAATGTCACATGCAAAAAAGATATTTCTACCCCTACTTTCGGTGCCGAAAGGTAATAATGCAAGGGCAAAAATGACATGCCAAAAAGATAAAAGTTACCTTTTGTCTTTAAACACACACCTTTCAATCAAGGGTATAAGCGGAAGACATGAAAGATCTTCAGCTATAAATTCGACGCTCCTCCAGAGGTTGAGACATTCGAAAATTGGAAAGACTCGAAAATAGACGACGCATTAGCATTCGACAAAGAAGGCGATTTCCGGCGATCTTTCTCCGGCAAGTTCCTCAAGCACGGTATGTGCTTAACAGCCGTAATGGCTGAATAGAAAACAGGGAACCGACCGTGGCCACGGTCGGTAACTTCGGGAGTTATGTAGCTAAGTAGTTTTTCTTTTCCCTTTTTTAAAGGTATGTATTTAGTTATGTTTTTCTTGTTTTGAACAATGTTTTTATATTTTCCGCATGTTTGCAATATTGTGATTCGTACAGTATTTGTTATTACTGTTCATGTTCCGCATATATAAATATGATCTCCATAGTATTTGTTATTACTGTTCATATTCCGCATCTATATATATGATCTCCAGTGTTTGTTTTTACTGTTCCAAAGTTACTGTTCATTTTTACTATTCATGGTTATTATTCATGTTTACTATTCACTCATCAAAATAAATAGTATCTAAATAGTGCCAAATAGGACATAAGCTAGAGACTTGGAATTATTCAGTTACGCTCCGAGGTAGAAAACAAAACGGAACTATGGTCTACCCTGCTGAAGCAACCATGGAGCCGCAACGGTTAATAGGAACGACTTGGGGCCCTTTGGAGACCGTGAAGACCGCATCGACGGAATTGCCCACGTAGTGGTAAACCGGCAGGAATAGGGTCAAACCCCGAAGAAATTCTAAGTAGCAGCAGAAGTCATGTTGGGCCTATTAGATAGCTATGAAATAGACACAAACGAGTACAGAGCAATAACATGTGGTAGGAAGCAAGAGTGATATGATAGTGAAATGATAGGACTGTCGAAATGTAACTATAGGAATAGTATTGTGTGAGTCATCGATGTTTTTTGCTACTTGTAGCCAGTGTGTAAGTAGAAATCCCTAGGATTCAAGTTCCGCTGCCCTCATCCCTAGGTTCTCTTCCACTGTGTGTGCAAGTCTATTAGAGACTTTGTGTCTATTAGAGATTGTGTAGTTGATATCATAGCAATAGTACTTTTGGTATCAGTATTCCGTTGTCAGAACCTGCTAGAGACTCGTTGTGTTGTCCCGTGTTGTCCCGTGTCAAAAATGGTATCAGAGCCGAGTAGTAGACTTGGTTTTATATGTGTCAAAGAAGTCAAAGCTTAACTTTGATTCTTTCTGTTTAGGCATACATACTCCCAAACAGTTACGACCCATACCGATCACATCCCATGTCACATTTGTTCCATGTACCAAAGACCCCAACTGGTAGGTCAGAAGGAACTCAACGGTCCTTCTTACGACACTGTGTTGAAAACTGGACACACAAATGTTTGTCTAATAATAGGCTATCCACATGGATGGCATGACAAGAATAATCCAATATTAAATAATATAATGGATTTAGTTGGTGATATGCATCACAGCTTCTTTATGAAAATACACCCCAGAAAGAGTTGTTTTCCTATGCTTAGGAATAGAGATTGACGTTAATGAACAAGTACAGAAACTCAAGAGAAGAATTAATGCCCATCTTGAGGTACTTAAAACAGGAAATACTGAAGAAACAGTACATTTCCTTACAGATCTACAAAGCTATGTGGATCAAAAAATAAATCCTTCTAGGATCTTAGAACCTATCTGAGAAGCGAAAATAAAAATGGTTAACAACAAACCATGTAAAAAGGAGTTACAAGAAGTTACAAGAAGTAATTTGCAAAATATCTTCTATAAAAACTCATCAAGGAACAGATAAAGATCGTCTTATACGAGACATCTGCGCCTTAACTAAAAATGAGGAATTGAGAGAACTAGTTATACAACACATCTCTCCTTTCATCACCTTATATCAATTGTAACGATTGATTGAAATCCTGTTCCAAAAATTAGAAGAGACCTCAACTCATCTAAAATTCCTAAATGTCTGAACAAATAAGAATAGAATGTACTTCTCCCCAAAGCAGTGTTCATATACATAATGAAACACAGGGAGAATACGATGAACATCCTAATCTAATGCAGGATGGACAAAAGTGGACAATAAGTATCCCTCGGATAACTGAAGTCTACAACAAAGATTGGATTGAATTCCAAAAGAAATCCTTCGTCTTCCAGAATGAACTATCTGTAGAAATACAGGATACCGACTCAGGTACTTTCTGCTACAAATTACTAAGTGAATCTGACTTAGCTAAGCTAAAAAGATTCAAATATGTCCATTATGGACTAGTTCGAATAGGATTAGACTCCTTAATACGAATCAATCAGAATTTACCCTTCATAGCAGCTATAGTAGATAACTCTGTGAAGAATAATTTTGAAAAAGCCCTACTCGGAGGAGTTAGAGAAAACTTAGGATTAGGCCCAATATCCTTTACAACATGGCCCAATCTACAAATAGATTTAGAAGACAAGCACATCCAAGATACCTTGTCCCTAAAAATCTATACAGACAACTGGTCGAAAAATGGAATTCAACCAAGAAGAAGAATTATGCGCATACTTGTATGCATAGTAGCCCGAGGAATCAACACTGGAAAGGTTCCAGTTAAAGATTCAAAGAAACTCACAGAATTAGCCAAAAACATTGGTTATTCTGAAAACTTGACCATAGAAGAACTCGACCCTAGAGAGTTAACATGGCCAACAGAATAGGTAGTCCAACCTTTGGCACCCAGACACCTTCCACTCTCTCGAAAAACCATAAAGGAGATAGAAGGAAAACTAGTGATCACAAACACTAGATCCAGCTTTTCCATCGAATAGGACAGACCCTCTACCTCAACAGGTAGAACCTCAAACAGTTCCCGTTTCGAAGGAATAGGAAATCCAAGGCCCAATGCTTATGTTCCTCTTCACATAGATGATGGCTCATAACCCATACAAAGCCACAGGTCCACCTATAGGAAATAGTGACATCGTCATCAATTCCAATCAAACCTTAGTCTTTTGGTAAGACCATTAATAGGTTAGAACAAACTGTTGAAAATCTCCAACAGAAAATAGATTTCCTCTATAATGACCATAAACATAGAGAAATAATAAAGTGTCAAAACATCCTAGAAAATATTCTAGAAAAGATTGACCATGGAAATAGTCCTGTTTTCTCAAAGAGTTAACAGAACTTAAACAAAGTTTAGATAATCTAAACAAAAATAAAATGCAAAAACTTTTAACAGAAGTCTTAGCATTAAAAGGACATCTAGGTTCAAAAGAACGTCTAGGTTCTCCAGGTCCATCAAGGTATAAAACACCTTTTACACCTTGGACACCAGAATGATCTATAAAAAGAAACTTTTAGATCGTCTAAAATTAAAAAGAGAAAGCCTTGACCTTGCTTTACTCCAGAGAAATACTCTTCAGCCAGAAGATAATACAATCCCAGCAATGGTATGGTATTACTTTTTTGGGGAAAGATATTCTAATCGCATCTACAACCTTAGATGCAAGATCAAGAAAATTAAAAGAAACCTAAACCTTTTAGCTTTGTAAAATGATCTGTAGAGCAAGACTACTATATCAACTTCATCTGGTACGGTCAACGCAAGCCCAAAATTGGCAAGCCAAAGAAACTCTCACACAGTAAATGAAATCGATATAACTTATCAAGCATATCTGAATGAATGGTGGAGATTAACCCGTAGAGAAATCCTACTACGGTATCTGATCAAAAAGGTTCAAAGGAAGCTTCAAGAATTAGCTCTATGACAGAGTTTTTCTATTTAATGGATATGGAAACTCCATTACCATTAGGCCTTCCTGATATCACCGGATGACTTAAAAACCAAGTGTACCTTGCATAACACCTAGAAGAAAAAAGGATCCAGCACCACCTGCTTTTAGGATCGCTTCAAAAGCATCATCCTCCACCGATGATGAAGTTTACGCAGAATATAATACCTTTGGTCGCCAACCGATTTATTATGTTCAAGAGGAAAAACCTTCCTCTAATAAACAACAAGAAGAGCAACACGACAGTGAACCAGAAACCTGGGAATCTGATGAAGTTGCAGAAGAAAATACCAAGAAAACTAACTACTCTGCTAAAGACAAAAAGACAGATGATCTTGGTAAAAGATTTCGAATTCTTCGTGGTAGCGACCATTTTGAAGCAGAAACTTCAAGGGTACGAGACACCCACATGGAAGATAGCTTTCAAGATAACTTCCGAAACCGTATTGCAGTCCACCCGCAAGAACGAGAAAGTTTCTCTCACTCCAAAATATCCTTGGGAGGACAAAGGTATTCGACAAAATACACAAATGTCGATCCTTCAAATGCTACTAAGGGATACCAAACCATAGATAGCATAAACCCTTTTGGATTTTACCTCAACTTGGATTGCCCCAAGGATGGAAAAAAGGTCATTAAAGATTGGGAAAGAAGCATGAGCAATGCTACAAATATGCATGAATCTTGGAACCAAGAATCAACATTTAATTTCTTTACCCATGCTTTACAGGGTAATGTAGCTCATTGGTGGGACAACCTTCCTGAAGACAAAAAACGAGCTAATACCTCAATATCGATAGCCAATATCTTGAAAGGATTAGTGGCTAAGATATCAAAGGAATTTATAAGAATACATCCAACCCTAGAAGCCTACAATGAGAGTACTAAACAAAGAAAACGTTTAGAAACTCTTCAGAAATTAAACAAGTTACAAATCTGTAACATTTGTTTTTATGAGAAGTTTTACTGCGAGTTTGCAAGTTACTTCTATAAACTGCAAAAAGAAGACCAGAAACCTTATCTGTCTATCTTTTATGCAAAATTTCCAGAACCATTTGCACATGTAGCTGAAAAAGACTACATTATAAAATATTGGCAAAACAATCCAGAACATGGTACTTTAACCATGGATAATTTCCTAAACATTGATACTTTAGGAAGAAAACATCGATTTGTACAAGACATGTTGGCAAATCTTTGTGAAGCCCAAAAACTACAAAAGAAAAGTAGTAAGGCAAATAAACAAATATTATGTTGTTCAAACCAGAACAAAAATGGAGGAGCTTATGGTTGTAAAAAACCACCTCCCATAAGCAACGAAAATATCCTCAGAAATTTCAACAGAAAAATTTAGGATACAAAAAAGTTCTACAACCAGGTATACTCCTAAAAAGAGATACTTTAAGAGAAGAACAAATTCTGGCCCTACCACATCCAGTAAAGGGTCAAATGCATATTGCCCAAAGGGGAAAACCCAAGCAAATGCAAATGCTGGATATGCCAGAAAGAAGGACATTTTGCAAAAGATTGTCCAATTGATACACAACAACGGCGATACAACATTTACATGTTACTAGCCGACGAAAAAGGATTGGAAATCATCCATTATGATGACATCCAGTCCAGAGATGAAGTCTATGAACTTCATCTAGAAACTGAGTCTTCCTCCTCAGAAAACTCAGAAAAAATGAGTGACTCTTCAGGCACAACCTTTGCCTAATATTCGGTAATGCTTTTGCCTTTCCGATATACAAATGGCAGCCAGCGTGGTGATTTATATCCCACTATTGTCATAAACTTTCTCTGCTACTGCGTCCTGCATTTATAGAGAACTTTATAATTAACCTGATACTCTTACCACTCGAAGAATTTTCTTTCTTGTGTTACAGACAGGTAAAATGGATCCCCTCAGCAGCACCCTGACGGACCTAGCAGCAGCAATTGCCACACTCACGGTATTGCTGTCAACCCTACAGTCACTATTCGATAGTCTTTTAGTTCTCTCAGAACGAGGAGACATAAATGAGAATTGTGCCCGTTACGGTTAAGTGGAGAAGTCTTACAACTGTTTAAGGTTAAAGAATTAACCGAAGAGTTAAAAGAACTCACTCGACGGCATGGAATGCCAAGCTCCAACGGGACTTCTACCGGATCTCCATTGCGAGAAAAGGAAGTCACAATGTCAGCTAATCCGTAGACGAATGACTTTAGTGTTTTGATCAACACAGGTCGATCCGGGATTTCTACCGGTCATGCCAGGCATGAGAAGGAAATCACAACCCAATCTTCTCTGAAGATAGGGGAATCAGGGATTTCTACCAGCCAGTCTAGAGTTGGAAAGGAAACCTTACCAATTTCGTTGAAATCGGAATCAGGGACTTCTACCTGTCAGTCTCGAACTGAAAAGGATGTCTTAACGGATCCATCCCTGATGGAAACGTACTTGTCTAGTAATGAGAAATCATTCAAGATAAAATTGGTTACCCCGTCTGAGTTTACAAGGTTGAAAAGTCTAAATAAACCAGATAAAACTAGTTTTAATGAGTTTGAGTTTTTAAAGAAATTTAAACCTTTAAAACTTTCGGACATTATATCTGAGGAACCCTCGCTACGCCCTCAAAAGGTGGACATCGTTCGTTCAAAGATTGAATCCGATCATACTGTCCAATTCCAAAGATGGAATGAACAAATTAGACAAGGGATGAACACTCCCTTCTTCACCACTGAACCCAGCAACAGTTGGAACCAAGTGAAGCTAAGTCATGAAATAGACTCAAAATATGCATCCATGCTTTATGCATATGGATTCATAAAACAGATGGTACTTCACTCCACCGACTTATCAGTATTGGAGAAAATGCCAAAGGAAATTATGGAGGCTTGCAAAAGTTTCATCTCCATAACAAAGAGTAAAGGAATTCGACTTCATTTCATTTCCTGTATTGCTGAAATTGTTACTGACACAGATGTTTCCGAGCATTTCTGTCGTAACACTTGAAGGCATCAAAGAAGGTGATGCAAATATGGAATATGATCCCAGACATGTTCCAAAAGCCAAGCCTTGTCCAGAAGCAGTTTGGCCAACCAGGCGTTTCTGCAGGCTCAAGAACCTAATACAGCTTATACAACAGCTGATTCAAAAAAAGAGAAGCTTTGTCTACAAAACCTCCGTCCCACTGATCGAAAAGCTATAAAGAGACTCCGGCATCCATTCAGACCAGTCTCGAAGCTACGCTGAAGAAACTCCTCGGAGGAAATATCCCCTTCAGCAAAACAACAAAGGAAAGCTTCTGCCAGATGGCCCAGAAGACTTTTTCGAAGGAGCACACCTGTAGGTTGTGCACAGAAAGGCAGTTATTCAAATGAGCAGTCAGCAACCACGTCAGCAGACTAGTCAGCAGCCGTTAAAGCCCACGACGAAATCAAAGTCAGCAAAGGCAGGTACAAATGTCATCAATGACGGCTATACCAAATCAACAACGATGGCTAAAAAGGATTCTTGCACGTCATCATCATGATGTCACAAGCAGAAAAGACATTTCTACCCCTGCTTTCAGTGCCGAAAGGTAATAATGCAAGGGCAAAAATGACACACCAAAAAGACAAAAGTTACCCTTTGTCTTTAAACACACACCTTCCAATCAAGGGTAAAAACGAAAGACATGAAAGATTTTCAGCTATAAATTCAACGCTCCTCCAGAGGTTGAGACATTTTCGAAAATTGGCGAGACTCGAAACTTGACGAAGCATTAGCATTCGAAGAAAAATCGATTTCGAGGATCTTTCTCCGGCAAGTTCCTCAAGCACGGGGTATGTGCTTAACAGCCGTAATGGCTGAGTAGAAAAGAGGGAACCGACTGGTACCACGGTCGGTAACTTCGGGAGTTATGTAGCAAAGTAGTTTTTTTTCTTTTTTTCCCCTTTTTAAGGTATGTATTTAGTTATTTTTATCTTATCTTGAACAATATTTTTATATTTTTCGCATGATTGTAATATTGTGATTCGTACAATATTTGTTATTACTGTTCATGTTCCGCATATATAAATATGATCTCCACAGTATTTGTTTTTACTGTTCATATTCCATATCTATATATATGATCTCCACAGTGTTTGTTTTTACTGTTCCAAAGTTACTGTTCAAAAGTACTGTTCATTTTTACTATTCATGGTTACTATTCATGTTTACTGTTCACTCGTAAAAAAGAAATAGTATCGAAATAGTGCCAAATAGGACAGAAGCTAGAGACTTGGAATTATTCGGCTACGCTCCAAGGTAGAAAACGAAACGGAGCTGTGCTCTACCCTGCTGAAGCAGCCATGGAGCCGCAACGGTTAATAGGAACGGTTTGGGGCCCTCCGGAGACCGTGAGGACCGCATTGACGGAATTGCCCACATGGTGGTAAGCCGGCAGGAATAGGGTCAAACCCCGAATAAGTTCTAAGTAGAAGCAGAAGTCATATTCGGTCTATTAGATAGCTATGAAATAGACACAAACGAGTACAGAACAGTGACATGTGGTAAGAAGCAGGAGTGATATGATAGTGAAATGATAGGACTATCGAAATGTAACTGTAGGAATAATATTGTGTGAGTCATCGATGTTTTCCACTGCCTGTAGCCAGTATGTAAGTAGAAATCCCTAGGATTCTAGTTCCGCTGCCCTCATCCCTAGGTTCTCTTCCACTGTGTGTGCAAGTCTATTAGAGACTTTGTGTCGTTGATATCATAGCAATAGTGCTTTTGGTATCAGTATTCCGCTGTCAGAGTCTGCTAAAGACTCGTTGTGTTGTCCCGTGTGTTGTCCCGTGTCAAAAATGGTCTATTTGGCACTATTTAGATACTAGTTCTTTTGATGAGTGAACAGTAAACATGAATAGTAATCATGAATAGTAAAAATGAACAGTACTTTTGAACAGTAACTTTGGAACGATAAAACAAACACTGTGGAGATCATATATATAGATGCGGAATATGAACAATAATAACAAATACTGTGGAGATCATATTTATATATGTGGAACATGAACAGTAATAATAAATATTGTACGAATCACAATATTACAAATATGCGAAAAATATAAAAACATTGTTCAAGATAAGATAAAAATAACTAAATACATACCCTTGAAAAGGGAAAAAAAAGAAAAAAAAAACTACTTAGCTACATAACTCCCGAAGTTACCGACCGTGGCACCGGTCAGTTCCCTCTTTTCTACTGAGCCATTACGGCTGTTAAGCACATACCGTGCTTGAGGAACTTGCCAGAGAAAGATCCTCGAAATCGACTTTTCTTCGAATGCTAATGATTCGTCAAGTTTCGAGTCTCTCCAATTTTCGAATGCTAATGCTTCGTCAAGTTTCGAGTCTCTCCAATTTTCGCCGGAAATCGCCATCTTTGTCGAATGCTAATGCATCGTCTATTTTCGAGTCTCTCCAATTTTCATTTGTCTCAACCTTTGGAAGAGCGTCGAATTTATAGCTGAAGATCTTTCATGTCATCCGCTTATACCCTTGATTGAAGGTGTGTGTTTAAAGAGAAAGGGTAACTTTTGTCTTTTTGGCGTGTCATTTTTTCCCTTGCATTATTATCTTTCGGCACCGAAAGCAGGGGTAGAAATGTCTTTTCTGCATGTGACATCATGATGATGACGTGCAGGAATCTTTTTTAGCCATCATTGTGGACTTGGTGTAGCCGTCATTGATGACATTTGTAGCCGCCTTTGCGGACTTTTTAGCCACCTTTGCTGACTTTGATTTCGTCGTGGGCCTTAACGGCTGCTGATTAGTTTGCTGACGTGGTTGCTATTCGGACAGCTGCCTTTCTGTGCACAATTTATAGGTGTGCTCCTTTGAAAAAGTCTTCTGGGCCATCTAGCAGAAGTTTTCCTTTGTTGTTTTGCTGAGGGGATATTTCCTCCGAGGAGTTTCTTCAGCGTAGCTTCAAGACTGGTCTGGATGGATGCCAGAGTCTCTTTATAACTTTTCGAGACGATCGTCAGTGGGACGGAGGTCTAGTAGACAAAGTTTCTCTTTTTCTGAATCAGTTTTTATATGAGCTGTATCAGGTTCTTGAGCCTGCGGATACGCCAGGTTGGCCAGACTGCTTCTGGGCAAGGCTTGGCTTTTGGAACATGTCTGGGATCATATTCCATATTTGCGTCACCTTCTTTGATGCCTTCAAGTGTCACGACAGAAATGCTCATAAACATCTTTGTGTCAGTAACAATTTCAGCAATACAGGAAACAAAATGAAGTCGAATTCCTTTACTCTTTGTTATAGAGATGAAACTTTTGCAAGCCTTCATAATTTCCTTTGGCATTTTCTCCAACACTGATAAGTCGGTGGAGTGAAGTACCATCTGTTTTATGAATCCATATGCATTGAGCATGGATGCATATTTTGAGTCTATTTCATGAGTCAACTTCACTTGATTCCAACTGTTGCTGGGCTCAGTGGTGAAGAAGGGAGTGTTCATCCCCTGTCCAATTTGTTCATTCCATCTCTGGAATTGGACAGTATGATCGGATTCGATCTTTGAACGAACGCTCTCCACCTGTTGAGGGCGTAGCGAGGGTTCCTCAGACATAATGTCCGAAAGTTTTGAAGGTTTAAATTTTTTTTAAAACTCAAACTCATTAAAACTAGTTTTATCTAGTTTATTTAGGCTTTTCAACATTGTAAACTCAGACGGGGTAACCAATTTTGTCTTGAATGATTTCTCATTACTAGACAAGTCCGTTTCCATCAGGGATGGATCCGTTAAGACTTCCTTTTCAGCTCGAGACTGACAGGTAGAAGTCCCTAATTCCGATCTCAACGAAATCGTTAAGGTTTCCTTTCCAGCTCTAGACTGGTAGGTAGAAATCCCTGATTCCCCTATCTTCAGAGAAGATTGGGTTGTGATTTCCTTCTCATGCCTAGCATGACCGGTAGAAATCCCGGGTCGACCTGTGTTGATCAAAACACTAAAGTCATCCGTCTGCTGATTAGCTGACGTTGTGGCTTCCTTTTCTCGCGATGGAGATCCGGTAGAAGTCCCGGAGGAGCTTGGCATTTCATGCCGTTGAGTGAGTTCTTTTAACTCTTCGGTTAATTCTTTAACCTTGAGTTGTAAGACATCTCCACTTAATCCGTAATGGGCACAATTCTCATGTATGTCTCCTCGTCCTGAGAGAACTAAAAGACTATCGAATAATGATTGTAGGGTTGAGAGCAATACCGTGAGTGTGGCAATTGCTATTGCTAGGTCCGTCAAGGTGCTGCTGAGGGGATCCATTTTACCAGTCTGTAACACAAGAAAATTCTTAAGTAAGGGTATCAGGTAAATAGTTTTTATTTCCTTTAATGTGTTCAACAGTAAAAGAGAATTGAAAAAACCATTGCTGCCAACGGAGTAATCTACCGTGACAAAGTGAATCTTCTAAATTTCTTGTCATAAAACCGAAAAAATTTTTATAGTCAGTTCTTACCATAAATTCTTTGGGAGCAAGATAAATATAAAACTTTTTTATCCCATTCTTTACTGCTAAAATTTCTTTTTCATAAGAATGATAGTTTATTTCAGCAGATGATAATGTTCCTGATGTATATTTGCATATTCTTTCAGAATCATTGATTTTGCATTTTAGGACTGCTGCCCAAGAGTGTGATCAGAGGCGTCAGTTTCTAAAATCAGTTTTGCATCTGGATCGGGTAGAGTTAACACTGGGAGGTGTTTCATCATTTGTTTGATCCGGATTACTTCTAGACTATCAGTGGGTGTCCATTCCCATTTGACGTCTTTCTTTAGTTTCTTTTGAAAGGGTTTCCTAATTTCTGCTAAGTTCTTTATGAATTGTTCAGCATATGTTAGGCATCCTAAGAAATGTTGAAGTTGTTTTATATCTTCAATTTCATTCGGAAAAGCAGCTAGTTTTTCCATAATATGATTTTGGAGAATGATTTCTCCTTTTGAGATGTTTAGACCTAAGAAGTCTATCTTGGTTTTAAACAACTCTGATTTCTTTTTGCTGAGTACTATCCCAGCAGTTTTTAAGGCATTTAAGACCTTAAGTAATTGCTCTTTATGTTGATCCTTGGTTTCTGAAAAGACTAGGATGTCATCAGCATAAACTAAGCAAAATTTAAAGAATGGTTTGAGGATATCATCCATTCTTCTTTGAAATATGTTGGGGGTGCTTGTTTTAACCCAAAGGGCATTACAAGCCACTCATAATGTCCTGAAGGACAACTGAATGCAGTAAGGGGAATAGCTCTTTCTGTTAGACGAATTTGCCAAAACCTGGATTTGCAATCAAATTTAGAAAACCATTGTTTTCCTCTTATGGCAGCTATTAATCTTTCTTTGTTAGGAAGATAGTAGTCATCCATTTTTGTGGCTTCATTAACCTTTTTATAGTTAATGACCATTCTAGCTTTTCCTCGTTTTATCTCTGCATGATTCCGTACCAGGAAAGGAGGAGATGTATGTGGAGAATAACTTGCGTGGATTAAACCTTGAGCTAGCAAATCATTTATCTGTGTTGAGAATTCTTCAACATCAGAAGGAGTGTAAGCCATAGGTTTTTCTTGGATTTCTTTTTCAGGATCAAGAAGTTCAAGGTTGGCATATGGTTTTTATTTATGCCACCATTCTAAGGGTTTCTCAGAACAAGTGGATTCTAGAAGTTGCTGAACTTCAGATTCACAGGACTCAGCAAGGAGCAAAGTTTCCAAGGGAGGAATCTCATCACCACGCTTGCTGCGTTTTTTGAAGACTTGATGGAGGACAGCTCCATTGCCAGAAATGGTGTAGGCTTCAGTGGGTTTTACTGCGTAGACAAATACAACAGTATTATCGATTTCACGTCGAGTGCGACATCGAAGTTTATAGTAGGTTGGTGTTTGCTCTATAGGGGCATGAAACATGAGCCATTCATTTCCTAGGACTAAATCTGGTCCTAATTTTATGTTTGATCCTAAACTAATGAGTTTTGGAATCATAAATTTTTCACCTCCTATGTCGAGATGAATGTTTCGGGTTTCTGTAGGAAGAGATATATTTTCTCTTGAGCCAACAGTTACTTGAAGGGGTACCAAGTGTTTTCCATAGATCCGTGGGAAGTAGATTTTGTCTGGCTAGGTAGTATGAACTTCCTGTATCTACAAGAGCGTGTATATGGAATTTGATATATCCAGGTAGTTTAAGCATGACCGTGATATAAAAATTTCCAGATGCGACATGCTCTGCGTTTATGTGGATACTCATTCAGAGAAGGTGCCTGAGGAGTCCGACATGTTTTCTGAGTTTCCCGAGGAGGACTCAGTTTCTAGATGAAGTTCATATACTTCATCTTCTGACTGGATGTCATCGTAATGAATGATTTCCAATCCATTTTCTTCAGCTAGTAACATGTAAGTACTGTACCGCCGTTGTTGTTTATCATTTGGACAATCTTTTACAAAATGTCCTCCTTTCTGGCATATCCAACATTTGCATTTGCTTGGGGTTTTCCCCTTTGGGCAGTATGCATTTGACCCTTTACTGGATGTGGTAGGGCCAGAATTTGTTCTTTTATTAAAATATCTCTTTTTAGGAGTATACCTGGTTGTAGAACTTTTTTGTATCCTAAATTTTTTCTGTCGAAATTTCTTAGGATATTTTCGTTGCTTATGGGAGGTGGTTTTACAACCATAAGCTCCTACATTTTTGTTCTGGTTTGAACAACATAATGTTTGTTTATTTGCCTTACTACTTTTCTTTTGTAGTTTTTGGGCTTCACAAAAATTTGCCAACATGTCTTGTACAAATCGATGTCTTCTTCCTAAAGTATTAATGTTTAGGAAATTATCCATGGTTAAAATACCATGTTCTGGATTGTTTTGCCAATATTTTGTAATGTAATTTTTTTCAGCTACATGTGCAAATGGTTTTGGCAATTTTGCATAAAAGATAGACAGATAAGGTTTCTGGTCTTCTTTTTGCAGTTTATAGAAGTAACTTACAAACTCACAGTAATACTTCTCATAAAAACAAATGTTACAGATTTGTAACTTGTTTAATTTCTGAAGAGTTTCTAAACGTTTTCTTTGTTTAGTACTCTCATTGTAGGCTTCTAGGGTTGGAGGTATTCCTAGAAATTCCTTTGATATCTTAGCCACTAATCCTTTCAATATATTGGCTATCGATATTGAGGTATTAGCTCATTTTTGGTCTTCGGGAAGGTTGTCCCACCAATGAGCTACATTACCCTGTAAAGCATGGGTAAAGAAATTAAATGCTGATTCTTGGTTCCAAGATTCATGCATATTTGTAGCATTGCTCATGCTTCTTTCCCAATCTTTAAGGACCTTTTCTCCATCCTTGGGGCAATCCAACTTGAGGTAAAATCCAAAAGGGTTTATGCTATCTATGGTTTGATGTCCTTTAGTAGCATTTGAGGGATCGACATTTGTGTATTTTGTCGAATACCTTTGTCCTCCCAGGGATATTTTTGAGTGGGAGAAATTTTCTCTTTCTTGCGCAGTACGGTTTCGGAAGTTATCTTGAAAACTATCTTCTATGTGGGTGTCTCGTACCCTTGAAGTTTCTGCTTCAAAATGGTCGCTACCACGAAGCATTCGAAATCTTTTACCAAGATCATCTGCCTTTTTGTCTTTAGCAGAGTAGTCTGTTTTCTTGGTATTTTCTTCTGTAATTTCGTCAGATTCCCAGGCTTCTGGTTCACTGTCGTGTTGCTCTTGTTGTTTACTAGAGGAAGGTTTTTCCTCTTGAATATAATAAATTGGTTGGCGACCGAAGGTATTATATTCTGCGTAAACTTCATCATCGGTGGAGGATGATGCTTTTGAAGCGATCCTAAAAGCAGGTGGTGTTGGATCCTTTTTTCTTCTAGGTGTTATGCAAAGTGTTGCAAGGTACACTAGGTTTTTAAGCCATCCGGTGATGTCAGGAATGCCTAATGGTAATGGAGTTTCCGTATCCATTAAATAGAAAAACTCATTCATTTTTACAAAGCTAAGAGGTTTAGCTTTTGTTTAATTTTTTCGATCTTGCATCGTAGTTTATGGATGCGATTCATGTATCTTTCCCAATGGAAATAGTACATTCCCATGGAGTAGATAATATCATCTTCTGGTCGAAGCATGTTTCTTAGTAAGAGAGTGAAGGTAAGGCCATCTCTCTTTCTTTATAAACGATCTAAAAGTTTTTGTCAATAGATCATCTATTTCGGGATGCTGTCTAGGCTTGTTCAGCATCGTCCTTTGTTCGGAATTTTCTGTGAGAATTTTTGGGAAATCCTATGACTTGAGCTTGGGCTTCTTCCCAACTGTCATATATTCCTGTTTCTCTTCCTATGAAGACAACATACCAGTAATTTATTTTTTCTGGTTTTCCGTATGTACTTGTAGATGCTTCTCCTATTGAAGCGGTGTCTACAGGTTGAGATACGGTTTCTTCTTGGGTCATTCTGTAGATTTCTCTTTGCAGAATGATTACCAAATCTTCTAAGAATTGCTTAGATAGCATATTCTTGAAGTTTAAGTTGTTCAATCCTGATTTAGTGTTTCAGGTCTTTGATAACTTGTTTTAATCCTACTAGACCGAGTCTTATGAATCGTCCATCTCGGATGATCCTTCTTCCTTCGTTGTTATATTCTACAACTAAAGGATTTTCTTCTAACTCTTTGAGTTTGGCTTGAACTCTTAAGAGTAGATCTTTTAATTATCGAATCCAGACCTTCTGGAATTCGATTTGATTATCATACCTTCTGGGCATAATTTGTTCTCGCAATCGAGAATAGTTTATAAGTCTTATCTCTGGATTAGACCTATTTTGTTCCATATAGGAAGTTTTAAGTTTTTGTACATTTGTTCCTTACAAATGTTAAATGGGATGTGACCGGTATGGGTCGTAACTGTTTGGGAGTATGTATACTTAAACAAAAAGAATCAAAGTTAAGCTTTGACTTCTTTGACACATATAAAACCAAGTCTACTACTCGGCTCTGATACCATTTTTGCGCGAGGGACAACACGGGACAACACAACAAGTCTCTAGCAGACTCTGACAGCGGAATACTGATACCAAAAGCACTATTGCTATGATATCAACGACACAAAGTCTCTAATAGACCCAAAGTCTCTAATAGACTTGCACACACAGTGGAAGAGATCCTAGGGATGAGGGCAGCGGAACTAGAATCCTAGGGATTTCTACTTACACACTGGCTACAGGCAGCGAAAAACATCGATAACTCACACAATACTATTCCTACAATTACATTTCGACAGTCCTATCATTTCACTATCATATCACTCCTGCTTCCTACCACATGTCACTGGTCTGTACTCGTTTGTGTCTATTTCATAGCTATCTAATAGGCCCAACATGACTTCTATTGCTACTTGGAACTTCTTCAGGGTTTGACCCTATTCCTGCCGGCTTACCACCACGTGGGCAATTCTGTCAATGTGGTCCTCACGGTCTCCAGAGGGCCCCAAGTCGTTCCTATTAACCGTTGCGGCTCCATGGCTGCTTCAACAGGGTAGAGCACAGCTCCGTTTCGTTTTCTACCTCGGAGTGTAGCCTAATAATTCCAAGTCTCTAGCTTCTGTCTTATTTGGCACTATTTAGATACTATTTCTTTTGACGAGTGAACAGTAAACATAAATAGTAACCTGAATAGTAACCATGAATAGTAAAAATGAACAGTACTTTTGAACAGTAACTTTGGAACAGTAAAAACAAACACTATGGAGATCATATATATATATACAGAATATGAACAATAATAACAAATACTGTGGAGATCATATTTATATATGCGGAACATGAACAGTAATAACAAATACTGTACGAATCACAATATTACAAACATGCAAAAAATATAAAAACATGCTGAGTTACCTTTCATGGTTATTATTCATGTTACTATTCATGTTTACTGTTCATCTGTGTAATACAGAAGAGCATTTTTTAACTTGCAATGACGTACTAGTAAAGAAACTGAAACTTTAAATTAAACTAACAACATCGGCAAACCAGGTAGAGAAGTCAGAAGTTGCAAAGGAGAAATTAGTGCCTTCAATGAAGCCAACCAAAATATTTCCCTACAGAAATCACTAGTCCTGAAATCAAAATTCAGTCGTACTCAAATAAAACTAAATCAGCATCTGAAAGGCAATCTTAAAAATCAAGTAGAACATAGAATGTTAGTCCTGCAACATCGCCAAATCAGATACAAAAGTCGAAATATTCAAAGGATAAAGGAGTGTCTTCAATGAAGCCAACCAAAAAAATACCACTACAGAAATCAAAATTCAGTAATACTTAAATAAAAGTAAATCAGGATCAGATAAACAATATTAAAAATCAAGTTGAACTCAGAATGTCACTCCTGTTAAAACTCCATGCACGTTATTGCAGTATGGTCCAAGTATGAAAATCAAGACACATGACCAAATAAAACTTCTTATAACAAGTCCATGATTGAAGAAAATCAACTTGTATTACAATTCAAAAGAATTGCAGAATAATACCATAGGTTATGAATGAATTTCAACTTGTGGAAATCCTTGAACAAGTCAGACGCTGATCAACAGAAACTGGATACATCCAAATGAAACCTACACCAAAGTTATATAGCACTCATATGCATCTCCTTTTCCATCGTAATCATATGACAAAGAGTTGAAGATATGTATGTCAGATACATAGGATGTAAACCACAAGTAAGATTTCTGAACACATCTATGCAGAGGGCAGACACGTTCCACCCCAAAAGACTTACATCAACCACAAGTAGAGCCTCATATTAATAATAACTATGAAACACAATGCACGAACTTGTTTCACTTGATTTAAAAACAACATCACTCCAGCAGCATCCACTACACCAGAAACTTGTCCTCGTCCCACTTGATGAAAAAACAATATTCACTCTGGCGACATCCACTACACAAAAAACATGACCTTGTCGTTGAAATTCTAAAAACATAACACAAAAATTAATCAAATAATTACTTCAAACCAAACAAGAACCCAAATTTTTATGACCTTTAGTACTTGTACTTCTCCCAACACATGTCTTCTCGCGCACCTACAAGATTGTTGAGTCACTCTATCAAAAATAGTGACAAATGAAGCGTGATAAGATCCATACGCAAATAAGAGATACCGAGTTTGAAACTCTGACACGCACACAAGTACGTTTGAAACCCGAAACTGAAGGATGTAGACGTGGAAAAGGGATATCATCAATGAAATACCGATGAGATTTTTTTTCTTCTACAATGACGTCCTAATAAAGAAACTGAAACTTTAAAATAAACTAATAACATCAACAAACCAGATAGAGAAGACGGAACATGGAAAGGAGAAAAGAGTGCCTTTAAGGCAACCAACTAAAAAATTTCCCCAAAGAAATCACCAGCCCTAAAATCAAAATTTAGTCATACTCAGATAAAACTAAATCAGCATTAAAAAGGCAAACTTAAAAATCAAGCAGACAATGTCAGTCCGGCAACATTGGCAAACCAGGTACAGAAGAAAGAAAATGAAAAGGATAAACGAAGTGCCTTCTGTGAAGCCAACCAAATTTTTCCCCAAAAACATACCAGTCCTGAAAACAAAATTCAGTCATACTCAAATAAAACTAAATTAGGATCAGAATGACAATCTTAAAAAACAAGTAGAACATAGAAAGTTAGTCCTGCAACATCACTTAACTAGATAGAGAACTCAAAATATGCAAAGGAGAAAGGAGTGTCTTCAATGAAGCCAGCAAAAAAAATTCCCCAAAAAAATCACCACTCCTGAAATCAAAATTCAAGCATACTCAGATAAACGTAAATCAGGATCAGAAAAACAATATTAAAGTCAAGAAGAATTTAGAATGTCACTTCTGTTGAAACTCCATGCACGTTATTGCAGTATAGTCTAAGTCTGAAAATCAAGATGCATGACCAAGTAAAACTTCATATAACATGTCCATGATTGAAGCAAGCCAACTTGTATTTCAACTCCAAAGAATTGCATAATAGTACCATACAGTATGAAAGATTTCGACTTGTGAAAATTATTGAACTCAAAATCAAACACGATGATCAAAAGAAACCGGATACATCCAGATGAAACCTACACCAAAGATAGTAAGCACTCAAACATATGCATCTCCTTTTCCATCGTAATCATATGACAAGGAGTTGAATATAAGTATGTCGGATACATAGGATGTATATCGCAAGAAGAACATCATATTAATAATAACTATGAAACACAAAGCACGAACTTGTTTGTCACTTGATTTAAAAACGACATCACTCTGGCAGCATCCACTACACCAGAAACATGTCCTCATTCCACTTGATGCAAAAACAATATTCACTCTGGCAGCATCCACTACGACAAAAACACGTCCTCATCCCACTTGATGCAAAAAAAATATTTACTCTGGCAGCATCTACTACACCAGAAACATGACCTTGTCGTTGAAATTCTTAAAAATCAACCACAATATTAATCAAATAATTACCTCAACCCAAAAAAGAACCCAATTTGGTCTGACCCTTAGTACTTGTACTTCTAATCCTACGAATAAATTTCTCCCAGTACGTGCCTTCTCACGCACCGACAAGATTGTTGAGCCACTCTAACGGAAATAGTGACGAATGAAGCCTGATAAAATCCACAAGCAAATAAGATACCAAGTTTGTTACTCTGACAGGAACACGAGTATGGTTGCAACTCGAAACTGAATGATGTAGACGTGGAAAAAATCCCCTTCGATCAACCTTTCAAACTAGCATATAATCTGTGAAATACCAAAGATCTTTTTTTTCTCTGCAATGATGTACTAGTAAAGAAACCGAAACTTTAAAATAAACAATTATCATCTGCAAACCAAATAGAGAAATCAGAATAGGCAAAGGAGAAAAAACAGTGCCTTCAATGAAGCCAACCAAAATATTTCCCGAAAGAAATCACCAGTCCTGAAATCAAAATTCAGTAGTACTCAGATAAAACTTAATCACCATAAAAAATCCAATCTTAAAAATCAAGTAGCACATAGAATGTCAGTTTGGCAACATTGCCAAACTAGGTACAAACGTCAGAATATGCAAAGGAGCCTAGAGAGCCTTCAATGATGCCAACCAAAATTTTTCCCAAAAAATTACCCGTCCTGAAATCAAAATTCAGTCGTACTCAGATATAACTAAATCAGGATCAGAATGGCAATCTTAAAAATCAAGTAGAACATAGAGAACTCAAAATAAGCAAAGGAGAAAGGAGTGTCTTCAACGAAGCCAACCAAAAAAATCACCACTCCTGAAATCAAAATTCAGTCATACTCAAATAAAAGTAAATCAGGATCAGAAAAACAATATTAATTCTAAGTAGAACTTAGAATGTCACTCTTGTTGAAACTCCATGCACGTTATTATAGTATGGTCCAGGTCTGAAAATCAAGACACGTGACCAAGTAAAACTTCATATAACAAGTCCTTGATTGAAGCAAGCAAACTTGTATTTCAATTCAAAAGAATTGCAGAATAATACCATACATAATCAATGATTTTCGCCTAGTGGAAATTCTTGAACTCAAAGTCAGACACGTTGATGAACAAAAACCTGATACAACCAGATGAAACCTACACCTAAGTTGGAAAGCACTCAAACATGTGCATCTCCTTTCCATCGTAATCATATGACAAGAAGTTAGAAGTATGTCGGTTACATAGGATGTATACCACAAGTAAGATTTCTAAACACATCAATATAGAAAATAGACATTCCACCCAAAAAGACTACAACAACCACAAGGAGAGCTTCAAAATAATAATAACTATGAAACACATCGCACGAACTTGTTTGTCACTTGATTTAAATATGACATCACTCTGGCAGCATCCACTACACCAAAAACATGACATCGTCTCACTTGATGCAACAACAATATTCACTCTAGCGGCATCCATTACACCAGAAACATTACCTCGTCGTTGAAATTCTAAAACATCAAACACAATATTAATCAAATAATTACCTC
This sequence comes from Aristolochia californica, assembly GCF_029961685.1. Taxonomy (NCBI): domain Eukaryota; kingdom Viridiplantae; phylum Streptophyta; class Magnoliopsida; order Piperales; family Aristolochiaceae; genus Aristolochia; species Aristolochia californica. The sequence goes on along the minus strand of NW_027182279.1, from coordinate 35,371,804 downwards.
AACCCAAACAAGAACCCAATTTGCTATGACCCTTAATACTTGTACTTCCAATCCTACAAACAAATTTCTCCCAACACATGCCTTCTCTTGCGCCATCAAGATTGTTTAGCCACTCTAACGGAAACAACGACTACTGAAGCGTGATAAAATCCATAAGAAAATATGATACCAAGTTTAAAACTCTTGACACGAACACGAGTACGTTTGAAACCCGAAACTGAAGGATGTAGACGTGAAAAAAATCCCCTTCAATCAACCTTTCAAACAAGCATATCATCTGTGAAATACAGAAGAGCTTTTTTTAATCTACAATGATGTACTAGTAAAGAAACTGAAACTTTAAAATAAACTAATAACATCGGCAAACCAGATAGAGAAGCCAAAAGTTGCAAAGGAGAAATGAGTGCCTTCAATGAAGCCAACCAAAATATTTCCCCAAAGAAATCACCAGTCCTGAAATCAAAATTCTGTCGTACTCAGATAAAACTAAATGAGCATTAGAAAGGCAATCTTAAAAATCAAGTAGAACATAGAATGTCAGTCCTGCAACATCACCAAACCAGATACAAAAGTCAGAATATGCAACGGAAAAAAGAGTGTCTTCAATGAAGCCAACAAAAAAAATACCACTGCTGATATCAAAATTCAGTCATACTCAGATAAAAGTAAATCAGGATCAGATAAACAATATTAAAAATCAAGTAGAACTTAGAATCCCACTCCTGTTGAAACTCCATGCACGTTATTGCAATATGGTCCAGGTCTGAAAATCAAGATACATGACCAAGTAAAACTTTTTATAACAAGTCCCTAATTGAAGCAAGCCAACTTGTATTTCAATTCAAATGAATTGTAGAATAATACCATAAGTTATTAATGATTTTCAACTTGTGGAAATCCTTGACCAAGTCAAACGCCAATCAACAGAAATTGGATACATCTAGATGAAACCTACGCCAAAGTTAGATAGCACTCAAACATATGCATCTCCTTTTCCATCGTAATCATATGACAAGGAGTTGAAGATAAGTATGTCGGATACGTAGGATGTAAACCACAAGTAAGATTTCTAAACACATCTACGCAGAGGGCAGACACGTTCCACCCCAAAAGACTACATCAACCACAAGTAGAGCCTCATATTAATAATAACTATGAAACACAATGCACGAACTTGTTTGTCACTTGATTTAAAAATGACATCACTCCGGTAGCATCCACTACACCAGAACTCATCCCACTTGATGCAAAAACAATATTCACTCTGGCGACATCCACTACACTAGAAACATGATCTTGTCATTGAAATTGTAAAAAATTAACCACAATATTAATCAAATGATTACTTCAAACCAAACAAGAACCCAATTTTTTATGACCTTTAGTACTTGTACTTCTCCCAGCACACGCCTTCTCCCGCGCGTACAAGATTGTTGAGTAACTCTACCAGAAATAGTGATGAATGAAGCGTTATAAGATCCATAAGCAAAAAAGATACAGAGTTTGAATTTCTAACAGGCACACATAGTACATTTGAAACCCAAAACTGAAGGATGTAGACGTGGAAAAAAATCCTCTTTGATCAACCTTTCAAAAAGGCATATCATCTATGAAATACAGAAGAGCTTTTTTTTCTTTTGCAATGACGTCCTAGTAAAGAAACTGAAACTTTAAACTAATAACATCAACAAACCAGATAAAGAAGTAGGAACATGCAAAGGACAAAAGAGTGCCTTCAAGGAAGCAACCCAAAAAATTTCCCCAAAGAAATCACTAGCCCTGAAATCAAAATTCAGTCATACTCAAATAAAATTAAATCAGCATAAAAAAGAATCTCTTAAAAATCAAGTAGAGAATGTCAGTTCGGCGACTTTGGCAAACCAGGTACAAAAGAAAGAATACGAAAAGGAGAAATGAATTGCCTTCTGTGAAGCCAACCAATTTTTTCCTCAAAAAAATGCCAATCCTGAAATCAAAATTCAGTCGTACTCGAATAAAACTAAATTAGGATCAAAATGGTAATCTTAAAAAACAAGTAGAACATAGAAAATTCATCACTAAACTACATAGAGAACTCAAAATATGCAAAGGAGAAAGGAGTGTCTTCAATGAAGCCAACCAAAAAAATACCACTCCTGAAATCAAATTTCAGTCATACTCACATAAAAGTAAATCAGGATCAGAAAAACAATATTAAAAGTCAAGTAGAACATAGAATGTCACTTCTGTTGAAACTCCATGCACGTTATTGCAGTATGGTCCAGGTCTGAAAATCAAGATGCATGACCAAGTAAAACTTCATATAACATGTCCATGATTGAAGCAAGCCAGCTTGTATTTCAACTCCAAAGAATTGCAGAATAATACCATACAGTATGAAAGATTTTCAACTTGTGGAATTCCTTGAACTCAAAATGAAACACGCTCAATAGAAACCGGATACATCCAGATGAAACCTACACCAAGGTTAGTAAGCACTCAAACATATGCATCTCCTTTTTCATCGCAATCATATGACAAGGAGTTGAAGATAAGTATGCAGATACATAGGATGTACATCACAAGTACGATTTCTAAGTACATCTATGCAGAGGACAGCGTCCACCCCAAAATGCTACAACAACCACAAGAAGAGCCTCATATTAATAATAACTATGAAACACAAACTTGTGTGTCACTTGATGTAAAAACAATATTCACTCTGATGGCATCCACTATACCAGAAACATGACCTTGTCGTTGAAATTCTAAAAAATCAACCACAATATTAATCAGATAATTACCTCAACCCAAACAAGAACCCAATTTGGTTTGACCCTTAGTACTTGTACTTCCAATCCTACGAATAAATTTCTCCCAACACATGCCTTCTCACGTACCTACAAGATTGTTGAGCCACTCAACGAATGAAGCGTGATAAGATCCATAAGCAAATAAGATACCAGTTTGAAACTTTGACAGGAACACGAGTACGTTTGAAACTCGAAATTGAAGGATGTAGACGTGGAAAAAAATCCCCTTCAATCATCCTTTCAAACAAGCATATCATCTGTGAAATATCGAAGATTTTTTTTTTACTCTGCAATGACATACTAGTAAAGAAACTGAAACTTTAAAATAAACTATTATCATTAGCAAACCAGATAGAGAAATCAGAATAGGCAAAGGAGAAAAGCGTGGCCAAACCAGATAGAGAAGTCAGAATATGCAAAGGAGATAGGAATGCTTTCAATGAAGCCAACCAAAAAAATTCCTCAAAAGATTCACCACTCCTGAGATCAAAATTCAGTCATACTCAAATAAAACTAAATCAGGATCAGAAATAAAATATTAAAAATCAAGTAGAACTTAGAATGTCACTCCTGTTGAAACTCCATGCACGTTATTGCAGTAAGGTCCAGGTCTGAATATCAAGATAGAAGACCAAGTAAAACTTCATATAACTTGTTCTTGATTGAAGCAAGCCAATTTGTTTTTCAACTCAAACGAATTGTAGAATAATACCATACGTTACGAATGATTTTCGACATGTGGAAATCCTTGAACTCCAAGTCAGTCACTCTGATCAAAAGACAATGGATACATCCACATGAAACCTACACTGAACATATGCATCTCGTTTTCCATCATAATCGTAACACAAGGAGTTGAAGATACGTATGTTAAATACATAGAATGGATACCACAAGTAAGATTTCTAAGCACATCAATACAGAGGACAAACACGTTCCACCCCAAAAGACTACAACAACCACAAGCACATCCTCATATTAATAATAACTATGAAACACAAAGCACAAACTTGTTTGTCACTTGATTTAAAAACGACATCACTCTGACAGCATCCACTACACCAGAAACATGTTGTTGTCCCACTTGAATTCAAAACAATATTCACTCTGTAGGCATCCACTACACCTGAAACATGTCCTCGTCATTGAAATTCTAAAAACTTTAACCACAATATTAACCAGATAATTACCTCAACCCAAACAAGAACCCGGAATGTTGTGACCCTTAATACTTGTACTTCCAATCCTATGAAGAAATTTCTCCCAACACATGCTTTCTCCTGCACCTACAAGATTGTTGAGCCACTCTAACTAAAATAGTGACGAATGAAGCGTGATAAGATCCATAAGAAAATAAGATAACAAGTTTGAAGCTATGACAGGAACACGAATACAAGCAAAACCCGAAACTGAAGGATGTAGAAGTGATAAAAAATCTCAAGGTTCAGAGATGAAATCCAACTGTCATGCAAACAAAAGTGATATATATCATTCTTTAGAGACTAAACCGGTAACATCCAACAGCAGACACTAGTCATCACCCATATACAGGATTCAGAACATACTCGAAACCCATGGCCAAAACTGAAAGATGTAGATATGAACAGAAAATTCAAGTTTCCGATATGAAATATAACTTCATCAGTTATTATATTACCCAATGACCAAAGAAAAACTTATGCCCTTCAACGAAATTTCACCCCCGTACACGTCCTTTGATGCTACAAAAATTTGCCACATAAAACAAGGCCAACAGTCTGAAACGAAGTAGGTGACAACCTATTGCAGATACTGAAGTCTCACAGCAATCAGTATAAGATACAAACTCAAAGCTCAGAGATGATATCCAGCTTTATCTGACGAGTAACCGAGTTGTCCTAGTTTATCAAATGAGTAATGAAGTTTCCCGACCCTAAGTTAAGTCATATTTAATCAAAAGAGTAATGAAGATTCCTAATCATAAGCTAGAAATCTCCTCCATACAGTAGCTATTGAACCATAAACCGATCCATCAAATTACTCTATACCCCCAAACTTCATCCATCCAATTCCAATTCAAGCGATAGAAAAACCAACCAGACGGCATCATTAGCATCAGAACAAGCGCCAGAATTCAACACGAGGAACACCAGTAACTTCAATAAACTTGAAAACTTCAAATCGAAGACAAAGCTAATGAACAGAATCAAGAACGTCCACACCAAACACCAAGGGCGAGTTAACGTCCAACCCCGGGGAACGTAACTCCTCCTGGCAACAGAACTACTCCCCCTGTAATGGTCTATTTATAGAGGGACTCCACTGAGAAGACACTCAGGATTAAGAGTTGGAAAGAGCATCGAACGACTGACATGATGAAGAATCGGTCAGGGCGGTGGTGCGTCGGTGGACAAGTTTGACCAGGTGTACTCCATTCGTGAATCGGAAACCGCGTAGGTTCCAGAGAAATCTGTCGGACAAAGAAAGCGTATATTAAATTAGTAAAATGTTATTATTTTTAGAATTTTTATGGGACTCTACTTACCACGTAGGTTCCACGTAAGACTTTTTTTCTTTTGCAATGACGTCCTAATAAAGAAACTGAAACTTTAAAATAAACTAATAACATCGACAAACCAGATAAAGAAGTCGAAACATGCAAAGGAGAAAAGAGTGCCTTCAAGGCAGCCAACCAAAAAATTTCCCCAAAGAAATCACCAGCCCTGAAATCAAAATTCAGTCATACTCAAATAAAACTAAATCAGCATAAAAAAGGCAATCTTAAAAATCAAGTAGAGAATGTCAATTCGACGACTTCGGCAAACCAGGTACAAAAGAAAGGATATGAAAAGGAGAAATGAAGTGCCTTTTGTGAAGCCAACCAATTTTTTTCCTCAAAAAAATACCAATCCTGAAATCAAAATTCAGTCGTACTCGAATAAAGCTAAATTAGGATCAGAATGGCAATCTTAAAAAACAAGTAGAACATAGAAAATTCATCACTAAACTACATAGAGAACTCAAAATATGCAAAGGAGAAAGGAGTGTCTTCAATGAAGCCAACCAAAAAAATTCCCCAAAAAAATACCACTCCTGAAATCAAATTTCAGTCATACTCACATAAAAGTAAATCAGGACCAGAAAAACAATATTAAAAGTCAAGTAGGACTTAGAATGTCACTTCTGTTGAAACTCCACGCACGTTATTGCAGTATGGTCCAGGTCTGAAAATCAAGATGCAATACCAAGTAAAACTTCATATAACATGTCCATGATTGAAGCAAACCAGCTTGTATTTCAACTCCAAAGAATTGCAGAATAATACCATACAGTATGAAAGATTTTCAACTTGTGGAATTCCTTGAACTCAAAATGAAACACGCTCAATAGAAACCGGATACAACCAGATGAAACCTACACCAAAGTTAGTAAGCACTCAAACATATGCATCTCCTTTTTCATCGCAATCATATGACAAAGAGTTGAAGATAAGTATTTCGGATACATAAGATGTATATCACAAGTACGATTTCTAAGTACATCTATGCAGAGGACAGAGTCCACACCAAAACGCTACAGCAACCACAAGAAGAGCCTCATATTAATAATAACTATGAAACACAACGCACGAACTTGTTTGTCACTTGATTTAAAAACAACATCACTCTGGCAGCATCCACTACACCAGAAACATGTCCTCATCCCACTTGATGTAAAAACAATATTAACTCTGACGGCATCCACTACACCAGAAACATGACCTTGTCGTTGAAATTCTAAAAAATCATCCACAATATTAATCAGATAATTACCTCAACCCAAACAAGAACCCAATTTGGTTTGACCCTTAGTACTTGTACTTCCAATCCTACGAATAAATTTCCCCCAACACATGCCTTCTCACGCACCTACAAGATTGTTGAGCCACTCAACGAATGAAGCGTGATAAGATCCATAAGCAAATAAGATACCAAGTTTGAAACTCTGACAGGAACACGAGTACGTTTGAAACTCGAAATTGAAGGATGTAGACGTGGAAAAAAATCCCCTTCAATCATCCTTTCAAACAAGCATATCATCTGTGAAATACCGAAGATTTTTTTATTTTTTTTACTCTGCAATGACATACTAGTAAAGAAACTGAAACTTTAAAATAAACTATTAAAAATCAGAATAGGCAAAGGAGAAAAGAGTGGCCAAACCAAATATAGAAGTCAGAATATGCAAAGGAGATAGGAATGCTTTCAATGAAGCCAACCAAAAAATTTCCCCAAAAGATTCACCACTCCTGAGATCAAAATTCAGTCATACTCAAATAAAACTAAATCAGGATCAGAAATAAAATATTAAAAATCAAGTAGAACTTAGAATGTCACTCCTGTTGAAACTCCATGCATGTTATTGCAGTAAGGTCCAGGTCTGAATATCAAGATACATGACCAAGTAAAACTTCATATAACTTGTCCTTGATTGAAGCAAGCCAATTTGCTTTTCAACTCAAACGAATTGTAGAATAATACCATACGTTACGAATGATTTTCGACATGTGGAAATCCTTGAACTCCAAGTCAGTCATTCTGATCAAAAGACACTGGATACATCCACATGAAACCTACACTGAACATATGCATCTCGTTTTCCATCATAATCGTATGACAAGGAGTTGAAGATACGTATGTTAAATACATAGAATGGATACCACAAGTAAGATTTCTAAGCACATCAATACAGAGGACAAACACATTCCACCCCAAAAGACTACAACAACCACAAGCACATCCTCATATTAATAATAACTATGAAACACAAAGCACAAACTTGTTTTTCATTTGATTTAAAAACGACATCACTCTGACAGCATCCACTACACCAGAAATATGTTGTTGTCCCACTTGAATTCAAAAACAATATTCACTCTATAGGCATCCACTACACCTGAAACATGTCCTCGTCATTGAAATTCTAAAAACTTTAACCACAATATTAACCAGATAATTACCTCAACCCAAACAAGAACCCGGAATGTTGTGACCCTTAATACTTGTACTTCCAATCCTATGAAGAAATTTCTCCCAACACATGCTTTCTCTTGCACCTACAAGATTGTTGAGCCACTCTAACTAAAATAGTGACAAATGAAGCGTGATAAGATCCATAAGAAAATAAGATAACATGTTTGAAGCTCTGACAGGAACACGAGTACAAGCAAAACCCGAAACTGAAGGATGTAGAAGTGATAAAAAATTTCAAGATTCAGAGATGAAATCCAACTGTCATGCTAACAAAAGAGATATATATCATTCTTTAGAGACTAAACCGGTAACATCCAACAGCAGACACTAGTCATTACCCATATACAGGAGTCAGAACATACTCGAAACCCACGGCCAAAACTGAAAGATGTAGATATGAACAGAAAATTCCAGTTTCCGATATGAAATATAACTTCATCAGTTATTATATTACCCAATGACCAAAGAAAAATTTATGCACTTCAACGAAATTTCACCCCCGAACACGTCCTCTGATGCTAAAAAAATTTGCCACATAAAACAAGGCCAACAGTCTGAAACGAAGTAGGTGACAACCTATTGCAGATACTGAAGTCTCACAGCAATTAGTATAAGATACAAACTCAAAGCTCAGAGATGATATCCAGCTTTATCTGACGAGTAACCGAGTTGTCCTAGTTTATCAAATGAGTAATGAAGTTTCCCGACCCTAAGTTAAGTCATATCTAATCAAAAGAGTAATGAAGATTCCTAATCATAAGCTAGAAATCTCCTCCATACAGTAGTTATTGAACCTCAAACCGATCCATCAAATTACTCTTTACCCCCAAACTTCATCCATCCAATTCCAATTGAAGCGATAGAAAAACCAACCAGACGGCATCATTAGCATCAGAACAAGCGCCAGAATTCAACACGAGGAACACCAGTAACTTCAATAAACTTGAAAACTTCAAATCGAAGACAAAGCTAATGAACAGAATCAGGAACGTCCAAACCAAACACCGCGGGCGAGCTAACGTCCAACCCAGGGGATCGTAACTCCTGGCAACAAAACAACTACGCCCCCTGTAATGGTCTATTTATAGAGGGACTCCACTGAGAAGACGCTCAGGATTAGGATTAAGAGTTGGAAAGAGCATCGAACGACTGACATGATGAAGAATCGGTCAGGGCGGTGGTGCGTCGGTGGACAAGTTTGACCAGGTGTACTCCATTCGTGAATCGGGAACCGCGTAGGTTCCAGAGAAATCCGTCGGACAAAGAAAGCAGATTTGTATATTATATTAGTAAAATATTATTTTTAGACTTTTAATGGGACTCTACTTACCACGTAGGTTCCACGTAAGACTCTAATAAATCTCATATTCACAAATCTGTAGTATGTTTTTTGTTTTTTCTACCCATCCCCACCCCACGGGTGAGGGGGAAATTGCATCTTTTAAAAAAAATTGATTGGGTTGGTTCCCCATTTGACCAACCTTGTACCCACCCATTTATACATATATTTCTCAAATACAAATGGTACGAACGAAAAAAAATCAGATTAAAGTAATGTTAAAAAGGTAACCTCTCATTATGCAGTAGATGACTTAACTAGAAGAATACTTAATTAAAAATAATTTAAATAATTTTTTTATTGAATTTATATTTTTAATAAATTTCATAAAAAAAGCCAGGCGATATCCCAACCATACTCACTTAAAGAAGTTATTAATAGGATAGAAGAACAAAAACATACTCTTCAGAGTCCTATAATTTCTACCGATCTTCAAAAATAAGTTAATTTGTTAAAAATAGAAGTTAAAAATCTTATAGATTTAATTAAAAATGCATGATAAAATCTTAACCGAATTATAAAATTAGGAGAATAATGATTTTGATCATTTTCTCCAATCAATCACTTGTGTCTCCTTAATAAGAAAAATGGCACATTAAGATCCATTTAGTGATCAACGAAATTTCTATAGTCTATATTGATAATATCCTTATCTTTTCTAAAACTATAGAATCTCGCTTTAAACATTTAAAAACTTTTAAAACCATTATCAAACGAAATGGTCTTGCAATTTATGCTCCCAAAATGAAATTATTTCAAACTTCTATCAGATTTTTGGGACACGATATTCATAAAGGAACAATTATTCCTATCAATAGGTCAATTGAATTTGCTTCTAAATTCCCTGATCAAATTAGGTATAAAAACTAATTACAAAGATTTTTAGATAGTCTTAATTACATCTCAGACTACTATCCAAATCTTGCATAGGGTTCTCGACTTCTTTATAATAGATTAAAGAAGAATCTTGAACCTTGGACTGAAGCCCATACTAAGGTTGTTCAAAAATTAAATCTAGAGTTCGACAACTTCCTTGGCTTGCTCTTGCCAACCTTCAATGGAAGAAGGTTGTTGAAACCGATGCTTCTCATATCGGCTTATGGAAGAATTCTAAAACAACTAAATCCAATTTCTAATGAAGACAAAATGGTAAGATTTAATTCAGTTCTATGGAAACAGGCCCCATTGGATTATTATTCGACGGTTAAGCAAGAAATTCTTGCTATAGTTAAATGTATTGGTAAATTTCAGGATGATTTACTCAATCAACATTTTTTTGTTACGAGTAGATTTTTTTGTAGACAAACAAATTCTTTGAACGGATGTTAAAAATTTAGTATCTAAACAAATATTTGCCCATTGGTAGGCAGAATGAAGTGCCTTTGATTTTGATATTACATATATAAAGGGGGAAAATAACTCCTTGATTTTCTTACTCCACGAATTTCTACTGGGTTAAAACAATGTCTCATTTTTCCAAAAGGGAAAATTCACAATCTGCCAGAGGAAGAGGTTGTGGCATATCAAATAATAAAAGAAAAAATAAAAATTTTGAAGCTTTGACTTCTACGACAATGAAGGACATATTATTATTTGAACCTAATTTTAGTACTCTTCTAATTACGAAAGAAATTATGATCATCAATCACGAGGATATGCTTGTGACGGCTGATGTTTTAGTTCTTACTTTCAATCCATTAGGTTAAAGGGAATTTATATAACTTTCAATATAAATCACTATATAAAGGTTAATGGAGAGGATTAGGAAGACATTCAAAATCCCTAATTTTCACACCCACTTTCAACTCACGATCTTTCTCATTCATCTCATGAGCACTCTCCTTCCTCCTTTCCCTTTTTTCACTTGCAAGTACTTAAGGTTACATCTTGAGATTCAACACTCTTAAAAAAGAACCTCAGTCTTGTACTCAACTATGTACTTAACTATGTACATCTTATCTAATTTTTTATTATCTCATCAGTTATGATCTAGTTGTTGCATATTTCTTGCTTCTTTTTCTTCTACCATTTTCCCTTAGTCTTTTCTAAAAACTCTTCAACATCTGGGATGGATAGCAAAATGGAAAAAGGAATGCCAACATTGTACAAAAATCAAACATAGCAGTTGGTGCCCTTACGACTACACAAAAAAAAAAACACAGTGGTGTGCAAAGATGGTGGGTAAAATATTTAAAGTTTGTAAAATATTCTTAAAAAAATGATATAGAGGGCACAAAAGAAATTTTATAATAAGAAAAATGAAAATAATTTATCATTTCTTTGATGGTAAGACTAATTTATATATGTCTCTCTGAGTGAGAATTGTTAACAAAAACCTAAGTTATTGAGATATATCAATTACTAATATTTGGGTCTTTACCACGATCACTGCTTTATTTGGGGAAGATAAGCCTCAAAATATAAGGTCTCATATAAATTGGTAATCCCAAATGTGTTAAAAGTATTTGTGCCAAATAAAAAAGTGATGATATATACAAACTAGAGGGTTGATCTAATATGAAAAACTATTTGGTCCAAAATACTATCTCAACCTGATCATGATCAAAGGTTATTTTGGGCAAACAAATGGTATCTCAGCCCATTTTGCATCTTTCGTACCAAATATTTTTTTGTATCAGATTAGCCCGTCATAAAAATAATTTAAAAAAAATATAAACGAGTATGGGACCCTGGATGCCGTGATTCGCCTTACGCTAGTCATATTTCTACGTTGAAAAGCTTTTCTTCCTGGTCAAGAATGATAGGTATTTTTGGAAAATCTTTACCTTGCTTCGGAAGTTTTCCTTTCCATTACAGATAAAAATCTCAGGTTCAGAGTTCCTTGCTCTGCCCCCTGCGGATAGATATGGGTAAGAGGAAAATCGAAATCAAGAGAATCGAAAAACTCAGCAATCGCCAGGTGACGTTCTCGAAGAGGCGTCAGGGTCTCTTCAAGAAGGCGACCGACTTCCGCATTCGCTCCGGAATTGGGTCCCAAATCGCTGTCGTCGTTTTCTCCCCTGCCGGGAAGCCTTTCGTCCTAGCAAATCCACCCGGGTTCCTTGACGATTTAATCGATCGATATTTACAAGAATTTGGGGACGAGGGAGGGATATGGATTTGGAACGAGGAGGAGTTGAATGCAGAAAGGAATATGGGTGAGTTGGAGAGTTTGGTGAATCGGTTGGAAGAACTCAAAGGAATTGTGTTCAGATTTGCCGAAGGTTTGGAGGGCTGAGCTTGGTTTTCTTTCTGGGGGGAATATATAACTTGTTGTTTAGAATTTAGATTCGCCCTGCGGCAACATATTGTTGTTTTTTTTTCTTTGAGTAATTGTGTTTTACCCTTTTGTGTAAATGAGGAACGGTGATAGATGTTTGATGTATTGTCTATATGAATTTCCTGATTCTAAGGATGAACTGTCCTCTCTACGAGTCACTGATGCATATGGATTAGCAAGTGCCAGTTGACAGGAAACATCATGACAGAGCGTCTTCGCCCTTACAATGTGATCCCAGTCTAGTTTGATTTCTTTGAAGCCTTGTCGAACATCTTCCTTTCGACGTTCTTGGGTTTCTGAGTTTGCTGATGATCGTCTTCCTCGGCAGTTGCTTTGGTCTATAGAATCTGCAGTGAAGTTGTACGAAAAGGTTTTTACGGTGAAAAGAGAAAGAAGAAAAGACGAAGGCTTTTTCTTTTCTTTTTACGTGTCTCTGGCTGTCTGGCTGATATCAGTTTCGAGGTTGGAGAAACGAAACTTTATAGCAAGGACCGTCTAGACTAAAGTCACTCCCTCGATTGGTATAAATGTTTTATTTACGTGTGGTACTGTTGGGGCTTGGATTTCTAATCACTTAATTCTCTGACTTTGAAATAAAACACGGGTTGGAGAACTAATCCTGTTTCTACCCTATCAAAGGTAGAAAACTAACTCTTATCTACTATGTATTTCCTTAATTTTATTCTCATCTAAAAACCAATTCCAACCCTAAATCTAAACTCTAAATCGGAACCCGTAACCAGAGGTAGAAAGACAACCATGAATTTGCCTAATTTCCCTTCCCTCAACCTCATTCTTTCGTCTAGGAGTGGCATTGAACTCAGCCGATTCGCGAGCGGCTCGAGCTCGGCTCGGTTTTCGACTCGGTTTGATTTGATTTATCTGGATCTTGAACCGAGTTCGAGATCCAAATAAGACTTATTTGAGTTAACGAGCCGAGCTCGACCAAACCATGGTTCGGTTCGAAAGCTCGCGAGTCAGCTCGTTAATTGGCTCAGGAGTGGGAGCGGGAGCAAGAGCGAGGGGAAAAAATTCTTCCTCACCTTGTCACCGTCGAGCCCCTCCCGTCCGCTGTTGTGGCCGCCTCTTTTGCAATTGACAGTTACTCGTCGGCCACCTTCGCTGCTACTCGGTTCAATTTCTTCCTTCGATTTTTTTCTCCCTTCGTTTACCTTCACCGCTGCTTCCGTCGTCGCCGCGGCCTCCGTTGCAACTGTCAGCCCCGACAACAAGTCCTCGCCGGTGATGCTAGACTCACTTCCCTCCGCGTCGTCTTGGCGGAAAACCAGAGACCTATGTTAAGGGGGAAATAATTTTCTCCTCCTGTGTGAAGACATCTTGTGATTTCGCATGTGGGACTTTTGCTCGTGCTATTTCGCACGTGCGAGATCACAAGCAAGTGAAAAAAAACTCTTTCTTGAACCCAGGTTGTCTCTTCCTCGTAGCTTTTGAAGAAATTGAAAAGATATTTTAGTAGAAATACGTTCTAGAGACTATTAGTGGTTTTTTCAAGAAATATTGAAAAAAATTTTAGTAGAAATACGTTTCTAGGGACCATTAATGCTTCATGTTTTTTGGGAAAAAAATTCTAATTGGAAATTCTTATTAAAAAAACCATATAATTTTTTAAGTAAGATTTTCCTGCCAAGATGGGCTAGAAAATTGTTTAGAAATTTTTTGAATAAGTATTTGACAGTTGATGTTGTAATAGTTTTAGCATGAGGCAATTTTCATAGCAATTTAGTGTTTGACATTTTATTTGATTAAAAATTTATCGATAAGTATAGTAATATATTAGATTGATTATTATTTTTTATTTATTTCCCTAGAAGAAGCAATAAGAGGTCCGTTTAACTTTCCTAAGAAAATTTTAAAATATTTCTTGTAATTTTCTAGTAAATCACTAATAGTAATAGGATTTTATTTAAAGGTTTTTTTGGAAATATGTACCCTAGGAAAAATATTTCTAGTTTTTTATAGAATATAAATTTTTAATCAAGGGAACTAAGGAAGCCATAGTAAATTTATGGCCAGATTCAGAAATTACATAATAAGCTAGACAACATTTGGGGGTAAAAAAGATTAATATTGGTGTGTTCTAATCTATTATCAAGATTCAATCCCGAACCTCCCCTATCATTTTTTTTTAAAAATGTATGCATAATTTTATATATAATTTATTTGACATATATTTTATGTAGAGTATTAAATGTAGGTTGAAGCTCGAACTCGGCACGAGCTCAAGCTTGGACTCGGTTAAAATTATTAAGCTCAAACTCGATTACAATTTTAGGCTCGAGCTCTAATTCGAAATAGGAAGGTTCGGGCTCAGCTCGATTCAATGCCACCCATTGGAAGGAAGGTCATGCCCAATTTTATGTAAAATGTTTGCATAATTTTATATACAATTTATTTGACATGTATTTTTTGAAAAATTTTAAATGTATGTTGAAGATCGAACTCGAGACATGTATTTTTTGAAAAGTTTTAAATAAATGTTGAAGCTCGAGCCGAACTCGGTTAAAATTATTGGGCTCGAGCTCGATAAAAATTTTAGACTCTGGGCTGGGCTCGAGCTCGAGTTCGAAATATTTAAATCAAGCTTGGCTTGAACACCCCCCCCCCCCCCCCCCCCCCCCCCAAGACACCTCATTTCCCTTGCCTTCGAAAAAACACAACCCCAACATCAAACCCAACCCTGAAAAAAATCCTAAGTTAGAAAACCAACCCTGACCTTTGATCACAATCTCGCCCTGTCCAATGGAGGTCAAGTTTTCAAAAACCCAACTTTGACCCCTTGAACCTTGAATCTTGATCCCTAAATTTGTTAAATTATGGAGCCTAATTAACACTCTACGCTGAGTTGGTCGCGGATCTAAGTGTTAGAAGACAAGTGGAAGAGTGGCATACTTTTAATTTATCTTAAGATTCATTATTTAATTTTCAGCCCTCATGATAAATGTTATTTATATAATATTTTGACTTTAAGTGATTATATAAAGCTTAAGGGAGGAGAATAAGGCTATTCAACCCCAACTTGAGAGCCATAATTAAGGTAAGATATTTTATACTTGGAAGTTTTTAGTCTTGAAAACAAAAAATATATCTAGCTTCACACAGACAGATATATCTGTGTGTGTGTGTGTGTGTGTGTGTGTATGTGTGTGTGTGTGTGTGAAAATCCAAGACTTGGAGCCTAGTATTCTCTTCCTAGATTTTTTCATTTTTCTTGTTACTGTACTCCAAGTTTCTTTCTTGATTGGAGTTGGGTTTCACCTATTAACTTGGTTGTGACTGAATCATGGAGTTGATAGAAGATAGTGTCTCAATGTATAATATAAAATATTTGTGGAATGTAAAGCAGCTATGTGTTATCATCAAAATCATGTGATATTGAAAGTGATTGGAACCTTGGGCCAACAAAAACCTCCATTATGGCAAGAATTTTTCAAAAGATGCCCAATCAAAATCTAACTTTTATATATAACAGAGCCTAGGAAATAAAAATTTGAAGGAGATAAATGACTGCAAGTAGAGAATGAGTGCAACCACAGTTCTTAGAGGCGATGGATTCATTTGGAGATTAGAAAACGTGGAGATGCATAATGATATGTGATGGGTGGACAACACCCACAAGGGGGAGTTTGATAAATTTTCTTGTGAATTCAAACAAATAAATCATGTTTCTGAAGTGTGTAGATGTGAGCGTATATAAGAATGATACAAACTATATTATTAACGTTGATGGATGACAGTGTGCAACAAGCGGAACCTAATAATATAGTGTCTTTATTAAGAATAATATGTTTTTTATATAGTTATAAACCTATAAGATGTTGATTCCCATGCGCTACTGTTGATCTAATGATGGAAGATATGTCCAAGATAAAAAAAAAACATTTCAAATCCTAATCAAGTGCAACACGATCACGACTTTTATATACGATCATCTTCGAGTGTTGGAGCTCATGACGTAGATTACTAGTGGTACAAAATTATTGCAACCAAACATCACAAAAGTTCACAACCATTTTATCATACTTGAAAGCTTGGCATATAGATGTTAAGTTTTGTCAAAACTAGTGTATTGAGCATTTCAATATTTCATTATTATTGGTAGTTTTTATTAAATTCATGTTATGTCATTTTAGAGAACTAACTTACATGTCATGTTTGTGTTGCGTAGGTCAACTAAAATTTACAACAACCTTTATAGTAAGTAAACAAAAAGTAGGAAAAAGTATCTAGCTACTTAAATTTGACTACAAATTCTATAAAATAACAGAAAATTGATAGAAATGTTAGAAGGTGAAGAACATTTGAATGAATTACCAACATTCAAAGAATAGAGAATGATAGAAGACTTGGAAGATGAAACACATTGGAATGGCTCATCAACATTTGAACGACAACAACTTAGATGAAGATAGGAAAATTGTTCACATGACATAATCAACAATCAAATTGTGCACTCAAACATGTGTAAAACATATAGAATGGAAGATGAAGAATGCTCAAACAGTTCATCTCCATTAAAACATTAAAAATCCTAGAAAGAGAGACAGTTTGCACACTATATTGACAACATTTGAATGATGCAACTAGAAAACTGCAACCTAGAAAATTGCAACCAAGATTTCCAAGCTCCGATCTTGCCTCACTAGGTCTCCAAATTTATAAGTGACTATCTACATTCAGCCACTCATGAAGAAAATTTTGAATATTTTCTCATGAAATTTGATTGAGATTTCACTAAGTTTCTATTCTCACATTTTTAGAGTGATCTAAGTACGTTTGTTCCTATATTTTGAAATCCATGTTTGAGTAGCTTTTTTTTGTACAAGAAGTTTTGACCTTTTATGTTTAATTCAAATCATGAACTCAAGTAGAGTTACTTGAGTGGGTAGTAACTTGTGTATTGGTTGGTTGGGCATAATTTAAAAAAATAACGTACATATGGGCAAGTATTTTAAAATTATTGAATGTGCTTGATTGTGTATTGCTGAACACAAATTCTTTCAGTTTCAAATCAATTTTCACTTCAATCAACTACTTGTGCACTTATAATTCATATTTGATTTATCTTGAGTTGCTTTGAAAAGATCCCTCTAATTTCAAAATCAATCTTATGTCTATATATATGTGTTTAATATTTTAAAATCAAGTCACGCTCCTCACATAGGGTGTGCATATACGAATTTGATAGGCTTTAATTTGTGTTTGTATTATAAAATTATCCTATTTAAGAGGCTCTGAATGTATTAAATACTGGAAGTAACCTTAGCATTGTGTTTGATCAGACCTCATATAGGCTAGATCAAATTCTCAACTCATTTCCATTGAAAAACTTTTAAATAGGCTAACAATTCCTTTTTGGGTCCTAGGCTTGTGTACCCTTTAAATAGGTTGACAATTCCTTTGTGGTTCCTAGGCTTGTGTAACCTTTAAATGGGTTGATAATTCCTTTGTGGTGCCTAGGCTTGTGTAGCTTAGCTAGCTATTGTAAGAATTCTTTTGTTAGTCTAGGTTTTATATAACCTAGAATAGATATTGTAAGTCCCTTTGTGAGCATTACTATAATTGGCCTTGTAACATTTGTTTATAAGTTGTTGAACTTTTACTTATTGGATTCTATTGAAACCAGTTACGCTAAAACCTCGAGGCAATAGTGAATGCGCAACATGAATATAAGAGGGATCGGCCCGATCGATATTAAATTCTCAACATTCTCCCGCACGTTTGTGGCTCGTGGAAACAGGTGGGAGCGAGACTCGAACTCGGGACCTACCTTGCTTTGATACCATATTGAAACCAGTTGCGCTAAAACCTCGAGGCAATAGTGAATGCGCAACATGAATATAAGAGGGATCGGCCCGGTCGATATTAAATTCTCAACAGATTCAATTCCAAAGTGCAAAAATGGATGTAGTAACCTAAGTTTGAGTTGTAAACTACTATGTTAGTTGTGGGGTTTGATTTTTATTTATATTGAACTTAATCAATTTGCAAATTGAATTTGGTATAAAAAAGAAGATGATAGCTCAACAAAAAGAATTTAAAACTGATATTAGATCAGTACACAAACATAAAACTAGGACTAAGGATTAAAATTGACACTAAAATACACAAACACTAGGATTAAAGTTGACACTAGAGTACCCTCCTCCCAACAGGATTATGGGTGTTTGTATTAAAGATATATCCAATCTGCGTGGTTCCAATTAGATTATATTCATGCTCAAAGGTATGACAAATCTTTCGTAAAGCGTATGGGTATAATATGGGCACCCCCATTCGATCCTTTTCGTGGAGTTTCTTCTGCCCAATGTTGTTGCATTGTCCCGTCAAAACAGTTTCACTAACTGGCAGGTAAACACAGAGGGAGCGTCTTTGCCCACTTCAGAGAATTGGAAAGTAGACGGTTTCGTAGACAAGCACGAATTAAGGTCTACACGAACTGTTCTCTCTAATGTGGCAATTTTCGCGGATCGTAGAGGGGCCCTTTTCTTCAAGAGAGATGGTTTGCCAGCAGTAGCAAACACCTTCTTTGGGCTCCTCTTGCTTTCGCTCTTGTCTCTCTGATTGCCTCTATACAGCATGAGGAATGCGGCCAAACTGCAGCAGGTTTATTCATTCCCAAGTATTGCAAGCAGCCCAGAAGCCGAGGGTCCGCACGTCCTCGTCGACATCCTCTTCCAGGTTTATTATGTAGATTTTTAATTTCTTTCTCTTCAGTGACCTTTTCCTATTTCAATTCGACGGGCACTATACGGAATTGAGCATTAGACTGTAATTCTTTTCGTATTACTTTTTCAAAATTGTTGCGAGAATTCAGGTCATGTGTTTCAATTCCTTGTTTAAGAGGATAATGAGAACTGAGTTCACCGTGTAAAACAATTTGAACTGTTTCCTTCAAACTGTGGAAATGGAGTAGATACCTATATTTCAACAATTTGGAACCATTCTTCTTTTGTGGAACGAAGGCCCCCAGTGTTCCATTTGTGTAGCTTGTTTAATCAGAAGTCGTTCTGATTAAATCCCCATCAGCTGCTAAATCACTAAATCCTCGTTGATTTGGATGAACATGAGCTTTGTGCTATGCTTTATTCATGGCAGGCTTCTGCATGGAAAGGATATAGCTTAATTACTTGTGTTCAGCTTCTGGGTTGGATAGTGGATGATACTGTCCATATCAAACCTAAAGTTTGTTTTCATTTTTTATTTTGAAAAAATTCAAATCTTACTGTAAGCAGTTTACTGTTTATCAAAAAGTGTCACAGAAAACATTTTTCAGTTCCAAGCAACCTATTGTGCCAGGTCCTGGGTGAGGAAAGTAACATCAGATCCCTCTTTCATATTTTATAAAAAGTATCAAGCTGTACGACCTCCTGGTGCCATTCCAAATATTTTCTTTTGGCTATTGGTAAACTTTATCGCCTAACACACCTCAACACCTGTGAGACTGAACCTCGTGCCTAAGATGAAGTACAAGTTACTTTGAGCTTAAACGTTATAATCATAGTGGACTTGAACCTGATGTTGTCTAGCATTTTGATTGTAGTTTCTTTTTATATATCTAATATATTAATCTTTAGTAACTTTTATTTTTATTATTATTTGTTACCACGAAATTTGGTTGTAAGGTCTACTGTTTTTTCCACAAAACCTCCAGAAAAAAACAAAGGTCTTGATCATCTACATCATGGCCTGTGTAGTCAACCTGGCTTCATTTGCATCCCAATGAATACGTGCATGGGCACCTCTTAACTGAAAAATCATAACTTTGGAGCACTCTTAGAGCCAAATTAGAGTCTATCTTTCAGATAGCTAGACTTGTCAAGTTGATGATTCATGAATTTGGGAACATCCATGGTATCTTTATTTTAGCAATCCTTGAGTGTTTGGAACAAGTATTGAAAGGGGCCCTTCTGTATTTTCAAAAGAACAAAAAAATCCCCATAGTGTAGGTCCTACAGGGAATTAGGAAATACTGTTTTGTTACTTCATTACCAAGTTTCTGTCTGATAAATATGATTTCGTATTCCTTTCTTTTTGCTGATGAACAAAGTATGCAGCTTATTGTTATAGATGAATTTCTTATGCCTATAAAGAGTTCATGAGTAGCATTGGTCTTTGGAAGTTAACCTTTGTTTTCTTTTCGACTGTCAGTTTAAATTTGAGCTGCTTGTTGGATTAATAATTGTAGGTGTTCTAGAACTGGGTTTCTATTTTGAATAGTTCACTTAGAGGTGACTTTCGGTTGTCACTGAACATTTCGTGATTTCTTGTCCATCAGTACCATCATACATGTCCTCCATCAATTGACTTGTGCTCTCCTTTGAAGGGAAATGTTAGAAACAATGAAGTCTGGTCTCACTCTTTTTTTGCACCTTTCTGAAAGCAATTGCTACAACAGGTTCAATGTTTGATTCCCCAAGCTGCAAATATGGTTCATCCAGTCTTTCAACTGCTCCTATAGATGTTTTCTACTTAAGGGCGTCTGAAACATTAAACAGAGAAGCTGCATTACTAAATATATCCCTGGACTCCTATAAGAGTGGGTATGTTTTGTTTGGATAGTTTCCTCTTGTTTGAGTTAATATGTTTCTTTTATAGTTGTCTTGTTACTTGATCTTGCTGTATGAGTGTAAATTGCGTTGTTTTTGCTCCTTTTGGTTTGATATATATGTAGCTTTCATGGGTGGCCGAATCGGGATTGCTCAAAATCCTATACTTATAGGCCCATAAGTACCTGTATTGGCTGTATTGTTTGCATATTGGATTGTTTCAAGGTAATGGCTGGCTATGGGAGCAAAAGTAGTTTCTAAATATAAAAATGTCATTGCTATTTGATTCACTTCATTTGCTTTAGTTAGATACATAGAGTTTTTTTTGAAAAAGTGCATAAAAATAAAAAAAATATCAGAGATACACCCGTTTGCTATGTTTGTGTTGTTAGGATTAAGAAAAACCTCGATTAGGGTCCGTTTGGAAAAGAAAATTAGGAAATATAAAAAATTAACTTCATCATAAATCAATTTCAGAACTCCACTTATTTTCAAAAAAAAAAAAAAAAAAACATAACTCCACTACAATCTCAATGCGAAACAACATCCTCATATCTAATGGCCCTCAGTAATACACAAAATGACACTACCCAATACTTAATTAATATTAAATGTTATAAATATTTATTGGTTCCAAATTATATGTAATAGTTGTTAATAATCTATACCAATGAATGCTTATATATTATAATTATAATTATAATATTGTGAAATTGTAAAATTGGGAAGAATAGAAAAGGAGAAGTGAGAGAAATAGAGATGAGAAGAGATGAGAGAACAACTAAAACACTGAGGGGGGGTTAGTCCACAATGAAGTGGAATGAATTCCCCCCGCATTACCTAGTTCATCCCATTTATGGTGTTAGTCCAGAATGAATTGACTTGAAGTGAGATAACACCGTTTCATCTCCTCAGGCAAAAACGACGGAATTCTGTTTCCGCCCTTTTTTTCAAGTCATCGAATTACCACGAGAGACGGCGTCGCTTCTTTCCCGCCCCCCCCCCCCCCCCCCCCCCCCCGAAACAAAAAAATCACCCTCATTTCCTTTCTCCTCTCCTCTCGCTCAGCCTTCGTCTCTAGACGAAAATTTTCGCCCGACTTCATCTCTGCTCCTCTCGCTCTGCTCCCGTCTGCTCGCTCTGCTCCTCTCGTTTGGCGCTCGTCTTCGTTCTCTGCTCCCTCTCTCTTGTTATCTCTCGTTTTCGCCCCATCTCCCTCTCTCGTCTCTTTCTCTCTCGGCCTTTCTCTTCCCTCTCCCTCTCTTGTCTCCCTCTCTCTTTTCCCTCTCGGCCTCCATCTCTTTTCACTCTCGGCCTCCCTCTTCCTTCTCGTTCTCGCTCTTCTCTTTCCTCCTCCCCCGATTTCTTTTGATTTAACCTATTCCGGTTTCGAATTCCTTCGATTTCCTTCAATCTTCTTCGATTTTCGACGGTTAGGCGTCGATTTCTTCCATTGGGCTTACATTTCCCCATTCGGCGGTGATTTCCCCCAAATTTCAGAAGGTAATCCGAAACCCTAATTTTTTTTTCAACTAATTTAGTTTTGTGTTTGAGTTAATTTAAATTTTTGTGCGTAATTTATCTTGATTGTGGCCAAATTATCCTGAAAAGCCATCAAACCCAAAAAAGGGAGCAATCCTGAGATACAAAACGTTCATTAATAAATAGTACAGATTTGCTCACTTGTTTCCTGTGCATGAGAGTTGATAGCTCAACTGACTGTTTAAGAACTTGACAACCCATCAAGCATGCTGTCAGTTCATGGCATATTTCTAGGACCATGCCCTTGCAGTTTCCTCATAACGGGTTCTTTGGTTCTTGTAAATGTGAGCAATCTCAGGAACCAGTGGATCTTCAGGGTTGGGATCAGTGAGGAGGGAGCAGATGGAGAGGAGCACCTTTGAGATTGTCAACGCAGGGCTCCACTGTTCTTTGAGGATATCCAGACAGATACTGCCATTTGAGTTTATATTTGGGTGGTAAACCTGCAAAATTCATGGAAAGATAACATGGTCAAATGACACCCTTTTTGCAGGGTTATATTCTCTCATTTACCTTTAACAGAGGAAGAGTTAATATTATAAAATGAGAGAGAATTCTCTAGATGCAGTGAGTTCCCCTCCCTACTTTTTCCCCTTGACTAACTCATTTCCATACAGTTTTCAAGAGAGTAAATTCTCTTGCAACTTTTCCTTTGCACTAACAATGCTCCTATTAGAGGGTGACACCCAGTTGGCCATACGCTGGGTAAGACCATGAACCCAAAACGAACCATCCAATATTAAGTGGTTCTACCCATTCGCTTGGTAAAATCATGAAACCAAAGCAAAGCATCTGCATTTAGCTGTTCCACATTTCCCAATGCAAGTCTTGCCAATTTTCTTGCTAGTTATGAGATCTCCCACCAGCAGCTTGCTGCTAGATGCCATTCCTCTACAGTTTGATTCACTGTTGCAGTTTCTGATGTGCTTTCTTTTATTCTCTTTGTTGTTCTCTTTTGTTAGGAAAAACCTTTGTTGTTCTCTTTGAGTTAATTTAAATTTTTGTGCGTAATTTATCTTGATTGTGGCCAAATTAATTCCAATAATATCACATTCATTGAAGCTGTTTTTATCTTTCATAAACTTGTGATGAATTTTATTTGTTATACTGTTTATCAGCAAAATCTCTACACCCGTCACAGAAGTGACTTGTTCCGACTCTAAACATAACTCCCCTTTTATTAGTTGGTTTGTTACAGATTTGATTGTGCCCCAATAAATAATTTGGTAGAGTATTGACTAAGAGAACTGTAACGTTTCCCCGTTTGCTTTTAAAAAATTTATAAAATACTAAAAAATGGTTGCTGCAACCCCTATCTTAAAACCAGAGTTGGTAAAAAGAAAATTGGCCGGACTCTAAAATCTGAGATTTATATACGAATGGGCATATATCTTGGAGATAACATGGGGATGTAAGAAAGAGTATGTCGATAAGTACATACTCAGGAGAGTAAATCTGATGATGATATATATGTAACAGGTTCAGCTACTACCCTTGGTATGAACCTTTAAAATCTGAGAGTATTGAAAAGGGGGAATTAAAGATCTGGAAAGTAAAATGCCCTGTCGAGAGATGTGCTATGAAGATAATACTCAAAAAAATTTCTTTTCTTCTTTTCTAAGATAATACTCTGCAATGAAATTAGTTAGATTAATTTTGAAATGTGTTAGAATATTGTTGAATATGTTTGAAGTGCTATGGAATGTTTATGTCATGTGGTGAGGAGATTATGGAGTTATAAATATCCACCACATGGTCAATTCAAACAAGGCTGAGTCGCCTACACGGGCGTCCATTAGCCAACGAAACCCGACCCCCATTAATGACGATGTACGGTTCGTAGTGACTGCGAAGTCATATGGGGCTCTACCAGGGGTGTTCGGTGAATTTGGACTTCATGAGTTTGTTTTTGCATTGTTCTAGTCATTTGTAATGAAATTAGTTAGATTACTTTTGAAATGTGTTAGAATGTTGTTGAATATGTTTGAAGTGCTATGGAATGTTTATGTCATGTGGTGAGGAGATTTTGGAGTTATAAATATCCACCACATGGTCCAATTCAAACAAGGCTGAGTCGCCTACACGGGCGTCCATTAGCCAACGAAACCCGACCCCCATCAATGACGATGTACGGTTCGTAGTGACTGCGAAGTCATATGGGGCTCTACCAGGGGTGTTCGGTGAATTTGGACTTCATGAGTTTGTTTTTGCATTGTTCTAGTCATTTGCAATGAAATTAGTTAGATTACTTTTGAAATGTGTTAGAATGTTGTTGAATATGTTTGAAGTGCTATGGAATGTTTATATCATGTGGTGAGGAGATTTTGAAGTTATAAATATCCACCACATGGTCCAATTCAAACAAGGCTGAGTCGCCTACACGGGCGTCCATTAGCCAACGAAACCCGACCCCCATCAATGACGATGTTTCGGTTCGTAGTGACTGCGAAGTCATATGGGGCTCTACCAGGGGTGTTCGGTGAATTTGGACTTCATGAGTTTGTTTTTGCATTGTTCTAGTCATCTGCAATGAAATTAGTTAGATTAATTTTGAAATGTTTTAGAATGTGGTTGAATATGTTTGAAGTGTTATGGAATGTTTATGTCATGTGGTGAGGAGATTTTGGAGTTATAAATATCCACCACATGGTATTTTGTTATTTGTTGGTTGTGTTTCTGTGTGTCCCTAGTTACTACGACGAGTAATAGTTGTCTGATAAAAAAAATTTCTATGACGACCATCTCGGATTTAGATTATAAATGGCTGGAAGAAGACAACAAACTCCTCGATCATATGACATTTGGACCTTCGATGATGACAACAAAATGCTCGATCTGTTGGTTGTGCAAGTCAATATGGGGAATAGGATGCCTAATGGGGTTTGGAAGCATGAAGTATATTTGGACTGTGTCAATAGGTTCAATGAAGACACAGGTAATAAAAAAACTGGTGAGCAGCTCAAGAATCGAATAAGATCATGGAAGAAAACTTACCAAACAGTAACAAGTTGTCTCAACACTAGTGGGTTCGGTTGCGATGCAACCACACATCGAGTTACTGCATGTCATTCTGTATGGCAAGACTATATCAAGGTCAGTAAATTATGATTGACTGTAAAACATTTTGTATGTTTTCCGCATTACTAGAACTCTATGCCAAGTCGTCTAAATGATGTTTTATCCTTGTAGGAGCATAAAGAAGCTGAAAAGTACAGACAACAAGGCTGCCCTCTTTATGACAAATTGGCTTTGGTAGTGGGAAACTCAATAGCCATGGGGAGAACAAGTCAAAGTGACGAAGACATGTGTAATGATGTCCAACATCAGGAAGAAAATGAGCACGTGGATATGCTCGAGGATGTCGATTTAGGTAGAGAATCTCCTTCGCCATTCTTTACAGAAAATGAGTCGGCACCTGATCAGTCTCCAAGTACTAACCCGTCAAGTTCAAGTCGTCGTAGAAAGAGACCACAAATGGCCACTGATGATAGTATTATGTTCGCTGATACAATGACAAGAATTGCCACCCTACTGCAATCTCTACAAGCTAAAAATGATAAAGCCACCGGAGAAAATTGGTATGAAACACTCACAGAAATCCCGGACCTATCAGTAGAGATAAAGTTTCGCGCTCCTATATTGTTAGATACACCAATGAAGAAGGACATGTTTACGAAGCTGCCAGTGGAAGAGCGAATTAATTGGCTTAAATATTGTGCTGGTGAAATGGAGTCAATACTTTGAAGTACATTATGTATTTTGGGATGATTGTTTTGAAGTTTAATTATGTTTTTTTAATTATGACTTTATAAGACGTATCATTGATAGATTATGAATTTTATTATAGTTAAGATTTGGGTTTTCATGATTGTCGTGTTCTTATTGTGTGGATGAATGTTGTGGGTGTGTGATTGGAGATGATTTTATATAGGTGTGATTAAAAATAGGTTATGATTGAAGAACATGGTATGTTTTTGTGTTGATGATATTATGAAGAAACAGGAATTATTGTTGAAGTCGTTATTATGGTTGTGGTGATTGTATTTGCAGGTTTCCATGGAAGACGAAAATAGGAATACAATGATGATTTTATTGACATGTCTTATGTACATGATGGGAATATACTATATGAACCATAGGTCTAGACGTACATTACATCCTCGTGGGATAGGTGGTCCGATTTATTTACAAAAGGCATTAGCGAAATCACCTGTTAAATTTTGAAAAGTTTACAGGATGAATCAAATTGTGTTTAAAAAATGGCAAAGATACTTTATAGCAAAGGATTTTTATCACCTACAAAGACCATTTCAGTGGAAGAACAACTTGCATATTTTCTCTTAACTATTGGTCAAGGACAAGCGTATAGTGTCACAGCAGAGATGTTTGATAGATCAAACTGGACTATAAATAGGTATTTCAATAAGGTGTTGAATGCTATTATCAAACTTCGGTCTGATTACATCAAACGGCCTTCAGAACGGACTCACTCGAAGATTTTAAACAATCCAATGTTTAATCCGTATTTTAAGGTAACATCACTTGACATATAATGAACAATTTTAGATTAATATTTAGAGTTACTTGTATTAATTGAAATGATATAATTAGGATTGTATTGGGGCTATTGATGGAACTCATATCAAATCAAACATCCAACTTGAAGAACAACAAAGGTTCTGAAACAGAAAAGGTTATCTCTCACAAAATGTGATGGCAGCATGTACATTTGATATGCAATTCACTTATGTACTTGTTGGATGGGAGGGATCAACAGCTGATTCCCGTGTATTGAAGGACGCATTGACTCGCCGAAATAGAATTTGTGTACCTGAAGGTAAATAATATATTGTTATGTAGTATTTTTTTTTTCAATTATCTTATGTGAAAAATATTTTGTATTGTAGGTAAATATTATCTAGTCGATGTTGGTTATGCAAATATGTCAGGATTTTTGGCTCCATATCGAGGAACTCATTATCATCTACAAGAATTTGGAGACAACCTTCCTAGAAATGATAAAGAGCTATTCAACAGAAGGCACTCATCTTTGAGAAATACTATTGAACGAACTTTTGGTGCTTTAAAAGCTCGATTCCAAATGTTGAAAGTTGCTCCTCCCTTTTCTTATAAGATCTAGATGAAAATTGTAATAGCTTGTTGCATATTACACAATTATATACTTAAAGAGGATTACAATGATATGTTTGAATTGGAAGATGATGATTCCAATGATGAGGTAGGTGGAGGAGGTGATGAGGTCCGATTAGCTGGTGAAAATTTGGATGGAGATAGCGATGATAGCGATGATCTTGGGGATGAAGGCAACCTATCAACAACAATGCGGAGGCGTCGTGCATTAGGATCCACTAGAGCTACACAATTTCGAGATGCCATAGCAACTAGCATGTGGAGTGATTATTAGTGGTTGTACTTTATTGTATTTGAACATGTATATTGTCGTTCGTATCTACTAAACTAGTCAGTTGATGATGTTAAACGCACAAACTCTAATTATATTGGTTGTTGTCATTTTATACCTTTTTGTTTTAATTTTAGTTATTAAGTATTTTTATACTATATAGTATGTTATTACAAAATAATTTATTTATTAATTATATTCATTTATGTTATTTTTAACTGTTTTATGTAATTTAAATAATTTATTCTACTCACACGTAATTAGTTTAATAATTAATAATAAAATGTAATCATTAATTGGTTTAATTATGCAATTACTATAATTAATTAAACAATTTGATTTATTTATTATATTCCCTTATGTTATTTTTAAATTTTTATTAATTTTAAATAATTTATTCTAATCCCACGTAATTAGTATAATAATTTATAATAAAATGTAATCATTAATTGGTTTAATTATGCAATTGCTATAATTAATTAAACAATTAGGTTTATTTATTATATTCCCTTATGTTATTTTTAAATTTTTATTAATTTTAAATAATTTATTCTAATCCCACGTAATCAGTATAATAATTTATAATAAAATGTAATCATTAATTGGTTTAATTATGCAATTGCTATAATTAATTAAACACTTAGGTTTATTTATTATATTCCCTTATGTTATTTTTAAATTTTTATTAATTTTAAATAATTTATTCTAATACCACGTAATTAGTATGTTAATTTATATTGAATTGTAATCATTAATTGGTTAATTATCCAATTGCTAAAATTAATTAAACCATTATTTTTATTTATTATATTCCCTTATGCTATTTTGTAATTTTTAATAATTTTATATAATATATTCTAGTCACGTAATTAGTATATTAATTTATAATGAATTATAATCGTTAATTGGTTAATTATCCAATTGCTATAATTAATTAAACCATTAGGTTTATTTATTATATTTTCTTATGTTATTTTTAATTTTTTATTAATTTTATATAATTTATTGTAGTCACACGTAATTATTGTTTTAATTTATAATAAACTATAATCATTTATCTAGAAAAGGACACTGAAATCTGTTTTCCAAGTACTAACACTGGAATCTGTTTTCCAGCCACTTCAACTGACCTGGACTAACACCCAAACATGACTTGAAGTGGAAACAATTCATCTCACTTTAATTCAATTTTCCACTTCATTTCCACTTCATTGTGGACTAACCCCCTGAGTTAGGATTAGAGCTCAAAAAGGCCGAGCTCTCCCTTTTAATAATTCACTTATGTTGTTTTTAACACAAAAGGACAATTATGCCTCTTAGTACAAAAAGTCTCATAACTCTATGAATACATATCAGAATTGAGTGTAACTTGAAACATAAAATCATGACATGTATTCTAGCTTGCAGTAACAAGATGGAACCCATGTGAGATGATGAAATGACCAAAATACTCCTGAACTAGTATTTCAACACTCTCCCTCAAACTGGAGAGTAAATCTCAAAGAATAACAGCTTGTCATAGACCATCAGATGTTCATGCCTTCCAAGAGGCTTTGTAAACACATCTCTAAGTTGTTCAGAGGACTTCACATATTGAGTAACCACCTTCCCTTGCATGACAACATTTCTAATGAAATGATAGTCACACTTTGTGTATTTTTTCCTTTCGTGGAATATTGGATTACTTGCTATAAATATGACAACCTAATTGTCACATTTCATAACCATGGCCTTTGGAAGAGAAAATCCAAACTCAACTAGGACCAACTTTACCCACATATGCTCACTAACTGTGTGAGCCGTCACCCTATACTCAGCCTCGGGTGCTTGATCTAGCCACTACAACTTGGTTCTTACTATTCCAACTCACCAAGTTACCACTAAAGAAACAACAATAACCAGTGGTGGACCTCCTATCCATCTTACATCAAACATAATCTGCATTAGAATAACCCAACACCCATTTTCTCATTCCCAGTATATATCAAACCTTTTTCAGGAGCACCTTTGAAAAACTTCAAAATTCTTTGAGTGGCTTCTAAGGGTACCATTTTTGGGTTTTCCATAAATTGGCCCACCATTCCCACTACAAATAGTATATCGGGCCTAGTGATCGTAGCATAAATTAACTTTCTCACTAGGCATCTATACTGTGTATTGGCCTTGAGTACAAGACTATGAGAGTCATGAAGACTAGTTTTGACTTCCATGGAAGTGCACACTAGTTTTGCCCCCAAGAGGTCATATTCTTGTAGCATATCTACAATGTATTTTCTCTGAGAGAGAACAACCCCTTTTTTTACTTCGAGCCACTTCAATGCCAATAAAACATTTCAACTCTCTTAAATCCTTTGTTTGAATGTGTGTGGCTGAATATGTTTTTACTTGGTCAATTTCTTCAAGATCACCCCCAGATAAGATAATATCATTCTCATATACCACCAAAATACAATCTTCCTCTTCAACAAAAATATAGAATGATCACAATGACTTTTATACAAACCAAACTTCATCACCATAGTGCTGAATTTTCAAACCACACATTAGGACTATGTTTAAGTCCATAGATAACTTTCTTTAACTGGCACATTTTCCCTATCTTCCCTAAGCAACATACCCAGGAGGTTACTCCATATTAGGGTGGCATCGAGCCGAGCCGAGCCCAAACCTGCCTATGTTCAAGCCGAGCCTGATTTAAATATTTTGAGCCGAACTTTTAGCCGAGCCTCGTCTCGAGCCTAAAATTGTTATCGAGCTCGAGCCCAAAATTTTTAATTGAGTTCGAGCCGAGTTCGAGCTTCAACATACATTCAAAACTTTTCAAAAAATATATATCAAATAAATTGTATATAAAATTATACATACATTTTACATAAAATTGGGCATAACCTCTACTTAAAATTAAGCATAATCTATGTATATAATACCTGTATAAAATTCGGCATGACCTCTACTTAAAAATTGGGCATAATCTATATACATAATACCTGCATAAACACTCTATAAAAACTCTATAAACACTCCATAAAATTGTCTATACATTCCATAAACACTCCATGAAATTGTTTATACACTTCATATACTCCATAAAATAGTCTAAACACTCCATATACTACATAACATTATGAATAAACTCCATACAATAATCAAACACAACAAAATTAAATGAAATATCACTATCAATTTACAATAACCCAAATAAATTATATATAAAATTATACATATAGTTTACATAAAATTGGACATGACCTTTACATAAAATTGGACGTAACCTCTATATATATATATATATATATATATATATATATAATACCTATATAAGATTGGACATGACCTCTACTTAAAATTAGACATAATCTATATATATAATACCTGTATAAAATTCAGCATGACCTATACTTAAAATTGGGCATAATCTATATACATAATACCTACATAAAATTATCTATAAACACTCCATAAAATAGTCTAAACAGTTCATACACTGTATAACATTATGAATAAAAATAAAAACAACACAAATATAACTCATTCAAATATTTAATAAAAAACCTCGACTTTCCTTTTTTCGCCACCACTTTATTTTTTCGCTGACTCTCATCTTTATCAAAGGGATTCTTCCGTAGCTGACCCTTTTTATTCCAAGTTTGCAATTCACCCAATGAACGGTAAGATGAGTACGAATATCAAAAAGACAAATGCAACGAGGCTCGCAGAGGGATTGAGGACTGCAACAAGGGCGACATTAGTAGTGCGGTGGATGAGAAGAAAGGAATTAATCAAAGTCATGTATCTGCCAGAGAAAAAATGTTTCGGCAGATCTTTATGTGATTACTCATAGGAATAATATTGCGATAAAAAAATAAAAGATAAAAAGATAGAAGCGATTCGGATTTGCTTAAAGCAAAAGAAAGTATGCTCTAATATGTATAATTTGTTGAGATGGTTTTATTCGCCAATTATAGATGCCATAGATTACAGATTCGTTTTTGTTCTTTGAGTCTATGGATCCATTTTCTGTAAGTTCCGGTGATTTGGGCGAAAGTATTGTGGTTAGCAACAGCTAATGTGCTCTTCTCGATAGATGGCAGAAAAGAAAAAGGGTTTTTAGTGTTTTACAGGCAAAATTGAAACAGGGTTGACAACTTCCAAGAGAGGATTGAAAACGAAGGAACAATTTATCGATCAATAAAACTTAACATAAAACTAAACCATAAATGTCGCATAAAGAGGAAGAAAGAAATAAATACCTGAGACCATGTTACTGGGAATCAGCGACCCGCCGAGAAGAATGGAAGCGAAGAATAGGAGAAATACAGCCGTTCCCATTGTTCTTGTTGCTTTCCGAGTTGAGACTATTGTGGGAGAGAAATAGACAAAAAGAGAGTGAGCAGGCAATGCCGAACGGAGCTGCAAAGACCAGGCCGCGCCGTTGGAGCACAGAACTGCAGTAATGGGCAAGTCGGCGAGCTGCAAAGACAAAGGCCAGAAATGTAAGGCAATTTCCGGATTAAATTTCTGTCAGAGGAGGAGGAGAGAGGCAGATTTGCCCGAACGAGAGGGCAAAACACAAGAAAGAAACACGTATGAGACTCACATCTAGAAGCAGCAGGTCTTGGACCTTCTCGTCCCCTTCGCCGCTCATAATTGCGGCCTGAACAACGGCACCATAAGCCATGGCCTCATCAGTGGAAACGGCAGAGAACCATGGGAAATGGCAGAGAAGGGTATGGGAATCGCGGAATCGCAGAGACGTAATGGAAGACAACGACTCTCTTCCGGTTCCGAGACCGAGGCTCCCAAAAATTTCCCAAACCCCCGGAGACCGAGGCTACCGAAAATTTCCTAAAACCTCCCTGAATCCCACCGCTTGTTAAATTAATGAGCCGACTCGCGAGCCGTCGAACCAAACCTGGCTTTGGTTGAGCTCGGCTTGTTAATTTAAACGAACTGATTCCGGATTTCGAGCTCGGCACGAGCTTGAGAGATACCGAATCGAACTAAGCCGGCACAGAGCTGAACTCGAGCCGCTTGCGAGCCGGCTCGGTTCGAAGCCACCCCTAACTCCATATATACCTCTTCCTTTAGGTCAATATATAGGAACATATTTTTGACATCCAATTAAAATAGTTGTTAATTGGCACAAAAACCTAAATACTAACTGAGTTAAGTCTATCAACTGGTGAAAAAGTTTCAAACACATCAATGTCAAATGTCTGTGTATAGCTCTTGGCCACTAATCTGGCTTTATACCAATCAAAGTCCCATCAGCTTTGTACTTAACCGTGTACACCCAATGACATCCCATAACAGTTGCCCCTGGATGTAGATCACAAGAATTCCACACCCCCTTGGACCCCAAAGAGCACTAAACAAGGTATAGTGGATAAAGATAATGTAACAAAGGATCTATTGGATGCGGACAAAAAATCAATAGAAACATATTGTAATATAGGATGAAAAGTACAAGACCTTTTACCTTTCTGAGGACTATTGGGTAAGTCCAAATTAGAAGGAAGTGGACTTATAGGCCAAGAGGAAGATGACTGGTCCAGAGTAGTGGGCCCATGAGTTGGAAAGTCAGTAGACACTGGAACAGGCAACAAACGATGAAAACACCCATTGTACACCTGAAGTGGTGATGAGAGATCTGTGGCTGGTGCATCCATAATAACAATGGGCATTAGATTATCCATAGGAGTATCATATGAGGACTGAGGCTCAGTAGAAGATGCAAAGTAAGGAGTATTTTAAAAAATGTAACATCAGAGGACACATACGTCTTTCATTTAATAGAATCATCACACTTATACCCAATTTGATGACATGAATTCCCAAAAAAAACACACTTAATTGAGCGAAGCGATGATTTATCTACAAAGTTACTAAATAAATAGATAAAACATGTAGATCCTGAAGATACGAGGAAGAACATCTAACATTATATTGGGGTTTTGAAACCTGCATAGGAACTTATCCATGCAAAACAGAAGTTGGCATACAATTGATCAAAAAACACGATGTTAACACTGCATTCTCCCAAAAAGATTTAGGGACATTCATTTGAAACAGTAAAGTATGAGTAACTTTAAGAAAATGTCTGTTTTTTGCATTCCCCAATTCCATTTTGTTGGGGAGAATAGATGCAGGAAATCTGATGAATAAAACCATGTAAAGCATAGAATGATGCAAATTTGTGATTAAGAAACTGAAGTCCATTATCAGTATGAAAATAGGAACACAAGCACCAAACCAATTCTTTATTTCATTGAAGAAAATCACAAATTCATCAAAGACTTTGGATTTCTCTCGTAAGAAATACACCCAAGTGACTCTATTGAAATCATTTATATAGGTATATAAAGTATTTAAAACCAAATGGACTAGGGACTCTACATGGACCTAATACATCTGAATGTATTAATTCAAAGACTTGAGAACTACGACTTGAACTAATAGGAAAGCTAGTCCAAAACCAATTGTCATCTTAGTCTGCAAGTCCTGAAAAACACAAGGAGTGGGGAAAAAATTCCGAAACAATTTAAAGATTTAGTTATATGGTTCATAGATAGTAAATTGACCGGAAAGTTTGGAACAAAGAGAACTGAAACCAATGATATTTGAGGTGTAGTATGTACTGTTCTCTCCCCTTGAATCGGGGACGTAGATTCATCAGCCAAAGTATCTTGTCGATAGGCTTGAGAGGGGTTAATAGAGTGAAACAAATATGGCATACCTGATATGTGGTTGGATGCTTCTGAATCAATGATCCAAGAGGGTAAATGAGATACATTCAGTGTTGGCATATTTGTACTTGCCATCATGGCACTTGCTAAGGAAGATGAATCTGGCTCAATGGTAGTAGGTGTGGTAGATGTAGTAGTTAGTTGACTAAGACTTTGGACTAACTGTTGAATCTCCTCATGAGGACCAGAATAAGAAGCAGTGTCCCTGCCTGTCATAGGGGAATTAGCCTAAGATGGCTTACTAAACTTCTCCCAACATTTATCAAAGAAGTGGTTTTTGTGGTCTCAATGGATACACTTCCTATCACCTCTATTACTACGATTACTGCTTTGAGTAGATGAATCTTTGCCATGACCTCTATTACTGCTTTTTGGCCTCAAGCTTCAAACTTACTAAAGGATGAATTAAGATTGAGAGTACTTGCATCATAAGATCTTGTATCCCTTTCACTTTTACCTGCTACTGTCCCTTCTGCCCTAATAACTTGGTTAAGGGCTTCTTTTAGAGTAGTTACATCATCATTTGCTAGTAGTTGTGCCTGTATAACATCATAGTTAGATCCAAGACCATTTAAAAATCTCGCCACTTGAATATGCGAATGCTATTTGCATTTGTAGTAAAGGGATGAAATGTGCTAATTTCCATCAACACCCTTCACTTTCGTGAAATAGTCAATGACTGATCTGGCACCCCTCTTCATATTAAAGTATCTAACATACAGTTCTTATATCCTCTGACAAATTGCTCTCCTGAGATAGATTGAGGCCAGTATATTCCACATCTCCTTCGCAGTCTTTCAACTCAATATATGATCATTAAAGTGGGACTCTATGCTATTGACCAACCAAGTCATCGCTTGATTGTATTCTGCCTCCCAATCTTCAGTTATGGGATTAGGAGGATCATCCCTAATATATTTAGCCTTCCTTTTTGCCTTCTTTTTTTGCCTTTAGGAACATGAGAATAGAACAAGACCAATTCACATAATTGGAACCATTCAATTTAATGGAAGTGATCTGAATAGAGTGAGAGTCTTTACTCTCTGAGCTCTCATAGTGCTTAATTACAGCAATATGCTTACCAGCCATTTAGTACCTTTAGAGACACTTCAATATATCCAAGATGATTTTGTAAACTCGAAAACTCCAATAACCACAAATTCCCCAAATGCCAGTCAGGTGGGCTCCACACGCCAAAAAACTAGGGCATAGTCATCTTCAGAATAAACAAACTGCAATTTCAGCAACCAGAATAGCAATGAAATTTCATAACATCATCCTGGAACACCTATTATGG
Source organism: Aristolochia californica (assembly GCF_029961685.1). NCBI lineage: Eukaryota > Viridiplantae > Streptophyta > Magnoliopsida > Piperales > Aristolochiaceae > Aristolochia > Aristolochia californica. The sequence goes on along the minus strand of NW_027182279.1, from coordinate 35,335,828 downwards.
GGCTGATTTTGACAGGCAAGGATGATGCAGGCATAGTAATGATGATGTAGGCATCAATGGGGAAGAAATTCCAATTTAGAACCCTTCTATGGGTGGTAAAGCATGATAATGCTCAGTTAGCAGTAGACACCATCTGCCAAATTGGTTATGACAGGATAAGGAAAAGAAAACTGATTTTTACCCTACCAATAGAGAATTTGGTTGAAGCCCTTTGCTTAGGGATGAGAAACGATGAAGAGAATCCAAGACATTTGTGAAAGAACCTCCCAAAACACATTCTATTAGTGAAACTGTAAATTTGGGATGAATAGAAGAGGAGAAGGGGAAGAACTATAGAGGAGAAGAGATGACAGAGCAGTTGCAAAGCTGCGTTAGAGTTAGAGCTCAAAAAGGTCGAACTATCCCCTTTAATATTTTACTTAAGTTGTTTTTTACATGAAAGGACAATTGTGCCCCTTAGTACAAAAAGTCTCGTAACTCTATGAATACATGTCAGAATTGAGTGTAACTTGAAACATAGAATCATGTCAGGTATTCTAGCTTGTTGAAACAAGATAGGACCCATGTGAGATAATGAACCAAAATGCCCCTCCACTATAGATGTGGTTCCTTCTTCCACTACAAGTGCAAATTTTGTTATTCCTACACCTGTGGAGGATAGTCCAAGACCTTCACCGAGTGTTACTTTTAAGAAATCACTGCAGGTATATCATTGACGACGGGTGCCCTCACCTCAATCTACAGTTCCCTCTCTCACATCGGATCATGAAACCACCCCCTCTGTAGATCTTGAGGTAAATGATTTACATCTTCCAATTGCTCTACGGAAAGGTGTTCGAAAAGGTACTCGTTTTCCATTGTCCAATTTTGTTTCCTTTGATTTGTTGTCTGATCGGTCTAAAAAGTTTGTTTGTCTTTGTCCTCTTGCACTATTCCTTCTTCAGTGCAGGTTGCTTTCTCCTCCCCACATTGAAAACAAGCCATAGATGTTGAAATGGGATCATTGTTGGATAGGGGGACATGAGCAGTTGTGTGATCTAACTCCAGGTGCTAATGTTGTTGAATTTAGATGAGTGTATATAGTAAAATATAAGGCTAATGGATCTATCGAGAGATATAAGGCTAGATTGGTAGCTAAAGGCTACATAGAGACCTATGGAATTGATATTTTTAAGGCTTTTTCTATAGTTGCCTGATTATCCTCTGTCCAGATTTTATTTTTATTACTGTGAATCAAGGGTGGTCACTATGTTAGCTTGACATTAAAAATGTTTTCTTGTATGGTGATCTGAATGAAGAGGTTTATATGGAGTAACTTCCTGGGTATGTTGCTCAAGGGGAGGTTAATAAAGGTTGACAAAGTTTGCAGGCTCAAGAAAGCTATATTGATCTCAAATAGAGCCCATGTGTGTGGTTTGAGAAATTCAACCAAGTTGTCATGTCCATTGTACTCATTTTTTTTCATGAAGTGTGGCCATTTGGTATTGTGTTGTTAGTATATGTGGATGATATCATATTGTTTGGCAATGATGTGACATGTATTGAAGAAGTAAAAGCACATCTGGCAAATCATTTTCAGACTAAAGACCTTGGTTCACTAAAATATTTTCTAGGGATTGAAGTGGTGAGAAGCAAGTCTAGTCTTGTGCTGACATAGAGGAAGTATGTCTCATATATATGTTGCAAAACTATGGATTATTGGGTGTGCAGCCGATTGAAACTCCAATGGAAGTTGGACATGATCTTCATGATGATCAGATTACTAAACTCATTGACAAGACAATACAACAACAACTAGTTTTCAAACTCATATATGCTACTGTTATTGACCTTGATATTTCTTTTGGTATCAGTGCAGTTAGTCAATTCATGGTATGCTCACGCAAAATTCATCTGGAAGCTGCTCAGAGAATCTAGAGATATTTGAAAGGGTCACCTGGAAATGGTCTTTTTTTTTTAAACCTGAAAATCACCTACATATAGAAGCTTTCTTCAAATGCAAACTATGTTGGCTCCAAATTGGATGGAAAATCTACCACATAGTATTGTATGTGTCTAGGAGGAAATTTGATTAGTGGGGAAAACATGAAACAAAATTTTTTGAAGCTAAGTATAGAGCGACGACTCATACTATCAACAAATTAATGTGTGTAAGATTTGTAGTTTGAGAGTTGGATCTTTATCAGGACGAACCTATGACTATGTATTGTGACAATTAGGCAACGATACTCATTGCTGGGAATCCAATGTTTCATCAGAGGACTAAACACAATGAGGTGGATTGTCATTTTATTTAGGATGTTGTAATGAAGAAAGAAATTATCACTCCCTATATTCGGTTTGGTGATTAAATTGGAGATGTCTTTACTAAAGATACGCGATTTTGTGATATTATGCAACAAGCTGGATCTTATGGACATATATGCTCCAGCTTGAGGGGGGGTGTTAAAAAAACTATTTAAGGGGTATTTTATTCTATGCACATCAGCAGATGTTTCTGAAATCTGCATTACCTTGTTTTCCATCTTTGATTATGTCACTAGGCTTAGTTTCATGTAATTTGGTTATGTCTCGGTAGATATAAGGGTTTTAAGAATGTAAGGGCATTTTGTACTTTGACTTAGCCTTAATAAATAGAAGAGGGGGTCAAACGAGACTCTAGAACTCTCTTTCCTCTTCTTCTCCCTTCTTTTCTTCTTTAATTTCTCTCCATATATCCTCTTATTTTACTTTTTCGCACTATGGCTTAAATTGACTTTCCAACTAATCTTTGATACATTGTTTTGTCTTTGATCTCATCATTGCTTTTGTCATGAATGTCGTTGTCAACTTCCATAGGTGTCTCTATAAGGTTTTTCTCCTAACAAACCATTCTCCTGTAACAAATTAGTCACATACTTCCTCTGTGTTAATAGAACTCATGCCTTGCTTCTAACAACTTCTATCCCAAAGAAGTATTTTAAGGACACCAAGTCTTTGGTCCGGAAATGTTTAGCAAGGTGCTCCTTTACTTCCTCAATGCCTACTTCCATAGGTGTCTCTATAAGGTTTTGCTCCTAACAAACCATTCTCCTGTAACACATTAGTCACATACTTCCTCTGTGTTAATAGAACTCCTGCCTTGCTTCTAACAACTTCTATCCCAAAGAAGTATTTTAAGGAGACCAGGTCCGGAAATGTTTAGCAAGGTGCTCCTTTACTTCCTCAATACCTTTCTTACACTCCTTGACAAGGCATGATCATCAACATAAACAAGTGATACTAAAATTCCAAATGACCGCTTCATTAAAAAAGAGTGATCACAATGGCTCCTAGGGAACCCAAAAGATATTACTACCTGGTTGAACTTCTCAAACCATACCTAGGACTTTGTTTAAGTCTTGAAATTGCCTTCTTTAGCTTGCACACATTTCCAACTTTCCCCTGAGCAACATATTCTAGAGCTTGTTCTATATGGACCTCTTCTTCTCAATCTCCATATAAGAAGGCATTTTTAATGTTTAATTAAAATAGGAGAGTTTGCTATACATGTGAAGTATCTACATTGGTTATTAATTTTAGTGCGTCATCACACATGTACGGTATGTCCTCATTATTTTTCAATTCGAGTCAACCCTCACCATGTTACTATATCACTCTTGCAATTGGCTCCCATCCTCTATTAGTGGAGTAGGCTCTATCCAACCAACTCTCTTATTACCCTTAACTTCCATTTTATTAGTCTCTAAATTTCATGTGAATGTTCTATCTATTAGGCAGATTACAAAATCATTGAATTGCTTAGTGTCCTTCTATCCTAGTTACTGTGTTTTTCAAGAACTCCAAACGAAAGGAGGATTGGTTCATGGTGTGATAGAGATGGGTTGTATCATTTGGAAGGTTCATCACAACATACAACACTTCATGTAAATGGTACACCCTTCCACTGGAATCTTTAGTTAGGTCATCATTCTTCTACAAAGCTCTCTTAATTATTTCCTGCCTTGCCATCTAGATTCGAGTTTCATTATGAGTCCTGACAGCTACGGAAGCACCGACTAGCATCTTTTGCTCCCATCAAACTTCTAGTCGTGGCCTTTTTGAAATAATTCATTCAGATGTATGGGGACTGTCCTGTTGTTAGTATTTTTGGCTACATGGATTTTGTGTAATTTATTGATGACTTTAGTAGGTCTACTTGGTGTATCTCCTAAGACTGATATCTAAAGTTTTAATGTATTTTTGGCATTTTAGAATGAAATAAAAACTGATTATGGTCCTCTTCGTATTCTATGTACAAATAATGAGTTTGAGTTCATGAATCATAAGTTTAGTCCATTCTTATCATTCATCAGTTTTCTAGTGTGTATACTCCAGAACAAAATGGAGTTGCAATACGAAAACACCATCATTTACTTGGAGTTGCACGCACTATGTTATTTCATATGCGCCTTCCCAAGTCTTATTGGGGTGATGCAATTCTCATTGCTGACTTTTCCATTCACAGGATGTCTTCATTGGTATTGGAGGAAAAATTCCACTTTCAAGTAGCTTGGAATTGTTTCTTATGTGTCCAGTCTCCCCCAAGTACTCAGACATATGGTTTGGTCTTTATGAAACAACCTCTTGGGTATGTTGCTCACGGAGAGACTGGAAAGATGTATAAGTTGAACAAGGCAATTTATGACCTCAAGCAGTCCCCAAGGCATGGATTGACAAATTTAGCAAAACAGTTATGTCGCTGGGCTTTTCTAGAAGTCATTGCGACCATTCTTTAATTGTATTGAAGAGACATACAGGTATTGTAGTACTACTTGTTTGTGTGGATGATATAGTATTATCTGGAAGTGATAAGCAAAGATTGAAGAGGTAAAAACATATCTTGCTAGACATCGCTAAACTAAAGACTTAAGGTCACTGAAGTACTTTCTGGGGATTGAGGTAGCCAAAAGTAAAGCAAGATTTGTTTGGACATAGAGGAAATACGTGACAGATATGCTATAGGAATATGGGTTACTATGGGCAAAACCTGCAAAGACTCCTATGGAAGTAAATTATGATCTCCATGAAGATGGTAGTGTGGAACTCAGGGATAAGACCATGTATAAAAGGTTGGTAAGTAAACTTATTTATGCTACTGTTACGCATCTAGATGTATCATTTACTGTAAGTATGGTCAACCAGTTTGATGGAGTATCCCCATAAGGTTCATTTGGAGGCAGCTCATAGAATATTATGATACCTAAAAGGGGCATCAGAAAAGGGTTTGCTATATGAACCTCATGGTCGCTTGAAGATTGAGGCATATTCAGACGCAAATTATGCTGGATCAAAATCAGATTGAAAATTTACTACTAGCTATTGTGTTTTTGTTGGTGGAAACTAGTTAGCTGAAAGAGTAAGAAATAGAATATAGTAGCCCATTCTAGTGCAGAAGCAAATACAAAGCCATGACTCATACAGTTAATGAATTTATGTGGGTTCTATCCAGGTCGTTGGAGTTGAGTTTTCTGAACATATAGGCCATTATTACGTACTGTGATAATCAAGCGACAATTTTTATTGCTAACAACCTTGTATTTCAAGAACGTGTAAAACATATCAAAGTGAATTGTCATTTTATTTGTGATGCAGTGATGAGTGGAACAGTGGTTACTCTGTATGTTCAATCTGCTCATCAGATTGGTAATATATTCACCAAAGCCTTGGGCAAAAAAGAATTTGAGATTTTTTGAACAAGCAGAGGCTGCTTGATCATATAGGCTCCAGCTTGAGGGGGAATATTAGAATCTGTGTAAGGATATTGTGGCTTTTTCACCGCTCTGGTATGTACCTCGTAAGGTATCAGCAGTATAGGTGTCATGTTAGAAGTATTAATTTCAAGTTTTATAGAATTCTGAGTAATATTCTAAGAGTTAGGAGGGGTTAAGTTGTGAAGGACATTTTTGTAACTTTTTAAATCTGTCACTTAAGTGGTATTTAAAGGAAAAGAGGGCTCAATTTCTGACCTGGAGTGCAGCCTCACACACTCTTCTTTCTCATTCTTTCTCTATTCTCTCTTTTTCTCCCTAAAGCTCATCTTTTTACATATCCAAAATATTAGAGCTGGCATTATGCAGTCATGATGTCTGAAGTGGTTGTGCCAAACAGCAAAAGCTGAACATTTTCCTAGACCAAACCAAAAAGCTAAAGGCTCAACATGCTTTTAGTGACTGGTTTCATGTTTTAGTTAATCAGTCTAGTTGAGTAGTCTTGACTGATCCATTGCAGTCGGTGGACTGATTTTAAAATGTTCTGCCTGCAGGGAAGCTGGAGGTAATAAAAATGATCAAAGTAGTACGGATTCAAATACTGGACCATTGCTTCATACTCCTATTAAATTGATTTGTCAGTCTACAGAAACTTGCAATGATTGGGCAGCTCCAGGAAGTGTAGTATGGGCAAAAACTTCTAGCCACATATGGTGGCCTGCAGAGGTAGGATTCTCTTTTCTTCCACATGTCATTTGTGGAATCGGTAAAAACTGTCACTTTTGTAATTTTACTTCTAATATTGCAGGCATGTTAAGGTTTTAAATAATACTTGCTAATTTTTAGGTAATTGATGAAAGAGAAATTCAGTCAAATGCAAGTGATCAAAGAAGTGATGGGCATGTCTTGGTCCAATTGTTCCAAACAGACAGATAGTGAGTTTTTTTTTTTCTTTTTCCTTTTTCAAATTTCTGATATGTTTACCTTTTATAGTGTTTTAATGTAGATAGGTCCTTTCTGTTTACCTTTCTAAATCTGTCTTTTGCTTCAGTTGTTGGGTGCATCCAGTGGAAAGTATTTCTCGGTTTAATGATGTAAGTTAGAATTCTTGATAGAATCTCATAATAGCTTAACCAAAACTTTTTCATATATTCACAGCACATAGAGGCAATTGATATTTGAGGTTTTTATTTCTCTCTTTTGTTAATTTTCCTAATTATTTGGAATTTAAATATTTAAAAAAGCACAGATTTGAATTCTTGAGATCCTGTAACTTTATATGAGAATTAATGAAATGCCTTTGGTTAACAAGAGCCTTATCTGCACATTTGCCTTCACATGAAACACACTTACTGCAAGCTTATTGCCTTTACTCGTATATACTTCATTTCTGTGATTCTGAAAATTGCCTTACAGAATATAAATGTCTGACCACCGATTCTGAGACAAAAAGAAATTTGAGATCATTTAGAAAAAATAAATCCTTTTATAAACCTCACATTTTAATTAAGGGAAACATTATTTGAACTGAAGGTTCTCTCATGAATAAGAAAATAATAAGTGCACTTTCATGCACTTGCTCCAACATGCATGTGGTTCTTGGCTACTCAAAATTCTCATTCCTGCACCTGAAATAGCTTGCCTCTTCTGCAGGGTTTTGAGAAAAGGAGCTTTGACCTTAAGGAAGATTTCCAAGATGCTTTAAAACAAGTGAGTTCCATAGTTCTTTTCTTTGATTGACCAGATTTCTCTTTACTAATGGAATCCGAAATTCATTGTGTTTCGTTTCTGGCCTTACGTAATGTGGAGCAGATGAGTTCATATAAACATTCATATGAAAGCACTGGGCATAAAAGCTCAAGTGAAAAGGTTGCAGCATCTTGTAAGTAAAATTAAATGGGAATTTGGCCATTTAAGAATATAATTTCTTGAAATGCGAAAAACGTTTCTCCGGTGAGTGTTTTAAGCTTTTTAGTTGTGAAAAAAAAGTCATGCACTTGAAGAACACTGATGGATACAATTGCCCAAGCATGGTAATATTTGGATAATTCCAATCATTTAATTGAACCGATAAAGCACAATAGAATTTTATATAATTTGTTCGAACATGTATTAGTGAGAGGACTTCGATTTATCGCTTGTTCTAGATAAATCAAATGGTTCAAGCTCAAGCAGCACTGAGGAAGATTGTGATGAACGGGGTCGGGGCAAAAGAAAAAGAAAGCCAAAAGTTCATTTTGATGTGAGTTGGTCTATTGTTCATACAATAATATAGAACCATATTTGAGAATTTTCTTTTTTCTTTTTTATGTCATTTTAATGTATGTAGTGTGGTACTCTAATGTGTTTGTAGGATGTAAATATCCCAGTCAAGTTGACGAAGTAAGGCCGCCGGGTGATGATAATGAGGCTTCTCAACCTCACAGCTCCACTTGGATCTCCTCTCTCTGACTTCCCATGTAAGGACTGCTTCCAAGTGACACAAAGTTTTAGATGTATAATTAGCCATTGAAGCACAAGGATTATCAGTCCTTGTATTTGTTCCCAACTCTACATGAAAGCAGATGTTTCCCTTTCTCTCTCTCATTCAACACAGGATCCCAAATTGAATTCACAAAGTGACCAACTGGCTTAACATCGGAAGCAATTGTTTCAACAAAGGAAGAAGGAAATAATAGAAGGATGAGTCAGAGGTAGGGAGGGGATTGTATTTCAATTCCATCACAGATTTTTAGGTTAGTTCCATGAGGCACAAAAGGGTTTTTAGGGGATTGTATTTCAATTCCATCACAGATTTTTAGGTAAGTTCCATGAGGCACAAAAGGGTTTTCAAAAACCCAACCCGAACCTACTTGATGCTCACCTCTGAGCTTGAGAGGCAATAAAAGGATTGTTGGAAGCCAGGTTGACAATGTTCCTATTGCATTGCTAAGCGTATTGAGTGTATGTTAAAGTACATTTTTGGTTTCAAAATCTTTATTCAACTTAATTTTGATGATAATAAACAATTGGGAACCAATCTTTTGTCATGAAATTTCTTGGACATAATTACAAATCCATTTTGAACATTTTTGGTTTCAAAATCTTTATTCAACTTAATTTTGATGATAACAAACAATTGGGAACCAATCTTTTGTCATGAAATTTCTTGGACATAATTACAAATCCATTTTGAAGATTCTACATCTCTAACAGTTTGAAGGACCATCAATTCAAAGAAAAAAACAGAGAGAAACTCAAACTATTCGAACACTATCACCATTCGAATTGTACATGAAATATAAGTTGCACTAGAAGTCTTTAGCATTAGAATGAAAGTAGAAGAAACTCTAAAGATTGAAGAACGCCCAAACATAAGCGTTTAACATTCAAACAATTCAACCCAAAAATGGTTATAGAGAAAAAATTTGATCTTTAATTCGGCCAAGATAGTCTCCAATTTTGACCAATCCTTGTGTTCAAAGCTGCAAATTTAAGTGTTTTCTTGTGAATTCTGATTGAGTCTCATCAAGTTTTGCATTAGTATAAAAACTTTCATTTATGAACTTAATAGTTCGATTTTTGAATGTTGAGATATCTTCTATTTAATATATTTAAATCCTAATTGAATTGCAAAACAATTGGTAAAATGCTCATTATCACGCCTAAGTTTTCTTACACTTTAACAGTCATTTGTGGAGTTTGAATTTAAAATTACAGGTATCACTCTCATTGCTTTTGAAGAGCTAGGTATATTTAACTTCTATGCTAGAGTTACTGTCCTTGATTGTAAAATTATTTCATGCATTTTAGCAACTTTTTTGAGTCTGAATTTGCCAAATCATGATTCATTAAGTTGTATATTGAAAGGCTAAACACATTTGAACATGTGCATTGAAATTTATTAGTTTTGTTGCTAAAATTGAGCATTTTAATTTCAAATCATTCGTTGTGTTCAATCGACCACCTGTGTATTCAAATTTTTTATTAGACATCTCTTGAGTTGTTCTAAAAAGTGTTATTAATTTCAAATAAGCTTTATACTTTGTGATCAAGTCATGAAGGACTAAATTGAATGCCATCAGGATTAGGATTTTATTTTGTACCCTTTTATTGCAACCTAATGAATAGAGATTTGAGTGTGCTAAAATAGCAAGCAACTCTTGCATTATACTTTGTCAAGCTTTGAGTAGGCAAGACTAATCCTCGACTTACATCATACTTTGTCTGAGTTGCTAGAGTACAACGAATTGTGTATTTTCTAGTTAAAAGACATTTTTTGCCTATAGTTGCTGAAAATCTCTTTATATGTCTAGGATTATGTCACTTAGTTGTTTAATCCTTTTGTATGTCTAGAGAAATTTAGTTTAGTTGAGTTGTTGTAAATCCCTTAATTATAAATTTAATTATAATCATAATTATATTCATGTCTATGATCTCCTTTATGCCGAAAATAACTTTTCGAGAAAATAAAATTAAATAAACCTAGTTATACCTTCCAACACTTTTCCCCAAGTTAGAGCAAATAGTTTCAACATGTTATAATTTTTTTCCCATAATTTCCATAAACATAAAAATAAAATAAAAATTTGGTCTTCAAAATTTGTGACTATGTGACTACAACAACTTCAAAATTTATGGTTTTGAGCTTCCAATACAAAATAGTGATAATAACTACTAAGAAAAGCTAGTCACTAAAGGACAACACTAGCAAAGCTACTAAGGGGTGATTAGGCAACAAACTTAAAATTTGAACTTCATCTTCATTTCCTACTTCAAATTCATTTCATTCATCTAGATGAAAGTCAACTTCAAACTTGGTGTTAGTGTGGACGGATTCATGTGCACCGGAAAATAGCTCCCAATCTTAGTGCCCAAAAATGAGAAAAAATATAAAAAACAAGAGAATGAGTAACTTGTAATAGTATACTTAATTAAAACATAATACTTAAACCCCAAATTAGGTAGAACGAACATGATTACTATACGAATAAATAATTTAATGTATAATTAAAATATATTAATATACTAATTAATTAAATTAGATATTATATTATTTAATGATTGCAATTTATTGTAAATTAATCCAATAATTACGTGAGTCAATTAACTGTGCACATGATTAATTATAAAAAATAAATAAATAAACAAGAAAAATTGATCAAATTCTAACTTTAACAGACTATATTTTTATGTATTATTGCATCGTCCAGAGGAAAAGCAGTAACTGAGAATAGGATTTGAAAGTTTTTTTTTATAAAAAAATCGCATGTACAAACTTCACGTGCGAGTTTGCATGCTATGCGAGACAGGACATCAAGAGGGAAAAATAATTTTCCTCCTAAACTTAGGTATCCAGTGGGAGGTTCTATGCGGCGTCAACGAGAGCGGTGGCTGACAGATCTAACGACTACAACAGGTGGTGGTTGGGGGTGACAACAATGAGAGAGGGTTTGGAGCAACTGCTCTGGCTAGGGTACAACGAGGCGAGGGGGCTAGAGAAGGCGATGCGTAGGAGGAAAGACTAGGTGCGGCGATCTGACGACGAACACATGCGGTGGTAGGGGGTGACGACGATGGGAAAGGGTTTGGAGCAGTTGCTCTGGCTGGGCTACAACGAGGCGAGGGCGACAATGACAGGGGCCAGAGAAGGCAATGCGCGGGAGGAAGGACTAGGTGCAGCGACGACGGCGAGAGGGAGAAGGGAGATGGAGGCCAAGAGGGAGGAAAAAATTTCGAAGGAAGAAGAAACAAGAGAAGAAGGAGACCGAGAGAGGGAAGAGAGTGGGAGAAGGGAGATGGAGGCCGAGAGGGAGGAAAAAATTTCAGAGGAAGAAGAGACAAGAGAAGAAGGAGACCGAGAGAGGGAAGAGAGAGGGAGAGGGACTGAAAAAAAAATCGACGAGGGTTCGATGTGTCCCGCTTCATCAATATGATTCGCAATATACTTCAGAATCCGGATTCCCGAAATTAAACCGTGGAGATGATTTTTAGACTCATCTGATTCATCAACATGAATCAAACACCGGTGCTCCACTAACAACGCCAGGAGATGAACTGAGTAATACAACTGAAGTTCATCTCCTGTGTTAAGTTGACTAATCCCTAAAGCGGCAATAACATGACACACTATTGTGTAATAAAATGTCACCTAAGAGCAAAATTTTCCTAACACAAAAATTGGATCAAATGAAGTAATTTAAAAGTCTGAACAAAATTAAAGAGTTCCCAAAAAGGAATCTAAGGAATTGGTGGTAAAAAATAGATGAGTCCATACAAAGCAAGATGGAATGAGAGATTGGTAGAATAAAATGTTTAAATAACATAAAAAAAACATACGAATATAGTAAAATAAGTGCAAGAAACATGATAAGGGAAAGCGCACAATGATAAGAGATTCAAGAGTTATACATCTAAAGAAATGGGCATCAAACAATAGCCGATCATTAAATTAACCATTAAATTTGACCAGAAAAACTAACCACTCAAGCAACTATTAAATTGACTAGAATACCACCCATAAATAGCCACATTAAAAGATACACACCGTATCAAATTCCTATCATACTTTCACACACAAACTCATATAGTTTATAATCTTGGTGTATTTTAATTCAACTTTCAATGTACCACCAACTAAGAACCAAAACTTGTTCAGCAAGGTGATCATGGAGTTGCACCACCAGCTAAGAACCAAAACTTGTTTAGAAGGGTGATAAGGGATTGCTAGATAGAAAAATCTAGCTGCACAAGTTGTTATGCTTGTGACGAGCTAATACTTGCAGTTGTGGCCATAGGAATACACACCAGTCTAGTTCTAGAAACTGATGAATAGACACAAATGGAATGAGGGGAAACACACCTGGTCATGGAATATGATAAGAGATTAGCATAATCCCTTCAATTATCGGATAAAATCCTTTGGTATTTATCTCATAATGTAATTATCTTCTCATATAAAACTTATCTTTATTCTAATTTGTATAAATACCACCCTTTATCAATTGTAAAGTTGTGGTCTAATAGGAGCTTCCACAAGCTTTAAACTTGTTCACAACCAGATTTTGCATTCCCTTCTATCCTGAAATTCTCTGAACTGGAATTGAAATGGTAAACTTGGCATTGGCTATGTAAGGAGATTTTTTTTGAGGGTTCTTGGAAGCAATAGCATGGGAAGAGTAGTAGCACTAGTAGTGGGGCGTACGGAATCGCATTATCCGGTGAAGAGATGTAGAAGAGCAATTGTATTGGTAGCGGCTAGGATGAACATAATCAAAGAGAACACATCGTCTAGTGAAGAGATGTGGAAGGGAGAACGAAATCAGAGAGACATCACATCATCCAGTGAAGAGAAGTCGAAGAGCAGAGGCATTGGTAGTGGCTGGGAAGAGCAGCGGCATTGGTAGAGACTGGGGCAGGCAGAATAGGAGACAAACCATTGTCCAGTGAAGAGATGTTGAAGAACAGTCATTGACTACATTTTTTTTTCTCATTACGAATTTTACACATGTGATTTCGCCCATGCGTGAATGGTACGTGCATGGGACGAGGGCATGGGGAGGGGAGTGATTTGCAGTGAGGGTTTTTTTTTCTCGCACTTGTGTGTTTGTACACTGTGCATGTACATGCACGGGTCAAGCTTTAGTCTCACTCTAGTGAAAATGAGTACAAAAAGTTGAATTTGAAATTTAATTACTCTATTTTAAAACTTTAGAGCTTCGTTCTTAAAATACTTTTTTGTCTCATTTCATAACTCTTTTTCAAAGTATTTCATTTTTTAAAATCATCTTTGGGAGGTCAATTTGGGGTTTACTAGGTCAATCCATGATTTTTCTGAAAAGGTAAGTACATAAGAGCTTTTAGTTTTAAATATTTGATGTCTTAATCTAGATTCATACTAGAATGATCCCAGTGATTGTCAAATCATACTTCATTGTCTTGCAAGTGTATTTGAGATTTAACTTTCAAAAGCTTATGATAACTGAACTGATTTTTTTATATGCCAAGCAATATTGAACTCTTATTTCAGTTCATTTGTTGCCTGCTTTTTAGTTTGCAATAATTGATGTTCCTAAATTGTTAAATTATTTACAATAATCTAGCAACTACTCTCAAGTTTGAATTTCAAATCTTCTCAACGACTGAGTTGCTTCATAGAAACACTAGTATTACATATCTCTTACTTTTAAATCTTTAGGAGTATTTGTAATTTTCAAGTTGAACATAAACCTTGAATTTTTAAAACCGTTAATGTAGTTTAAAAAAACATTTAGTACTCCTTTCCAAAATCAACTATATTTTTACTACTTTCCAAAATAGCTCTCAAGAGAAAAGAAAGGAAAACAAACACTAGTGTGGAACTCTCTAAGTTAGAAAAGGAAATCATATCGTAAACGAAGAAAGTTTCTTAAAATAGAAAAAATTAGAAAAGAAAACGATAAGCTCATTTCTAAATGTCAAAAACTTTGATTACTCACGTGCCTTCTTTGAAAATCTTTATGAGTATGACAAAAAAAATAGGGGAGAAAAAGATAGATTTAAAACCACTAGGCACATTAGAAGTTAAAAATTGAAAACTAAAAGGTTAAAATGAGATATGCATAGATTAAGGTGGAGCCAATACTAAAATTGCACATTTGACTTGGCTCCAACCTTAGGGATGGTGTATTTTTACATTTTTCCAAGTTAAGTTTCGTCATCATAAAAAAGGAGGAGATTTTTTACCGTATGTTGACTCCCTTCTTGATTTTGATGAAAATAAAACTTAATTAAGCTGACAATATCCAATTAAGTATTTAAGATACTTTTCCTTCAAGAGACCTGCATTTATTTGTATATTCACAAGCTTCAAAATGAATCAAGTTTCTCAAAGACCTCAAACATCATGGAAAGTCAATCTTGAAAATACACCCTTAGAATATGAAGACAAGGTGAATACTAGAATTTAGGATTTACTGAAATATGTCAAAACTCATCTATGTCAAAGTGAGTTGTCAACCTCTTTCGATTTGAGCTACAATGCAAACTTGGAACTTTAGGACATACCATTTGTACATGTTTTAAAATTATCATATACACTTTTCAAACATGTTAGAAATGCTTAGGAACATTCATTCACATGCTTTCGAAGTCAAATTAGTTGAACTAGTTTTGGAACAATCGATCATCCAAAAATGCACATGCCAAAATTCTAAAGCATGATCGATCATCCCACTTGGATAGATTGATCAATACTGTCTAAGCAAGTGAATTTTACACTAATTGATCGAACAACCTACATGACTAATAGATCATACATAACTTTGCAACTTAGGGACATAAAGTATGATCGATTGTGTGGGAAGTTCACTGATTGATCATACTTGTAATACACAACCAGAAGGAAATATGATTGATTGATCATTGGTATGATCAATCAACTTAATATGTCAGACCCAACAAGAAGATATTTTTTATATCATACAATCGATCAATAAGACATATTCTAATGAAAAAATAGTTGTTACACTCGATTGATCAGTTAATCACTTTACAGTGATCGATTGATGTTAACAACGATTTTTGCCAATGGGAAAAAAATGGTTAGTTTGGCTTGGAGAACTTATAAATACCCCACCAAACCTCCCATTAAGAAGTTAATGAGCCTTTATTGGTATATTCATAAACCTCCATTCTCAAATACTTGAAAAACTTCTCAAAGTACCTTTAATAGAAAGAGAGTGAGCATATCCTTTCAAATTTCCCACACTTCTTTCTCCATTCCTCTCCATTGCATCTGCATTAGACAAGCTCTTATCCTTATATTGTGCTACAAAGCTAGAAGCATGGATCTCCAAGTGTAAAGGGTATAAGTTGATTTCATCCTTTCTTTGCATTTTTCTTTTGAGAAAGGTTCATTTAGAGTTAGAATCCATCCAATCTCTTGGGGAGATTGGTTTTAAAAGTGTGTATTTGAGCTACACATGGCTTAAAGAGAGTCAAAATCTCTTTATTGTAAATTCCAGCTATTAGCACTAACATAGTGAAATTTTCTACGCACATGTTCTTGGGTAGTGAATATCAATAGGGGAACATCAATAACAAAAAGTCTTGTGTTAGACAAGCTCTTTTCTCCATTCCTCTCCATTGCATCTGCATTAGACAAGCTCTTATCCTTATATTGTGCTACAAAGCTACAAGCATGGATCTCCAAGTGTAAAGGGTATAAGTTGATTTCATCATTTCTTTGTATTTTTCTTTTGAGAAAGGTTCATTTAGAGTTAGAATCCATCCAATCTCTTGGGGAGATTGGCTGTAAAAGTGTGTATTTGAGCTACACGTGGCTTAAAGAGAGTCAAAATCTCTTTATTGTAAATTCCAGCTATTAGCGCTAAAATAGTGAAATTTTCCAAGCACATGTTCTTGGGCAGTGAATATCAATAGGGGAACATCAATAACAAATATCCTGTGTTAGACAAGCTATTTTCTTCATTCCTCTCCATTGCATCTGCATTAGACAAGTTCTTATCCTTATATTGTGCTACAAAGCTAGAAGCATGGATCTCCAAGTGTAAAGGGTATAAGTTGATTTTATCATTTCTTTGTATTTTTCTCTTGAGAAAGGTTCATTTAGAGCTAGAATCCAGCCAATCTCTTGGGGAGATTGGTTGTATAAGTGTGTATTTGAGCTACACGTGGCTTAAAGAGAGTCGAAATCTCTTTATTGTAAATTCCAGCTATTAGCACTAAAATAGTAAAATTTTCCAAGCACATGTTCTTGGGCAGTGAATACCAATAGGGGAACATCAATAACAAAAAATCATGTGTTATCTCTATGGTGTGTGAATGCTTTTCTGCACGTTTTATATTTTCACACCCTAAGTTATTTTAATTTGTAATCCTCAATTCACCCCTTCCTGAGAAGCCACTTGGGCCAACATGTTCTTCCTAGTCATCATTAGAAGCATTCCATTGAGGAAGAGATGCGAATATTATATTTTTAAAATATTGGGACTTTGTTTAACAAGATGTGTGAATAGTGTTAGTTGAATATATGTGTCCACAATAAGGCATATCACGGATGGATCCATTTAATGCTATAAGGCATGTTAGTAGTAAATGAATTACACAGACTTATGATTTTGATTATTTGGAGAATTTTTCACTTATGGCTTGTTGAAGTTGTTTGAGAGGTATTCTATACGATTATGAGAATGAGTGGCATAAGCAATAATTACTGGTTAGTTTAAGTGTTCTTTTTTATTCTTATGTATTAGGGCATCCATGCCCTACATATAATTAAGAAAGAAAGGGGGAGGAGTCACGCTCTCTCTTAACTCCTAAAGTTTCTCCTTCTCATCTTTTCTTCTCTTCTCTTTATCCTTCTTTCTTCTTCTTCGACTCAAACCAAGTTAACCATTCATTAAATCCTAAAATTTAACATGGTATTAGAGCAAAAATTCTAGGGTTTAAAGTAAATTTGATCAAATTATGAAGGATTAATTGAAAGGAAACTCAATTCAGCCTTCAAGCAACAAAGGGTTTGGCTAATTTTGAAGAGGATCAAAAGTCTGAAGTCAATTCAACAATTTTTCTCCATAATGAGGGATTTAATTCAAGTTTTTTATAGTCACAATTTTTTTTTTTTACTCAAGCCTAATTACTCCCCTCAAAATTCATTTTTTTCTTCATATTGAATGACTAAAATCACCTTTTTTGTAATGTGCATGAGTTTCCTTCATTCCTAGTTTGTTCGATCTAATTTTTATACCAAAAAATCCTCCTTAGGAATGCTAAAAGTCCTTTTGAAGCTCTCCTTAAGTTCAGATTTTTTGGAGTAGCTACTCAATTAAGCTTTAAAATCCTAAGTTAGGGTTTAAAGAATAGTTTTGGAAAGTAATCACAAGTTCTAGTTCATTTTTTATTGATTTCTTACCAGCACCTAATTATTTTTTTCCTTTTTAATTCACCATTGGTTGTTGAGTGATTAAAAATCTGGTTTGGAATCTCAAATAGCAAAAAACAATTCAAAAAATGGGTCATGCTTATGTAATCTAGGTTGGTTTCCTTGCTCACTCAACATTACATAATTTTGCATTCCATAGCTTCAAACATTTGTTAGTTTTGATAAACTCTTTTCCTCTTTCCGCCTAAGTTAACATAAAGGTGTCGTTTTTCTGGGGAAAAAAATCTTTTTTAAGTTAGAATGCATGGATTGTCAAATACTTCCTCTTCCTCTATATATGTTGGTTTCAACAAAGGTGATCCATTGAGAATTACTACAATTCTACATAAAATCTTGAGTAATTACTTCTCTTGGTCCCAATGTGTGAAATGTTTTCTGATTACTAGAGACCTTGTTGAGCATATAGCTTAGCCACCTATGCATGTGGATCAACCCTCTTACCTTAAGTGGTTGAGGGGCAAACACAGTTATTAATTTGTGGATTAATAGTATAGAGGAACATGTGGCAAACAATGTGGTGCACCTAGAGAGAGCCACAACAATCTAAGACACATGTTTTGAATTATATTCTGTCCTTGACAGTCTACAAAAGATTTATGATATTTTTCGGGAGATGTGCAACACATAGTGTAAAGACAATCTTCATGGGTACTTTGTCAAATTCAAAGGGCGTCGGCGAGAGCGGTGGCCCGCTGACTTAATTGCGGTAGTAGGCGGTGGTAGAGGCTGACAACGATGGGAGAGGGTTCGGAGCAGCTGCTCTGGTTGGGATACGATGAAGTGAGGGCGATGCTACGGGAGTTGACGGTGATGGGCAGCAGAGAAGGCGATGAGCAAGGGGAAGGATTAGGTATGGCGGCGGCGATGGCAAGGGCAGCGGCAGCCAGAGGGACAAGGGAGAAGGAGGCAGAGAGGGAGGAAAACAATTTTGAAGGAAGAAGAGACGAGAAAAGAAGGAGACAGAGAGAGGGAAGAGTGCGGGAGAGAGACTGAATAAAAAATCAACGAGGGTTTTATGTGTCCCGCCCACTTCATCCGGATTCTTTAAAGGGGCAATAACATGACACACTTAAGGGTAATAAAATGTCACTATGGACAAAATCACCTAAGAGCAAAATTTTCCTTACACAAATTGGATCAAATGAAGTAATTTAAAAGTCGGAACAAAATTAAAGAGTTCCCAAAAAGGAATCTAAGGAATTTGTGCCAAAAAAATAGTTGAGTCCATACAAAGCAAGATGGAATGAGAGATTGGTAGAATAAAATGTTTAAATAACATAAAAAAAACTTACGGAATACAGTGAAATAAGTGCAAGAAACATGATAAGGAAAAGCGCACAATGATAAGAGATTCAAGAGTAAGACATCTAAAGAAAAGGGCATCAAACAATAGCCAACCATTAAATTAACCACTTCAGCAACTATTAAATTGACTAGAATACTACCCATAAATAGCCACGCTAGGAGACACACCATATCAAATTCCTACCATACTTTCGTACACAAACTCATATAGTTTATAATCTTGATTGTTTTTAATTCAACTTTCAGTGTACCACCAACTAAGAACCAAAACTTGTTCAACAGGGAGATCATGGAGTTGCAACACCAATTAAGAACCAAAACTTGTTCAACAGGCTGATCAGGGATTGATAGATAGATAAATCTGGCTGCACAAGGTGTTATGCTTGTAGTTGCGGCCATATGGATACACACCAATCTAGTTCTCGCATCGGATGAATAGATACGAACGGGAGGGGAAACACGCCTGTCAAGGAACATGATAAAGGATTAGCATAATCTTTTCAGTTATTGGATAAGATCTTATTGTATTTATCTCATATTATAATTATTTTTTCATATAAAACTTATCTTTTCTATTTTAACTTATATAAATACTACCATTAATCAATTATAAAAGTACAGTTCAGTTCAATATCTTACAGAACATTGGTCCAATGTGAGTTTGCACATGCTTTAAACTTGTTCACAGCCAGATTTTACATTCCCTTCTATCTAAAATTCTCTGAACTGGAACTTTTGGGTTTGCCCCTCCTGGTTTTCTTCTCCTCTAATAGCAGCTCAAATAACAACTGCATTGATCCCTCTGCTCCTTGCATGTTCACGGACGATGTAGCCTTTCTACCAGTGGCGATCATTGGAACTGTAAACATGGTCTGCATCCTCGTCTCCACTACATTCATGGATTATTTTAGCAAGGACAAAGGATCACTTGCATGAGGTTCAATTGTAAGCAGAATATGGATCAAATTTTTAGCAATTGTTGCAAAACCTTCACATGTCTCTGAAAAAACTCTCATAAGACTGTTTTAGTTTGGAACAGTTGTCATGCTGCTTGGTTTTCTTCACTGCCGATGGAGCTTGATGTTGAATTCCGTAATAGTACATTCTAATTTAGAATTTACAACATGTTAGAATATTAGGATTGAAAAACATACCTGGATCCATTCCGTAAATTTCATCTTCTGATGCGGAATCTCTATGACGAACGATAAGAACGGATATGGTCTTCCTCAACTAAATCGTTTTATTCCTCAGTGGGACCTCGTCTCTCTTCCGGATGGGGAGAAGGAAACTGTGTGTGATTTAGTATATTGGGGACC
This sequence comes from Aristolochia californica, assembly GCF_029961685.1. NCBI lineage: Eukaryota > Viridiplantae > Streptophyta > Magnoliopsida > Piperales > Aristolochiaceae > Aristolochia > Aristolochia californica. The sequence continues at coordinate 35,315,552 of NW_027182279.1, read as the reverse complement.
ATAACCATGTTGGGTCTCTTTATGTAGGGTTCCCATAATTCCCTATGGTATCTACTCAATTGGCCCATATCCATGGCCCATACCTTAATGGGCTTAACAAAATTAGATCACTTAATTTCAGCCCATTCCATTAATAATAGAAAGTATAATTGTAAAATAAATATGTTACCCAAATTAGAATAGGAAATAAAAATTTCCTAACAATCTCCCACTTGGGTTACATATCATTCCTGAAACAATTATATCACAATTCTTTATACGCGCATTTGTATACTATTAATAATGGAACCATCGTATATATTAATAATGGAACCACCGCGACTTTCATCACATTACATTCGTGACTAAACCACGATGATCACCATACTAATACATTCAATGACATAGATCAAATAAGGATGTGTAGCATGGAAATTACATGCAATGTGATCTCAAACATGCCTATTTCCGACTGGTCCTTCTTTAATCTTTAGTGAGATCTTTCCATAGTCTTTAATGCAATGTGAACATTGCACATAGAAAAACACAAGTTAGTTCATAAATAAAATAATAAGCAATCAATTTTATTAAAAAATCAAATAACTCAATGTCTAAAGCAAACATATAGTACAAAAAATGACTCCCACTAAACCAAAGTATCCTCAGAAATAACACCCATATGAGCAATGTGTTCATGAAAGACCTTAGGCAGTAAACCCTTGGGTTAATGGGTCTGCTAGCATAGAGTCCATCCCTATATGTTCTATAGAAATCTGCTTATTCTGAACTCTCTCCTTAACAACTAGAAACTTGATGTCAATAAACTTTGACTTCGTCGAGCTCTTGTTGTTGTTGGAATAAAGTACCGCCGAGTTATTGTCACAATAAATCTGTAATGGCCTGTCAATGCAATCTACCACTCGTAGCCTAGTGACAAAGTTTCGCAATTATATTCCGTGGTTGGATGCCTCAAAATAAGCAATGAACTCCGCAACCATGGTTGAAGATGCTATGAGAGTCTGCTTAGCAGACTTCCATGAGATAGTGATGTAAAATTTAGTTACATCGGCTTTGATACCTCGCAAGCGTACGAATCGTTCATGTAATTTAGCGGGAAGCGAGGGTCATATCCACAGGGAGGACTGAATTTTGTGTATTCTTCAATCAACTAGCCTAACCAAATATGATGAATTAATATTAACTAAATACTAATTATATCCTAAATTATCAAGCAATCATCTGGTTAACTACTTGCACAACAGGAAAAGTCAACTTTGGATTTTACGGTGATTCGTGCCTCTCTCGAGCGCCATGTAACCACGGATCCGATTTCTCAATCCTTGAGTCTAGACCCTCTCGGGTGCATAGAAAGAAAGACAGAAATCTGATTAAAATACCAAAATCTAACCTCAATTATAATCCTACCCTAATTAGCTAATTTAATCAAATATCCAGAAAAAAAATCTTAAATAAACATTAATTATCAAATCAGATTCAATTAACATTCAAAACCTAAGTTCAAACCATATAAAAAATTAAATTCAATAATGATGAATTACTCCCCTTCTTCTTCCTCTCGCTCGGCAGCAACTCGTTCTCACGGGTGCTACAATTTCCCAAAATCAATGGCTTCAGGTTGGCAAGAGTGAGTGGCCGGCGGTAGAGACGACGCCGACGACGAAGGTTGGAAGCCGACGGATGGAGGGAACGCCCGGCGAAGAATGAAACAGAGCTGACGTTCTCTAACCGGATCTCTCGAGTCTCGGTTGGAGTCGGAATAGCTCCGGGACTGGTCGGAAATACGTAACCGACGCCGGAGGATAGTCGGAAAGCGGAAGTGGCACCGGAGAAGCCCTCTCGGATCTCTTCTCGGCCTGGCGAGCGACGACTGTCGAACTCACCTCGATGGAGACTCTCTCGAGCTCTCCTCGGGTTTGTTCTTGGTTGCTGGACGGCGGTGGACGGTAGTTGACGACGGTGGCGTGGCGAAAGGCAGTGGCCCAGCGAACGACGGTGGGGAACTCCTCTCGGGTCCTCCCCTGTTTCCGGTCCAAGCTCCTCTGTTTTGGTCTTCGTTTTTGTTTTCTTTTCACGCTCCTCTCCCCCTTTCGTTCGACGCTCCCCCTTTGCTTTAAATATGATTTTTTTTTATTTTAAAACGATTTGCCCTAGAAATTACCTCCATTTCACTAAGGGCATTTTGGTAAATATCATCTTCTCCACCCAAATTCTCCTGAAATTCCATAATTGAATCTATAAAAATCATTTCAGGAAGAAATAAAACTAAAAAATAATGAAATATAATTCAGGAGAGAGAAATATGCAATATCGACAGTGATTAATGCCAAATTCAATAAATGCTCATTTCATTTGAAAACCGATAAATAACCACCTATAACACAATTATAAAGGTTATTCTATTATAATTGACCTAGTTCTCATGTCAGAATATGGCATCTATCACACCCCCAAACCTAAATCTTTGCTAGTCCCTAGCAAAACAACAATCGAACCAAAATTAAGCCTAGGAAAACAAAATGCCACTTTCGTAGGGAGCACGATTGCATTTAGCGCATGCAATAAGCCGTTAAACCCCTACTCTGCAGTAGTGGACGAGTTATGTCTCGTGAGGGTTTGCATGGAATTTACCCACAAAATTCATCAAAATTAATAGTATAAAAAGAAAAACTGAAGAAAATTTACTCCTCATTAGCATATGACTAACACTTAGTATCGTAAAATATCTGAAAATCATATGAGACCTTGCGAAATATTAAAACCTGTGTAAAATATAGCCTATTATCAATCCAAATACACTCATTGTTACTCCACCTGAACCAATGTGACCCATAAACTATTACTTCAACAGAACAAAGAGGCAGCAAATAACAATAAAATCCTGGTCACATCACAATTAAGAGAAAATAGTAAAGTAAGCATGTTGTCTTACAATCTCACAAAAGAAATATACCAATTTCAATCTTGACTTGCAACTTCTTTCAAATTACAATTCATCATCAAAGTTAAGGAAACTCATTGCTTTCAGATTTAAAACCATTTTACGCTATTACCAACGCACTTTTGCTATTACCAGCATAATTTTTTTTTCACTGAATACTTTTGGTATTACCACCATTTTGTATTCGTCTTCACTACACATGCACTTATTTTTATGTAACTGACTGTTCCGGTGCATGTCCCTGGGTTTGCCCAGGCTGTTTCTGAAGTTATCTGTCTTTTGCAAGCAAGAGCATTTCCATTTGCATTCATACGTTACAACAAGGAATTTCACTGAGGTATAAAAAGGAATGAGTTCAAACAGGCATACAAGACTATTCAGACTAACATAGATCAACACTAGATTTACATGTTCTCTTTTGCAACTAAGTTCCAAGTCTAATGCAATAGTAAGTTATCCCATTGAATTCTCATGAATCACAACAAATGATATCAGATTTCTAATAGGCATATTCCACACAGTTTTACGAAAAATTTTGAAACACATTTGATCAACTTATTTTAACTCTACTAATGTTAACCACATACTAAGAGGAGTAATTTGAAGACCACGAACAAAAATCAAAAGAAAATTATTGCTAAGACATAAAAGAGTCGTTCCCCCCCCCCCCCCCCCCCCCCCCCCCAAACCTAAACCTGACATTGTCCTCAATGGGGAAAAGTTAAAACACTATAACGACTACAAAAAAAAAAAAAAACAAGTTATACTCCAGCAGGGTGAGGGTTAAGCTCCCTTAGGGCTCCTAAATCCGTAGGTGGGACCATATGTGTTTGGTCATCAACAATAATACCGAAAGGTCAATAAAGACCCCCAGGAATGATACATAGTCTCCCTCGAAGAAGGTTTACTCGTATCGGCCGTACCCGTACGTAATCATCCATAGATGAAACCGCTATCCCACATCACACTTTGAAGAAATTTCCATGTGACTGGCCACTGAAGGCAGCAGGAATCACGCGCTGAACACAAGTCCTTAAGTTACTCACCATAAGGCTTTCATTCAATACTTCAAGATCAAACTGGTCAATCCCAGAATGGTTGTTTGAGTACAGACCTCTCAAACTAGGGACCAAAAGTCTGGTCATCGACTACTGCAACCATTTATGCTCTCAGCCGGCAAGAGAGAATGAATAAACCAAAAAATAAAAAAATAAAAATAAAACTGTAATGTACAAAGGGATAGAAATGTGGGGATTGCCCAAAATGTGCTAAGTTTATAGTCGTAAGCAAGACTCTGATGCATTCAAGATGAAATGACAGGTTCCCCCAAGAAAATCACCATCACCTCCTCTGGTGTGGGGACATTATCAAGATACGGTTTGAGCCTCTGACTGTTAACTTTGAAGATCGACCCGTCTCCGTGATTGCGGATCTCAATAGCGCCATGAGGAAACACTTGTGTAACTTCAAAGGGAGCTAATGATCCACCTAGGGAGCGGCGCCCGTGCATAAAAACACAAAAAGAAACAAAATGAACTATCAAATTAAGCTAACAAACTCACTACTAAAAATATGAACTAACTAGAAGAAATAAAAATAATTTCATAAAAAATACCAAACTAAAATTATGAACGCAAAAAAATAAAAATAAAAAATAAAAAAATAAAAAATAAAAAAATAAAAAATAAAAAATAAAAATAAAATAAAATCTAACCTAAGACTATGGAGAACAAAGAAATACGCTTAATACGTGCCTCCCCGACAACGGCGCCAAAAACTTGATGTAAAATTTAGTTACATCGGCTTTAATACCTCGCAAGCGTACGAATCGTTCATGTAATTTAGCGGGAAGCGAGGGTCATATCCACAGGGAGGACTGAATTTTGTGTATTCTTCAGTCAACTAGCCTAACCAAATATGATGAATTAATATTAACTAAACACTAATTATATCCTAAATTATCAAGCAATCATCTGGTTAACTACTTGCACAATAGGAAACGTCAACTCTGGATTTTACGGTGATTCGTGCCTCTCTCGAGCGCCACGTAACCACGGATCCGATTTCTCAATCCTTGCGTCTAGACCCTCTCGGGTGCATAGAATGAAAGACAGAAATCGGATTAAAATACCAAAATCCAACCTCAATTATAATCCTACCCTAATTAGCTAATTTAATCAAATATCCAGAAAACAAATCTTAAATAAACATTAATTATCAAATCAGATTCAATTAACATTCAAAACCTAAGTTCAAACCATATAAAAAATTAAATTCAATAATGATGAATTACTCCCCTTCTTCTTCCTCTCGCTCGGCAGCAACTCGTTCTCACGGGTGCTGCAATTTCCCGAAATCAATGGCTTCAGGTTGGCAAGAGTGAGTGGCCGGAGGTAGAGACGACGCCGTCGACGAAGGTTGGAAGCCGACGGATGGAGGGCACGTCCGGCGAAGAACGAAACAGAGTTGACGTTCTCTAACCGGCTCTCTTGAGTCTCGGTTGGAGTCGGAATAGCTCCGGGACTGGTCGGAAATACGTAACCGACGCCGAAGGATAGTCGGAAAGCGGAAGTGGCACCGGAGAAGCCCTCTCGGATCTCTTCTCGGCCTGGCGAGCGACGACTGTCGAACTCACCTCGACGGAGACTCTCTCGAGCTCTCCTCGGGTTTGTTCTCGGTTGCTGGACGGCGGTGGACAGCGGTTGACGACGGTGGCGCGGCGAAAGGCAGTGGCCCGGCGAACGACGGTGGGGAACTCCTCTCGGGTCCTCCCCTGTTTCCGGTCCAAGCTCCTCTGTTTTGGTCTCCGTTTTTGTTTTCTTTTCACGCTCCTCTCCCCCTTTCGTTCGACGCTCCCCCTTTGCTTTAAATATGATTTTTTCATTTTAAAACAATTTGCCCTAGAAATTACCTCTATTTCACTAAGGGCATTTTGGTAAATATCTTCTTCTCCACCCATATTCTCCTGAAATTTCATAATTGAATCTATAAAAAGCATTTCAGGAAGAAATAAAACTAAAAAATAATGAAATATAATTCAGGAGAGAGAAATATGCAATATCGACAGTGATTAATGCCAAATTCAATAAATGCTCATTTCATTTGAAAACCGATAAATAACCACCTATAACACAATTATAAAGGTTATTCTATTATAATTAACCTAGTTCTCATGTCAGAATATGGCATCTATCAGATAGCTCCTTCACCCAACATAAAGATGTAGCCTGATGTGGAGCGTCTGCTATCTTGGCATCCGAAAAATTCGGAGTCAGAGAACCCAATGATCTCTAAATGGTCTGATCTCCGATAAGTAAGCATGTAGTCTTTAATTTTCCTTAAATAACGCATCACACGTTTGGCTGCCTTCCAATGTTACATACCAGGATTACTCAAATATCTGCCCAGAATTCCTACTATAAATGCTATATCGGGACGAGTACAAATTTGAGCGTACATTAAACTCCCTACTACTGAGGCATAGGGAATTTTCTGTATCTCTGTTCTTTCAAGATCATTTTTAGGGCACTGTTTGAGACTAAACTTGTCTCCTTTAGCGACGGGTGTGTCTCTTTGTTGACTATCTTTCATGCCGAATCTACTCAACACCTTATCAATATAGCTCTTTTGTGACAACCTAAGGATACCTTGAGAACGATCTCTAAGTATCTGTATACCTAATACAAAAGAGGCATCACCAAGATCTTTCATCTCGAATTTTTTGGTCAGAAATTTCTTGGTTTCATGCAGCAAGCCTATATCGCTACTAGCGAGTCGAATATCATTGACATATAATATCAGGAAGATGTATTTACTCCCACTGAACTTATGATATACATAATCATCAACAACATTCGCCTCAAAATCGTACGAGGTTATGACTTGATGGAACTTGTGATACCACTGACGAGAAGCCTGTTTGAGACCATAGATGGATTTCTTCAATTTACAGACCATAGACTTTGGATCACCAGATACAAAGTTTTCTAGTTGTACCATATAAATCGTCTCATCAATGTCTCCATTGAGAAACGCAGTTTTGACATCCATCTGATGTAGCTCTAGATCTAAATGAGCCGCTAATGCCATTATTGTTCTAAAAGAGTCTTTCGAAGATACCGGAGAGAAAGTCTCTTTATAGTCTATGCCTTCCCTTTGAGTAAAGCCTTTAGCGACTAGACGGGTCTTATATCTCTCGACACTGCCCTTTGAATCCCTCTTGGTTTTCAATATCCATTTACAACCAATGGGCTTCGCACCTTTAGGCAACTCAATGAAATCCCAAACATCATTGTCTTTCATAGACTTTATCTCATCCTTCATGGCATCAATCCACTTTTGAGAGTTAGAACTGCGCAAGGCTTGACATAAGTTAATCGGGTCATCTTCTGTCAATCCGACGCCATCCTCATGTTCTTGGAGAAATATGATATAATCATCTGGAATCGCATTTCTCCTCTCCCTAGTGGATCTCCTTAATGGCACTTCTTGAGGTTGTTGAGTTTGTACTAAAGGTGGTGCAAGAGGAAGAATCTCATTGTTGTCTAGATCTAGAACAATGTCAGGAATAGGAGCCTGGACATTGTCCTCTAGTCCCTGAACTGTGTCTTGAACAGCAATAGGTATGAAGACATGATCACTATCAATAACAGATTCTTCTTCAAAGACAACATTCCTTATGTTTTCTTCCCCTCCGAACTCAATATCCTCAAGGAATCTCACATTTCCCGTTTCAAAGAAGGATCGTGATGTGGAATCATAAAACTTATAACCCCGAGAGCGTTCAGCGTAACCAATGAAATAACAACTAACCGCCCTTGAGTCCAGTTTTCTTTCATGTGGCCTATAAGGCCGCGCCTCAGCTGGACAACCCCAAATGTGCAAGTGCCTAATGCTAGGCTTCTTGCCTGTCCAAAGTTCATAGGGGGTTTTGGCAACTTCTTTGCTCGGTACCCTGTTAAGGATGTACACTGCGGTCTTGAGAGCTTCTCGCCAAAGTGACTCTGGGAAAGAGGAATGACTGATCATACTCCTTACCATATCCTTAAGAGTTCGGTTTCGTCGCTCTACAACACTGTTCATGCTGGGTTTGCCTGGCATGGTGCATTGCGGAACAATTCCACACTCTTTGAGGAAAATCGCGAAGGTCCTAGACGTTGTTCTCCTGATCCATCATACCGTCCGTATTATTCACCACCACGGTCGGATTTGACAGCCTTGATTTTCTTTCCAAGTTGAAGTTCAACTTCAGCTTTGAAAGACTTAAAGACGTCCAGGGATTGTGACTTCTCATGTATTAAATATAGGTAACCGAATCTAGAGTAATCACCTATGAACGTAATGAAGTATTGTTGGCCATTCCATGAAGCTGTAGGGAATGGACCACAGATATCTATATGTATAAGTTCTAAGATATCTTTAGCTCTTTCGACACCTAATTTTCTAACATTTGTTTGTTTCCCCTTGATGCACTCAACACAAACTTGGAAGTTTGTTGTATCTAGGGGTTCAAGAATTCCATCCGACACAAGCCTTTGAATTCTCTATTTAGAGATACGTCCTAAACGTTTGTGCCATAATGTGGTGGAATTCTCACTTAATTTTTGCTTCGTACCACGTGAACTAATTTGCAATATTTCTCTATAGGAACTAACAACATCAAACATATATAGATTATCAATTAAGAGACCGGAACTAACAAAATTTGAATTTTGGTAGAGACTAACTGTATTATTTCCAAAAGAACAAGAAAAACCTGATTTGTCCAAAATGGAAATAGAAATTAAATTCCGCCGAAAAGACGGTGCAACAAATGTCTCAAATAAATCCAAATAAAATCCAGTGCTTAATTGTAATCTGAAAGTTTCTAAAGCCTCTACTGCAACTTTATTGTCGTTGCCCACAAAGATGAATTTTTCAGCATCACTTGGCCGTCGACTCCACAGGCAACCCTGCAAAGACATACTAATGTGAGTGGTAGCACCAGAATCCACCCACCAAGTGTCTTTAGGTACATAAGCCAAATTAACTTCAGAACAAACTAAAGTTAGAGGCATACCCTTCTTTACACACCAGGCGGCGTACTTGGGACAATCCTTCTTCATATGTCCTGACTTCTTGCAGAAGAAGCAGGTAAATTCCTCGGCCTGCTTCTTCTGTTTCTTAGTCTGAGAAGAACCTACCGTAGTATCCTTACCTCTCTTCTTCTTCTTGTACTGAGAGGTTGAGGCCAAGTGAGCACTTTCAGTCTTATCCCGTTGCTACCTCACTTCCTCTTGCACACAGTGAGATATAAGCTCATTTAGGGACCATTTGTCCTTCTGAGTGTTATAACTCACTTTGAATTGGCCAAAGTGTGCAGGAAGAGAGATCAGAACCAAGTGCACGAGCAAGTCCTCAGACAGCTCTAACTTAAATGACTTGAGTTTTGATGCGAGATGAGACATTTCCATTATGTACTCTCTTATGTTCCATTTGCCTTTATACTTCATCGAAACAAGTTTAGCCAAAAGGCTACTCGCCTCTGATTTTTCATTCTTGGCAAAATATTGTTCAATTTCTTCTAGGAACTTCTTGGCCCTCTTGCTCTCTGTCATAGAGCCCTTAAACGCCTCCAGAATGGAGCGTTTCATGATCATCAAACACATTCGATTAGAGCGCTCCCACTTCCTAATTTTAACCTCATTGAGGTTATCAGGAGTAGAAATGGGTGGATCTGCCCGAAGTGCAAGATCTAAATCCATACAATCGAGGACAATTTCCACGGTATCTTTCCAGGCCTTAAAATTCGTCCCACTTAACATTGGAATGCTGCTTATTTGAGCAATAACATTTGAAGCAGTAACAACAAAAACTGTATAAAGAACAAAATAAACAAGCATACTCACATTAACTAGCATGTCATATAAAGAAAAATAGACAAGTACAAAATAAAATCCAAATTGGGGACCCATCTCAAGATACCTAGTACAACATTAATTCCTAGTCTTTGGACAGAGAAATTAATTGTAAGTGGTACTCTCAGTGCAATGATCAAATACTGACAATCAGTTTTGTCAAACAATAGCCTTTCTTTGGATCGACTATTGTTCACATGAAAAGTCTTTATAATTATCACGCAGTTAACATCACAGGTATGTTGTTGATTTGGCCAAATTGTGTCTTCCTTTGGGCCGAGCACAATTTGCATAAATAACTCCGTACAAAAATCTATGTATTTTTAGTCAAATTATTCTACACTACAGAGGTTACTTTGGCAACATGTAGCTTCAAACAATTTGATTTAAAATACTAGACCAACTGAACAAAATATATATATATATATATATATTTATTTTAATTCAGTTGCCCAACACTATGGCACCGCCCCATTGGTGTCGCGGTGTTGGCCTTTATTTCCTTGGAGCTGCAATAAATGTTTTGTAATGTAACAAAACATTTAGTCAAATATAACAAACAAATATGAGCAGCTTTATTAGGCATATACGCCAAACGCAAAAGTCGGCTTGGTCGAGCCTGCTTAACCTGAGTCGACCCGACCTGTAGCAACCGGTTCGAGTTGACTCACCCGAGTCAATCTCGTTAAGTAAATTTGATAAACCCCGAGAATAATTTTTTTTTATCGCGACGCTGCAGTTTGTCCAACGGACATAGCAACGCGTCCGTTGCTTTGAACGGGCACAATTGTTGCCCAACGGACGCACGCCCACCGCGGTTGCCCAACGGGCATGGCAGCGCGCCCGGTGGAGTCAACGGGCGCTGCTGTCACCCAACGGCGACAACAACCCTCCCGACAGCGCTCCCGACGGGCACTCTTCCCAAGAACCTCTTCTCTTTCGCATAGGTTATATAAGGAATGTATTTGGTATTTGGATATTATCCGTATCAATGACCTGGGCAATCATGAATGATCGGTGATGAGACCGCATAAATAGAAACAATCCTTAAATCATGAAGTCAAAAAAAAAGAAAATTCTTACTACCGTTGCCCAACAGGCATGACAGCACGCCCAACGGGCATTGCTAGCGCCCAACGGCACGACAGCGCTCCAGACAGGCGCTGTTGTCGCCCATTCTTTCCAACGGGCACTGCCGGGCCAGACTCTCGGTTATCGACACTGCTGTTCGCCCGAAGGCTCTAGCCTGCCGATCACTGTTCGGATTCCGTCCAACAACAGGTTTCCTCCGTCGCCTCCCCCTTTTTCCCGTCGGACGTCGTTTCATCGACGGGCTCGGCGGCTTCTTCCGTCGCCCTCTCTGCTCACGCGCAGAGGAGGGGGGGGGGGGTTGGTTTTTCGTCGCCCACTCTGCTCACGCGCAGAGATACGGTGGGGGGTGGCTTCCACCAGTGGCTGTCTATCAGAGGCGCTACAGCATGTCCCAATGGACGCTGTAGCGCCATCCTCCACCCGACGCCGAAGAACGCACAACCCAAAAAAAGGAATTCCGTGGAAATTTTTTTTTTTTTTTTTGCACTCCATGAATTAATCTAGAAATCCTAATAATCTAACAGACTGCTCTGATACCACTTGTTGAATTCCGTAATAGTAAATTCTAATTCAGAATTTACAACATGTTAGAATATTAGGATTGAAAAACATACCTGGATCCATTCCGTAAATTTTGTCTTCTAATGCGGAATCTCTATGACAAATGATAAGAACGGATATGGTCTTCCTCAACTAAATCGCCTTATTCCTCAGTGGGACCTTCGTCTCTCTTCCGGATGGGGAGAAGGGAAACTATGTGTGATTTAGTATATTGGGGACTATAACCATGTTGTGTCTCTTTATATAGGGTTCCCATAATTCCTTATGGTATCTACTCAATTGGCCCATATCCATAGCTCATACCTTAATGGGCTTAACAAAATTAGATCACTTAATTTTAGCCCATTCCATTAATAATAGAAAGTATAATTGCAAAATAAATATGTTACCTAAATTAGAATAGGAAATGAAAATTTCCTAACACTTGATCTTCGACAACAGACCGCTAATCCAATTAATACCAAGTTGCAATACGATAGTCGTACCCTCGATACAAATGATCTAGATCTGGCTTCTTTGTGATAGATATTGAACTAAACCACTTTAGAGGATGAACTAAACCACACCTTTACATGTGAAGTAAGAATAGAAAAGATAAGTTTTACATCATAAGATAAATACAACATAGGATAAATTCAATGGGATCTTATCCAATAACTGAAGGGATTATGTTTATCCCTTATCATGTCCCCTCAAGATTGGCCACTTGTTAGAGAGACCAATCTCGTCTCATAGTAACTAAAACGGTAAACCTGGCATTGGCTATGTAAGGAGATTTGTTTCGAGGGTTAGTGGTTGGGGCGGACGGAATCTCATTATCCGGTGCAGAGATTTAGAAGAGCAGTGACACTATTAACAGTTAACGTGGACGAAATCGAAGAGAACGCATCGTCCGATGAAGAGATGTGGAAGAGCAACGGCACTGGTAGCAGTTAGGGTGTACGGAATCGAAGAGAACGCATCGTTCGATGAAGAGATGTGGAAGAGCAACGGCACTGGTAGCAGTTAGGGTGTACGGAATCGAAGAGAATGCATCGTCCAATAAAGAGATGTAAAAGAGACGTGGTATTGGTAGGGACTGGGGTGAATGGAATAAGAGAAAACACATCATCCGGTGAAGAGATGTGGGAAGGTGAAAAAGAAACGGAGAGACATCACATTATCCGATGAAGAGAAGTGGAAGAGCAGTGACACTGGTAACGGTTAGAGCGGGCAGAACATTGTCCTGTGAAGAGATGTGGAAGAGCAATTGTTGATTGCGTTTTTTTTTTCTCATTACGAATTGGGCACATATGATTTAGCCCATGCACAAATAGTACATGCACGGGACAAAGGCATGGGGAGGGGGGTGATTTGTAGTGAGGGTTTTTTTTTCTCATAGTTGATTTTGAAATTTAATTAATTACTCTATTTTAAAACGTTAAAGCTTCGTTCTTAAAATATATTTTTTTATCTCATTTCATAACTCTTTTTCAAAGTATTTCATTTTTTTATATCATCTTTGGGAGGTCAATTTGGGGGTTACAAGGTCAATCCATTATTTTTCAGAAAAGCTAAGTACATAAGAGCTTTTACTTTTTAAATATTAGATATGTCATAGCCTAGATTCATACTAGAATGATCCTAGTGATTGTCAAATCATACTTCATTGTCTTGCAAATATTGAACTTTAATTTTTCATTGTATTTGAGCTTTAACTTTCAACGCTTACGATAATTGAACTGATATTTTATATGCCAAGGAATATTGAACTCTTGTTTCAGATCAAACTCTTATGTCCTAAATTGGTAAATTCTTTACAATAATCTATCAACTACGCTCGAGTTTGAATTTTATTTCATCTCAATGATTGAGTTGCTTCATAGAAACACGAGTACTACATATCTCTTACTTTCAAATCTTTAGGAGTACTTGGTGATTTTCAAGTTGAATTTTTAAATCGTTAATGTAGTTTAAAATAACATTTCGGACTCCTTTCTACAATCAAGTAATTATAAAAAATAAATAAATAACGTTAAAAATAACATAAACGAATATAATATGTTCATTTATTAATTTATTGATAATATATGGTAAACTTTAACATAAAAAAGGCATGATTAAACAGGAAAAATTTATCAAATTAACACACTATATATTTTTATATATTATTAATTAATAATATTTTCCATTAAATTTAAAACCATTGACTTTATTAATTATAAAAATGAGTTAATTAAACCCAAATAATTGATAAATGCTTGAGTTAACAATATTTAAATTACCGCTATTAAATCACTAATACAATAGAGTAATTAAAAATAAATATAATTAATAAATAAAAAATATTTTATTAATAACACAAGATGAATTTTTTACATGGTATTACTTAATAATATATTTCCACGAAATTAAAATGAATTACTTAATCAAATGCATACTTTAACTATATTTTATTTATCATACTTAAATATCAAGTTTAATATAATAATAAAATTTAAAAAAAATATTAAATAAATAAATATACAACTTTATTAATAACCTAAGAAAGATTATTCAAATAACAAGTTCGTGCCTTTAATATTAAAATCATCAAGTTACAAGTATAGTACGTATGAATGACACATGTTCAAAAGCAATAAGATACAACCATTATTTATCATTCCACATGGAAGTCGCTATGGCATCTCGAAATTGCGCGGCTCTTGTGGATTCTAATGCACAGTGCCTTCGAAAGGTTGTTACTTGGCTACCCTCATCCTCAAGACCATCGCTATTGTCACTGTTTGTATCATCCATTACACCTCATTGGACCGCATCACCTCCTCCACTAAGCTCACCACCCGAATCATCATCTTCCAATTCAAATAGATCAATGCAATCCTCTCCACGTACATAATTAGCGCAATGTGCAACAAGTAATTACAATTTTTGTCTGGATCTTAAAAGAAAATAGAGCGTCTTTCAACATTTGAAATTGAGCTTTTAAAGATGAGTGTCTTCGGTTGAATAATTCTTTTTCATTTCTAGAAATATTATCTCCAAATTCTTGCAGATGATACCGAGTTCCTTGATATGGAGCCAAAAATCCTGAAAGATTTGCCTAACCAGCATCGACTAGATAATATTTACTTATAATAGAAATTATATTCCACATAAAAAAATTGAAGATATAATAGATAAAAAATTACTACATAAAAATATATCATTTACGTTAAGGTACAAAGATTTTATCCTGGCGAGTCAATGCGTCCTTCAGTACACGGGAATTAGTTATCGATCTCTCCCATCCAGCAAGTACATAAGTGAATTGCATGTCAAATGAACATATTGTCACCATATTTTGTGAGAGATAGACTTTTCCATTCCAGAACATCTTTTGTTCTTCAAGTGGAATGTTTGCTTTGATGTGAGTTGTATCAATAGCCCCAATACAATCCTAATTATACAATTTCAATTAATATTGACTAACTTTGTATATTAATCTAAAATTGTTTAGTTAGAGGGCAAGTGATGTTACCTTGAAGTACAGATAAAACATTGAACTGCTTAAAATCTTCGAATGTTTGCATTTTGATGGCCATATGAAGTAATCAGAGTAAAGTTTGATGATTGCATCCAACACCTTGTTGAAATACTTACTTATGGTCCAATTCGATTTATTAAACATCTCTGTTGTGACACTATATGATTCTTGTTGACAAAATGGTTAGGAGGAAATATACAAGTTGTTCTTCCACTGAGATGGTCTTTGTGGCTAATAAAAACCCTCTATTAGTAAGTATTTGTGCCAATTTTGCAAAATACTATTTGATTCATCTTATAAACTTTTCAAAATTTAACAGGTGATTTGTCTAGTGCATTTTGCAAATTCAATGGACCATTAATCCCACAAGAGCATGGTATACGTTTGTTACAATGGTACACGTTTGTTGCAATGGCAAAAAAGAAACTTGTGAACGCAATAATAGTTGCAATATTTTCTTCGTCAATCATAATATCCATAAGAATCTACAAATTCAATCGCCTAAAAGTCATAAACACAAATAAACATCACTCTTCAATCATAACCTATTTGCAATCACACCTATACATAACCATATTCATCCACATTCTCACATACCTTCAATCACATCCCTATGCCACCATATCCATTTAATTGTCCACATCCATACTCAATAGAAAATATTGTACTTAAAACGCATTACAAATAGTTTATTGTACAATATTTAAGCCACTCAACCAGTTCTTCCACTGTCATCTTCGTAAACATAACTTTCTTACTTGGCGTATCCAACCATATAAATCCGGGAATTCCCTGAGAGCTTTGAACCATTCTCTTTCGATATTGCCTTCTTTAGGCTGGAGCAATTACCTTCATTACATCAATGAATCTACCAATGTTATCACTAGATATTTCGTTTCTCTTTCTACAACGACTTGAAGATGACCAGTTCAAGTGCACTAGAAAACAATTTCCACTATAAATTCCAAAAATAAAAAAATATGATATAAACAAGAGAATGAATAACTTTTTATAACTATATATATAACTAAACAAATAATTAACCAAAATAAAACATGGTTACACTTTGATTTAATGTGTAGTATTAAAATATATTTAATGATTATAGTTTATTATAAATTAATATAATAATTACATGTGACTAAAATTAATTTAAAAAACAAAAAATAAGTAAAAAATAACATAAGCTAATATAATAAATAAATAATTTTTTTAATAACATAAGATATATTTTAACATTAAAAATTACTAATTTAATAAATATATTATTTTATCAATAACAAATATATATTTTTACATATTATTAATTATTAGTTTAATTAATTATAGCAATGGGATAATTAGACCAAAACAATTTATCAAATGTTTACTTTTAACAATATTTTAATTAAAACTATTAAATCACTAATTTAATACAATAATTACAAAATGAATATACTAAATAAATAAAAACAATTATTTTATAAATAACAAAATATATTAGAAAAAATTAAACCAGCGTCGTCTTTCTCACTACGCCGATGCGTCATCTTCCTCGCGGCACCGATAATAGCGGGAGACTACGGCAATGGAGGCCGTTCCGATGGTACACCGAGAGGGAAGTCGAGAGGGAGAAGATAGAGGGAAAAAAATTGAGGGGGGAAGGCCGAGAAGGGAAAAAAACCAAGAGGGAGAAGAGACTGAGAGAAGCAGACGAGAGAGGGAGAAGAGCAAAGACAAGAGGAAGAAGAGAGGGGGCAAAAAAATTCATTGGGAGAGGAAGGCACACGCATGATTCATGTGGATGATTTGCAAAATACGTATGAAACACAATTCCCCCATTTTTGCCTGAGAACATTACCTAACATGATTCAAATGAAGAGGAGATCATGCAACACTAATTGCCTAATCGAATGAACGGAGTAATACCGAAGTAATTTATGTCTGATCCATTTTAGACTAATCCCCCCATAATTTTGCATTCCATAGATTCAAACATTTGTCAATTTTGACTGTCAACCGATGTCTTCTTCAAGAATGAGGACCAACGAATCAACTGAGACCAATGTTCACGAATTGGTCTTCTCGAGGACAAAACACCGCACTACACGACTTACTCCTCTCGTACGAAAACCTCCAAGTTCCGTTGGTGGTGGACAGAACCACCAAGACCTCCGAGGACTGATAGCACAATCCCGATAGAGAGCCTCACGCTCTCTTGCTTCTCAACTAGGACGACGGTAAGGAGAAAGAAGGTGAAACGTTTGAGGACGGTAATGCAAAATCTACCTTCCTCAGCTTTACCAAAGATTACTATCAGCCCATGGGCCCACCCAACCCATTAAACTATGTACATAATACAACATACAACAAGCATAAGTGATACCTAATATACATTTCAAAATATTGTAACATTGAGGAGGGGGGAGGGTTAACTTGAATTGAAGTTAGTTCACAATTAACTTGAATTGAAGTGAATTGAATTGAACTTAAATTAATTGATTTAAGTTTAGGTTTTAGAATAGACGATTTCAAGTGGCTGAAAAACAAATTTCAGTAACCTTTTATAATATACTTAAATAAAACATATAACTAAACAAATAATTAACCAAAATAAACGTGGTTGCGTGATTTAACGAGTAGTATTAAAATATATTAATATCTTAATTAATTAAAAACTAAAAAACAATAAAACAATAAATTATTAATT
This sequence comes from Aristolochia californica, assembly GCF_029961685.1. Taxonomy (NCBI): domain Eukaryota; kingdom Viridiplantae; phylum Streptophyta; class Magnoliopsida; order Piperales; family Aristolochiaceae; genus Aristolochia; species Aristolochia californica. The sequence goes on along the minus strand of NW_027182279.1, from coordinate 35,297,871 downwards.
ACGTGTGACAAGAATAAATTATACAAAATTAATAAAAAATTAAAAAATAACATAAGAGATATAATAAATATAGCAATTGGATAATTAAACCAATTAATGATTACAATTTATTATAAATTAATAATTAATGATTACAGTTTATTTAAAATAATTAAAAAATTAAAAAATAACATAAACGAATATAATAAATAAATAAATTATTTTGTAATGACATAAGATATATTTTAAAATTTAAAACTCACTATTTTAATACAAAATAAAACATACATAATAACTAAATAAATATATTAATTTATCAACAATATTATATATTTATTTACGTATTATTAATTAATAATATATTAACACAAAATGTAAATCCAGTGGCTTAAAGTTTATTATAATTAAACTAATTCATGATTAAAGTTTATTATAAATTAATATGCTAATGACTTGTTATTAGAATAAATTTTTAAAAAGTGAAAAAAATAAAAAATAACAAGTTCTCGTCATCATCGTCGTCGTCGAAGAGCCCTGCAACAAAAGAGACCTTTGATTTTGGATTTCCCAAGCGACTCTGAGGCCTTCGAAACCGCCGCGAAATTCTGTTACGGAGTGAAGATCAACAAATGTCCCTCCGTTGCTCTGCACCGATGAGGTTTCTGCCCAATCCGTTCTCCGAAGCATCATAGACTCGGTAAGAACCCTAAAATCCCTCGAATCGCTGATGCCGATGGCAAAAACCCTAGGTATAGCATAGCGAGAGAGACAGGATGAATGAAGCTAGGGCGTACGGAGAAAGCAGAGAGCGAAAACGAGAGATGACGAGAGAGAGCGAAGACGAGATGAAAAAATGGGGCGAAAAAAGTCGACGGGAGACGAAGGCCAAGGGAGAGGGAGGAGAATAGCGAATGAGGATAATTTTTTCCTTTCGGGTGGGGGGAAAGAAGCAATGTGCATCGTACGAGGAAAGTGGATGATTCGCAAAATAGGTAGGAATCAACTTTCCCCCATTTTTGCCTGAGTGAATGAAATGGTACTCACTTCAATTCAATTCTTTCTACACTAAACGCATAATTTGATGAACCAGGTAATGCGGGAGGAATTCATTCCACTTCATTGTGGACTAACCCCCCTAATAAATTCTTTTCCTCCTCCCTCCTAAGTTAAACATAAAGGTGTTGTTTTTCTGGAAAAAAAATAATTTAAGTTAGAATGCATAAATTGTCAAATACTTCCTCTTCCTCTATATATGTTGGTTTCAGCAAAGGTTTCAGTAATTACTGTTAAAGTCCTAGGCAAAGAGTATTCCTAGGAGGTCACCCATCCTAGAATTACTCTTGTCAAGCCCGCTTAACTTTGGAGTTCCGAGTCAGATACCTAACCGAAACAACTCGAATAGATTGGCCTTTTAGGGTGCAGAAAGCCAAGTACCTAACTCAAACCACAAACTCTAACAAGAGTGGATGAAACCACTCTGACGATTACTCTTGGTCCCAATGTGTGAAACGTTTTCTGATTACTGGAGACCTTGTTGAGCATATAGTTTAGCCACCTATGCATGTGGATCAACCCTCTTACCTTAAGTGGTTGAGGGTTGAGGGAGGACACATTAATTATTAATTGGTTGATTAATATAGTATAGAGGAACATATGGCAAACAATGTGGTGCACCTAGCCAAAGCAATCTAAGACATATAAATCCTTGACAATCTACAAAAGATTTATGATATTTTTCGGGAGATGTGCAACAGTGTAAAACCAAACTTCATGAGTACTTTGTGAGTACAACCTTCAAATTATGGACCAACCTTTTGAAGACCCTATCTCTCGTTATTTTTCAACTCACCATTTCTCTACCAATTGTGTCTCTTTTTTGTCTGCAATGTCTTCTTCCACCATTCCTATCTACAATGAGGAAGTTTTCACTGATCTGAGGTGGAAATCTGCCATAGATGAAGACAAGCTATGTACCACATTTGGCCACTCTTCCGCCAAGAAAAAAAGCAATTGGTGACCCTTCAAATTATGGACCAACCTTACCCTATCTCTCATTATTTTTCAACTCTCCATTTCTCTACCAGTTGTGTCTCTTTTTTGTCTGCAATGTCTTCTTCCACCATTCCTACCTACTATGAGGAAGTTTTTACTAATCCGAGGTGGAAATCTACCATAGATGAAGAGATTCAGGCTAAAAAAAAAAAACAATTGGGTGCAAATGCTTCTCCCTAAAGTATAATCCAAATGGTTAAGTTGCTAGATACAAGGCTCGATTGGTCATTAAAGGTTATACTCAGTCTTACAATGTTGATTATGATAAAATATTTTCTCTTATTGTCATGAAGAACTTGGTCGGAGTTCTTACATCATTTAGATGTCAAGAAGGCTTTCTTGAATGGTATACTCTCTAAGGAAGTCTACATGTGTCAACCACCTGGTTATGTGGTTGAGGGGGAGAAAGTATGTCAACTGAATAAAGCAATATAGGTTGAAGCAATCTCTGTAAGCTTGGTTTGATATGTGGGTTTAAGAGTTGTGAAAGCGATCACTCAATGTTTATCAGAAATTTCACCAAGGGCAATATTCTTATCACAGTATATGTGGACAATATTGTTATTACGAGCAATGTGACCTTTTTGGCATTCAACAAGTAAAAAACAATAAGGTGTTCCAAACCAAGGACCTCGGACTTCTCAAATGCTTCCTTGGGATTGAAGTTCTTCAATCCAAACATGGTATAGTGCTATCACAAAGTACATACTTGATTTGTTGAGGAGATGCCTCGATGGAAGCATGCAGACACACCTATAGAACCTAATGTTAAGTTGTGTGCAAGAACTGGTAGTGAAGTCGATGTTGGTTGGTTTCAACAATTAGTTGGAAAACTAATCTATCTCACAATTACAAGACCATATATTTTTTATTTGGTCAATGTTATCAATATATGCATCAACCACAAAAATCACATTGGCAAGTATTAGAAAGCCTTCAATATCTAAAGAAAAGTTCAGGTTAAGGCTTGCTATATAAATATCATGGTCATACTAATATTGAAGGGTAATCTAGTCAACTAGAGAAGTAAAAAAATATAGTGGCAAGATTGAGTGAAGAAGTGGAATGACGAGTTATGGTATTGTTATGGGCTCATAACCCACTGGTCCTAGGGTTAAATACTTATGTCTTCCGCTCCTAACAGGCCGGTCTGTTGGGTAGTATTGGTTAAGTGTTTAACATTTAGTATCAGAGCTAGCACTTTGATACAAGTTCAATTCCCGGCGTGGGCGATCGCGAATCCTAGACGTAGGCAACCATCCGCGTCGCTATGTGTTAAACCGTTGGACGTCGACTCATGAAGGTGGGTGTGATAGGCTCATAACCCACTGGTCCTGGGGTTAAGTACCTATGCCTTCCGCTCCTGACAGGCCAATCTGTTGGGTAGTATTGGCTAGGTGCTTAACAAATACTTACAATAAGCGAATTGTTAGAGCTAAAATCATTCTTGATTGAGCTTGGGTTCTGAATAACCAAGCTTATACACCTTCACTATGACAATTAGGCAATTATCCATACCGTGGTCAATCCAATCTTTCATGAGAAAACCTAGACACTGTCATTTCATACGAGAAAAACTTCAAAGCCAAAATGTCCCTTCAAAGAATCAATCTTCACCAAGGCACACTACAAAGTCACACAAATACCTGCTCCAAGCTAGGAATATTTCATATTTTCTCCCCAGCTTGTGCAATGTTTAAAATAATTTGAGTGGTATTCTGTGTAATTATGAGACTAAATGGCATTTAGTGGTTAGTTTAAGTGTTATTTTTTATTCTTATGTATTAGGGCATACATACCCCATCTATATAGATAAAAAAAAGAGGGAGAGGAGCTCAAACTCGTGCTCTCTTAACGCATAAAATTTCTCTCTTCCACTTCACATCTTCTCTTCTCTTCTTTTTTCTTTCTTCTTCTCAAACCAAGTTATCCATGGAGTTAAACCCTAGAATTCAACATGGCTAGACTAAATTCTATTAGAAATTTATTTTCTATTGCAATTAAGAAAGAGTAGTCAACTTGATGTGAAGAATGTGATTTTGTATGGCACTAAGAGGAGTTAGTGAAGTGTGTTAGCTTGATAAAACAATGAATAACTTGAAACAAAATCCTTGAATGTGATTTAATAAGTTTAGAAGAGTTCTAACCACCCAATGTGTATTTTTTACAGGCATACACGGATAGTTGTGACTATTGTTTATGTTGATCATATATCTTTGGGGATGATTTTCAAGGCATTATAGATGCAAAAACTACTCAGACATGATATTACCAAACCAAGGATTTAGGAGCTCTCAAATACTTTCTTAGGTTTAAAGGAGCAAGAAGCAAAAAATGGTATCATTCTCTCTAGTAGAAAATATATAATCTAACTCAATTAAATCAGTTTTCTATGTATTAAACATGTTGATATTCCAATGGATGCTAATGTGAATCTACATGATGAGCAAACTCCTACTATCCATCAATTAGTTAGTAAGTTAGTATATATTACTTTGACTAGTTCAAATATTATATATGACAAAGCAAGCCAATCAACACAAGGTTGTACAAACTAAGCCAGAATACCACCATCATCATCTAACTCTAAAGGAAGCCCCACCCACCCATAGTACTATGATCTTGATATCCCAATTGTTGTCAAGAAAGGAGTATGGGGTTATACCTAACATCCTATATCTAAATTTGTTTCTTTCAATTACTTATATCCAACCAATAATGTGTGTCTCTATGTGATAGTTCAATTCTAAAGTGTTAAAAAAAAACTTCTTCCTAGCCATAATTTAAAAGCATGCCCTTTTCAAAATATATGCTCTATTTAACAAGATGGTATGAACCATTAGTTGAATATATGTGGCAAAAATAAGGCATATCATGGATGGATTCATTGAATGCAAGGCATATTATTTTTTAAATGGTATACACAAACTTTAGGTGTTGATTATTTAGAGAATTTCATCTACAGCTAGACTAAATTAGAAATTTATTTTCTATTGCAATTAACAAAGAATATCATTGACATCAACTTGATGTAAAAAATGTGATATTGTATGGAATTCTTTTAGACTATGACACAACCTCTGGAGTATGTTACTCAAGAGAAATTAGTAAAATGTATTCGCTCAATAGTACTATATGTCTTGAAACAAAGCCATTGATTGTTGTTTAATAAGTTTTGATGTGTTGTTTTAAACATAGTTTCAAGTGTAGTTATGAGCACCCAATGATTGTTCTTAAAAAAGCATATGGTGATGGTTGATACTATTGTTTATGTTGATCATACCGCTATTTTTTGAGACAATTTTCAAGACATTATAGATGCAAAAATTGTTCAAGCATTATATTTCCAAACCAAGGATCCAAGAGCTCTCAAATACTTTCTTGAGCTTGAAAGGGCAAGAACCAAAAACAATGTATCATTTTCTCTCATACCAAATTTATCATTTACTCTCAATGAAATTCGTTTGCACCATATAAGTATGTAGGTACTCCTATGGAAGCTAATGTGAATCTAATGATCACCAAACTTCTAACAACAATTAGTTACTAAGGTTAGCATATACTAGACTTGTTCTAATATTGTTAGCATTCCTAGTTATACTTTATAAAAAATCCAAGAAAACATATTATAGGTTGTCATCACTTTGAGGTATCTTGAAAAAAGACAAGGGACATGATTGTTGTATGAATCTTACAACCACTTCAATATAGTTGGGTTCTCTAATAAAGACTGTGCAAAATCAAGGAGTACTCATTGATCAACAATTGTTACCATACCTTTTTTAAAGAACTATTGTTCAAATTGGAGAACAAGAAGAGCTCTGTGGAGGCTAAATCAAGTATTAAAGCAAAGTATCATGCCATTTAAGTATGATAGTTGTAGCACACACAAGATTGATACGAGTTGGTGATGATAAAATCATTGCTCACAAAATTCAAGCTAACACTCTTCATAGCTAACAATCCTATAGATGATAAGAGGACAAAACACATTAAAATAAGTTGCAGTTGCCACTTTATTCGAAAGGTAGACAGGCTTCAATGGTAAAATAATTACCACATGTGTGAAATCCAAGAAGCAATTGGATGTCTTCTTCAATAGAGCATTAAATAAAAAAGTAATTTAAATCTTTTGCTTGGAAGTTAAAGAAAGTATTGTCTTATAGTTTGGGAGAGTGGGAGAGTGGGAGAGTGGGGCTATAGATCCACTCCCCTTACTTCCTCGAAAGTTCTCTCATTAACCTTAAATCTCTCTCGCTCGCTTTTTTCTTTGTATTTTTCTCTTCTATCTTATCTCTCTCACAACCTTTCCATTGCTAATGTATTTTTTTCTTTGGGAGAATGGTTGTCTTTGTAGTTTAACCCATGATTGATGATTTCTACATCCAACCAAGATATATTTTGATTATATCATGACTAATAATGTTGGTATTGGCCGTCTTCAACCTTGTACCATACAAAATATGTAACAAGCAAAACTATCAACAAATATGACAAAATATGTAACAAGAATGACAAGAGCCCTTCTGGGTGGAACAATGTCTAGTGAAGAGAACAAATCATAAGAGAAGAGATTTTGTTATTATCTACTTTGATGTAGGTGACAAGAAATTAAAAATTTCCAACCACTCTATTCGTCTTTTAGACCCCTGTCATTGTGTTGATTTATATCACCGGGCTAAGTAGCAGGCCATGATTAGTCATCAATGAATCCCTATAATGTTAGTATAGTAAAACTGGAATATAACCAGAAATCTGTAAAACTGTAACAAATTCACTCAAGAATGCCATTAAAGAACCCAAAACTCCTAGAATAGCACTAGGCAATTAGTTGAGGCAGAAGCCTCATCCTGCTCAATGTTTCAATTAGAATCAATCATTTCATGTACAGGTAGAAAAATCCATCAAACTTGGAAGAACCATTAGAACTCAGGAGCCCTGAACATGGCATCACTGAATAACAGCAAAATAACAAAGCCACTGAAAAGGACAAGCTTAAAATGAAGTCAACTCCACCCACAAATTAAAATGGAAAAAGGACTGCGAGGCAAAAAGTAATAATTTATAAATGAATTCACCAACAGGTTACAACTAAGCAAGGGGCGCAAAGCGATGGATTTTACAAAGATGAAACAAATGTGATGCAAACTCCAAAATATCTTCAATTGCCAAAGGCCAGCTTTACCGAAAGTTTCTTCGGTATATCACAGATCATCAGCACTAAAACTCTAAATGTGAAAAGGCATCCACAGAATTCCACACAAAAATTATGCACACAAATAACAAGTAACAGGCCCATACAATCAATAATCTTCTATTTCATATCTAATATATCCAACGTAACTAATCTCTGAAGCAAAGACAGAGTCTGGACAGAAAAGAGCAAGATGGAATTGGGACATAGAAGAGTAAACATCCCTCAGGAGTGAAGTTTTAAGGTTTAAACTACAATCAGGCGTTCCGTCTCGTCTATTCTTTCTCTTCTAGAGATTGAACAACTAAAGAGGTAAGGCTCTTTTTTTTTTCATTTACCAGCCAGCACCTGGGCCTGGTTCTCCTGCTGCTGCTGATAGCCTAGCGACCTCCTGAAGAGCATTATGTGGGGCTCCGGTCGGTGGATTGCGTAGTGCACCCAACCGCGGCTCTGTTGAACTCCGATCGCCCGCCATTCGTTCTAACATTTCCACAAACAGCATTTCACCACTAAACCAAAAAAATCTCGAAGGCCCTACTGCCTCCCTCGTCAAACATAATGAAAGATATCGATGCATCAATAAACCTAACTGGCGTGTGGCATACCTCAGAGAGCAACCGATTCTTGGGGAGCAACTTTGCAACTTCTGGCGGGAGAACAACGTGTCTACAAATCACGAATACCTGTTAGACCCGAACAGCGAATGAAGCCGTTCTTTCTGAATGAAAGATGAGAGAAAAAACGTTACCTGTACTCATAGGTGTCGTCAAAGTACTTCTCAGAGTACTGGATCTGACCCATTTCTCCCTTTCTTGATGAAGACACCAAAATCAAGACAGTTGCGGCAAATATAAGCTATTGCAACGAATCTGTAAAGAACATTAACAGTAAAAGAACAATGAAAGATTTTCTAAAAACCCTAACATCAAAATTTTCTGTAGACTTGGAGAAAAAAATCAAAGAGAAAAATCGCACCAGGATTGGAGACCGCGGGCGAGATTCAGTCAAAATCAAGTGTGTGGGAAATGGAAAATGAGCGATTGAAAACTCAGGCTCATGCGAAAAAAGTTGAATATAAATAGACTTTTTCCAGAGTCCAAACGGCACATATTTACTCGAACGGTCGGGTTTTTTATTTTATTCGAAAATTACTGCTTGTGGTTCTTCCGCCTTTTCCCAGGCGCAAGTGAGCCAGTCATTTGTTTTGCGAGAAAAATTTTGAATTTCAAATTTTAAATTCAAATTTCGAGAATCTTATCAAGGAACTACGTATGACCTTCTTGTGAACATCTTAGGGCATGTTAGTAAAGTTTAGATGTGAATATGACGTATTATTATGTTTAGAAAGTATATTTAAAATATTATAAAATATTAATTAAAGCTATGTTTGGAATATAAAAAGTGGAAAAAAAATAAAAAATTAATAGTATACAGCTTTTAGTTTCTCTGGTTTGAATACACAAGACAGATTGGAAAGGAACGAAAATTTAATAATTTTTAATAATTTTTAATGAATAAAATTTATACGAACCTAAGAAGTATTAAAATATTATTGATAGATTTTTATTTGTTAATCAAAATAAATATTGCAAATAAATTTATATTTATAATTTTTTTATAAAAAAACATACTATGTTTTAATATTTCTATGAAAAAAAAAAAGTGGCAAGACTCAAACAAATTACCCATTTCCCCTTTTTTTTTTAAAGAAAATAAGGCCAATGTCATCTTCCATTATCTCTAGGACTCCAAGGCAACTCCAAAGAAAGAGTTACTATAAGTCAATTTCTCTATTCCCACCTTTTAGACCCTCAGTATAAGAGAATCTGATTTTGGGTTGGATTCCAATTCTGACCTCATGCAATCTTATTCTTAGATTCTTTTCTATCCAAATTTGCTTATGGGTTATATTCACATTAGTAGGAAAGGTGCACAATGACCTTTACTCCACCTATCATATGTTTACAAACAAAATAAAACATAAAAATATTAAGACTCATCTCCTTCAATCTACAACCAATAAATATATACATTAAAATTACACAACATGGATATCTTTGATTCCATCTACAACAAAGTGATAAGAAATAAGGGTACATTAATAACTTTGTTTTTTATTAATAACAAAGTGATGAAAAACACAACGGTATACTTCATTTTCCAAGCAACTCTCCAAATAAAATTATCAATGTACACAAGGAGTATACAATACTCATCACTATAAAAACACAAAAGACAAATTCATATTTAACATGCCCATATGTATTCAACGTTCACCATTATACCATCCATAATAAAAAGACCTATATTCAATAAGAAAAAAAACCAGCTTCAATATCAATTGTTTGATCTAAGTTTCATAGGAAATCATTTCACCATTTCAGGTCATTATTTACATATTCTCCTTCTATAAGTTGAGGTCTTGATTTCTAATTTACATCAAGACAAGATGATATTTATATGAGAATTTGTGAAGATTAATCTCTTGTGATGTTATAATCTTGATTTTTTTGTAGCTAAATTGCAAGTTTGATCAAGATTGGTTGCTGCTAGTGTTTCATCAAGAGATATTTGTTGGTGAAAATGATTTGCGATTCGGTTATCTACATGTAACTTCGATCAATTTTCTCTCACACTTGACGTTGTTCATGGGGTCTTGTTATTTTGTTGGATGATCGTCATATGGTTCAAATTCCAGCGTCTACTTGCCTCTATTATTCTGTTGCCCCTTCTACTTCCTTGAACTCCAACACTTGTTTCTTTGAAGTTGGATTATTCCCATGAGTTGAGTTATAAGAGACTTGACTTGCTACTAAGGATCTCAAAAGAAGATTGTGATTCTCATGTGTTTGGCCACAATTTTTTGAGTTTGGATTAAGGCATAAGGGTTTAAATCTATCCTCTTTTTTAAAGGATATAAGAGGAATTGATTGATTTTTGGATGATGTCTCCACTTGACATAAGCACAAATTCTTTGATGATTTAGTGCCTACACTTGTGGAAAAAATTCTATATCTCTCTTTGTAAGTGCCTGATTTGGTCCACGGGTCTTCCAAGTTGCATTAGTGGAAATTTTTTAGACGCCCTTTACAATTGATCTTGGTGTAATTTAAGCATTTGATTGTTTCATCATAGAGATTGGACATACAAGTAGTAAGAGTGACATACTCATAATTACTACTATCCCCTTGAGTGACCTCTCCAATTATCTTTGTTGGTCACAATTGGTACAATGAGTTCTCATTACTCGTGATCTTGTTGCTCACTTAAACAAACCCTCTCCTCCGATTGATGAAGAAGATGTAGCCTACCTCGAGTGGGTTAAAAATGATAATCTGGTTATTAGTTTGGCTCATAAATAGCATGGAAGAACATGTAGCCAACAATGTGGTCCACTTGGAAACAACCAAGGATATTTGGGACACTTGTGCTAACTTATACTCTAGCACAACCTCCTTGCAAAAATTATTTGATGTCTTACAAAATATGTTGAATACTAAGCAAAGGGATAATATTCATGAGTGCTTGGCCCAGTTTTGGGGACTTCTTCAAGAATGGAAGATCCCTCAACCGTACTCAACATATATTGCGGTTCAAGAAAGACAACTGGAGGCCTTGGCAGCAACCATTTGCTTGATGATTATCAAGCTATATCTTGAGGTTGTTAAGACTCAACTCCTTAGCTCATCTGCACTTCCATCATTTGATGGAATCAGTGCCACGTTGCTATGGATCCCTGACTCATCTTCTACTACCACCTCCCCTATTGATGCTCCATCGGCTATGTACTCAGGTACTAGTGTACATCATCCTCCAACCACATACACAATAAAAAATTTAGAGGGAACCGCACAAGATGTGGTGGAACGGGTCCTACCTATTCACCCATTGTGCCTCACATATGCACCTACTGTGGTGGTTAGAGCCACCTTGTGGAAAATTGTCGGAAGCTTCATGACAAGCCTAATTGGGCCACGAATAACCCAACCTCTGTTAATGTTGATAAACGGGAAGAAAAGGCCGACTCCCAATCCAAAAAAATGACTCTTACTGCTGAAGACTATGCATAAAGCCCCTTATGGAGTCTTCCCTTCCACTGCTACCACCATTTCTTCAAGTATGTTTTCTTCCTCTTCCTCTTCCTCCTCTTGGATCATAGACTCTGGTGCCTTCGAGCACCTGTTAGGTAACAAACACATGCTTCATTCCTTATCTCCATGTTTTCTCAATAAATTTGTTACTATTGCTAATGGTACCCAAACCAAAGTACTTGGCAAGGGTTCCTCATCTATCACATCTTCAATCCCTCTTCAAGATGCCTTATTTTACCCTCAATTTCCTTTAAATTTACTTTCGGTTAGCCAAATCACAAAAAAATTGAATTGCTTTGTCACCTTCTCACCTTCTTCTTGTACATTTCAAGATCTAACTACGAAATGGGTGATTGGTGGTGGCCATGAAAAATGGGGCTTGTACTACTTCAACCTTCCTCCATTAGATACCTTATCATCCACTACATCCGAGGCACAACTTTGGCACAACCGGCTTGGCCATCCTCCTACACTTTCCCTTTGTCATTTACTTCCTTCGTTAAAATGTCTCTCTAGTTTCAATTGTGAGGTTTGTCAATTAAGTAAACATCATAGGAGTACATATTCTCCTTGCCTTACAACTACAAGTAATGCTCCTTTTTCTTTTGTACACTCTGATGTATGGGGACCTTTTTATGTCTCTAATATTTCTCATGTTAAATACTTTGTTACGTTTGTTGATAATTTTACCTTGGTTACGTAGTAATATCTCTTTAAAAAATGATCTGAAATACTGACTATCGTTAAAACCTTTCATGCTATGGTGTTAACATAATTTGGCAAAAAAATTCAAATCCTTAGGTCTGATAACGCTAAAGAATATTTTTCTAGTGATTTCCAATCATTTTGTGAGGGTAATGGGTTTATCCATCAAACATCGTGTGCCTATACCCCTCAACAGAATGGTGTTGCTAAAAGAAAGAATCGTCATCTTCTTGAAGTTGCTTGGGGCCTCCTCTACTCTATGAAGATACCTTACTTTTTATTGGCCTCATGCTATACTTACAACTTGTTTTCTCATCAATAGATTACCTTCATCTGTTCTTAGTCATAAAATTCCTTACTCTATATTATTTCCTTGAGAAAACCCCTTTTCTCCTCAAGGTTTTTGGTTGTACATGCTTTGTCCATGTCACATTTCCAAAAAAGAGTAAACTTGCTCCTCGTTCTATGAAATGTATGTTCTTGGGGTACTCTCACACCCAATAAGGGTATGTCTGTTATAATCCTACCCTTCGCAGGATTCTTGTATCTTGAGATGTGACCTTCTTTGAGGACACCTCATTCTACTCCTCGAATGATGGTCCTCCAGGTTTGTCATTTTCTCCTATCACTCCTTGTCTACTGAAGTACCAGCCGACACCTCACATGTGATGTTTTTGGATCCACCTGAGGTAAGTTCGTCCCCTTTTATGTTTGGTCCAGAATTTTTTACTCGGCCCATTGCTTTAAGAAATGAACATCATTCCTATACTACTTCTCACCCTTTATCCAACTTTATGTCTCACCATCGTTTGTCTTCCGCTTGCTCTCAGTTCCTTGCATCTCTTCTTCTACTTCAATTCCGAAGTTCTATCATGAGGCCCTACAACATCCAGGGAAGGTGGCTATGGATGAGGAAATTTGTGTCTTATATGAGAAACAAACCTGACACTTAGCACCTCTCGCAAAAGGAAACAAACCAGTCGATTGTAAATGGGTGTTTTCGGTTAAACATAACCCGAATGGGTCCGTTGCTCGTCTTAAAGCCCGACTCATTGCTAAAGGATACACTCAATGTTATGGAGTAGATTATGAGGAGACCTTTCCTCCTATTCCCAAGTTAAATTCAGTAGGTATCCTATTATCTCTTGCTACTAACTCATCATGGCCCGTATATCAACTCAATGTAAAGAATGCCTTCCTAAATGGGGATATCCATGAGAAAATTTATATGGCTCAACCACCTGATTGTGTGGTTGAGGGGGAGTCTGTATGCCGGTTACAAAAGTCCTTATATGGGCTTAAACAGTCCCCTCAGGTCTGGTTTGAAAAACTTAGCCAAACACTACTACGGTTTGGCTTTCTTCGGTGCACGGTTGATCATTTGATATACTTTAATGATACCCCAAAAGAAAAAAAAATATTTGTTGTATATGTTGATGACATTATCTTAACTGGAGATGATGCACATAGCATACAAGATGTAAAAAATATGATATGTCAGGAATTCAAAACTAAAGATCTGGGACTACTTAATTATTTTTTGGGCATAGAAGTTCTTCAATCCAAACATGGGATAATATTGTCTCAACAGAAGTATGTTTTGGACCTCCTCGAAGAAACATAAATGAAGGGGTGTCGACCAGTTGACACACCTATGGATATGAATGTAAAATTATGTGCAACGACTGGAGAAGATATTAATATTGGTAAATATCAAAGACTTGTGGGCAAACTGATTTACCTCACGGTAACTAGACCAGACATATCATATACTGTAAGCTTGGTGAGTCAGTACATGCATAAACCACAACTTACCCATTGGCATGCCTTGGAGAGAATATTACAAAACTTAAAAGGAGCTCCGAGAAGATGATTACTTTATAAAAAAACATGGCCACTTCAACATAGAAGGTATCTTCCTCGCAGATTGGGCTGGATCACTTGATGATAGGAAGTCTACGTCTGGATATTGCACTCATGTTGGAGGGAACTTGGTTACATGGAGAAGTAAGAAGCAAAATGCGGCTGCAAGATCTAGCGCCGAAGCAAAATACAATGCTATGGCCCACACAATTAGTGAACTCCTATGAATCAAGACCCTTCTTACTGAATTATGATTTTATAAAGGAGGTCCCATGAATCTACACTGTGATAACTAAGCAGTCATTCATATTACTTCAAACCCAGTCTTCTATGAAAGGACCAAACACATTGAGGTGGATTGCCACTTTATACGGGAGAAATTTCAAATGGGTATAATCTCCCTCAAACATGTTTCATCATAAGAGCAAGTAGCAGATATCCCCACTAAACCAGTTACATCTAAAATCTTATCCTTTATATGTGGCAAGCTGAGTAACTATGATATTTTTTCTCCTCCATCTTGAGGGGGATTGTTAGAAGATGGGCTCAAGCCCACAAGTCCAAGGCAAGGAAGCTCACACGTCTAAGTGATGACATATGGGTAATATAGGATGTTTCTCATAAAGATGGCATGCAAGATCTAGCACCGAAGCAAAATACAGAGCAATGGCCCACACAATTAGTGAACTCCTATGAATCAAGACCCTTCTTACCGAATTATGATTTTATAAAGGAGGTCCCATGAATCTACATTGTGATAACTAAGCAGCCATTCATATTACTTCAAACTCAGTTTTCTATGAAAGGACCAAACACATTGAGGTGGATTGCCACTTTATACAGGAGAAATTTCAAAGGGTATAATCTCCCTCAAACATGTTTCATCATAAGAGCAAGTAGCAGATATCCTCACTAAACCAGTTACATCTAAAATCTTATCCTTTATATGTGGCAAGCTGGGTAACTATGATATTTTTTCTCCTCCAACTTGAGGGGGGATTGTTAGAAGATGGGCTCAACAAGCCGACAAGTCCAAGGCAAGGAAGCTCACACGTCTAAGTGATGACATATGGGTAATATAGGATGTTTCTCATAAAGATGACATAAAGTTGTAGCCCTAAAGGTATTGTAAAAGCTATAAATAAAGACATTGGCTAAGAGGTAGAACATTGAATCTCTCTCCTCGTTTCTCCCAAATTCGTCCAGTCTCCCTCCTTCCCTTGGTCGACACACCTCTCCTTCCTCCTAGTCCAAGCTCTCTCCCTTGTGTAGTTGATCCATTCTTCCTCTCTTCTCCTTCCTCTTCTTCTTCTTGGATGATCTAAGTCTTGTACATGGGATCCTAATTTCTACAATTATAGCTTGGTTTTTTTTGAACTTTTTTCACATAATTTATCAAAGGCTGGAAAAACATTGTTGATTTTCAGGACTCCATGGATTTAGCTCATGGAGAAAAGCAGAGACGACAGGTTGGGAAAAAAATAAGAGGAAGAAAAGGGTTATGGACTTGTGTCCTAACCCTCCCCTAAGAATCAATTTATAGATGAATAAGATTACAATATTATAATAATACCCCTAAAACTTAAACTAATTACATCAATGTCATCTTCATGAGATAAATTTTTATTTACTATCATGCCATCCTTGTGGGCTAGTGGGCCTTCTTCTTGGTCTATGGGCTTGAGCCCATCTTCCACCTCTCTTGGATGTGTGGACCTTAGCCTTATGGGCTTGAGCTCATCTTCTAACATACTTTGACGCGTGTGTTTGGGCCCATCTTCCAACACCTCAAGCTAGGGGTGAGAGAACATCATGAACACCTAGCTTACTGCAAATGGTGTATATGATCTTCCCATATAAATTTGCAGTCCACCATATCTTCCAACATTCCCCCTCAAGTTGGTTGTCTCTTTGTTCTTTTCCAAGAGACCCAATTGGCATAATATAAGAGAGTATAATCACTCCTAATAGTTAGACATCATTCCATAATCCAATCAAATGGTCATAGTCAAAAATACTTTCCACTTAAGTTTACAAGCAAAAAATTAGCCCTACTGTGGGGCATAGAGTCTACCCACTGTCTCAGGGTAGCTAAAAAAAAACACCTCTTGGGTGAATAATAGACTTGACTCACGTTGGATGTTGGGCACATTCTTATCCTCTATAGGTAGTGAATCTATAGGCATTGATCAAAAGTGTAGTAATAAACTCCTCCATCACAATGTTCCAACACCGGGCACCGACTCTCAAATGGTAGGCGTAAAAATGCCAAATAAGGGGGTAAAAGGTAATCACCAAAAGATAATATTTTGGGGCCACCATATGCTTTCTTCTTCATTATAATAATCAAGTAATAAACTCCTCCATCACAGTGTCCCAACACTGGGCACTGACTCTCAAATGGTAGGAGTAAAAATAGCAAATAAGGGGGTAAAGGGTAATCACTAGAAGATAATATTTTGGGGCCACTCTATGGTTTCTTCTTCATTAGAATAATCACTGACAACAATCAGCAACAGAGAAGTTTTTCTTCAATAATAATGTCTCAATCAAAGAGACACAATAACAACAACTGAAATGGGTTTGGGCCCAAATAACACCTACCAAATAGGCAGTTATATAGCAACGAATAGCCAGTAGGTAGGAAAAATCCTTAAGAGAAATAAGGACACATAAGATAGTCTGCAACAAGTTCATCCTTGAATAAGAAATC
Organism: Aristolochia californica; assembly: GCF_029961685.1. Taxonomy (NCBI): domain Eukaryota; kingdom Viridiplantae; phylum Streptophyta; class Magnoliopsida; order Piperales; family Aristolochiaceae; genus Aristolochia; species Aristolochia californica. Next base: position 35,281,274 of record NW_027182279.1, on the reverse strand, counting down.
TATGCACCAAGTAATAAGTTGGGGATAATCCAAGGTAATAATCCAGGGTAATAATCAATCCGGAGTCAATCCGATGGCAGATAACAGATAGCAAATAGCAGATAGTAGCTTTGACAATAAGTGAGTGAGTGAGTCAAGCCGAGTAATAGACTACCAATAATAAGTTAAACCAAGTATTGTTTGATAATCAATAAATCAAACAATCTCCAATGTGTTCATCCTTCATACTTCTCCTTCTATTCTCCCCCTCAAGCTAGGAGATAATGTCAATGATCCTAGCTTGAAGTCAACAAATATTTTGCAAGCTCAAGTGCTAATCCACCTATCAACAACTTTACCAACTCAAATATTGTAAACCAGGTAACTCAAGCCAAACCAAATATTTCAATCTTTTCTTGCCTCGATTTTTTAGGCAAGGATACCAAATCAAATTCTTTGTAATATTTCAAAATACAAAAAAATCTCACAAAATTCATGGCTAGAAGAATCTTCTAATTTAAATAAGGCAGTTTCCCCCTTCAATTTGTGCCAACTTAGAAATCAAAGAAGACACCTTTCCTTGCCTTTTTTTCTTGAAATCTTTTGACAAGGCAATCTTTGCAAATAAATCAAGGAATTTTTTTGAAAATAAGTTGATCTTCTAAATATTCTTTCTAGATATTGTTAGTTGACAAATAGTAACTTTGTTTTTTTTTAAAGTAGATCATGAGATATTTTCCTGATATTGTTGATCAATAATAGCAACTCAAAAAATTAAACAAAAAATTCAACTTAAATTCGGATCTTCGCATGCAACAATATACCACCATGACCTTTAATTGTTCCAATATGAATATTTGCTTAAATATAAATCAGATTGACATGAAATTTTCTCCTTATAAAATTAGACTTAAATACCTTTCAAAAAATTATAACTTCTCTTCAATAAGTTTACTTCTTTTGAGATAAATAATCTGATAGATTTTGAACTATGTAATCTAGTCGAATGAGTACTCTTTTTTCTTTGGCTAGTATGACCATTGACTCTTCGAAGATTGATATCTCCATATAAAAAACTCAGATTGAGAGTTGGTTGAATATGTAAGAAAATAGACTTACAGATATTTCTTTTGATATATAATTCTACATATAAAGTCTCATTTTTTATGGAATAAAGCAACTCAAAATTTGAAGTTTTCTACTGTTGCATGAAACTTTTCTTCTCCTTACCTTTGTTGATTTAGATGTCAATTTCTCTTTATAGAAAAATCTAATCTCAACGATTTTTTTTTAGTTGGCAACTAGATTCAAATATATTTTCAAAGATATATAATTTTCTATAAGAAAGATATGGTAAGAGGGTGAAATATCCAATGAAATATAAAAATTGAGAAAGAAGATTAAGGAAAAATGGGAAACTCCTTTTTTTCCTTCTTTCTCCCTTTCTTCTCCATCTTCTTCTCCTTTTACATATCAAATCATTACTTGCTTTGATATCGTGTTAAAACTTAGGATTCCATGATGTATAATCACATTAGAAGAAGATTAAGAGGTGAGAAGAATAAGTAGAGTTGTGGAGAAAAGGTTTTAAAAGGAAAAGAGGAAGAGAAATTTGGAGAAATGGCGAGGAAGATTAGGGTAATAGACTTGTCCAAACCCTCCCTCTTAAGTTGTATTTATAGATCAAAAGTACTAATATTCCAAGAATACCCTTCACCCAAGTAAGAGTGGATAAGAGACCCGAGCCATAAACTAATTAAATCTTAACTATCTTTATGAGATGACTTTTTATTTATTATTATGCCACCACTCTGTCAACTTTTTCCTTGGTCTATGGGCTTGATCTCATCTTCCACACACTTGGACATGTGGGCTTGGGCCTATCTTCTAACAACATGCGATAGACTCCAGAAAACTGTTTCTTTTGCATTCAGATCAATGTCTCAAGCCAATAAAATGCTTCTATTCCAGTTAGAAGTGATGAGAAATTACAATTCTACACAATTAACATCACAACCTTGCTAGATTTCCGAAATATGCAGTAGACACACTCAACATGGATAGATAGATTGATCACCTTTACATACACCATACCTGAACCAGATCTCAACTTGCTTAGTGGTGGGGGTTGTGCACTTTGAAAGTAAATTACTTAGTGAAAGCGAAAGTAAAAGTAAATTACCTAGTGAAAGTGAAATTGAAAATGAATTACTTTTTTGAGTTAGTGTGCGTAGTAGAAAATATAGTGGAAAGTAATTTTTTGTGCTAGTGTAAAGTGAAAAGTATAGTGGAAAGTACATAAGAATTTTATTAGTAAATTATTTTAATAGATTTAACTAGTCTGAATTAATAAATAATAAAAATTAAATTAAATTAAATTTTAATTAAATATATAAAAATAAAAAACTTAAATTTTTTTAGTTTTATAATATCCAAATGCTTAATCAAATTGTTAATTTTTTATTATACCAAATTACTTTTACAGATTTAATTTTATAAGATAGTTTTATTTAACTAAACTAAAATATATTTTAATTTGTTTTAAATTAATAAAAAATAAAAAATAAAAAAATAATTAAGATTATTTATTTAATTAAATATATAAAATAAAATAATTTAAAAAATCGTTACTTTTATAAAATCCAAAAGTTAATCAAATTATTACTTTTACAATATCTAAATTCTCACTCTTAAAATAGTCATTAAATATAATATTAAAAATAAAGGATTAATATTTATAATGGTATTTTAATATATAAAATTACTTTAATAGATTTAAATTTTATTTTTGATATTTTTACTAAACTAAAATAATTTAAAAAATTTTAATTAATAAAAAAAGTTAATAATAAATTTAATTATTTGTTTTGTTAAATATATAAAAATAAGATGATTAAATAAAAACTTTATTTTATAACATCCAAATACTTAATCAAATTATTCGCACTCAAATTAGAAATCATATATAATATTAAAATATTAAATTTATATAAATAAAAAAGAAGGCATTTTATGATATAAAATTAATTTGATTGATTTAATTTTAGTTAACTATTCTTTTAATAAACTATGGTAAATTTCAACTTTTTTAAATTAATAATTAATTAAAATTAAATTAAAATTTATTTTAATTAAATATATAATTAAAATCCTTAAATAAATATTTAATTTTATAATATCCAAATGTAAGAGGGAGAGGGCAGAATGAGCAGAACAAGAGTGAGAGAGAGAATGAGCCCACTAGTAAAATGAATTCACTAGCGTGAGCAAGAGAGAGAGAAAACAACCATATAAAGAGAAAAATATGAGTTTTACACTCATGTGGCGTTTTTTGTTTTTTGTACATTTTCCGCACCTACGGCGAAGCCGATTGTCGTCTCCTGCTTTCAATGTCGTAAGGCTGCGAAATAGAAGCAGCGGTTAAGGGGACCCGCACTGTCTAATGGCACTTACAGACGTGGGAGATAGAGGTCGTCGGGGAACGGGTGGAGCGGGAGTGCGGTACAAAACCGCGGTTGTGAAAAGAGGCAAAGAGGAGCGAGTCAGAAGCAATCCCGTCTCCGTTCATCGCACGCCTTCCGCGGGCATTATATAAGTATCTGCTCCTTCACGCCTTTCTCGTATATCCCATTTCCTCTCCAGTCTGCGGCCAAATCGTCGGTTTCTGTCGTGCATCAACTCTCCTTGACGAACCGTGAGTCCTCTCTCGCAGAACTCTTTCTTGTCTTTCTTGTTTGGTCGTATTCTACTTCTTTGTTGTGGTTGTTTCGGTTGAGATCTGGATCTGGTCTCTGGTGGTTTTTTCTTAGTGTAGAGATTTATCTTAATCTTGGTAAATAGGTCATGTCTGTTTGGATTTTACGTTATTGATAAAAAATGATAGCAGAGACTGCTTTCATTGAGTTCGCATTGGCTATTCTGCCTGAGCTTGACCGGATCTGGCTTTCTTTCCCTCTTTGATTTTTAGATCGTTATTTGGTCTCTTTTCCTCTTTAGTTCGATTTCGATATTAGCCGCATTTGATCCGGCTTAGATCTGGTTTTTTAGATCTCATATGAAGGTTGCCCCCGCGCTTTTACTGTGGTCTGTATTTTGACCGTTTAATTTTTTTTCTTTTGAATATCTCGTCTTTTGTATAATGTCGTGAAAGTGCGTTCCCCTTGAACAGTCGCCTTTGTCACTCTTTTATTCTGTTTTTTGCTGTCGGAGATCTAAATTGTTGGGACGATAATGCCGTATTGCTTCGTCTATTTGATCTTTAAAGTAAGGGTTTATCCAGATCTTACGATGCTGAAATTGATAAATTGAATTTTTCAAGATTCTTTTGCATGATTTTGTTCTACAGTTAATTGTCTTATATTAGTTTAAACACTTTGCATCGGTCACCCTCTTTTTTAAGCCTTGGAAGGACAATTGATTTTTTTTGGAGGTAACTGTCTTCCTTGTGTAGAAAATTTGAACGGATGTCCCGTTCATTAGATATAGGTTTATTTTATTTTTTTCTTTTTCATAGTCTATTCTTTTGTTTGTGGTGTTCAGTTTATGCAGATTCTTGAACTGCTCATTTGTAGAACCTACTAGACGGTTCCTTAAATTGCATGGCCCAGAAAAGGAAATAATCTAACATGCAGATCTAGACGGTGGATTTTCTCTATTTTGATATTTTCAGATGCAGTTAAAAAATGTTTTCACTTGTCACTGTTCTCTTCTCTAATAGCTTTTCTTAATAGAGTAATCATAATTTTTTAGGTTTGAGCACTGTTTTCTATCAGTTATCATTTATTTTGGTTTAAGCGTTGGCATCTTTTATCCCCCCTAAAGCAATTGTTTTGCTCTCTTAAGTTTTTTGGCCTTTATTTCCCTATCTTATAGATTTTACTTATGTTTTTAGCTTTTTATGTACCCAATCCTATGGTGATCTATTTTTTGTAGTGGTCTATTTCTGTTTACTTGCCTGGGCAACCTATTTTTCTATGATCTTTAATCAATGTATTTAAGGAGATGGTGTTATACTGGTCGAAGATTGATGCCGGTGACATGAAGTTTGGCCTTATAAACCTGCTTAATATGAGATAACTAGCAAATAAATTCTCATTCTTCTCTCATATTGAATAGGAAGTTCGTTTTTTCTTCTCTCTTTTCTACCTGTGTGTATGTTCTACATCACAGTCTTGTTCACATAATTGTGAATTTTTGTTGGACTATCTGAAATCCCGTTGAATCTGATCCGATAGCCTATTCATACAATTTGTCTTCAAATGAGTTACTTTATGAGTCAATTTCTTCAAATCTCTTATTGTGTAAGTGTGTATTTCAGTTACTGATTGACTGACTTGTTCCAAGATCAATTAAAAGAGAGATATCTAATGAGGCTAGAAAGGAGGATATGCATGTAGTAGATTTCAAGAAAGGACATGGCTTGGTTGATATGGTGGTGATGGTTGTGATAATTTATCTGTTATCTACTTTTATCTTCATGAATATAACTTGTTCTAATTTGTTTTCTGTAGACAGATGGACACCTTTTTGTTTACCTCAGAGTCTGTAAATGAGGGCCACCCTGACAAGCTCTGTGACCAAGTCTCAGATGCTATCCTCGATGCATGCCTTGAACAAGACCCTGAAAGCAAGGTTGCCTGTGAGACTTGCACAAAGACAAACATGGTCATGGTCTTTGGTGAGATAACCACCAAGGCCCAGGTCAATTATGAGAAAATTGTACGTGACACATGCCGTAACATTGGATTCGTGTCTGAGGATGTAGGCCTTGATGCTGACAAGTGCAAGGTCCTCGTTTTCATTGAACAACAGAGCCCTGACATTGCTCAGGGTGTACATGGCCACCTCACTAAGAAGCCCGAGGAGATTGGAGCTGGTGATCAGGGCCACATGTTTGGCTATGCCACAGATGAGACCCCTGAATTGATGCCTCTCACCCATGTTCTTGCAACCAAGCTTGGGGCTCGGTTGACTGAGGTTCGCAAGAATGGGACCTGCCCCTGGGTTCGCCCTGATGGAAAAACTCAGGTTACTGTTGAGTACCGTAATGAGAGTGGAGCAATGGTTCCCATTAGAGTTCACACCATCCTCATTTCAACACAACACGACGAGTCAGTGACCAATGAACAGATTGCTCAGGACTTGAAGGAACATGTGATCAAGCTTGTTGTCCCTGCTAAGTACCTTGATGACGAAACCATCTTCCACCTTAACCCATCAGGACGGTTTGTCATTGGTGGACCTCATGGTGATGCTGGACTCACCGGGCGCAAAATCATTATTGACACCTATGGAGGGTGGGGTGCACATGGAGGAGGGGCCTTCTCCGGTAAGGACCCAACCAAGGTTGACCGTAGCGGTGCCTACATCGTGCGGCAGGCTGCAAAGAGTATTGTTGCTTCAGGTCTTGCAAGGCGCTGCATTGTGCAGGTCTCCTATGCAATTGGAGTGCCAGAGCCACTGTCCGTGTTTGTTGACACATACAAGACGGGGAAGATCCCAGACAATGAAATTCTCACTCTGATCAAGGAAAGCTTTGATTTCAGACCAGGGATGATTGCCATCAAATTGGATCTGAAGAGAGGAGGAAACTTTCGGTTCCAGAAAACTGCAGCTTATGGCCATTTTGGACGTGATGACCCTGATTTCACCTGGGAGACTGTGAAGTACCTCAAATGGGATAAGGCTTAAGTATGCATGAGGTTTGGTTGAATATCTTCTTGGCGGTTGATTTGTTTTTGTGCTTCTTTAATTTTTCAATGAGCAAAAGTAAGGAGAGGAGACACTCTGAGACCTGGTCATCTGGTCACATGCTGATGCTCTTTTTTTTTTTTTTTTTTTTGTCTCTCTCTCTCTCTCTCTCTCTCTCTCTCTCTCTCTCTCTCCCTCCCTCTTGTTGTGCCTTTTGATCTTTGAGTATCGAAATTCTATAAAGTGTCATTTCAATAGTGAAGAACATAGCCTATACGGCCAGAATTCCCAATTAAATAGCATAACAGATTTAATAATAAGTTTGGGAATCTCTCTGCAATTAAAAATTACAGATTTAGAATATTCTGTATCAAAAATTCAAGAAGAAGTAAAATTACTTAAAAATAAAGTTGGAAATTTATCAGAAAATTTAGACTATTTAAAAACAAGTAAAGGAACTCAAAACTTAGATAAGGAAATCGAATCTATTACACAAAAACTAAGAGCCATAAAAATAGATCAACCTAGAACTAGTATAAGTAAAAAACCATGGCTATTTCTAGGAGAAGTACCACAGAAGAAATGACAAGTTCTTTCAGAAATTTGAATATTTTAGATAGAATTACAGGAAGAAGTAGTTCTTCTCAACACCAAGATATCCAACTAGACGACATAATAGATGTAGATCAAGATTTAACTATTTTTAGTAATAATCAACTGAATCTTTTAAATCCCAGACAACTGTACCGAACTGGACCATTGACTTTCCATTCAGGGTTATTTAGACATTATAGGGAACTTCAGATTAGTTGCGTAGGTCAAGACTCAGTAAATGTTAATTTAATAGCAGAACAAGCTTTTAAAGAAATAAAAAAGATTTATTCGCTAATACATTTAGGACTTATTGTTATTGGAATCAAAGGATTAGGAAGGAAACATTTAGGAACAAAAACCTTACTTAGTATCTATGATGATAGATGGGCAGACCCCAAAAAAGCCATGTTAGGCATTACAGAAATTGATATGAACCAGAACGGAGGTATCTTCTACTGTTCTCCAGACTTCCTTTTAGGATTACATGATTTTAAGAAATATATAAAAATAGGGATTCAAACTAAAGGATATGATTCCTTTGTAGGAAATAACCTTTTATTATGTATAGGATTTTTAGGAAGATGTACCAGTTCCAGCACAACTAGGTTCAAGATTAAAATTGATGATGTAGTTAATTTAATTGGTAACAAAGGCATTAAACTATTAAAACCCATAAAATTTGCTCCAGAAGAATTAGCTGGTTTAGACTGGAACCTGAAATTTAGAGAAGAAAAAATTATTAGTCCAGAAGAAAGCCTAATGTATACAGATACGAAAGGTAATGTGAATATTAGATTTAATAGTTATGAACAAAGAAATACAGAAGAAACTGAATCAATTTCTAGTGAAAATTATGACTTAGTTAATATAGAAAATGAAATAAAACTAGATGAGATCATTTATCCAAAAGAATTAGAATTACATCTGTCAGAAAGAGAACTATTACACTTAGAAGAAGACCTCATAAAAAACAAAAGAATAAAAGAGGAAGAATATTTATATTATGACCAAGAATTAAACATTAGGATTGGTACTATGCCTTTAACTCCTTCGGAAGCAGACATATCCAGCATAAAAGATTTTATGGAAGCTGGAAGCTCGTCAGTCAATAATCCTCATAATTACACAACTTACCCTACTCCTCCTCCCAGAGAAGTTTTTCATTCAGGAAATATGCCTAGAATACCATATACAGAATCCATAACCTTAGAAAAACCAGTACATCCTCGAGGTAAAAGAAAGGATGTAGAAAGACCTATTACTTTCCAAGACAAAGGAAAAGGTAAAATCCTTAACCTATCCGCACATGATCCTCAAGAATGGACTACTGTGCTAGACCTTTGGAAAAACCAGGTAGTCTCAGACTATATTCAACATTTCCAATCTCAAGATGTAGAAGAAATGTATAGATATTTAGAAACTTTTTTAGGAGAAAGTACTAAAGCCCTTTGGGAAAGCTACAAAAGATACAATCCAACAGAATTTGGTCAACTAATGAGCTTAGGGCCAAATCCTTATAATTTTGTCAATAAGATATTCCAATTAGTTACAGGAGAAGACCCGAATTTAGGATCCATAACTCTCCAAAGAGATGCTGTAATACATTTAGAACAATTAAGTCTTTATAATTACAAATATGTTAAAAAATTCTTACAAGATTATTTTTATTATACATGCATTTCTGGAAATGCCTTTAATAAAGACTTAGGCATAAAACTATTTCGCAAATTACCAGGAGCCTTAGGAAAGGAAATTTATGAAAAATGGCAAAAAATAGAAGAACCTAATCCTAACAGTGTTTTTTCTATAGGACAGCGAACAAAATTTATTATGCAAATTTTACAAGAAAAATGTACAGACATCCAGATCCAAAGACAACTTAAAGGAGATGATTTTGGATTCTGTAAACAGATATATACAGCCCAAGCTTATGGACTTAAAGAAAAACCCAAACCTAGAAAATCTAGTAAATTTAGAAAATAATATTTTATTAGGAGATCTAAAAGCAGAAAACCTTATCTAAACAAAGAAAGACATGTTCGCCGTTTTAATCCCAAAAGAACATATAAAAACAAATTAAATTGTTATATTTGTGGTCAGACTGAACATCTTGCTAATACATGTCCTAAAAGACAAAATATTAACTCCATAAGATCAACCTTAGTAGAAAATGTACAACAAGACCTAATTGAAGTAGACGAATACATGTCTGATACTGAATCTATTTACAGTATAGTTAGTCTTCCTACCATAGGAACAGCCTCAGACTCTGACTCAGATTTAGACCTTATCTTAGATCTAAATGATGAAGAATATCACATAGATCTAATGGACACAACCCAAGACTGCTCCCATAATTGGTTATGGTTTACTGGATTAGATAGTAATCCCTGTTTCCAATGTAAATGGTATCCTAGCAAAAAGCAGCGTGCCAAATGCGCTTTATGCTTTATCGAAGCCTGTTTACCCTGTCTTAATCAGCTAGGTATCCAACCAACCTCCACTACCCAGACAGATAAGATATCTTCCACTAAGATAGAAATACTTTCCCGCAAAATCAGCAACTGTGAAGATGAGATTGTTTTATTAAAGCACCGATTAGACGCCCTCGAACAAGACTCTTATGATGGGATCACAGTTACCCCTTCACCTACTCCAGATGTTTCTTTTGTCTGTAACCAAGACAAGTCCTTTTCCAGTATCCTTATCAGAGCCAAACTTACTTTTCCAGATAAGCATTCCATTGTCCTTGATGCTTTAGTAGATTCTGGATGTACCAAGTGTATAATTCATAGACGTCTCGTCCCTCGTCATTATATTAAGCATACCACTAAGACTGTCATGAGTCAACAGGTAGATGGCGCTTATAACCCTTACACTCAATATATAGATAATGGCCAAATCCAATTTTTCACCAATTGTTCTACCTTCTCGGCTTCTTATCCTTTACCTCTTACATGGGTCCGAGATCTTAAACTCAAAGTAGACTTTATCCTTGGTCTCAACTTTATTCTCCATAATAATGGCTCTCTAACCATTTCTCGAGACTATCTCCATTTTCATAAAAATTCTAGTATTGTCCCTGTCACCACTACCTATTCTCCTACCATCATCCCTTCTGTTTCAGCGGAGCGTGGTGGCCCCTCAACAACCAAAAACACTTCTTGTCAATGTCCAATATTAGGAAGCTGTAAACAAACAACTCCTCCAGCCACTTTAGCAGCTTTAGCTCAACACGTAGAAACCACTCTAGAAAAAATAGATAATAAACTCCTATGTTACGAAGATATTGTTGACGTTCCCGTCACTTTAGGAGACACATCAACCCTAACAGAAACATCAGAAGCCGGAATAATTACAGTACCTAGCTCTCCAGAATATTTAGAAGAAGCTATGGAAGAAACAGAAGACTTTGAAGACTGGATTGAAAGAATGATAGAATTAGATTATACCTTTCTAGACACAGAAAAGTTATATTTAGAAATAGTAAATATTAATCATAAAGATAAGCACCAATTACAACAAATTATAGACAAACTGGATCAGTTAGAATATTTTGGGGAGAATCCTTTAAAATATTGGGAAAACAACCATATTCAGTGTAGATTAGAACTGTTAAATCCAAGTTACATAGTAAAAACAGCAAACATAGAAGCCACTAATTTAGACAAAGAAGATTTTAAAATGCATATTAGTGAATTATTAAAATTAGGAATAATTAGAAAATCTATCAGCCCCCATAGATCAGCCGCCTTTATAGTTAGAAAACATAGTGAACAAAAAAGAGGGAAGTCAAGAATGGTAATCAATTATAAAAGACTAAATGACAATACAGTAACTGATAGTTATAATATTCCAGATAAAACTCAATTAATTAACAAAATCCAAGACAAAAAGATTTTTAGTAAATTTGACTGTAAATCAGGCTTTTGGCAAATCAAAATGCACCCAGATAGTATAGAATGGACAGCCTTTACATGCCCAGAAGGACATTTTGAATGGTTAGTCATGCCTTTTGGTTTAAAGAATGCTCCAGCAATTTTCCAGAGAAAAATGGATAACATATTTAAGAAATATGACAATTTTGTATTAGTCTATATAGATGATATCTTAGTGTTTAGCAAAAACATTGAAGATCATATAGGGCATTTACAATTAGTTTTAGCTACTTTCATGCAGGAAGGCATAATCATTAGCAAAACAAAAATTGAATTATTCAAAGAATATATAAAGTTTTTAGGAGTCAATATAGGCCAAGGCCAGATTGAATTACAAGACCATATTTCAAAGAAAATCCTAGAAATGCCGGATGATCTGTCCGATACAAAACAATTACAAAAATTCCTAGGATTAGTTAACTATGCTAGACCCTTCTTAAAAGACATAGGAAAATTAATAGGACCTTTGTATAGCAAAACCTCTCCTACAGGACAAAAATTCTTTAACCAAGAAGATAAGAATTTAGTCAAAAAAGTAAAAGACAAAGTAAAAACTTTATCAAAATTACAAATGCCTCTAGATTCGGACTATCTTATCATAGAAACAGATGGCAGCAATTTAGGCTGGGGTGGTGTATTGATAGCAAAACCCCACCAGTATAGCAGTAAAGAAGAAGAAAGAATTTGTAGTTATGCTAGCGGCAAATTCAAAGAGAAAGGAAATATGAGTAGCATTGACTCAGAAATATTAGCAGTAATTTACTCTTTAGAAGCATTCAGACTTTTTATTATTAATAAATCTGAATTTACTTTAAGAACTGATTGTGAAGCCATAGTAAAATATTTTCAAAAAAGTAAAGAAAATAAGATTAGCCGAAGAAGGTGGTTAAATTTAGTAGATATTATTACTGGTAATGGATATAAAGTAGTTTTTGAACATATAAAAGGGAAAAATAATAGCCTTGCAGACTCTTTAAGTAGAAGATTTTTTGATCAAAAATTCATTTCTTGACAGATGGATTTTCCGTCGCATTCTCGGCCCCCTTCGTCATCCAGATATAATACTTATGGTCAAGAATTTTTATCTTTTGGTAGTCAAAAGTTAGTAGTTTTTCCAAAATCAAATATTACTTTTAAGACTTTACCTACAGTCACCGTTACTAAAGAAGAACAATGTCTCCTAGACAACCTTTGGTTAGCTTATCAAAGAGTCCCTAAAGATCAAAAATATTTTCTTGCTAGTCTTAATGGTCTCTCAGAATATTTTACTCAGAAAAAGAAAGGCTTCAATTTTTATGTCGTATTCCAAGGTCATACTCCAGGAGTTTTTCATTCCTGGACAGAAGTAGTCTCCAGTATTCAGAACTTCCAAAGACCAGTGTACAAAGGATTTAACAACTTACAAGAAGCCCTTGAAGCAGCAAATCTCACTATTGGAACAAATTATTATATTGCTCCTTCTCTCAGACACATTAGAGAAGACCAGGTTACGTACAGCGTAGCCAAAGACACCAAAAAGATTATTTTCTGTGATCATTGTGAGACCCTTACGAAGACTATTCAAAGATTGAATGAAAAAAGGAGGTTATTAGAAGAAAAGAATGATTTTCAAAAAGAATATATAGAAACATTAGAAAAAGAAAACAGGATGTGGAAAGCCAAGGCAACAGGTACTTTTTGTACCCAGATCCCTACTAGTGAGGGGCATTCACTAGCTAGTCCGGCTCAAACGGCAGCCGGTAAAGACATCTCAAGTCCGTTGATGGCTGGGCATTTGCCAAAAATGCCAAAAGAAAAAGAAGAAAAAGAAAAAGAAAAAGGAAATCAGACTGTGATAGAAAAAGATGAGATAAAAAAGATGATGGATGAATATTTTACGGAATATTTAAAAGAACAAGGTTATGAAAGAAAAAGTTCTCCAGATTCTTCCAGCAAGACAGACTCTACAGGAACACAGACGTTACAATGCTATTCACAAGAAGAAGAAGAAGATTATGACTTTGATTCTGAAGCCATCTAGAATCTGATTACTCTGGACGGAAAATAAAATAGAAAAGACTAAATAGAAAAGAGACTGGTTAGAAAAGACACCATAACTTGCCAAAAGATTGTCCAAGATTACACGCAAGATTTTTTGACTTTGTACCTAAAGAAGACAAGCTCAGAAGATTTTCCAAGACTTTTGTGCCTAAAGATAAGAAGATAAGCTCCAGCAGCAAAAGATAAGAAGATAAGCTCCACCAGCAACTTGACAGAATAGAGATCCAGACAAGCTATGGCGTGCAAGAAAAACTTTTTGTACAATTTGCTTTTTGTACAGTTTACTTTATGTCTACCTCATGTACTGTGTACTTTATGTCATGTACTGTAAAAAGTTTGGTTAGTAACCAAACACCGAACACCTGGCAAAGCAATCACTGTCGATGGGGCCCAATGAGCACCCGAGTGATTCCCTTTGCTTGCTTGTGTCGGCAAAGTTTGGCTATAAATAGCCTCATTTGTAACTCAGATGATATGAATGAAAGAGTTGTTTGAGCATACTACTTTGCTGCTTACGATGACTTTCATGGCCTCTCTTCTTGTTCTGTAGTTCTCTCTCTTGCAAATCCTAGTAAGTTTCCATCTGCTTCTTTCTCAATTTCTTAAGTTCTTTTCGGGACCTTCCTTCGGGTTTCTCCTGCTCCTTTCTCTGTGATACTTCTGGCTAACTTCAAGTTCATCTTAGGCTAACAGTAAAAGCATTGTGTAATCCTTTGAGGGTTCACGGTCCTGAGTTCCATGTGTTGCCCGTATATGTCTTCTGTGACCAAGGGCTTATTGTTTGTGGAATGTTGACGGAGCCCGTGCCCAAAGCTTATGGCTAGGAAAGCACACACCTCTGTTAGTCCTAAGTGGTGAGACCAGTTCGGAAGAAGAACATGAGAAAGAGTATGGAGATCCCTCAGGAAGTTTTGCTATTATAAGTTTCCGTTGTTTATAAATTCCCGTTGTTAGTTTTCATGATAATTCTGTTCGTCACTCTTGGTATTGTTGTTCTTGCTCTAGTCCTTACTGCTTTTGTTGTCTGCTAAAAATTAAGTAGTCACAGATTGGGTATATTAGGCTGGAATACCGCTGGGTGAGGGTTTTACCCTGACAGCCGCCTCTGCTCCCAACAGGCCTCTGTCTGAAGGGACCAAGCGTCGCTCCCGGAGGCTACAACGCCGCCGTACCCTTTCTTATGTTCATTTGGCTTGTTTTCTTCTTTCTTCATCAGGTTGCTAGACTTGTTCTGTTATATTTGCCTACTGTTTATATATATCTTGCCTTGTTTTATAAGACTTTACAAAAGTACGCTTTCATTTTTACATAATAGGTATATTTTCTACTATTTGGTTTTTACTTATTATTTGTTTAAGACTTTTTGAATATTTTGTTTGGATTCCTCAGTGTTTAGAAGAATTATTAGAATCTGATATTTTCTTATTTATTACTATCATACTAAAGTGCTTAGAAAAAATATATGCTCTTTGTTAATATTGCCTTAGTAATAGTCTTTAGCAATCTTGTAATTTTTAGTTTTATCTGTTTTATTCTATCCTTAAATAATTATATTAGAATATTTGAAACTCCTAGGCCTATTATAATCCCTAGACCACCCAGAAGACAAATAGTAAGAAGAATAAATTCACCAGAACTGAATAATCCTGATTAAAACCTGAATACTCCAGGTAAAAAAGAATAATCTCTCTCTCTCTCTCTCTCTCTCTCTCTCTCTCTCTCTCTCTCTCTCTCTCTCTCTCTCTCTCTCTCTCTCTCTCTCTCTCTCTCTCTCCCTCCCTCTTGTTGTGCCTTTTGATCTTTGAGTATCGAAATTGTTTCTATCGTTTTGGCTGGATGGGTATGAGTATCATAGTCACACTTCCCATTTTGAGTATTGAGGGAAAGAGATGTCCAACTGTATAATTATGGGAACATGACATGGAGTTTAATTAAAACTGTGAATGTTGTTAGACAAAGGAACAAGTGCATTTCTTAGTTGTCTAAAATTAGACAATGTCTCCATATGTGTAGTTCCTGGAATGGCCCCTTCTCTCTTTAGTGGGTAAAATCAATAATATGGTAAAATCAAATGAAATAATGTCAAAATTACTAGTTTAGAAATGTCAAAAAAATAAAATAAAAGCATCTAATCATATTAAAAAGAGAGAGCTTAAAACAATATCAGTCACATTCAGTCTGAGATGACCTTGTCCTAAAGGTTAGGTTGTGTGTCCTCAAGGTTAGGGTCGAACCAATTTTCTCCCTTTTTTTTTTTTTGTTTGGCTTCTTCTTTGTCACTTGATCTTTCTGGCCTCCTATAGGTTAGGGTTTCTCTGTTCTTCTAATGAAGGGAATAGATAATAATTCAAATAGTATGACATAGACCCGTTTGCTGGGTTGACCCAGCAAGGTCTGGTTCGGGTTGGGCTAGCGACAAGGAGGTATTGTCGTGGCAACAGAGTGCGGCCCTTTCGAATTGGTTTCAGGCATCAGATGGAAACCAAAAAGCTTACCAGCTGTCTCTTGAACCTTTCTTCGATTACCAAAGACAATAGAGAGACTATCAAACGGCGAGCCCGCTACGGGATTTTCTGAAAAAAGTAATGGCAAAATTTGTATCTCGGTATGGAAATGCCAGCGATGGAGCAACACAAAAGATCAATCCCAATATTCGAAAACTTCTCATGCCAGCGAAGGAGACTGTCATAGACTTTTCGAACAGAGATAAGTCCCGAGAGTACTTTCCGAACAGGGGAGGATCAAATGTATTTTCAGCAGTTTATGCGGCAGAGACGATTTCAGACGATCAACAATGCAGTGATGGTGGATAATTTTTCCAAAGTAAGAAACATCTCCGGAATCTAATGCCCCAAAGAGATGAGCATGAGAAGATAATAAGAAGCAGCAAATTCCCATCTCATCAGCGCAACCATAAATAACTCCCGAAATTAATAGGAGCAAAAACAAGAGAAGCATCCGAAATAAACAGGTGAAGAAACAGAGATGAAACCAGCAACTTCCAGTCTATCAGATTATCAGCCATAATACCCCGGAGAAGCAGACAACGGACAAAGTAAAACTAGTAGTAATATCCCAGAAAAGCAACAATACAATGACAATGAAGGAAACTTTATGATCGATGATAAACTCATGTTAGCGAAAAAAAAACGATAAACAGAGTTGCGTAGCCAGTGATGAGAAGACTTTCCCGAATAAGAAACAGAAACTCGGGAGATAAATTTCGAAACAGCGTCCAAAACAGAAATAAGATCCCGATCTCGGTAGTTTCTTCTGTCAGGGTGCAGTAAAACAGTAGTGCCAAAAGATGAGAACGAAAATATTTTATCAGATTGCTGGCAGATGTTACCAGAAATACGTAGGCAGTAAACAAAATAGAGAAAAGATATTCTTAGAATAAAAACTCCATCAATATATAATATGTAATATTAAAATCTCAGTATAGTGGTGAAAATGTAAAGCAAATAACAGGTATAGGGATTGAAAAAAGAAAGAATAAAAAAGGTAGATATGAACCTAAACTACTATAGATCATAGATAAAAAAATGATCACATTAACTCAGTGCGTTGATCGAGTCAACTCACAAAACCTACTCTGATACCATGATCAATTTATGGAAAAGAGAAAAACTTCATTGACTTGATGTAATCAGAGTACATGGAACCCCTATTTATAATAGAGGAAAGTAGTAGAGTCAAATTACAATTAAACTACCCTTGTCCCAATTACACCCAAACTCTAACACTTAAAATAAGTCTTAGAATAATTAAATAACTCAACATAAATAGAAGATTAACATAATTAAAACACCTTTAAACTGAGACTCTTCTATGAGACCTCATTTTGTGATTCCTGTAAAATTCCACCATATAAGTTTTGGCTATGTGAGTCTTCTTACTTGAGAGTCTTGTTAGAGGCTTTCATATCTTCTCTTCAACACACACAACTTTAGTTTCTCAATTGTAACAGTCTTTGTCAACATATCAGCCAGATTTTGACTTCCTTGAATCTTTTCAAGTGCTAAGACTCCATCCTCTAGAGCCGATCTGATGTAGTGATAACACACATGTATGTGATTTTTTCTGATATGATAAATATAATTCTTTGCTAAATTAATAGCACTCTGACTGTCACAATACAACACATTCTTCCCATGTTTGAGACCTAATTATTCCCAGAAAGACTGCAACTATACCATCTCTTTGTTGGCTTCTATCACAACGACATATTCTGCCTCAATAGTGGAAATATCAACTATCATTTGCAACTTAGAGACCCAACTAACTGCTATACCGCCCAATATATACATATCCAGTGGTATTCTTCCTGCCATCAATGTCTTCAGCCATGTCATCTACATAACCCTGTAATCCCAAGTTTGACTTTCTGAAACATAAGGTTGAGTCTGCAGTGCCTCTCAAATACCTAAGAATCCATTTCACTACTTCCCAATGTTGTTTACCCGGATTACTCATAACTCCCACTACATGAGCTATGTCTGATCTAATGCACTCCATGACATACATGAGACTGCTAATAGCAGAAGCATAAGGCACATTGGTCATGTTGGCTCGCTTATGCTCTATCGAAGATGACTGATCCTTAGATAGTCTAAAGTGACTAGCCAAAGGAGTACTCACTGGTTTTGCATCATTCATGTTGAATCTGCTCAGCACCTTCTTTGTAAGCACCTAACCAATATAACCCAAAAGATCGGCCTGTTAGGTGCGGAAAACCAAATACTTAACACAGATCACCAACATATTCCAACACTCCCCTGCAAACCAAACCCCCGGGTTAAACCCAGGACAAATTCCAAATACAAATGCAAATGCAAAGTCCCCAAGCCAAACATGCGAATGCGTGGGGATTCGAAGGCGGGACGGGCAAAACCTGCTCTGATACCATGTAAGCACCTAACCAATACAAGCCAAAAGACCGGTCTATTAGGTGTGGAAAACCAAATACTTAACACAGATCACCAACATATTCCAACATTCTTCACATATTCTTCTTGTGATAGTTTCAAGACATCAATGTCTTTATTAATCCTCATCCCAAGGATTTGTTTTGCAACACCCAAATCCTTCATTACAAAATTCTTGGACAACTTCCTTTTCAACTTATCTATTTTTTATTTGCAAGTACCTGCTATCAACATGTTATCAACATATAGCAGTAGGATGATGTAGGAGTCATCAAACTTCTTCACATAACATGATCCGCCTGGCACCTCAAGAAACCATTACTACTCATAAAAGTGTCAAACTTCTTATACCATTGTCTTGGAGCTTGTGTAAGACCATACAAGCTCTTTTGAACTTTGCACCATTTTTTCCTTTCCCTGTGCTTTGAAACCCTGTGGTTGCATCATGTAATTTTTTTCCTCCAAATCACCATGAGGAAAGGATATCTTGACATCCAACTGCTTTAAGTGCAAGTCTTCATTTGCCACTAGTCCAAGCACTGTTCTAATAATAGTCAATTTCACTACTGGAGAGAAAATCTTAGTGTAGTTAATGCCTTCTTTTTGTTGAAAGCCCTTTACCACCAGTCTTGCCTTGTACCTCTTACTGCCATCATGTTCATCTTTTATTCGGTACACCCATTTATGCCTCAAGGCCTACTTCCCTTTTGGTAGCCCAGTCAACTGCCATGTTTGATTGGATAACAGTGAATCCATCTCATCCTTCATGGCCAACTCCTATTTGCTTGATTCATCAACTTGCACGACTTCCTTATAACTCTCTAGATCACCTTTATCAGTCAACAAAATATAATTCAGTGCATGGGAGTACCTTTGTGGTGGTCTGCTAATTCTGGCAGATCTCTTGAGTTCAATCACAACAATGTTCTGATTTATTTCTGGGGGTATGTTTTCCTAGTTTCCTTGAGCAATACTCTCCATCTCAATAACTGGAAGATCTCTCAATTGAATCACTTCAGACCTATTGGCTTCATCACTTTTGCTCTCAAACTCTATTCTCAACCTGTCTTTATACAGGGTACCTTCATTGAAGATCACATCCTTACTCCCGATAACCTTACGACTTTGGTTATCGCGACTTTGGTCATCCCAGAAGCGATAACCAAACTCGGTACCACCATAGCTAATAAAGAAACATATCTTAGATTTAACATCAAGTTTATTTCTAACAACAAAATCAATATGATTATAAGAAACACAACCAAAAACTTTCAAGAAAGAAAAGTTTACCTCTTTGCCATTCCAGACCTCTTTTGGTATTTTTTAATCCAATGGTGTTGAGGGACCTCTGTTGATCAAATAGGCAGTGGTGCTAATAGCCTTAGACCAGAACATCTTTGACAATCCCACATGTAATCTCATGCTCCTAACATGCTTGTTCAAGGTCCTGTTCATCCTCTCAACTACACCATTCTATTGAGGTTTTCCAGGAAAAGGTCTTCTTCATCTTGATTCCATTATCCATTTAGTACCGCTTGAAATCATCATCTTTGTATTCTCCCCCAGTATCTGACCGCAAGAACTTCACCTTCAAATTTGTCTCATTCTCAACCATTGCTCTACATCTCTTGAATGTATCAAAGACATCAATTTTTTTTTTTTTAAGGAAATAAACCTATAACTTTCTGCTTGCATCATCAATAAATATCACATAGTAGTTAGAACCACCAAGGGAAGTAATAGTTGAAGGACCCCACACATATGTGTGAACCAACTCCAATTTTGCTGTCTTTTGCTTCTTTCCAGCCTTAGAAAAGTTAACCCTTTTCTGCTTGTTGAAGATACAACCTTCACACAAACTGTTATTTACAATTTTCAACCATGGTTGCCTCCTTTTGGACCAAAGCACTTTCATTCCCTTCTCACTCATGTGACTGAATCTATAATGCCACAAATCAGAATCAGTAACAACATCAACAATTGCAACCGTGTCTCTACTACTGAAAGTTATGTAAAGAGTTCCAGTTTTAACTCCTCATTCAACAACCATGGCTGCCTTCGTGACTTTCTTGGCATCATCATTAAAAGTCACATTATGACTTTCATCATCAAGCTGCCCTACTGAGATCAGATTACGCATCAGTTTTGGTACATGTTTCACCTTGAGAATTTTTCATACTAACCTGTTTGACATCCTCAAACTAAATACCGACAATATCCAAAGGTTTTCCATCAGCAAGATACACCTTCCCGTGATATCCAACAACATAATTCTCCATGATCTCATGGTGCACAATGGTGTAAAAAGAAGCTCCTTAATCTAATACCCAAGAGTCATTAGGGCTATCAACTGACAAGAGTAAATCACCTTGTACTTCTTTAATCACCGCATTTGCAAGATATTTTTTCTTTTCATCCTTTTTCGATGCTTTGCAATTTTTCTTTATGTGATTAGACTTGCCACAATTCCAATACTCCACATTCCTTCCAAATTTTGACTTTCTTATTCCATTCCTTGACTTCTCTCTACCGTTGCCCTTGTTGAAATTCCTCTCGAACTTCTTAGCCCTAATATTGACACTAAGGTAGAATTACATGTAGATGATTCTCCGACGTCTTTTCTAAGAACTTCCTCCATAAAGAATGGTATCCCGAACATCATTAAAGATAAACTTCCCATTGCCTATAGAGTTGCTGATTGCAGCCCTCATAGGCTCCCAATAATTTGGTAGAGATGCCAAAAGAATTAAAGCATGAACCTCATCATCTAATTGAATATGAATGGAGGTCAAATGATTGACAATCGTGCTAAACTCATTCAAATATGTAACCACTAAGTTTTTTTTATGAGATGTACCTTATTATTTACGGAAGACTTCTCATACATGTCAGACAAAATCTTTATCATCCCCGTTGTGGTTTTCTCCGTTGCCACGTTATGAGCGATGTTCTTCGACAGTGTTAACCGGACTACTCCCAACACCTATCTATCAAGGAAATTCTACTCATCATCTTTCATACCTTTTGGTTTCATATCTGGTGAGTGTAACTTTTGACTGTATAGATAATCTTCAATCTGCATCCTCCATAAACCAAAATCCATACCATCAAACTTGTTGATTCTTAGTGACGATCCTTATCTACTAGCCATTGCTCTCAATCACGAATCAAAGCTTGGATACCACTTGTTAGGAATTAGATGTCCTAATTCCAAACTAACGAGAGCAATAAAATTAATCACAGAAGAAGAAAAAACAAGCAAAAAAATACACAAAAAAGGTTTATACATGTTCACCTCAAGGTGAGACTACGTCCTATCTTTCGCCACTACAGTAATCCACTATAAAGATGAAATAGTTTACAAGATAAATTGCACACACTTACAAGTATTATTTTTTTTTAAGCTCTCTTGGCCACAACTGATGCTCCTCGAATGATGATGAAACTCTAATAGCGGCGCTCCTAAATATAAAGGAAAAATTAGGGTAACCGGATTACAAGTGTGAAATCCCCAAACTACTTTTAATGAAACAACGATCAATATATCGTGGATCTGGTGGGAGCTCTGCCCCCACACCACTAGGAGGGGGGATCTCCGCGAAGGTCGACCTGCATACTGACTCAGTATAAGGCGTAAATTAGGCTCCATAACTGAACGAGAGAGAGAGAGAGAGAGAGAGAGAGAGAGAGAGAGAGAGAGAGAGAGAGAGAGAGAGAGAGAGAGAGAGAGAGAGAGAGAGAGAGGTCAAGTGGGTTCACGGATAAAAGAACAGGGTTTTGGCAAAACTAGCCTTTTTTGTTACAGATTTAGATCTCTTCGAATATGGCTCAGATTCTCAATAAGCTTGTTGCACTAGAACTAGACTCAAATATATTTAATATTTATTGGATTTAGGATCCCATGATCATAAAGTAAATGAGAAGTGCAAGAGAAGTGGAGAGCGAGGAGAAGGAGAAAGACGGAAGAAGAACTAGAGGGAAAGGAGAGAAGGCGAAGAAGAAGAAGAGGGATGAGAGTTTGAGGGAAAGAGAGGGAAGAAGGATTTGGTTAAGTGACATGCCTCCCCCTCATTCATGTATTTATAACAATCAACATCTCAAGTATTACATCAATACCCTTTACCCTAAGAAGGGTGAAAATCTTAAGCACCTAGACAATACTACCCAAAAGACCGGCATATTAGGAGTGGAAGACATAGGTACTTAATGCCCAGGACCCTAACATTACACCCCCCTTCGCGAGCCGATGTCCACGGCGGCCAGAACCAGCGGAGGCCCACTCAAGTGGCTGCCCCACTCCTAGTGCCCCATCGTAGTTCTCCAGGTCGGCTCCTTGCACTTGGTCGCCCCTTTCGCTTCGGTAGCACACACCGGGATTCGAACTCGCGACCGAGCGCTAGCTCTGATACCAAATGTTAAACACTTACCCAATACTACCCAAAAGACCGACATATTAGGAGTGGAAGACATAGGTACTTAATGCCCGGGACCCTAACAGGAAAAGGGAAAAAATAAAAGATAATTTACATCTATGACATTAAAGTTGTATCTTCCAACACTCCTCTCTAGCTGGGGGAGAGAAGACATCATGGATGCCCAGCTTGTCGCATATAGTAGTTTGGATCTTGGATGTGACCGCCTTTGTAAGTATATCTGCCGCATGTCCTTGAAATGAAACATACCTATGAGATATAATACCAATTTAATTTTTTTCTCAATCTACCTCAATACGTTTTGTTCTCTGGTGGAAGACTGAATTTGAAGAAATGTGGGTGTTTGTCAAAATGTAGTTCCATAGGAACTTCTTTGTGGAACTCTAATTTAGTAAGGAACTATTTGATCTAGAGAAGCTCACTGACTGTATGGGTGATAGTTCTGTATTCGGCTTTAGCACTCGATCTTGCAACCACATTCTATTTTTTTACTCCTCAATGTTACAGAGTTTTCTCAACTAAAGTGCAATACCTAGAAGTGGACTTCTTGTCATCTGGTGATCCAGCCCAATCTGCATCCGCAAATCTTTCGATGTTGAAGTGACCATGACATTTAGATAGAAATCCCTTGATTGGAGCTCCTTTTAAATATCGGAGGATCCTCTCCAGAGCTTGCCAATGAGTAAGTGATGTGAAATTTTTATTACATCGGCTTTTATACCTCGCAAGCGTACGAATCGTTCATGTAATCTAGCGGTAAGCGAGGGTTATATCCACAGGGAGGACAGAATTTTGTGTATTCTTCAGTCAACTAGGCTAACCAAATATGATGAATTAATCTGAACTAAACACTAATTATATCCTAAATTATCAAGCAATAATCTAATTAACTACTTGCACAACAGGAAACGTCAACTCTGGATTTTATCATGATTCGTGCCTCTCAAGCACCACGTAACCACTAATCCGGATTCTCAATCCTTGCGTCTAGCCCCTCTCGGGAGCCTAGAGTTAATGACAGAGATCGGATTACAATAGAATGCAGAGAATTATTTCCTATTGTGATGATGCTAAATTATCAACTATGGATTTTATCGTGATTCATGCCTCTCTCGAGCGCCACGTAATCACGAATCCGGTTTCTCAATCCTTGCGTCTAGCCCCTCTCGGGCGCATGGAGTTAAAGACAGAAATCGGATTAAAATACCAGAATCCAACCTAAATTACAATCCTACTCTAACTAGCTAATTTAATCAAATATTCGATAAACATTAATTCTCAAATCAAATTTAATAAACATTCAAAACCTAAGTTCAAACTATAGGAAAATTAAATTACAAAATGACAGATTACTTCCCTTCTCCATCCTCTCGCTGAGGCAACAAAGGCTCGTTCTCACGGGTGTTGCAATTTCTAGAAATTGATGGCTTCGGGTTGCAAGAGTGAGTGGCCGGAGGTAGAGATGACACCGGCGAAGAGGGATAGAAACCCACGGATGGAGGTGGTGCGGCAGACGACGGAATGGAGCCGAAATCCTCTAACCGGCTCTCTCGAGTCTCGGTCGGAGTCGGAATAGCTTCAAAAATGGTCGGAAATGGGTAATCAATGTCGGAGGATGGTCAGAATGCGGAATCGGTGTCGGAGGAGCCCTCTCGGGTCACCTATCGGCTTGGCGAGCAGAAAATGGCAGCATCGAACTCACTGCGATGGAGACTCTCTCGAGCTCTCCTCGGGTCTATTCTCGGTTGCCGGATGGTGGTGGACGACGGTGACAAATGGCGTTCAGAGGCTGGAGGGAGACTCTCTCGAGCTCTCCTCTCCTTTCGCTGGCGGCTACTCCCCCTCCCCCCAGCTGTCTCCCTCTCAAAATGATTTTACCCTGGAAATCTATCCCCTTTTCACTAATGGCATTTTGGTAAATATCTCTTTCTCCACCAAAATTCTTCTGAAATTCCATAATTGAATCCATAAAAATCAATTCAAGAAGAAATAAACCCTAAAAGCAATGAAATATAATTCAGGAGAGAAAACTATGCAATATAGACAGTGATTAATGCCAAATTCAATAAATGCACGTTTCATTTGAAAAGCAATAAATAACCACCTATAACACAATTATAAAGGTTATTCTATTATAATTAACCTAGTTCTCCTGTCAGAATCTGGCATCTATCACACCACCAAACCTAAATCTTTGCTAGTCCCTAGCAAAACAACAATAGAACCAAAATTAAGCCTAGGAAAATAAAATGCCACTTTCGTAGAGAACACGATTGTATTTAGCGTATGCAACAAGCCATTAAACCCCTACTTGACGGTAGTGGATGAGTTGTGTCTCGTGAGGGTTTGCATGAAATTTACCCACAAAATTCATCTAAATCAACAATATAACAAGAAAACTGAAGAAAATTTACTCCTCATTAGCATATGACTAACACTTAGTATCGTAAAATATCTGAAAATCATTTGAAACCCTGCTCAATTTGAAAACCTGTGTAAAATATAGCACATTATCAATCCAAATACACTCATTGTTACTCCACCTGAACCAATGGGACCCATAAGCAATTACTTCAACAGAACAAAGAGGCAACAAATAACAATAAAATCCTGGTCACATCACAATTAAGAGAAAATAGTAGAGTAAACCTGTTGTCTGACAATCTCACAAAAGAAGTATACAAATTTCTATCTTGACCTGCAACTTTTTGCAACTTACAATTCATCATCAAAGTTAAGGAAACTCATTGCTTCCTGATTTAAACCCATTTTTCACTATTACCAACGCATTTTTGCTATTACCAGCGTAATTTTTGTTTCACTGAATACTTTTGGTATTACCACCATTTTGTATTTGTCTTCACTGCACACTTATTTTTAAGTAACAGATTGTTCCGGTGCATGTCCCTGGGTTTGCCCAGGCTGTTTATGAGGTTATCTGTCTTTTGCAAGCAAGAGCATTTTCATTTGCATTCATACATTACAACAAGGAATTTCACTGAGATATAAAAAAGAATGAGTTCAAATAAGCATACAAGACTATTCAGACTAACATAAATCAACACTAGATTTACATGTTCTCTTTTGCAAGTAAGTTCCAAGTCTAATGCAATAGTAAGTTATCCCACTGAATTCTCATGGATCACAACAAATGATATCAGATTTCTAATAGGCATATTCAACACAGTTTTACAAAAAAATTTGAAACACATTTGAGCAACTTATTTTTACTCTACTAAAGTTAACCACATACTAAGAGGAGTAATTTGAAAACCAAGAACAAAAATCAAAAGAAAATCATTGCTAAGACATAAAAGAGCCGTTTCCCCCCCAAACCTAAACCTGACATTGTCCTCAATGGGGAAAAATTAAAACACTAGAACGACTACAAAAAGGAATAACAACTAAAGAATAATAAAACTCATGGAAACCGAATGCTCTATTGGCACACAAGAAGTAAAGCAAAGCCAAAACAGTGCAAGGAAAAGAGATATCAGCAAACACCCCAAACCTAGAGCATTACATGTCATCAAACTAACCAACTAACAATCACTAAAATATCTGATTTACTAGATGATTTATTGCTGGCCCTAACATCGGTTTTGGTGCCAGTCTTCTCATCTAGTGGCTACTAATCCAATTGACTCACAACTTAGCTAGTTATACTCCAGCAGAGTAAGGGTTAAGACCCCCAGGAATGATACATAGTCTCCCTCGAAGAAGGTTGACTCGTATCAGTTGTACCCGTAGGTAATCATCCGTAGATGGAACCGCTATCCCACATCACACTTTGAAGAAATCTTCGTGTGATTGGCCATTGAAGGCAGCAGGAATCACGCGTTGAACACAAGTATTTGAGTTACTCACCATAAGGTTTTTATTCAATACTTCAAGTTCGAATTGGTCAATCCCAGAACAGTTGTTTGAGTACAGACCTCTCAAACTAGGGACCACAAGTCTGGTCATCGACTATCGGAACCATTTATGCTCTCAGCCGGCAAGAGAGTACCCCGAGTCCATGACGGGGCCGACATCGTCGGGGGACCTCCAATCAATCAAGACCAGAGTACACCAAAAGTTATCCCAATAAGAATGAATAAGCCAAAAATAAAAATTTTAATGTAGAAAGGGATAGAAACATGGGGATTGCCCACAATGTGTTAAGTTTATAGTCGTAAGAAAGACTCTGATGCAGTCAAGATGAAAGGACAGGTTCCTCCAAGAAATCATCATGACCTCCTCCGGTGTGGGGACATTCTCATGATACGGTTTGAGCCTCTGACCGTTAACTTTGAAGACCGACCAGTCTCCGTGATTGCGGATATCAACAGCGCCATGAGGAAACACCTGTGTAACCTCAAATGGACCGGACCACCTGGATCTCAGCTTCCCTGGAAACAAATGCAATCGTGAGTTATAAAGTAAAACATTCTACCCAACAGTAAAAGACTTGCGAAAAATAGATTTATCATGGAAAGCTTTGCTCGCTCCTTGTACAGTTTGGCATTCTCATAAGTATCATGACGTATCTCCTCCCACTCATTCAATTGCAATTTCCTCTCCTCACCCGCTTGAGCCAAATCAAAATTCACAGCCTTAATGGCCCAATAAGCTCTATGCTCAAGCTCAACAGGTAGATGACATGCTTTGCCAAACACTAGGCGAAATGGAGACATCCCAATAGGAGTCTTATAAGCGGTTCGATAGGCCCATAAAGCATCGTCCAATCGAGTGGACCAATCTTTCCTATCAAAGCGAACCGACTTCTCCAAAATCCGTTTGATCTCCCTATTAGAGATTTCCACTTGACCACCAGTTTGCGGGTGGTACGGAGTGGACATCCGATGAGTGATGGAGTATTTCTTCAACAAGGTCTCAAATGCTCTGTTACAAAAATGAGATCCCCCATCACTGATGATCGCTCTCGGGGTACCAAACTGATTAAAGATGTTTTCTTTTAAAAACTTTACCACCACTTTGTGATCATTTGTCTTACATGCAATAGCTTCTATCCATCTAGAGACATATTCAATAGCAACAAGGATGTATTGATAGCCGAACAAGACAGAAAAAGAACCCATGAAGTCAATACCCCACACATCAAACAATACAACAATAAGAATGGGGTTAAGAGGCATCATGTTCTTCCTAGATAAACAACCAGTCTGTTGGCATCTATCACACACACGACAAAACTCATGGGCATCGCTAAATAATGAAGGCCAATAGAAACCACATTGCAAGACTTTAGCCTTTGGTGTTCTCCTACAAATATGTTCTACCTCTTAAAAAAAGGGAGCTAATAGTTCACCTAGGGAGCGGCACCCGGGCATAAAAACACAAAAAGAAACAAAACTAACTATCAAATTATGCTAACAAACTAACTACTAATAATATGAACTAAATAGAAGAAATAAAAATAACTCCACACAAAATCATCAAGATAAAACAAAAACATGAAATTATGAAAGCAAAAAAATAAATCTAATCTAAGACCATGGAGAATAAAGAAATACACTTAATACGTGCCTCCCCGGCAACTGTGCCAAAAACTTGATGTGAAATTTTTATTACATCAACTTTTGTACCTCGCAAGAGTACGAATCATTCATGTAATCTAGCGGTAAGCGAGGGTCATATCCACAGGGAGGACTGAATTTTGTGGATTATTCAGTCAACTAGCCTAACCAAATATGATGAATTAATCTGAACTATACACTAATTATATCCTAAATTATCAAAGAATAATCTAATTAACCACTTGCAAAACAGGAAACGTCAACTTTGGATTTTACCGTGATTTGTGCGTCTCTCGAGTGCCACGTAACCTCGAATCTGGATTCTCAATCCTTGCGTTTAGCCCCTCTCAGGCACCTAGAGTTAATGACAGAGATCGGATTACAATAGAATGCAGAGAATCAATTTTCTACTGTGATGATGCTAAAATTATCAACTCTGGATTTTACTGTGATTCATGCCTCTCTCGGGCGCATAGAGTTAAACACAGAAATTGGATTAAAATACAAGAATCCAACCTAAATTACAATCCTACTCTAACTAGATAATTTAATCAAATATTTGATAAACATTAATTTTCAAATCAAATTTAATAAACATTCAAAACCTAAGTTCAAACTAAAGGAAAATTAAATTACAAAATGACGGATTACTCCCCTTCTCCTTCCTCTTGCTCGGGCAGCAAAGGCTCGTTCTCACGGGTGCTAAAATTTCCAAAAATTGATGGCTTCGGGTTGCAAGAGCGAGTGGCCGGAGGTAGAGATGACGCCGGTGAAGAAGGATAGAAACCCACAGATGGAGGTGGTGCGGCGGATGACGGAATGGAACCGAAATCCTCTAACCGGCTCTCTCGAGTCTCGGTGGGAGTCGGAATAGCTTCGAAAATGGTCGGAAATGGGTAATCAACGCCGGAGGATGGTAGGAATGCGGAATCGGCGCAGGAGGAGCCCTCTTGGGTCACCTCTTGGCCTGGCGAGCAGAAAATGGCAGCATTGAACTCGCCACGACAGAGACTCTCTTGAGCTCTCCTCGGGTCTGTTCTCGGTTGCCGGATGGTGGTGGACGACGATGACGAACGACGTTCGGAGGCTGGAGGGAGACTCTCTCGAGCTCTCCTCTCCTTTCGCGGGTGGCTGCTCCCCCTCCCCCCAGCTATCTCCCTCTCAAAATGATTTTACCCTGGAAATCTATCCCCTTTTCACTAATGACATTTTGGTAAATATCTCCTTCTTCACCAAAATTCTCCTGAATTCCTTAATTGAATCCATAAAAATCAATTCAAGAAGAAATAAACCCTAAAAGCAATGAAATATAATTCAGGAGAGAAAAATATGCAATATAGACAATGATTATTGCCAAATTCAATAAATGCACGTTTCATTTGAAATGCGATAAATAACCACCTATAACACAATTATAAGGGTTATTCTATTATAATTAACCTAGTTCTCATGTTAGAATCTGGCATCTATTAGTAAGTTGTGGTTTATGCATATACTAACTAACCACTATTACGACATGTGATATATTTGTTCTAGTCATTGCAAGGCAAATGAGTTTCCCCATAAGTCTTTGATATTTACCCACATCAACATCTTCACTAGAGCTTGCACACAATTTTGTGTTAGCATCCATAGCAGTATCTTCTGGTCAACATCCCATCATCCTTGTGTCCTTTAGTAGATCAAGAACATACTTTCTCTGAGATAAGACAATCCCATGCTTTGATCAAAGGACCTCAATACCCAAAAAATATTTCAGTGTATCTTCGCTTTGACTTCTTTCATACTTTTTTGCTTCATTACCAATCAAGACAATATCATCTACATAAACCACTAGTAATACACTTCCATTTAAGGTACTGTTTACAAAGACAGAATGATCTACTGAGCATTTGTCGAATTCAAATTGCAACATTGCTTGGGTAAATTTGTCAAACCAAGCTCGAGAAGTCTATTTTAAGCCATATAAGGATTTCCTAAATATGAATATCGACTCCCCCTCAATGAGAAAACCAAGTGGTTGATGCATATAGATCTCCTCCTTAAAATCACCATTTAAAAAAGTATTTTTGACATCTAGTTGATATACCGGCCAAGAAGAATTTGTAACACGTGATAATAAGATTTGTACTGAATTTAACTTTGCCACTGGGGAGAAACTTTCCTCATAATTGACTCCATAGCTTTGAGTGTATCCCTTTGCTGCTAGATGGGCTTTGAGACGGGCCACAAAACCATCTAAATTGTGCTTAATAGTAAAAACCCATTTACAGCCTACGGGTTTCTTTCTAGAAGGAAGCGTAACCAAGGTCCATGTCTAATTCTCATATAAAGCTTTCATTTTCTCTTCTATTACTGCCTTCTGTCCTGGATCTCTTAGAGCCTCCTGATATGACTGTGGGATAAATACAAAAGAGATAGATACAAAGAATTGACAACAAGAAGAAGACAAACGATGGTGAGAAACAAAATTTGATATAGGATGCAAAGTAGATGACCTAGTAGAAGTCCCAGGTTCTTTAAGAAGAGCTATGGGCCTAGTATCAAATGGTTGACCAAATACAAGAGTGGAGGATGGACTTACCTTGGAAGGATCCGTAAACTCGACATGTGTGGTATTGGCCAATGCTTTAGGGGGCTGAATAGAGATATCCGCATCAACAGGCATACTAGGCTTCGGAGCCACAAGAACAAATGAAAGACCCAGATGAACTTCCTTTGAGGAATAAAAAGATTTATCTTCAAAAAAATTTACATCCTTGGAGACAATCAACTTCCGAAGGGAGGGGGGTTATAGCAAATATATAAGTTTTGGGTACGAGAGTAACCCAAAAAAGTACACTTAGTAGACTTTGGATCCTTCTTACTTTTTTGTGGGGATGTGACTTGAATGACATAAGTACAACCAAATACCTTCAAAGGAAGGGAAAAAGGTCCTTATATGAAAATAACTAGGAATATGGGACTTATGACCAAGTACCGAGGATGGTAACCTATTAATGAGAAAATAGGCTGTAAAAATAGCATGTGGCGAGTAAAAGTAGGGAACATTCATGGAGTAAAAGAGGCCATGAGCAAACTCAAGAAGGTGCCAATTTTTTATTTTGGCTACACTATTTTGTTGAGGGGTGTGCACATGAGGTCTGATGGATAATGCCATTATCCTTACAAAAGGACTGAAACTCTCCTAACATGTATTCTTTGTCGTTATTGGAGTGAAGTACTCTTATGTTTTTACGAAACTAAGTTGAGACCATGACTTGAAATGATTTAAATATAGAAAGGATTTCAAACCTATCCTTGAATAAAAATAACCATACAATTCGAGTAAAATCATCGACAAATATAATGAAGTACTTAAATTGAAAAATGTTTGATACACTCAATGGTCCCCATACATCTGAATGAATCAAGGAAAACATAGCAACACCTTTAAGTTTAGCTCTAGGAGAGTATATAGTCCTATGGTATTTGCTCAACTGACACACTTCACAATTGAGATGAGACAAAGATTTCAAAGAAGGAAGCAAGTGCTAGAGTGATGATACTGAAAGATGGCCGAATCTATTGTGCCATAATTGTGCCTCTGTTTGAGAAGTAGAAAATGCAGTCACTGGAGACAAGTCTATGAAATAGAGGCCCCCCTGTTCATGGCCTCCACTAATCACCTGCTTCTTTGCTTGATCCGGGAAAACACAAGAAGAAGGTGAGAGGTGATAGAATAATTAAACTTCTTTGTTAACTAACGGAAAGACAATAAATTCAACGGGAATTGAGGAACAAATAAAGCATCAGTAAGCGGAAGTGTCGTAGTAGTAGAGGAGAATCCCTTCCCAAAAAGGGTTTGAGATCCATCTACTATGGTAACAAACTTATCTCGTAAACATGGATACATAGAATATAAAAGACCCTTATTATCTGTAAGATGCATGAAGGCCTGTGAGTCAATGATCCAAGATGAAGAGGAGGGAGTACCACAAGGTATTCATCCTCTGTAATAGTTCAAAATCATTCCTAGAGACAATCTTCTTGCCTTTTTGCAACCCAGGTTTTTCTTGATTCTTTTCAATATTATTAACCGAGGCCTGCTTGGTAGTAACCCAATTTTTCTTGTCATGAAGCTTCCAACAAGTGTCCACAAGATGATTCAATCCATTGGAAGATGGGTCCAAACCCACACGGCCAAGGAAGGCCTACACATCCAAGTGTGTTAGAAGATGGGCTCAAGCCCATAAGGCCAAGGAAGGTCCACAGACCAAGGAGAAGGCCCGCAGACCCATATAGTACTGGTAGGATGGTAAATAAAGAGTTGTCTCATAGAAATGGCATTGATGTAATTAGGTTAAGTTCTAGGGGCATAATTGTACTATTATAGTTTTATTAATCTATAAATTGAGCTTCAGAGGAAGGGTAAGGAAATAAGTCCATAACCTCTTCTACCTCCTATTTTCTCCCAATGGGTGTCCCTCTCTTTTTCTCCATGAACTAAATCCATAGAGTCCTAAAAATCAACATGGTATCAGAGCATTGATTTTCAGGACTCACAGGTATGGTTTTCAGGATTCAAAAAACCAAAATT
Source organism: Aristolochia californica (assembly GCF_029961685.1). Taxonomy (NCBI): domain Eukaryota; kingdom Viridiplantae; phylum Streptophyta; class Magnoliopsida; order Piperales; family Aristolochiaceae; genus Aristolochia; species Aristolochia californica. The sequence continues at coordinate 35,248,574 of NW_027182279.1, read as the reverse complement.
TTCCTTTCTTTTGGTCATATTTCTACTTCGGTTTTTTGGAAGGTAATTTCCACCACTTATTACGTTTTTTGGAAGACACTCCCCTGGAGTTTCATCATACCCATCTACGGATTCAAATATTTCTTGCTCTCAAGAGTTTGTATATTTGTTATCATGAATTTGTTATGGTCCCAGATCTGACTCGTAGATTCTTTGGGAGGATCTGCAATCTACCACGGGTTACGGGTCTTCCATGCATTACCATAGGGGTAGTAGGAAGACATGGGGAAGACGAAAACGAAGATCAAGCCAAAGGGAAGCTTGATACCCTAGAGCTCGTTGAGGAGAACTCTAAGCCTCTTTACGCTAAATTTAACCTAATTCTTAATACTTCAATGCTTCCTTTTCTCATTACTCTTACCCCTTAAATAGGGTTCACCCTGTTAGGGTTTAATAAAATATTACAGAAATATCCCTATGAATAAAATATTCCAAAAATATCCCTATTAATAAATAATTCCAAAAATACCCCTATGGCCTAAAACTGAAATAAAATAAAGTAAATTAAATAAAACAACTAAAATAATAATGTTATTGTGTGCATAACATTACACCCCCCTTGGAAGACGAGCTTGTCCTCAAGCTCGGAAGTAGTGTCTGTATGTCGACGTCTTCACAGGTGCTGAAGTAGCATCCGCAATAGCTATGACGCCCCCTCTGTGCGCCCATTTTTTTTTTTTTTTTTTGTGGGCTGGTCCGAGTTAAGCTGGGTTGACTCGGTTTCGAAACCCGGTCCGGCGTGAGAGTCAGCGGACCAGGCCGATTAAAATTTTCTAACTTAGGAAAATTTAATCGGGAGTCATCTTCTTCCTTCGACACTCCCGAACTGCGGCCGGTGGATCCTTTCCTCACGGCACCAACGAAGTCCGGCGACGGATGTCTCCTTCCTCTCTCCCAGCACCGATGGAATCGCCTGATTTTTCGGTGATGAAGAGCAGCCCATTGGGGCTTCGCTTCACCGATGGGAGAGTTGCCGAGACAGAGGGCTCTCGGAATATCACCGACGGTTCTGCTGGAATGTCGCCGACGGGTCTTCTGCTGAATTGTCGCCGACGGTCTTCTGCGAAAATATCTCCGACGATCTTATGCTGGAATGTTGACGATTCTGTTGTTGGAATGTAGCCGAACAGGGCAGAATTGTCGCCGACGGAGTCTCATGCTGCTCCTGCGGTGACTAGCAGCCCTTGGAGGCTTCGCCGATTGGAATTTTGCCGTGACAGACTCTCAGAAATATTTCCCGGTGGGAATGGCCGGGAAATTTTTCCCCTCCCGTGCGGAACGGAAATTTTCCCCCTCCCGTGTGGAACGGAAATTTTCCGCATTGGCTTGTTGCCGTGAGCAGGGGAGGACTGATTTCTGTTGATTTTCTGCGTCCGCCTCTCGAGACGAAATTTTTGATTTTTCCGGCCATGGGCCGTTCTGCCCGTCCGAGATAGAGAATTGAAGTCGTATGACCTGTTTTGCTGCAACAACGAGTTTCTCCCTTCCATAACACTCAATGGAAGCATCTAACCGTGCTCGTATTTCCTCCAATTCCTTACCCATCGCAATCCATCTTTCTTGGGATATAGAATAACCCATTGTGTTCCCACTTTGATACCAGTTGTTACGGTCCCGAATCTGACACGTGGATTCTTTGGGAGGATCTGCAATATGCCACGGGTTACGGGTCTTCCATGCATTACCATAGGGGTAGTAGGAAGACATGGGTAAGACGAAAACGAAGATCAAGCCAAAGGAAAGCTTGATACCCTAGAGCTCGTTGAGGAGAACTCTAAGCCTCTTTACGCTAAATTTATCCTAATTCTTAATACTTCAATGCTTCCTTTTCTCATTACTCTTACCCCTTAAATAGGGTTCACCCTGTTAGGGTTTAATAAAATATTCCAAAAATATCCCTATTAATAAATAATTCCAAAAATACCCCTATGGCCTACAACTGAAATAAAATAAAGTAAATTAAATAAAACAACTAAAATATTAATGTTATTGCATGCATAATAGAATTGTTTGCAAATCCAATCTCTTTTGCAAAATTTAGTGATCTATAGCGCTATGCATGAGAAGCATATTGTCTGTCTTTAATAGCCTCTCAACTGCATTGCAACAAACCAAATGCAAAGGATACGTTTGCCTCTAGATAACCTCAATCGATTACATATATATCTGTTAAGTTGTGGAGCCTAATTAACGCACTAATTTTCTCTTTATAATTGAAGGGCACCGCTATTAGGTTTTAATCATCTTATACCGAGGAGCATCTCGAGTTACAGCCTGAGAGGTTAGAGAGAAACGCCTGTAAGTGTGCGATTTCTATTGTAAAGTATTTCATCTTCAAAGTGGATTACTACAGTAGTGGAAGACAGGATGTAGTCTCACCTTGAGGTGAACCTGTATAAATCTTGTTGTGCTTTTCGTGCTTGTTTTTTTCCCTTATTCTGGGTTTATTATTATTGTTCTCATTAGTTTAGAATTAGGGCATTTAATTCCATACAAGTGGTATCAAAGCTTTGGTTCATGATTGAGAGCAATAGCGAGTGGAGAAGGATAGACACTAGGGATCAACACATTTGATGGTATGAATTTTGTGTTCTAAAGGATGCAAATCGAAGATTATCTGTACAATAAAAAGATGCATGTACCAATTCTGGATATGAAACCAGAAGGTATGAATGATGATGAGTGGAATCTCCTCGATAGACAAGTGTTGGGAGTAGTCCACTTAACATTGTCAAAGAACATTGCTCACAACGTGGCATATGAGAAAACCACAGCGGGGATATGAAGATTCTGTCCGATATGTATGAGAATCCTTCTGCAAATAATAAGGAACATCTCATGAAAAACTCCTCAATTTAAAGATGACAGAAACCACACCAGTTACAACACATTTGAATGAGTTTAGCACAATTGTCAATCAATTGACATTCGTTCAAATTAAATTTGATGATGAGGTTCGTGCTTTAATTCTTTTGGCGTCTTTACCAAATTGTTGGGAGGCTATGAGGACTGCAGTTAGTAACTCTGTAGGCAATGGGAAATTGATCTTTAATTATGTTCAGGATACCATTCTAGCTGAGGAAGTTAGTAGAAAGGACCCCGGAGAATTGTCGACATCTAATTCTGTTCTAAGTGTCGATACTAGGGGCAGAAACTTCGAGAGAAATTCCAACAAGGGTAATGGTAGAAGAAAGTCAAGGAATGGTAGAACCAAGTCCAAATTCGGAAGGAATGTGGAATGCTGGAATTGTGGTAAGTCTGGTCACATAAAGAAGAACTGCAGAACATTGAAGAAGGATGAAAAGAAAAATGATGTTGCAAATGTGGTGACTGAAGAGGTACAAGATGCTTTACTCTTGTCGGTTGATAGCCATATTGACTCTTGGGTGTTAGATTCAAGAGCTTCTTTTCACACCACCGCACATCATGAGATCATGGAGAATTATGTTGTTGGAGATCATAGGAAGGTGTATCTTACTGATGGGAAACCTTTGGATATTATCAATATTGGCAATGTCAGTTTGAGGATGTCAAACAGGTTAGTGTGGAAAATTCACAAGGTGAAACGTGTACCAAAACTAATGCATAATTTGATCTTAGTAGGACAACTTGATGATGAAGGTCATAATGTAACTCTTAATCGTGTTGCCTGGAAAGTCACAAAGGGATCCATGGTTGTTTTATGAGGATTTAAAATTGGAACTCTTTACATCACTTCCAATTGCAGAGACACGGTTACAGTTGCTGATGCAACTACTGATTCTGACTTGTGGCATTATAGGCTAGGTCACATGAGTGAGAAGGGAATGAAAGTGCTTCAATCCAAAGGGAATCTACCAGGGTTGAAAACTGTAAATAACAGTTTGTGTGAAGGCTTTATTTTTGGCAAGCAGAAAAGGGTTAACTTTTTTAAAGCCGAAAAGGAAAAAAAGGCAGCGAAATTGGAGTTGGTTCATACTAATGTGTGGGGGCCTTCAACTATTACTTCCCTTGGTAGTTCTAATTACTATGTCACATTTATTGATGATGCAAGCAGAAAGGTAAGGGTTTATTTCCTAAAAAATAAATCTGATGTCTTTGATACCTTCAAGAGATGGAGAACAATGGTTGAGAGTGAGACAAATTTAAATGTAAAGTTTCTACAGTCAGATAATGGGGGAGAATATGTCAATGATGATTTCAAGAGGTACAATGCCGATAATGGAATCAAGATGAAGAAGACCATTCCTGAATAACCTCAACAAAATGGTGTGGCTGAGAGGATGAACAAAACTTTGAACGAGCGTGCTAGGAGCATCAGATTACATGCAGAATTACCAAAGAAGTTCTGGTTTGAGGCTATTAGCACTGCTGCCTATTTGATCAACAGAGGTCCCTCAACACCATTGGATTACAAAATACCAGAAGAGGTCTGGAATGGCAAAGAGGTAAACCTTTCTTTCTTGAAAGTATTTGGTTGTGTTTCTTATATTCATATTGGTTTGCTACTAAAAGTAAACTTGATGCCAAATCTAAATTATGTTTCTATATTGGCTATGGTGGTACCGAGTTTGGTTATCGCTTCTGGAATGACCAAAGTCATAAGGTTATTAGGATCAAGGATGTGATCTTCAATGAAGGTGCCTTGTATAAAAACAGGTTGAGAACAAAGTTTGAGAGCACAAATGGTGAAGACAAGAAGCCTAAAGTGATTCAGTTGAGAGATCTTCCAACTATTGAGATGGAGAATATTGCTCAGAAAGACCAGGAGAACAAACCCCCAGAAGTAAATTAGAACATTCCTATGACTGAGCTCAAGAGATCTGCCAGAACTAGTAGACCACCATAGAGGTACTCCCTAGCACTTAATTATATCTTGTTGACTGATAAAGGTAAACCAGAGAGTTACGAGGTAACCATGCAAGTTGATGAATCAACCAAGTGGGAGTTGGCCAAGGAGAAGGCCCACAAACCCATTGTTGTGGACTCAATAGCACATCGAGTCACACAACGAAGAAGACAACAACAACTCACTCAATAGGATTTAATTCTTATATTTCTTTGAGTAGGATATATTTCTTATATTGTTTTAAGTAGGATTTATTTCTTATATTGTTTTAAGTAGGATTTATTTCTTATATTGTTTTAAGTAGGAGTTATTTCTAATTACTTTATATGTAAGGGCATTATGGGAAATTATTGTAACCCTAACCCTAAAACTCCCTATTTAAGGGATAGGTATGAATGAAATAGGTAAGCTTTGAGATTTTAGAATAGCCTAGTCTAAATAGGTTGAGATCACCTCTTGATCTCGAGTTTAGGGTTTACTCCAAAAATCCAACCTATCCTTCACCCTCCATTGCCATCCATCTTCACCCAAATTCATCCACCATCATCCCTACTAAGAAAAGGAGCTTCCTGCCCCTTTTCCAAGCCCAAAGAGGAGGTCTATCCTCCCTCTCGGCAGTAGCAGCAAGAGAGGCCGAATTCCTCCCTTACCAAGTAGCAAAGTGAGGATTTTTATCCTCAAATCTTGAGCAAATCCTGGTGCAACGTGGGAGCTGATCATAGCATCAAAGAAGAGGTATTAATCTATCCCAAACTCGTGTTTCAAGTTATTTAAGAAAGAAGGATTGCATTCTTAGCTAGAGCAGCAACAAAGAGGGCCAAACCCTCTTTGCCGTGACCAAGAAAAGAGAGCACCTTGCTCTAGCAAGGTCAGCATTGCTGTGGGGTCTTCTACCTAGCACAACAACTCGGTAGGACCCTCAAAAGAGGATCTTTCCTCCTGGCCAAGCACTGGTTAAGGAGAAATACTCATACACAGACCCTTGACGTGAAGTGAGTAAATTTTGAGTGCTAGATTCACAAATCCCACACCGTGTTACTCGATCCATGATCCGGGACCGTAACAACTTGGTATCAGAGCAGGGTAACATGGGGGATCATATCAGCAATGAAGAAATCCAAATCAGGATACAAAAGATAGAAGATAGCCTTGAAACAGCACAACCAGTGTTGGGAAAGGTTTTTGGTTTGGAAGAAGAGATGAGCCGAATCATTAGCATGCTACAGGAGTGGAGGACAGAGAGACATCAGAGTCCAGAGGTGCGAGAGGTTGCTCAACCATATCACAGAAGAGGGGAGCAGTGGCCTGGGCGCACTGCTGTCCAAGCACCTTAGCATGGAGGCACAATCCCAAGGTACACCAAGTTAGAGTTTCCCTCTTTCAATGGTTCTGTGGATCCCGTAATTTGGTTGCATAGATGTGAATTTTTTTTTTTGAACCAAGGGACTACTAAATGGGATAAGGTGCAACTAGCCTCTTTCCATATGACAGATGAAGCCATGTTATGGGTGACTCAAGTAGAGAAAGAGAGACCGGGAATGACTTGGGGCGAATTTAAAAATCTATGCACAGTTAGATTTGGGCCTCCCGCCAATAGCAACCCCTTGGGAGAGTTAGTCCTATTGAGACAAACGGGTTCGATGGAACACTATCAAAAACTCTTCCAGGAAAAGTTGGCTCGTGCTGGAGAGAGGGTATTGGTTGACCAGCAGGTCTCCTTATTCACAACAGGTCTCAATGAGTATTTACGACTAGAGGTAGAATTCCTGATGCCCACGGATCTAGCTCATGCCATGAATATGGCCCGAGCAATGGAACAACGACAACAGTTGTAGCAACGTAAGCCGGGTTGGTCGAGTGAGAGGAACACTTCCTCCACGTGGCAAGGGCACCGCTATAATTCATCTCAGGGAGCATCTACAACAGCACCATCCAGACACACTCCGACTATGACTCGGGTAGCCGATCCCCGCCCTGGTAATTCCCTACTGAGCTTTATAAAAAAATTGACGAGTGCGGAGATGGCAGAAAGGCGGTCCAAAAATCTCTGTTATAACTGCGATGAGCAGTATCGGGTCGGACACCAATGTAAACGATTATTTTGGCTCGAGATGGAGGATTCAAAGGATCCAGAGGAACCAGAGGATATTATCAAGGAGAAACCACCAGAGATATCCTTGCATACTATTACTGGGCAGAAATCGCCTACTACAATGCAAGTCCGAGCTCACCTCATCGATCGAGAACTGGTGGGACTAGTCGACTCAGGGAGTACACACAATTTTCTGAGTTTGACAGCCGCACAACATCTCCAGCTCCAGATACACACTCATCCGACAGCCACCGTCTCAGTGGCCAATGGCGAGAAGGTCCCTAGCTATGGGATTAGTAAGGCGGTAACTTTTTCCATTGGATTTACTTCATTTAATGCGGAATTTTTTGTTATTCCCCTAGCGGGATTTGATATGGTTTTAGGCATTAAATGGTTACAAACATTGGGGCCCATTCTGTGGGACTTTTCGGCTTTAACCATAAGCTTTGATTTGGCCGGAAGTTGGGTGCTGTTACAGGGCTGTCAGGTGGACAGGACCCACCGCATACACACTTTGCAGACACAGGATCAGCCTGCCCGTACTAGTGATGGTCTGGTTGAGGAGTTCTATGACCTCTTCCAGGAGCCTTCAGGGTTGCCTCCCATGAGGCACTGTGACCACATGATCTATCTGAAACTAGGTTCTGAGGTAGTGGTCGTGCGACCATACCATTACCCACACCTTCAGAAGGACGAGATAGAGCGTCAGTGCCATGAGATATTGAAACAGGGTCTTATTCGTCCCAGCCGCTCCCCGTTCTCTTCACCCGTCTTACTTGTGAAGAAACATGATGGGACATGGAGGTTCTGCGTGGATTATCGGGAGTTGAACGTGCAGACAGTAAAAGACAAGTTCCCGATTCCGGTAGTGGATGAGCTTCTGGATGAGTTACATGGGTCGTGGTTATTCACTAAACTTGACCTCCGTTCGGGATACCATCAGATCTGGATGCACCCCTCTGATATCAAGAAGACGGCGTTCCGCACGCACCATGGCCACTTTGAGTTCGTCGTCATGCCGTTCGGGTTATCCAATGCACCCTCCACTTTTCAAGCTTTGATTAACGAGGTATTTAGCCCCTATCTTCGAAAATTTGTTCTTGTATTTTTCGATGATATTTTGATATATAGCAAGTCGGTTGAGGAGCACTTGGCACACTTGAGTATTGTTTTCAACTTGTTAAGAGCACATCAGCTCTATTTGAAACACTCCAAGTGTTCTTTTGCGGCTTCACATGTGGGATATTTGGGACACATTATCTCACATGAGGGGGTTACGGTGGATCCCGAGAAGATCCGATCTATTCACAAGTGGCCGCAACCACAGTCGTGTTCTGTATTACGGGGTTTTCTGGGTCTTGCGGGCTACTACCGCAAATTTATTCAGAACTATGGGCCAATGGCAGCACCATTGACGAGTTTACTCAAGAAAAATTCCTTTATTTGGAATGAGGGGGCCACCACGTCATTTGTGGCACTCAAAGCTGCCCTCGCATCCGCGCCAGTATTACAACTTCCCAACTTCGACGAATTGTTCGTGGTAGAGTGCGACGCTTCAGGCGTGGGCATGGGGGCCGTTTTACAGCAGCTGGGCCATCCTATTGCTTATTTTAGCAGACAGTTGGTAGTCCGCCATCACAAACTGGTAGCCTATGAGCACAAATTGATTGGGTTGGCCAAAGCGGTCCAACATTGGAGGCCTTATCTCTGGGACCGGGCTTTTCTCATACGCACGGATCACTACAACCTTAAATTCTTACTAGAACAACGTTTGACGACGTTGCCACAATAGCACTGGATCAGTAAGTTGTTGGGGTTTGACTTCTCGGTGGAGTATTGTGCGGGGAGATTAAATAAGGTGGCAGATGCGTTGTCACGGTGTTTTGAAGATCAACAGTCGGTATATTCTATCAGCCAGCCGAGATTTCTCATTATGAAATTGGTGCGAGAAGCACATGCTACTAACCCTGCACTGCAGGAACTGCATCAGCAGATCTCAGAAGGGACAATGAATGTGAAGTGGTCCATCCAGGATTCACTTATTTATTACAAGCATCGGATTTTCCTTCCACCTGAGTCCGAGTTGATTCCTGCTATTCTCTCGGCCTACTACGATAGTACACACGAGGGGATCCAGAAGACCTTGCACATAATTCGAGCTGATTTTTACTGGCAAGCCATGAAACCCTCTATTGCGACTTATGTGGGCGACTGTCAGGTATGCCAGCGCAACAAAGCCAAGCACTTGAGTCCAGTTGGTCTTCTCCAGCCTCTGGCCCTTCCTACGCAGGTTTGGGCCGATATTTCAATGGATTTTGTGGAAGGCCTACCCCTGTTAGCCGGCAAATCCGTACTTTTCGTAGTGGTTGATCGATTCTCCAAGTACGGGCATTTTATACCGATGGCTCATCCATATACAGCAACATGGGTTGCTCAGACTTTTCTGGAGTAGATAGTCCGCTTACATGGCATTCCAGAATCCATTGTGAGTGACAAAGATGAAGTTTTCACAAGCACCTTTTGGCGGGAATTGTTTCGCTTGAGTGGGACAAAATTGAAGTTCATCCACAGACAGACGGGCAGACTGAGGTGGTGAACCGCACCATCGAGATGTATCTACGGTGCTTGGTGAGGGATCGTCCGCGGCAATGGGTTCAATGGCTTTCGTGGGCCGAATATTGTTACAACACTTCGTTCCACTCTGCATTGCAATCCACTCCTTTTTGGGTTATATACGGCCGGGATCCACCTCGCCTCCTCTCGTACAACCCAGGGTCCACCCGCATGGACACGATTGATCAGGCACTCATAGACAGGGATCTACAGCTACAGAATATCACAGAACGGCTACGACGTGCCCAAGCTCGGATGAAGGATGTATACGACAGAGGCCATCATGAGGTCTCTTTTGAGGTTGGAAAGTATGTGTGGCTACGGCTCCAGCCCTACCGTCAGCAGTCTCTAGCGGGACCTCCACGTCATAAGCTCTCACCCAGATTTTTTGGGCCGTTTCCCATTCTTCGACGCGTGGGACCAATCGCCTATCAATTCAAATTATTGGACACAGCCAGAATTCACGATGTGTTTGATGTCTCTCTTTTGAAGCCGCATTCCGGAGCACAGCCTACATCCACTCCATTCCTACCACCGGTTGATCATGGCGAGGTTATTTTTAACCCAGCTGCGGTGTTACGTGCACGGTTGACCAATGATCATTGGGAGATTCTCGTTCAGTGGATGGACACTGACCCCGACGCTGCAACATGGGAACGTGTGGACATCTTCAAACAAGTCTACCCAACTTTTGAGCTTGAGGACAAACTCTTTCTCCATGGGGAGGCAGATGTTGTGGACTCAATAGCACACCGAGTCACACAACGAAGAAGACAACAACAACTCACTCAATAGGTTTTAATTCTTATATTTCTTTGAGTAGGATTTATTTCTTATATTGTTTTAAGTAGGATTTATTTCTTATATTATTTTAAGTAGGAGTTATTTCTAATTACTTTATATGTAAGGGCATTATGGGAAATTATTGTAACCCTAACCCTAAAACTCCCTATTTAAGGGATAGGTATGAATGAAATAGGTAAGCTTTGAGATTTTAGAATAACCTAGTCTAAATAGGTTGAGATCACCTCTTGATCTCGAGTTTAGGGTTTACTCCAAAAATCCAACCTATCCTTCACCCTCCATTGCCATCCATCTTCACCCAAATTCATCCACCATCATCCCTACTAAGAAAAGGAGCTTCCTGCCCCTTTTCCAAGCCCAAAGAGGAGGTCTATCCTCCCTCTCGGCAACAGCAGCAAGAGAGGCCGAATTCCTCCCTTACCAAGCAGCAAAGTGAGGATTTTTATCCTCAAATCTTGAGCAAATCCTGGTGCAACGTGGGAGCTGATCATAACATCAAAGAAGAGGTATTAATCTATCCCAAACTTGTGTTTCAAGTTATTTAAGAAAGAAGGATTGCATTCTTAGCTAGAGCAGCAACAAAGAGGGCCAAACCCTCTTTGCCGTGACCAAGAAAAGAGAGCACCTTGCTCTAGCAAGGTCAGCATTGCTGTGGGGTCTTCTACCTAGCACAACAACTCGGTAGGACCCTCAAAAGAGGATCTTTCCTCCTGGCCAAGCACTGGTTAAGGAGAAATACTCATACACAAACCCTTGACGTGAAGTGAGTAAATTCTGAGTGCTGGATTCACAAATCCCATGCCGTGTTACTCGATCCATGACCCGGGACCGTAACACCCATATAGTGATGGCAAGATAGTAAATAAAAAGTCATCTCATAGAGATGACATTGATGTAATTAGGTTAAGTTCTAGGGGCATAATTATAATATTGTAGTTTTACTAATCTATAGATTGAGCTTCGGGGTAAATGTTAGAAAATAAGTCCATAACATCTTCTTCCTCCTGTTTTCTCCCAACGGGTGTTCTTCTCCTTTTCTCCATGAGCTTAATCCATGAAGTCTTGAAAATCAACACAATCCTCCATAGTAAGTGCACACTCGATTATCAATCCTTGAAGTGACAGTGGCTAGCCAATGCAACCCAACAGACCGGTCTGTTAGGTGCGGAAAGCTACCACCTACAAGAGTGGACAGAACCACTCTGACACCCACCCCGCCCATTCTGGAGCCGTCTCTCACGGGATTCGAATGCAAGGCGTGGTGTGCCCAGCTCTGATACCATAACAGCGGCTAGCCAATACACCCAAAAGACTGATCTGTTAGGTGCGGAAAGCTACCGCCTACAAGAGTGGATAGAACCACTCTGACATGAAGGACCAGAACTAGCTCTAGCAACTCTTCCTATGCCCCTTCTATAATTTATACGACACCCTCTATTGGTAGAATTTTTACCTCTATTACTTGAGTACATAGCAAAGGATACCTCAGGAGGGGTCTGGTGTTCGAAGTAATGTGACACTTATATCATGAAAAAATGGAAGTGCTAAGGAGCTAAGAAGTTGTGATTTGGCCACCTCTAGATATGGCTTGATATTGGCCAAACAAATAGCAATTGTTAAAGCCTCCTGCTCCTTTTCTGGAACCGAGATGTTAGTAGAGTAGAGCTGAGAAATTTTCCACTCCTGAATCAACTCTTTAAAACAAGCCAAGTACTCATGAAAGTTCTCCCCTTGTTTTGTATTAAACATATTCTGAAGCACATCATATGATTTCTTTAAATTCTCTATACTAGAGAACAACTTGGCACAAGTGTCCCATATCTATTTTGCGGTCTCAAGGTGGACAACATTATTTACCACATGCTCCTTGTTACAATGTGGGACCCACCATGGTGCATAAATTGGTGGGACTCACCATGAGGAAGTGGGACACCAAGAAGAGTCCTCACCCAAGCTAGCATAAGTTAAGAAGATAAGAAGCACAAGCCGAAATGAGTTAGAAGACTTGAAGATCAAGTGAGACTCACAAAGATACCACGAGCTGGTAATCTTATCAATATGAGCTGGAAGATCATGTGGGACCCACAAGGATAAGGCCACGAGCTGGCCTCCTCCCTTATATTCACTTTATTGAAGAAGAGTTCTAGTTCAACTCACATTAGACTTCTAGTAGATTGTGTTATCTTTTTATGATAGACTTATCTTAGAGAGTTAGAGTTGGAATGAAATTAGGAGATTGAAAGGTTAATTGTATAAGGACTCTATCACTTCATTTACTATAAATAGAGGTGTTGTAATTCGGAATTAATCAAGTTACACATCTCCTTCTTGAGTAAATCTCTCTCTCTTTGCTTGGCACACATCTCTCTTTTCTTTTTTTCTTCTCTCTACCCGAGAGCTCTTTTTCCCTTTTCTTATTTTTCTTTCTCCTTTCTCTTGCTCACAATATTGGAAAAAGGGATCCTAAATTCAACACTCCTCTATGCTGTATATTAACTAACTAATAACCGGAGTTTCATTCTTGAACCATTTAATATAGGAGCCATATTTCTCATCTAAGGGTGGATCTGGTTTAGTCAAGTGCCCTAAGAGATCTCTAGTGATAAGGAATCTCTTAGCCGATTGAGCCCAACTCAAGTAATATGATAACCCTCTTAAGGTATAGTGGTGTTCTTCATTAAATCACTCTTACTGCCCATATTCATATATTCTTCAGCCATCAATGAAAGAGTATCCAATCCTTATATGAATAATATCAATGCAACAAGAAAGAAAGGAAACCAACCCAAGCCAAACCAACTCGGGACAAAGCAACTAATTCAAGAGAGGAGAACCAGCCCGAGATTAAGAGTCATCATCATTAATCATGCACGTGCTAATCTCAATCATATAAGATTGAATCCAAATCTTTCTTAATTAAAAAAAAATCATAAAATGCAATTGGAATTTCAAGAAATCTTGAACAGCTCAAAGTATATTTTAAAAGAGGAAAATTTCCTTCTAAACTCTTGTGTCAACTAGCATTCAAAAATACAATCTTTGACTTCTTTATTTCCTTAAATAATTTAGAAAATAAATCCCTTAGAATAAACTAATATAGGAAGCCTTCAAAGGAGCCAAAAACAACAACTTCCTTTCAATAAGAACTTTTCTTTCGGCAAGCTCTAAAGAATGAAATTTTCCTTCTAGGTAGATTGCACCAACATGTGTACTCAAATCACATCTTGACTTACCTTTTCTCCTTGAATATTTAAGGTAAGGTAATCGAAAGAATAACTCAACTATTGGAAGGAAAAAAATGTTTCAAAGTCCAGCGGCATCTTCAAAGAAAAACTCCTCTCGATAAGAAAAAGAAGTTTTAATCGAGCTCTAAAGAGAGAAAATCACACAAATCACAATATGAAATATCCTTCAAAAAATAAAAACATACTTCTGATCATGAAAATCCATAGATACAGGAAAAAAACTAGTGAATCTTGATCCAACACATAATTCCCAAGGAGAAAAATCCAAACTTCTATGCTTAACCGAACACTTAAAAAAATTGTTTATTAACTTGCATGATTCAAGGCAAAATGAGCACTGAAATTTAATGAAGGATCATAAGGCATAAAATCACTTAACTTCCTATACAAATTGGATGAGAAATCTCATATATCAATCATGTTTTTAAGACTGAATAGCAGTAAACATCTCATCAACGAGAGTAGAAAAAAATAAACTTATCTTTGAGCAAAACCGAATCCTTGCTTCACCAACAAGAATTCCTTGTGAGGTTTGATAAAAACTTCAACTTAACATCATCATAGCTTCGAGATCCTAAACTTATTGCTCTGATACCATATTGGATTTAGGATCCCATGATTATAAAGTAAATGAGCAGCACAAGAGAAGTGGAGACCGAGGAGAAGGAGAAAGAGGGAATAAGAGCGAGAGGGAAAGGAGAGAAGGAGAAGAAGAAGAAGAGAGGGACAAGAGTTTGGAGAGAGTTTGAGAGAAAGTGAGGGAGTCATGATTACATTAAGTGGCGTACCTAATCCTCCCCCTCAATCATGTATTTATAACAATCAACATATCAAGAATTACATCAATACCCTTTACCCTAAGAAGGGATGAAAATGGACAAAAATAAAAGATAATTTGCATCATTGCCACTATACTTAAGTTGTATCTTCCAAAAATATTAAATATAATTTAATATGTAATCTCCGATCTCGAATCTTCCCAAGCTGATTGATTTGGTCATTGAGCATCACAATCCCTACTGACTCTGATGTAGATGTCTCCTTGTAGAAAGATCATATTGAACTGAAGCATGTATTGTCTGAACCATACGTGAATAGCTTTCATTCAAGTTATATATTTCTACATGAAATATTCTTTTTCAGAGAGTGATAACCTGCTGAAACTTCAACTTTGTAGTATGATTGAACTAGTTTTTTTCCTTTGGCTATAGTTAGGGTTTGCACTTGCTTGATTGAATTGATGACCAAATACTTACCCAAAATGTTAGTTTCTCATCTTTTTCCCACCATCCACTTCCCATTTACCACTCTCATATCCAAGTCACTCCCATGCCAAAGAGAAGGTGTGCTCATCATTTAGAAGTTCCCAAAATAGCCTCCCAGATGCACCACTTGTCAAAAAAGACAGTTGCTAATCTATCTCCTACAAGATGGCTAAAGCTAATGTTATCAATGAGCTTAAAGCCAACATTGAGGATGACATGGGTCAACTCAACTAATGCATAGATCAGCTCAACACAAAGTTCAGAGGCCAGCTCATGGTTGTAAAGATGATGTTGAAGAGAGCTAATGAAGTAACAACCAACTTGCAAAGATCATGCAAAATTGGTTTCACTTTTTGGCAAAGTTACTAGCCTAACAAAGCCCAAAGCTCCTCCCAGGTGAAAGAGCTTTCTCCAGCAGTCTTTCAAAAGGCCCCAAAAGTGACATAGGAGGCCTTAAGGCCTATTACAGTGTCCCATACCACCTCACAGACCAACCAAAGTGTCATCCTAGGATTGCAAGCTCAAATCACTTGAGTTGATTTTCTCAAATTCACTAACATAGGAGGTGAAGTTCAAAAAATTGGATCCATAAGGCAGAGAAGTTCTTCTTGTACCAGAATATCCAAGAACAACACAAGATAACTCTTGCATCCTTCACTTTGATGGAGATGCTGGACACTAGTTCAAATATTGGAAACCTTTTAAGCACCTAGCCAATATTACCCAAAAGACCGGTTTGTTAGAAGCGGAAGACATAAGTACTTAACCCAGGACCATAACATCACACCCACCTTTAGCCGATGACCATGGCGGCCATACTCTAGCGACGACCCACTCTAGCGATGACCCAATCTAGTTTCTGCTAGGTCACCCCCTCTGCTCAGGACTCACACCATGGGGATTCGAACTTGCGACGTGCTAGCTTTGATACCAAATGTTAAGCACCTAGCCAATACTACCCAAAAGACCGACCTGTTAGGAGCGAAAGACATAGGTACTTAATCCAGGACCATAACAAGACTTCACACAACAACCTCTCATAAGGCTCTTCATGTTCAGTTTTGTCCATGTTAGAAGATGAGCTCAAGCCCACACGAGTATGGAGAAGGTCCAAACGTCCAAGAGAGGTGGCATGGTGGTAAATAAGAAGTCATATAATAAAGATGGCACAAGGGTGTAATTAGTCAAGGGGAACATGTCTACTTAAGTCTTTTCTCATTTAAAACTTGTAGCCCTAAGAGCATTATAGACGTTATAACATCCTCCAAAAAACTATAAATGTAGGCCCTTGGCTTGGGGTAAAGCATCAAACTCTTTCCTCTTCTCTCAATTCGTCTAAGCTCTATCTTAGCCTAAATGATCTCTCTTTCTGTCTCTGTCTCTGTCTCTGTCTGTCTGTCTCTCTCTCTCTCTCTCTCTCTCCCTTTCTCTCTTCTCTACCCGAGTTCTTTCTTTGCCTACTCTTCCCTTCTTCTCTTCTCTTCTCTTCTCTTTTTCTTCTCCTCCCCTTCTCTTACTTTGCTAGAAGTTCTAATCATGGGATCATAAATTCAACATGGTATCAGATCATTGGATTTAGGATCCCCACATCAAGAAGATGCTCTAAAGAGTTTATGACCAACGCTACTCATTAAAGGCTCTTTATGAAGCAAGATTGAAGCTTGTTGAGATAAATTTTTCGTTCTTGTTATTAACACCTATTTATGGTTTCCTGCTCTTGTTTTTTTTTTTAATCTTTGGAACATGATTTAGAGATGATTCTATTTATCCTATGAAAGAATTGATATTTATATATCTCAGCTTGGAAGAAGCTTGTTAAAAGCTGGTTTTTTTAGTAGGTTTGCAAGTTTTTGGCGAAAAATTGGTTTATGTTGAAATCTTTTGCATGGAAAGTTTCTGTTTGTGGATGCAAGTTTGTTTTAATCCAAATAAATTCTCTTGAGGCCATTTATATTTTAGATTCCTTATATTTTGAAATGTTAATCCGTTGGTTACTATGCTACTCTTTTCACTAGCTGATTCTTTAATATTTGAGAAGTTGGAACTCCACTCAGCTTAACTTTTTGAAGGAGATTGTTTTTCTTCATGGTCTCAGATTTCTTATGAGTTTATAGTGATATTAATAAGAAAATTCCTGAATGATTTATCATGCCAAGATTCATCAGTTTATTTGATAGGAGGATAAGTTGAAAGAAGAAGTTTTTTTTTTTAAAAAAACTTGTGGAAGAGTGTTTTTTTAGAAGAGGCCAAAACTTTTGTTTTGATTCAAAGTAACGACTTGGCTCCTTCTTCTTGCATAATCTCCACATTAAATAAAGGTTGGAATATTTTTTTTTAACAAAAGAAGAAGCAAGTAAAAAATAATTAAGGAAGAGGTGTTTGGAAAAGTCATGGTGGTGCAAACATATTTGAGGAAAGTTTCTCTTCTTGTAGAGATCTCAAACCACATCAAGATCTCCTTGATTAGTCTTGATTTGTTTTTCCTCAATCAATCATATCTTGCCTAAATAAAAAAGGAATGAATCTAGCCTGGTTTTTGCAAGTTGGAGTCAACAATTATTGTTTGAAAGATCTTGAAGATCTTAGTCTATGGGAAAGAAAGAGGAAATTGATTCCATGTTGATTTGGTTTTCTTGACTGATTTTTTTTCTCTTCATCTAAAAGGAAGATAATGTATCTTTTGGCCAGCACTCTTTCTTGCCTAGTGGATATTTTACTTGCTTAAAGGGCTAGTTAAGCTTAGGTTCTTCGTCATTTTTCTTGAGCTGGTTTACCTTGTCAAGGATATTGATTTTTGGCTAGACTTGAATCTCGGTTATTGAAGCTATTCCTTAGGGTATATTATTTCTTTTTTTGAGTAAATTATCTTTCTCGACTTGTCTCTAATGGTGAAAAACATATTGGTGCTAAGAGTAATATCCTCAAGATTACCACTATACCTTTGAGAGGGTTATCAAATTACTTGAGCTGGTCAAAATCTGTTAAGAGGTTTCTAATTACCCGAGACCTACTAGGTCACCTAACCAAGCTCGAACCACCTATTGATGAGGAAGATAGTGCTTACAATATATGGTTGAAAAATGACACCTTGGTGACTAGTTGGCTCATCATGGGGGAGCATGTAGCCAGCAATGTAGTCCACCTAGATAAAACTAAACAAATTTGGGATACATGTGTCAAATTGTACTCTAGCATAGACAACTAGCAAAAGTTGTATGATGTATTCCAAAGTATATTTTATACTAAACAAGGAGACAACTCACACGAGTACTTGGGAAGATTCAGAGGCTTCCTTCAAGAATGGAAGCTAGCCCAACCTAACTCCACCAATGTCTCTGTTCAAAACAAGTAGACGGAAGCCTTAGAAATCACTATATGTTTAGCAAATTTGAAGCCTTATCTTGACACTGATAAAACTCAAATCCTTAGCTCCTCCTCTATTCCAACATTTGATGAAGAATGTGTTGTTAGGAATTAGACACCCTAATTCCAAACTAATGATAACAATAATAATCATCGTAGAAGAAGAAACGAAAACAAACACGAAGAACACAAGATATATACATGTTTGCCTCAAGGCGAGACTATGTCTTGTCTTTCATTGCTGCAGTAATCCATTATGAAGATGAAATAGTTTACAAGAGAAATCGCACACACGTGTTTTTCTCTAACCTCTCTCAGCTACAACTGATGATCTTACTCCGGGTGATAGAAACCTAACAATGACACCCCCAAATATAAAGAGAAAATTAGGGCAACCGGATTACAAGTGTGAAATCCCCAAACTACCGTTAATTAGGCTCCAAAACTTAACAATCTGCCACTTGAAGACTAATCCATCATCAATATCTCCTTTGCAGTAACGATATCTTCTCTATCCTCAAAGAGAAGTCCAACTGAAGTTGCACACAACTTTAGTTTCTCAATCGTAATGGTCTTTGTCAACATATGAGCCGGATTATGACTCCCTTGAATCTTCTCGAGTGCTAATACTCCATCCTCAAGAGCCGATCCAATGAAGTGATAACACACTTGTATATGCTTTGTTTTGTCATGATAAACATGGTTCTTTGCTAAATGAATAACACTCTGACTATCACAATACGACACATTATTCCCATGGTTGAGACCTAATTCTTCCCAGAAAGACTGCAACCATACCATCTCTTTGTTGGCTTCAGTTACGGCAATCTATTCTACCTCAGTAGTGGAAAGAGCAACTATCTTCTGCAACTTAGAGATCCAACTAACTGTTGTACCACCCAATGTGTATACATGTCCAGTGGTACACTTCTTGCCATCAATGTCTCCAGCCATGTTATTATCTACATAACCTTGTAATCCCAAATCTGACTTTCTGAAACATAAGGTTGAGTCTACAATACCTCTCAAATACCTGAGAATCCACTTCACTGCTTCCCAATATTGTTTACTCAGATTACTCATATATTTTCTCACAACTCCCATTGCATGAGCTATGTCTGGTCTAGTGCTCACCATGGCATACATGAAATTGCAAATAGCAGAAGCATAAGGCACATTGACCATGTAGGTTCGCTCCTGCTCTGTAGAAGGTGAGCCTAAAGTGACTAGCAAAAGGAGTACTCACTGGTTTTGCATCATTCATGTTGAATATGCTCAACACCTTCTTCACATATTCTTCTTGTGAAAGTTTCAAGACATCAGTATCCCTAGTAATCCTCATCTCAAGTGTTGATTTTTAGGACTCCATAGATTTAGCTCATGGAGAAAAAAAGAGAGACACCCATTGAAAGAACATAGAAGGAAGAATAAGAGGTTATGGATTTGTATCCTAACCCTCCCCCTAAAGCTCAATTTATAGATTGATAAAAATATAATATTACAATAATAACCTAAAATTTAAACTAATTACATCAATTCAATCTCTGTGAGATGACTCTTTATTTACTTATTGCCATCATTGTATGGACGTGTGGGCCTTGAACTCATCTTCCAGATCTTCTGGATGTGTGGGTCTTCCTTGGTCATGTGGGTTTGGGCCCATCTTCCAACACTCCCCCTCAAGCTGGGGAGGAGAGAACATCATGAATGCCCAATTTGCTGAAAATAGTGCATAGGATCTTCCCTATAAAATGGTAATCTTCCATATCTTCCAACATTCCCCCCTCAAGTTGGTGGTCTCTTCCAAGAGGCCCAACTGGTAGAATATAAGTGAGAGTAAAATCACTCCTAGCCGTAAGACATCGCTCCATACTCCAGTCAAATAATTCAAGTTGGATGTTGGGCACACTCCTATCTTTAGTAGGTAGTGGGTCTATAGGCATTGCTCATAAGTGTAATAAAACTCCTCCATCACCGTGTCCTTCCAGTGGACATTGACTCTCAAATGGGAGGAGTAATAAATGCCAATTAAGGGGGGTAACGGGTAATTACTTGGAATATAATATTTTGGGGCCACCATATGCTTTCTTCTTCATCAAAATAACCAATGCTGACAACAATTAGCAATTGAGAAGTCCAATAATAATATCTCAGCCAAAGAGACACAATAGCAACAACTAAAATAGGTTTGGGCCCAATAATACGTACCAAATAATGAAAACCGAAGGTCCTATAAAATAATCCATTGCGAGTTCATCAGAAGGTTGTGCACCAAATAATATGCTGACCAAGGAATAAGCTGCCAATACTTTAAAATAATAATCCACCTGGAGGAAAGGTACTGAGTTGAGCCGAGTCAAATAGTAGACCAATATAGTCGAGTCGCGGGAGAAATAAGTATAGAACTCGGGACCCAGACTTGTATAACCGAGGTAGAAAACAAGTAGACCGTGTCAGGTTGACTCAGACCCGAGTTGAACCAGACTGAGTTGACTCAACCTGCTGGGTTAACCCGAGCGGAACAGGGGCAGTAAGCGACTCTAGGGTCGCTGGTTCACTGTGTTGACCTGGTGGATTGAGATGGGCTGAATTGGTGCTTGATTAAAAACACTACATAACTTGGGGAATTAAATCCAGAAATATGCCTTTGTCTTCCTCCTCACGTCGCTGGCTCCTGAACAATGTGGGACAGTGAAAATTCGAGATAAACCTGGATTCAGTAAGCCAAACTCAGAATGTAATCCCGTGAGACTTCCAAAAAAGGCAACGAGAATTGAAATGGATTGCAGATCAAGCGACGAAAATAACTTCCGAAGATAGCAAAAAATCTCAGATTTGCAGAGACTTCCTCTGTTAACGTCCGACTAATCAGCGGTGATGACGCCAATTCTAGTGAAGACAACAGTAATTGGAGGCAACTTTCCAGAAGTATCACGTATGCCATACAAAGATATGTTGGGTGCTGGCTATTGATTCCTTGAAATCAGATTGTTGTGCTAGAAATAAGATTGCCATTGATTTGAAGATGAGCCAGTGACGGTAATCAACCAACAGAAGATCAGATGACTTTCCATGTGATTTGTTGGATGATGATCCAATCTCCGACTGCTAAAAAAAGTTGGACCAAAGGATACAAGTCAGGGACGGAATTTCTGAAATCTGTTGTTAACTAGCAGATTGGCAATGATGGCAACTTCAATATCAGATTCTAGAATAGGTAAGTTCTTACTAGAGTGATGTCAATGACAATGAAGTTGTTGCCAATGAGATGGGCTTGAGAGCGCATTGAGGATGGCTTCCATGGAGAACAAGACAGTGATACTCACCTTCACAAACAAGGCTAATGTGGAACAAGATCTGTTGTCACCCTTATGCTCCTTGTAATTGCTATCTTCCCATTATACTTATGGAAGCAGTATCAGCTTTCTCATTCTAAAGCAAAGGGATGACAACGACTAATCCCAAAGGTAGACACGATAGTCCATGCCACTAGAACTGGCCATCATATATAAATCGATGCCACCTACTTTGGGAAAGAAACTGATATAGAATAAGATAAAAGAATAATTTCCCAATGATATTACTTTCAGTGATACATGTATTTATAGTTTAAAAATAATAAAATAATTTACATGAATGTAGAGTTACACATGTACATGACTGTAGAGGTAGAAGTTGAGACAATCTCAACTTCTCTTAACGTGATCATCTTGATCTCTATCATGCGCCCGCAAGATGAAGCTCTGAGAGGAGATTCCAATCTTGGTCTTCAAGAGGAGAAAGCGTTGTCGGGAAAGCAGTTTAGTAAGAGCATATGCTAATTGATCAGCAGATGATACATGAGTCACCCAAAGAGCACCACTCTGAACGTGTTCTTGAATGAAGATATAATCCAAAGCTACATGTTTCATTCACGAGTGAAAAATAGGATTGGAGCATAATTTGATAGCACCGATGTTGTCACAATAAATGACCGATTATTGTGGAAGAAAAACACCAAGGTCAGTGAGAAGAGAGCAAATCCAATGAATCTTAGCTGCAGCGATTGCAAAAGATAGATATTTTGCCTCGATAGAGGATCAAGCCACAGTCTATTGTTTCTTAGAACTCCAAGAGATAGGATTATGACCGAGGTAAACAATATAGGCACCGATTGAAGTAAAATCATCTTTGTTACTAGCCCAATTAGCACCAAAGAATGCATAAAGGGACAAAGAAGATTGCCGTTGTAAGACGATACCATGATTCAGAGTCCCACATAGATATCGTAACAAACGTTTGATAGCATCCCAATGATCATTAGTGGGGCAATGCATAAACTGAGATAACTTATTTACCACATAAGCAATGTTAGGACGAGTGAGAGACAAATATTGCAGACTTCTAACAATCGTTCGATATTCAGATGCATCAGATAGTGTCGTGCCAGACTGAAGTGTGAGTGTAGATGATGTGCCAAGGGGTGTAGCGACAGGCTTTGCATTGGTCATGCGTGTGCGAGCAAGGAGATCCTAGATATACCGGTGTTGAGAGAAAAGAAGGCTGTGAGAATGAGGAACAACTTCAATACCGAGAAAATAAGCCAAGGGGCCAAGATCCTTGAGTGAGAATCTCTGAGCAAGTAGGTGAATGAATGTCGTCATAGCTTGATCATTGTTTCTTGTAATAATAATGTCATCAAGATAGACCAGAATATACAACACATCTGAACCTGTGTGTGAGATAAATAGAGATGAGTCTGCATGAGAGTTGGAGAAGCCCGAGATAATGAGAAACTAGCGCAACTCATGATACCAAGCACGAGGTGCTTGCTTAAGACCGTAGATAGCCTTGCAAAGTTTGTAGACATGATTCGGATTATCACAGTCAATGAACCCTGGTGGTTGTGTCATAAATACATCATCAGATAGAGTGCTTTGGAGAAACACATTATTAACATCAAGTTGGCGAAGCCACCAGCCACGACTTACTGCAAGGCTAAGAACAATGCGAATAGTGGTAGGCTTGACAACAAGACTAAATGTTTCATGATAATCAACTCTAGGGCACTGGTGAAGCCCTTTGACAACTAAATGAGCCTTGTACCTATTCCAAACAAGAGCCATCATAATGATATTTAGTACGAAAAAATCCATTTGCAACCAACCAGATTCTGCGAGGGATCTGAGGGATCAAGTTCCCATGTACTATTCCAAACAAGAGCATCATACTCATCAGACCTAGCCTGACGCCATTCAGGATTGGTGAGAGCTTGGGTTACAGTTGTGGGTTCACTGTTGGCAAATGCAGGAACTTGGGCTGTGAGGTTTAGTTTTTGGATGGGTTTGGAAATGTTGTTCTTGGATCTGGTGACAATAACACGGGAAGGTGATGAAGTAGATAGGGATGATGGGTGTGGGTCAGCCGAAGTGGGACTGTGGGTTGGAGGGGGGAGTGGTGATGGAGAGGGCTGAGGATGGGATCGTGAACAGGGCTTGCCGGGGGCGCAGGGATCGAAGCTGCAGATGATGTGCTAGTAGCCGGGAGGGACACAGAGGAACACCAGTCAGAGAGTGTGTCATATGAGGGGTGGTCAAGATGAGAATGAAGTGAAGTGAGGGGAAAAATAGACTCAACGAATTTAACATGACGCGACACATAAAGACAAGATGTAGTGGGATCAAGACATAGATATGCACTTTGAGTAGTAGAATACCCTAAGAAAACACATGGAGAGGAACGAGGAGTGAGTTTGTGAGAAGAGTATGGTCAGAGCCACGGTTAACAAAGAAAACCAAAACTACGTAGTTTAGAATAGTTAGAAAAATTGCCAAAAAAATTGGTATAAGGTGAAAGAAGACTTAGTGTGGGTGTGAGAAGCCGATTGATGAGATAGACAGTAGTGGAGAAAGCATATGACCAGTAAGAGAGAGGTATAGAGGCATGAGAAAGAAGCTACAAACTTGTTTCTACAATGTGACGATGTAGTCATTCAGAATACCCATTATGTTCGGGTGTATGAGGAGGAGACATAAGATGAGTGATACCATTGGACGCCAAAAAAGAAGACGTTGCTTTGTATTCTCCCCCATTATCAGAGTAGAGTGTCTTAATCCATTTACCAAAGAAATTTTCAACTACAGATTTAAATCGGATAAAGGTATCAAGTATGTGTGATTTTTGTTTGAGAGGATAAAACCAGATATACTTTATAAAATGATCCAAAAAATGACATAATACTTGAAATTATCAATAAAATAAATTGGAGAAGTCCAGACGTCCGAAAATATAATATCAAAAGGGGAAGAGGAGACAAGTGTGGAGTGGAAAAAAGGTAAATTGTGACTCTTATTGTACTGACAAGAATTGCAAGTAAAATTAAAATTTAGAGGATGAGAAGAGTCTAACTGAAAAGTAGACAAGATATGCCGTAGAATCAGAGACGATGGATGACCTAGACGATGATGCCAAGTAGATGAAGTCATCTTGACACTAGAGAAAACAATTATTGGTGGAGACTGGACTGGGGATGATGGCCATTCGTACATACCATCCTTAGTTCGACCCAACAAAAGTGTTACCCCTTACGAAGATCCTTCACATGAAAAGAAGTGGGTAAGAATTCAATGGAAGTATGATTAGTTTGGCAAAACTGAGAAATAGAAATAAGATTCTTTTGCATGGTGGGAACACAAAGAACATTATTTAATAAAAATGTACGAGATGGTGTAGAAAGAGATTTGTCACCAGTGTGAATAATAGGAAGACCCGTGCCATCACCAATCATAATGTCGTTAGAACTATCATAAGGAGTATGAAGAGAGAGATTACTCAAGTCGGTGGTGACATGGTGCGATGCTCCACTATCCAGAAGCCAAGGAGAATTAGTAGAAGTGGTGGTGGTTGCAAGATGAGCACGTGGTTGCCATGATATTGCAGGACGATGTTGCCAATGAAAGGTGGTGCGAGGAGCCTGGGGAGGTGGTAGAGACTGTTGCATTTGGCGAAAGATAGGACACTATGGAATGTTGTGTCCTTTTTCCCGGCACAAATAGCAACGGCTGAGATAAGGTCGAGGTTGAGATCGACCATCCGGAGTGACTATATTGTGGAGACCGAAGGTAGTACCTAGTTGTGAGCGTGATGACGGCACCTCTTGCTGTCGGTGATTGCGATTACCGGTCCTACCGGAATTGGATCGAGCACTGGCAGGATTTGCAAAAGCTGGAAATGAAGTGGAGGGAGCTTGTTGAACACGTAGCGAGACTTCTTTGTTGATGAGTTTTTAATGCATCTCATCAAAAGAGATGAGCGTGTCATGACCATTGATATTATCAATAAGTGGTTTGTACTCATCATCGAGCCCATTCAGAATTGTATCAGTGATATCCTCTTGATCCATGGGTTTGCCTAGAGCCGCAAGTTCATTAGCTCGTGTTTTAATATACTACATATACTCGCAAATCAACTGAGATCCCTTAGTGGTATGTTTGAGTTCCTCCTTGATTTTTTTGATGTGACCTCGTGAGGGCCGAGTATATGTAGTGGCCAAAATAGTCCAGGCTTCATGAGAGGTACTTGAGTGAGTGATAAGTGGAATAATAGATGGCATGAGAGTACCAATAAGAGCACAAAAAATAAGCTTATCCTGACAAAGCCACGTAGTGTGTTCGGGATTTAGAATGGCATGATTATTGATCATCTTTGTGGCAGGCGACAGAGAATAAGAACCATCAACAAACTTCAGGAGATCATAACCAAAATGAATAGCCTCTATTTGAGCTTTCCATCTAAAATAATTTGTGGAGGTGAGTTTGACCGAGTTGTGGATGTGGAGTACAGTCAGCGGTGTGGTTGGGTCATGAACATTGGGAATAGTAATACGAGAATCTTCAAAAGCCATGAGTAATGTTTTTTTGCATGTGTGGAAATCACACTTGTGAATATCACACGTGCGTAGATCTTCTTCTTCCTGAAAATTAAACTGATCTCGGATTAAACCGAAGGTCGCAGGAAAATAAAAATCGGGAAGAAGTACCTGGCTCACCACGACGGAGACAGCGGCTTGCGGTGGTGTGAGGCTGCCTATTTTGGCTTGGCAGCGAAACTTTCAAACGGGACGAAAGGTTCGGCGGCGACGGAAGCATTCAATGGCGATGGAAAGTTTAGCAGGCGACAATTTTTGACAGAGACGTGGCATCGATGCAGGAGCGTCAATGGCAAATAATCAAAATAGAGTGTTGGAAATCTGGCTTGTCGTAGTGGCGTACAGTGCACGGCGTACGACGGCTGGCGGCGACGACAACAGAGTCATCAATGGTAGCGACAGTGGTAGTGTGCAGCAACGGCTCAAGTGGGCTCTGCAGAGGCCTTCCGGGACGGAGTGGAGGGGCTCAGCAGAGAGGACCAAAGACTGAGCTCGGTGTCGGGATGCCGAGGCTCAAGTACCAATTGTCGGTGGTGGCGATGGCAGGGGCGGCAAAGAGAGAAGAAAAAAAATCAGATCGTAAGCTCTGATATCATATTGAATAAGATAAAAGAATAATTTCCCGATGATATTACTTTCAGTGATACATGTATTCATAGTTACCAAATGATAAAAGGATTTACACGAATGTAGAGTTACACATGTACATGACTGTAGAGGTCGAAGTTGAGGCAATCTCAACTTCTCTTAACGTGATCATCTTGATCTCTATCAACTGATTCTATAGACAAAATGATCGAGGAAAAAAGCTGAATATCAATCGAAGAAAGAAGGGTAATTGAAGTAATGGCGTCTGTGAGTTTTGTGAAACTCAACGCATCGTCCTCTCAGTGGATCGGACAACAGTCCTTCAATGGTAACTGTTTGACTTGCCCGTTTTCCTATTGAGTTGATGTTCCGATCCGTGTTGGAGCTTACACCGATGAGCTCGTCCATATTGCAAAATCTATAGCTTCTCCTAGACGTGGCATCCTTGCACTCCTGGTCTAGGTGAATATACTTCTGGTGCTATTCTATTTGAGGAGACACTCTGCGAATCAACAACAATGGAAAGAAATTTGTAGACTGGTTGCGTGAAGGAGGATCCGATGAATTGAATCAGAGTAACAACAGTTGTTTCGATCACGAGTTATCAGAGGAGATGGAGAATAATCCTTATAACAAAGAATAATCAACCAAGGAATAAAAGTAGTAATATAAGCAAAGCAAAGCCAAAAAAAATGGGATTCTGGCATCCTGAACACCATACTACGAGTCTTGAAAATCAATGATCCGATACCATATTGATTTTCAAGACTCCATGGATTTAACTCATGGAGAAAAAAAGAGAGACACCCATTGGGAGAAAATTGTTATGGACTCCATAGCATCAAGAGTGACGAACCGGAGAAGAGAATAGATGGAGTAAACTTGTATTTCAGTACCTTAGGGGTTTAATTGTAATTTGAAGTTCAATAAGGGTTTAATTGTAATTATGGAACCTTTTACGTTTTCCCTGATCTATTTAGTGTGTCAAGTGAATGAAGGGAGAAAAGCTTTGATCAATTAGCATAGACGAGATCAGGTACTCTCTCTAAAGAGGCCTAAGGTTGGAGCTCCTTCAAAGGCTCATGTTCCTACATCATTGGGTGTTCTAAGACCCCCAAATCCTTCCCTTCTTCGTCAGCCAGTCTGGAAGCTAGAGGAGATCGCCGGGTGACTCGATCCATGGTGAGAGAACCTAACATCGTGGTATCAGACAGGACCACCATTGGCAATTTCTCTTCCCCTGTAGAAATTTGAAATTTTATGGAAGAGAACCATGCTGATCTACAATTTCAAATCAATGGCCTTGAGGAAAAATTCCAAATGTTGATGTGCCGAATGGAGGAGGACTTTGCCTAGCTTTTCGCCCAGATGGCATCTTCCTCACGCACAACAGATCATCTCCACCCTCATCCACCGCCACCACCTCCTCCCCTGCGCCAAACACCTCCACCTCATGGGGGCATCAATCCAGCACCCCCTACCGTGCCCAGGTACACAAAGCTTGATTTTCCAACGTATGATAGGTCTTTCGACCCTTTAATGTGGTTACAAAGGTGTGATAATTTCTTTTCCAATCAAGGAACTCTACCCGAGGGTAAGGTTCAATTAGCTGCCTTCCACATGCTCGATGAAGCGCTTATGTGGTTTCATCAATTCAAAAACGAGTTTGTGGTATATGATTGGGAATTTTTCAAAGAAAATTGCATGCTATGGTTTGGTCCTCTGCTTCACAGCAACCCAGTTGGGGATTTGGTAAATCAAAAATAGCTTGGAACTATTGAACAATAACAGAAATTGTTCCAAGAAAAACTTGCCCGTGCAAGTCATTTGGTGCGGCCTAAACTTTATGTCAGTTTGTTCACAGCTGGCCTGGTAGAACCACTTTGCCTAGAAGTGGAATTGGAAGCCCCCACCTCCCTAGCCCACGCCATGAATTTGGCAAGAGAATTGGACACCAAACAGCGCCTATTCCGAGTTTCATTACACAAACGTTCCCCATGGCAACCTCGGCCACCGCCAACTGGGCCTTTTTCCACTACTCCACGGCCTCAACCCCACACCCCCTCTAACACACCACCACCTGGATATATCAAATGCCTTACAAAAGTAAAAATTGATCAGAGAAGAGATCCGGGACTATCTTTCAATTGTGACAAGAAATTCAGAAGGGGCCATCAATGCATAAGACTCTTTTGGGTAGAAATAGAAGACCCAACAGAAGATGACTTTCAGGAGGATGTGGACCAAACAGAGGAGGAACCAGAAATCTCCCTCCATGCAATGATAGGCCTGCACAACACCAATACCATGCAGGTCCACTCCACCATGAACCATCTTATTCTGTTAGCATTGGTGGACTCAGCCAGCACCCATAATTTTATAAGCAGCCATGCATCACAACAGTTGGGTTTATCACTCAAGCAGAAGTCAGGAATCTCAGTCTCAATGGTTAACAGTGACAAAGTCACCATTGTCGGCTTCTGTTTAGCAGTGCCCTTTACTATTGAGGGTCACTCCTTTGTGGCGGATTTTTTGGTCATACCACTGGCTGGTTTTGACCTGGTATTGGGAATTAAATGGTTGCAGCGATTGGGTCCGATCTTATGGGATTTCCAATCCCTTACCACGAGTTTTACACATGACAGCCATCAGAGCACCCTCCATGGAACTAGCGCCCAATGTCCATGCACACTCCACACAATTTTCGTGGGTCCTTCAGAGCAACATAACTTAGCTTCATTGTTGACTGAATATGCCGATTTATTTCAGGAACCTGCAGACCTTTCGCCTATACGAGCTTGTGATCACAAAATTCGTTTGAAGATGGGCACAAAATCAGTGGTAGTGCGTCCTTACCGCTATCCACATGTGCAAAAAGATGAGATAGAAAGGCAATGTCAACAAATACTCCAACAAGGTATTATCCAGCCTAGCCATTCCCCTTTCTCGTCCCCAGTATTGCTAGTGAAAAAATCCGATAACTCTTGGCGCTTTTGTGTGGATTACCGTGAACTCAATGCTCGTACCATCAAAAATAAATTTCCAATTCCGGTGGTAGATGAATTATTGGATGAGCTACACGGATCTCAATTATTTACAAAGCTGGACTTGAAATCTGGATACCATAAGATTCGGGTTTATTCAGAGGATGTCAAAAAAGCTGCATTCCACACCCACCATGGTCACTACGAGTTCCTGGTGATGCCATTTGGGCCATCCAATGCCCTGTCTACCTTTCAAGCGCTTATGAACGAGGTATTTCTCCCTTTCTTACAAAAACATGTCTTAGTTTTTTTTGATGATATACTAGTCTATAGCAAAACTTGGGAAGCACATTTGCTTCCATTTAGACAGGTTTTCACCATTCTTCGAGCACACAATTTATTTCTCAATCGAGCCAAATGTAACTTTGCCACTTCCGAAGTAGCTTATTTGGGACATGTGATATCTACCTCTGGGGTGAAACTAGACTTCAACAAGATCCAAGCTGTCATGGAATGGCCCACACCTCACTCCGTCACAACTTTGAAAGGGTTCCTTGGTCTTGCAGGCTATTATAGAAAATTTATAAAAGAATACGGTCAGCTGGCAGCCCCGTTGCACAAGAAGCATCCCTTTCAGTGGTCTCAGTTGGCAGACTCCTTGTTTCACCAATTGAAACAAGCATTAGCGTCAGCTCCAGTTCTTCAATTGCCAAACTTTGCTGAAAATTTCGTAATAGAGTGTGATGCATCCGGGGGAGGCATAGGTGCCGTCTTGTAGCAATAGGGACACCCCATTGCTTATTTCAGCCACCTCTTCTCTCCTTACCATCACAAGTTAGCCACTTACAAAAGGGAACTCATCGGGTTGGCCAAAGCCGTGCAGCATTGGAGACCGTATCTATGGGGCAGACCTTTTATAATCCGAACAGACCACTATAGCCTCAAATACTTATTGGAGCAATGCCTTACCAAGTCCCCACAACAACATTGGCTCAGCAAATTAATGGGATTCGATTTTCAGGTGGAATACAAACCGGGTTATCTCAATCGTGGGGTAGACTCACGCAGAGACCTGGTGGATTCACACCTGCACGCATTGAGCCACCCCAGGTCCCTCTTGCTGGACACAATCCGTCATGATACTTGCTATCATCCAGATCTCCTTGCCTTACAAGCTCCAATCGAGAACCATTCCAAGGACACTAACTAGACACTATAGGAAGGTCTCATTCTCTATAAAGGACTCATATATCTTCATCCTTCTTCGACACACCTTCCTACCATTATTGCCTCCTTTCATGACAGTACACATGAGGGCCAGCAGAAGACATACTTCCGCCTTAGTCGGGAGTTTTATTGGAGGGGTATGAAGCAGGTCATTGCTGATTATGTTGCCACATGCCAGGTCTGTTAGCGGAATAAATCTGAAGCCTTACAACCCGCCGGCTTGCTCCAGCCCCTTCAACTTCCTTCATAGGTTTGGGCAGATCTCTCAATGGATTTTATCGATGGCCTTCCTCCTTCTGCAGGGAAATCTATTATTCTTGTTGTGGTAGACCGGTTCTCAAAATATGCCCACTTTATGGCCCTCAACCATCCGTATATAGCCACACAAGTCGCTCAGCTCTTCATGGATCATATTGTCTGGCTCCATGGGCTTCCGGAGACCATCACTAGCGACCGTGATGCTACATTCACCAGTAAATTCTGGGGGGACCTATTTAAGCTCCACGGCTCCAAGTTAGCCTTTTCTTCATCATACCACCCTTGGACAGACGACCAGGCAGAGGTGGTAAACCGCACACTGGAGATGTATTTGCGATGTTTTTTGGGGGACACTCCCCGACAGTGGGTTCATTGGTTAGCATGGGCAAAGTATTTTTATAATACCTCATACCACACCGCACTGGGTACTACCCCTTTCGAGTCGTTTATGGCAGAGACCCCCTGCGTCTACTATCTTATGAACCGGAGTCTTCTTGGGTAGCAGCATTGGACCAAGCATTAGCCAACAGAGATGAAATGCTTGCTCAGGTCCGCCTTCAGTTACAGAGTTCACAAGCCACAATGAAGCACTCTTATGACAAAGGACATCATCCCCTTTCCTTTGGACCTGGAGAATTTGTCTGGCTCAAACTTGAACCATACCGCCAACTCTCTCTTGCTGCCATCAAGCGCCATAAGCTCTCTCCAAAATTTTATGGGCCATTCCAGGTTCTACACCGTATTGGATTGTGGCGTATCGTTTGAAGCTCCCACCAGACGCCAAGATACATGATGTCTTCCACGTCTCCCTCCTCAATCCGTTCAAGGGAGACTCTCCACTGCTGCATACCCCTCTGCCTCCGCTCAAAGATGACCGGTCTATGCCCACTCCAGCATTGATCCTTCAAGCTTGGCGAGTTAACAATGTATGGTAGGTGCTCGTTCAGTGGACAAACGAGGAAATGATGGAAGCCTCTTGGGAGACACTGGAGTCCTTCCAGACTCTATTCCCCACTTTCAAGCTTGAGGACAAGCTCTTTATTTAGGAGGGGGGGGTGATGTTATGGACTCCATAGCATCAAGAGTGGTGAACCAAAGAAGAGAATAGATGGAGTAAATTTGTATTTCAGTACCTTAGGGGTTTAATTATAATTTGAAGTTCAATAAGGGTCTAATTCTAATTAAGGAACCTTTGACGTTTTCCCTGATCTATTTAGGGCATCAAGTGAATGAAGGGAGAGAAGCATTGATCAATTAGCATAGACGAGATCAAGTACTCTCTCTAAAGAGGCCTAATGTTGGAGCTCCTTCAAAGGCTCACGTTCCTACATCATTGGGCATTCTAAGACCCCCAAATCCTTCCCTTCTTCGTCAGCCAATCTGGAAGCTAGAGGAGATCACCGAGTGACTCGATCCATGGCGAGAGAACCTAACAAAAATAGGAGGAAGAAAAGAGGTTATGGACTTGTGTCCTAACCGTCCCCCAAAAGTTCAATTTATAAATTGATAAAACTACAATTTACAGTAATACCACTAGAACTTAAACTAATTAAATCAATGTCATCTCTATGAAATGACTCTTTATTTACTATACTAACATCACTGTATGGGCCTATGGGCATTCTCCTTGGTATGTGGGCCTTGATCCCATCTTTCACATCTCTTGAATGTGTGGGCCTTCCATGGTCTTATGGGCTTGAGCTTATCTTCTAAGACACTTGGATGTGTAGGCCTTCCTCGGTGTTATGGACTTGAGCCCATCTTCCACACACATGGACTTGTGAGCTTTTCTTGGTCGTGTGGGCTTGCGCCCATCTTTCACACACATGGACTTGTGAGCCTTTCTTGGTCGTGTGGGCTTGTGCCCATCTTCCAACACCAATGATTTGTTTTGCAACACCCAAATCCTTCATTGCAAACTTCTTGTATAACTGTTATGGACTCCATAGCATCAAGAGTGGCGAACCGGAGAAGAGGATGGATGGAGTAAACTTATATTTCAGTATCTTAGGGGTTTAATTGTAATTTGAAGTTCAATAAGGTCTATTTGTAATTATGGAACCTTTGACGTTTTCCCTAATTCCCTATATAGGGCGTCAGGAGGAATGAAATGAGGGAAACAATTGTCAATTAGTTTAAACGAGACCGGGTACTCTCTCCAACGATGCCTAAGGGTGGAGCTCCTTCAAAAGCTCACGTTCCTACACCATTGGGCATTCTAAAACCCCCAAATCATTCCCTTCTTCGTCAGCCAATCTGGAAGCCAGAGGAGATCGCCGGGTGACACGATCCATGGCACAGAAACATAATATTGTGGTATCAGACAGGACCACCATAGGTGATTCCTCTTCCCCTACAGAAATTCGGCATTTTGTGGAAGAGAACCATGCTGATCTACAATCTCAAATCTATGGCCTTGACGAAAAATTCCAGATGTTGATGTCCCGAGTGGAGGAGGGCTTGGCTCAGCTTTCTGCCCAGACGACTTCTTCATCATAACAACAACTCCCTTTTCAATTTATTTATTTCATATTTTCAAGCACGTACTATCAACATGTCATCAATATATAGCAGTAGGTTGATGTAGGAGTCATCAAAGTTTTTCACATAACATCAATGAACAACCTGACACCTCAAGAAACCATTACTACTCATGAAGATGCCAAACTTCATATACCACTATCTTAGAGTTTGTTTGAGACCATACAAGCTCTTTTGAAGTTTTCACACCATTTTCTCCTTTCCTTGTGCTTTGAAACCCTGTGGCTACATCATATAAATTTCTTCATCCAAATCATCATGAAGAAAATCTCTCTTTACATCCAATTGCTCTAAGTGCAAGTCTTAATTTTTCACTAGTCCAAGCACTGTTCTAATAATAGTCAATTTCACTGTTGGAGAGAAAATCTCAATGTAGTCAATGCCTTATTTTTGTTGGAAGCCCTTTACAACCACTCTTGCTTTGTACCGCTTGCTGCATTCATTTTCGTCTTTGATTCGGTAAACCCATTTATTCTGCAAGGCCTTCTTCCCTATTGGTAACTCAGTCAATTGCCATGTTTGATTGGATAACATTGAATCCATCTCATCCCTCATGGCCAACTCCTACTTGGTTGATTCATCAACTTGCACAACTTCTTAATAACTCTTTAGTTCACCTTTATCAGTCCATATAATATGATTCAGCGTAGGGGAGTATCTCTATGGTGGTATGCTAGTTCTAACAGATCTCTTGAGTTCAGTCACAAGCTGATTTACTTCCGGGGGTATGTTTTCCTGGTCTAACTAAGCAATATTCTCCATTTCAATAACTGGAAGATCTCTCAATTGAATCACTACAGACATCTTAGCTTCATTACTTGTGCTCCCATAATTTTTTCTCAACCTGTCTTTATAAAAAACACCTTCATTGAAGATCACATCCTTGCTCTTGATAACCTTATGACTTTGGTCGTCCCAGAAGCGATAACCAAACTTGGTACCACCATAGGCAATAAAGAAACATTTCTTAGATTTAGCATCAAGTTTACTTCTAACTGCAGAATCAATGTGAATATAAGAAACACAACCAAACACTTACAAGAAAGAAAGGTTTACCTCTTTGATGCTCCAAACCTCTTCTGGTATTTTACAATCCAATGGTATTAAAGGACCTCTGTTGATCAAACAGTCAGTGGTGCTAATAGCCTCAGACCAGAACATCTTTGGCAATCCCAGATGTAATCTCATGCTCCTAGCATACTCGTTCAAAGTCCTATTCACCCTCTCAGCTACACTATTCTGTTGAGGTTTTCCAAGAATAGTCTTCTTCATCTTGATTCCATTTTCAGCGCAGTACTGCTTGAAATCATCTTCTATGTATTCTCCCCCATTATCTGACTGCAAGCACTTCACCTTCAAATATGTCTCATTATCAACCAGTGCTCTCCATCTCTTGAATGTACCATAAACATCAAATTTATTTTTAAGGAAATAATCTCATACCTTTCTACTTGCATCATCAATAAATGTCACATAGTAATTAGAACCACCAAGGGAGGTAACAGTTGAAGGCCCCCACACATCAGTGTGAACCAACTCCTACTTTGCTATCTTTTGCTCATTTCTAGCCTTAGAAAAGCTAACCCTTTTCTGCTTTCCAAAAATACAGCCTTCACACAAACAGTTGTTTACAATTTTCAACTTGGTAGCTTCCCTTTGGACTAAAGCACTTTCATTCCCTTCTCACTCATGTGAACGACCCAATAATGCAACAAATCAAAATCAGTAACAGCATCAACAACTGCAACCATGTCTCTGCAACTGAAAGTGATGTAAAGATTTATAGTTTTAACTCCGCGTGCAACAACCATGACTCCCTTAGTGAATTTCCAGGTAGCACCATTAAAAGTCACATTTTGACCTTCATCATCAAGTTGCCCTACTGAGATCATATTACGCATAAGTTTTGACATGTCTCACCTTGTGAATTTTCCACACTGGCCAGTTTGACATCCTCAAATTGACATTACCAATACCGATTATATCCAAAGGTTCTCCATAAGTAAGACACCTTCCCATGATCTCTAGCAACATAATTCTCCATGATCTCATAGTGTACAGTGGTGTGAAAAGAAGTTCCTAAATCTAACACCCAAGAGTCAATAAGGCTATCAACCGACAAGAGTAAATCATCTTGTACTTCTTTAGTCACTCCATTTTCAACATCAATTTTCTTTTCGTCCTTCTTCAGTGCACTACAGTTTAATTAAACCAATGGGCAGCATGCTAAGGGGAATATGTGCATTCAACTCTTCATGTGGGAATTTAGCAAAGCATAGGCTTCGTCAAGAGACTAGGGCAAGCCGGGTGTCTTCCCTCTTTGTCGTCTTTGTTCTTCGACATCTTCCCTCTTTGATGTCTTCGTTCTTCGACATCTTCCCTCTTTGATGTCTTCGTTCTTCGGGAGAAAGAACTTTCCCTCTTCCCAATCGTAAAAAGCTATTCATGCCCTACAAGTAAGTTTCGATTGTGCCTCCCATTTATTGTGTCATTACTGTATTTTTAGCTTTCTATTCATTTCAATCTCTCTTTTCCCCTTATTTTTGTTCCTTCATGTTTCAATCATTTTTTTCTTCTATTAATCCCCTTTTTGTCTTCTACCCAAAGACCAGAGAGACATTGTCTTCTCCGTTGGTCATTAACGAGGGAATAACAGATATTGTGAATGTCAAATTTTCTTGCTCTTTACGTAGTTACCTCTTTATTTATCTGTTTTCTTTTTTCTTCAACATGTTTCACTTTATGGTGTTTTGAGGTTTTCGGGGACGCTTCCTCTATGTTTTTTGTTGTCCTTTTTTCCAGCAACATCTACAGGAATAGGGCATTTAGTTGGGAATCAGTTGGGACTCTATCAAATAATATGAAAAAGTTAGATGTAGTTAATTGTTTTTATTGGGACAATGATTAATTTTTTATTCAATGTTGTGCAAGGGTTAGTAAAAAATGTGTTTGAGATTGGAGTAGTGAATGACTTATAAATGTAATTCCAAAACACACTTCCCCAGATAATAGTTGTTTTTTTTCTTTTCCCATCAATGTTTACTGCCTACTGGAAATCTGGAAAGGCATCATGCTTTGTTACTTAGTAACTATGAAAAAGTTAAGATGTAGGGAGTCTAAAGGGTTTTGTGTGGATTTATTGATATCAAGTTCTGCATTTTCTTGATGCAGACATTTTTCATGAAAGGGCACATGGTATATCTATTTTGTTTCCTAGTACCAACAACCTAGCTAGATATTGGAGAGGTTATGTCTGCACTCAAAAGTATGTGCTCACATGCATCTATGTTGTTTCCCAAGTATTGATTTGGTGAAGACAACTTGTCTTAAAGATGGCTATGTTCTTTTTTCAGTTCTTTGTAGGTTTTCTATGGAGGTTAGTTCATCATCAACTTTAAGCAGTATCCTATGTATGAGGAATTGAGTATTGGAAAAATCAAGTTAAAAGAGGTAGTTTCTTTTGTTAAATAATAATATTCTTGTGTTGGATACTTTTTTTTTTTGTAAATAGGTTTGATATGAAAGACATAATCAGGTTATGAGCCTATAATGGTTGGCTTTTCCTGAGATTTAAATTTGACATTGGAGCTATTTTTGAAATTGACTAAACTCTAAATTTGTAGCCTGACTTTCTTTATATAATACATGAAATAAAACTAAAATTTAATTTTTTTTTGTATAATTTAAAAATGTTGAATGTAGAAATAACAACTTTTTAGTTTCACTCTAATCAACTAAAATGCCAAGTTCATTTAGAGTCTACAAATCACTTCAAGAATTTCAATCCAAATGAGGATATTATTTGCTTTGGGTCTTGCAAACTGGACCTCCAATTGATTAAATTACTATTGATCTTAACCCATCAAAATCCTTGGAGCAGCCTTACTCATGGCTATTATTTCCAGCTTCTGATTGTGACTATCAGATTGCAATGAGGCGTGACATGTAATAACAAAGAGTTGCTAATCAGTGGGTTTGCTGTCTATCAGACTCTCTATTTTGTTATACCACTTTGTTGTAGAACGAAATAAACGTAAGGGACTCTGTTTTGTGGTACAAAGGATGATATTTTCAACTAATGGATGACAGAGTAATATCAATTTGCTTTGGTTTGTCTCAAGTTCAAAAAGAATTATTTTGAATCATTCTCATTGTTCAATGAGTGAAGGATTGTGTTTTTTTTAATCTCTGGTTCTATTGTAATCATCACTTTTTATCTATTTATTTTGAACGATTTCTGGCATGGATATCCTAGAGTATAGAGAGAGTGAAAAGAGGGGAGGGAAGCTCCCTTCCTTCCCTTTTCTTTGATTTTCTTTGTTTTATGCAGAGTGTGTAGACAATTTTATTTAGGGTTTATGTACATAGGTCATTCCCAAATTTGTGTAGAGGTCATGCCCAATTTTAAGTAAAATTTATGCATAATTTTATGTATAATTTATTTAATATGTATTTTACGAAAAGTTTTAAAAGTAGGTTGAAGATCGAACCAGGCTCGAGCTCGAACTTGAACTCGATCAAAATTCTTGAGCTCAAGCACGATTAAAATTTTACGCTCAAGACTGTGCTCGACTCGAGCTTGAGTTCAAAATATTTAAATCAAGCCAAGGTCGAACATATGCAAGTTTGAGCTTGGCTCGACTCAATGCCACCCCTAACTTCCAATAGTTGTGTACTCAGCTTCAGTGGTAGATAAGCAATTGAATGTTGCTTCTTGAAAAACAAAGAAACAAGCATATTTCCCAGTAATTGACTGCTACCACTCGTACTCTTCCTATCAATTTTGCATATGAAAAAATTGATGTTAGAGGAACTTATTAGATCTATGGTAGAGGACTTTGAGTACCAAAGTCCCAAGGTGGGTGTTCCAAGTATATATCAAAAAATTCTTTTCATAGCCACTAAGTGAGATTCTCTTGGATCATGTTGGAAGATGGGCCCAAGCCCACACGACCAAGGAAGGCCCACACATCCAAGTGTGTGGAAAATGGGCTCAAGCCCACAAACTAAGGATGCATGATGGTAAATAGAGAGTCATCTCATAAAGATGACACTGATGTAATTAATTTATGATTTATGTATCTTATTCACTCTTATTAGGCTGAAGGGTATTCTTGTAATATTAGTACTTTTTATATCTATAAATAAAAATTCGTCACTCCTCCTCTTCTCCTCCTAAAATCTTCTTTCTAAAACTCTCCTTCTTCTTCTCACCTCTTAATCCTCTTCTACTGTGATTATATATCATGGAATCTTAAGTTTCAACATGGTATCAAAGTAGGGTATGATCTGAGATGGAAAAGGAGAAGAAGATCGAGAAGAAGGGGAGGAAGAAGAAGAAAAAGAAAAAAAATGAGTTTCTAGTTTTTTTGTAAGTTTTATCAATTTCTATATTTCATTGGATGTTTCACTCTCTTTTCGTATTTTTCATATAGCAAATTATATACCGTTGGAAAGATGATTGAGTCTATTTTCCAACTCAAAAATAAATGTCAAAATTAGATTTTTCTAGAGAGATAAATCGACATCTGAAGCAGCAAAGGTAAAGCAGTAGAAAAGTTTGGTGCAATAGCAGAAAGCTTCAAATTTTGAACCATTTTATGCCATCAAGAACGAGACTTTATATGGAAAAGTATATATCAAAAGAAATATTTGTAAGTATATTTTCTTACCTATTCAACCAATTCTAATTCTGACTTTTTTATATGGAGATATCAATCTTGGAACAATCAATGGTCATGCTGGCCAAGAGGAAAGAGTACTTAGTTCGGCCAGATTACAGTGTCTGAAATATATTCGATTTTTTTTTATCTCAAAAGAAGTATATTTTATGGAGAGAAGTTATACTTGGTTGAAATATATTTAAGTCTAGTTTCAGAAGGAGAACACTTCATGTCAATCTGATCTATATTTAAGAAGATATTCATATTAGAAGAATCAAAGGTCATGTTGGTATACTATTGCATGCAAAGACCCGAATTTAAGCTGAATATTTTGCTTAAATTTTTGAGTTCTTGTTATTGATGAAAAAATATCAGGAAAGTATCTCATGACCTACCCTTGGAAATTTTTGTTTGCTAACTAACAATATTTGGAAAGAGTCATTAGAAGATCATCTTATTTTCAAAAACTTTCCTTGACTTATTTGTCTACGATTGCCTTGCCTAAAGATTTCAAGAAAAAAAAAAGGCAAGGAAAAGTGTCTTCTTTGATTGCTAAGTTGGCACCAATTGAAGGAGGAAAATACCTTATTTAGAATATTTATCCAGCCACGAATTTTGTGAGATTTTATTGGTATTTTGAAATATTACAAAGGATTTGATTTGGTATCCTCGCCTAAAACATTAAGGCAAGAAAGATTGAAATATTTGGCTTGGCTTGAGTTACTTGGTTACAATATTTGAGTTAGTGAATTTGTTGATACTAGCATTCTTTTACTTGATCTCACAAGAGGTGGATTAGCACTTGAGCTTGCAAAATATTTGTTGAGTTCAAGTTGGGATAATTGACATTACCTCCTAGCTTGAGGGAGATAATAGAAGGAGAAATATGAAGGATGATCACATTGGAGATTGTTTGATTTATTTATTGTCAAACAACACTTGGTTCAAATTATTATAGGCAGTCTATTACTTGTCTTGACTCACTCACTCACTGTCAAAGCTACTATCTGCTACTGCCTTGACTCTGGCTTGATTATTACCCTGGATTATTACCTTGGATGATCCTCAGCTCATTATTTGGTGCATAGCTTCCTCATTCAAGGAAGCACTTGTTGTAGATTATCTTATGTTTCCTTATTACTCTTATGGACTTTTACTACCTATCGGTTATCCATTGGTATATAATTGCCGATTTGGACCCATGCCCATTTCAATTGCTGCTATTGTGCCTCTCTGATCGAGATATTATTATTGAAGGACTTCTCAGTTTCTGATTGTTATCAGCATTGGTTATTCTAATAAAGAAGAAAGCATATGGTGGCCCTAGAATATTATCTTTCGGTGATTACCCTTTACCCTGATTTGGCATTTTTACGAGTCGGTGCCCTGTGTTGGGACACCGTGTTGAATGAGTTTCTTACTACACTTTTGAGTATTGCCTATAGACCCACTACCTATAGAGGATAGAAGTGTGCCCAACATCCAGCGTGAGTCAAGTCTATTATTCACCCAAAAGGTATTTTTTTAGCTACCTAGAGAGAGTGGGTAGACTCTGTGTTCCACAATAGGGCTACTTTTTTGCCAATGAAATTGATCGGAAAGGTTTTTTGACTATGACCATTTGACAGGAGTATGGAGCGATGTCTTACAGCTAGAAGTGATTTTACTGTCTCTAATATTATGCCAAATGGATCTCTTGGAAAAGAACAAAGAGACCACCAAATTGAGGGGGGGTGTTGGAAGATATAGTGGGCTGCCATTTTATATGGGAAGATCTTATACAACATTTGCAGCAAGATGAGCATTTATGATGTTCTCTCACCCCCAACTTGAGAGGGAGTGTTGGACGATGGGCCCAAGCCCACACGACCAAGGAAGGGCCACACGTCCAAGTGTGTGGAAGATGGGTTCAAGCCCACATACCAAAGAGAAGGTCCACAGGCCCACACAGTGGTGGCATGGTGATAAATAAAGAGTCATCTCATAAAGATGATACTGATGTAATTATTTTATGATTTGTGTATCTTATTCACTCTTACTAGGGTGATGGTTATTCTTGTAATATTAGTACTTTTGATATCTATAAAGACAACTTAAGGGGGAGGGTTTGGACAAGTCCATTGCCCTAATCTTTCTCAACTTTCCTCCAAATTTGTCACTCTTCCTTTTCTCCTTCTTCTTCTCATTTTACATCTCAACTTAGATTGAAATCTAGCATATAGGCAATACCGAAACATAATATCTGGTCTACTAGCTGATGATAAAGTAGGGTCCCTATCATTCTTCTATACAATTTCTGATTAATGGATCTACTTGAATTGTCCAAATCTAGCTTTAAGAACAAACTCATGGGTGTGCTGATTGATTTGAGATTTTCCATGTTGATTCTCTTTAGCAATCCTTTTGTATGGATTGATATATGAAAGTTCCACTTTGAGTTTGTATAACTTGAAATGCAAGGAAGAATGTGAGTTCACCCACCAAACTCATTTCAAATTCATTCTTCATCACTTTTTAGTGATTTCCTTGCATAGAGAAGCAATTGTGGAATTTTATGTTGAACCAGGTGGCTACTAAAGGGAGAGGGGGGTGGAGGCTGAATTGAGTTATTTCGAAATAAAAACTTAGTGTGTCAAATTAAATATTAAAGCAAGTATGAAATAACGTTATGCATACACCAAATAGTAACACAAATGTTTTGTTATTGATGTTCTCCTAGTGGTATTCACCGTTCAAGAACCCTTGCTTGGAAAATTTCACTAACTAGCTCTATTAGGTGGAATTTACACAAAAGATATTTTGATACTCTTTAAAGTCATAGTATGCTCAAATACATGATTTACAACAATCTATCGTGAGATTTGTAAGCTAGACTCTAGCTCTAGCAATCTCTTCTATCTAGAATTGAAGGTTATAGATTAACCTATTGTTAATTTCTAGGGCCAACACATAAGCACAAGACATTTCAAGGGAAGGAGAGAAGAGAGCAACTCTAGCTCTTGGGAGAGAGGAGAGAAGAAAGAGAGAGGAGAGAAGAAACCAAGGGAGGGAAAGAAGAGGAAAATAGAGAGAGTTGTATGGACGAATTTGAGCCAAGAGAAAGAGTCTTCAATGTTCTACCCCCATGCCTTGAGGTTGTATCTATAGTTGTGTGAAGGTGTTTAAAATTACTACAATACCCTTAGGGTTACATGCTTTAAAAAAACCTAAGAAGATACACCAACTTGCATAATTGTAATTCTATGTCATCTCTATGAAACTTGAGGTTGTATCTATAGTTGTGTGAAGGTGTTTAAAATTACTACAATACCCTTAGGGCTACATGCTTTAAAAAAACCTAAGAAGACATACACCAACTTGCATAATTGTAATTCTATGTCATCTCTATGAAACTTCTCCTTATTTACTAGCCATGCTACCCCTATACGCATGGGTGTCTTTTAAAACTCCCCCTCAAGTTGGTGTTTGTAACTTCACTTTGCAAATAATCTTGGTCAAGAAACTTGTGTGCTTGAAAAGAAATTCTAATCTTGTGTGGCTTGAAAAAAAATTTGATTGCCTTGCTTTGATTCATCTTGTTCTTGTTCACATATTGCTTGCAATCTTCATCTTGTTCTCCCCCTTACTTGGATATTTTAGTCACATAAAGTTTGATTACTACAACACGTGGAATTCTTCATTGTAGATTATACAACTTCTTCTCAAATGTGGAATTCGAAAGGAGGCAAACCACTGCACCACTCAACATCCAATTCCATCCTCATACTCTTTCCTTTTATTCTCCCCCTCAATATGGGAGGTAATGACAATGATTCCAGCTTGAAACAAAAAAAAAAAAAAAAAAGTTGTAATAATGATCTCCTCCATCAAGGTGTCCCAAGGACTCCATCAGACCCAAGATTTCAAAAAGTAAAAAACATGGGTTATAAAGAAGTAGTCGAAACCAACCTCAAAGAATTTTGAACAAAATAGTGACAATAATCACTAAAGAGGGTAATATTAGTCACTCAATAGACAACGATAAAAACCCAAAGGGTACCAATAAAAAGGCTACATAAACTTAAAAACACCCATATATATATATATATAAAGAGGACCAACCAAAGCAACCCACCGAGGGGTTTGCCTAAGAGGGTAAGGAGATTCAAAAAAGGATGGTAGGGGAAATGAGACCGAGTAAAACGGTAATGGGGGGATTAAAGGAAGAGAAACTAACCACCGTCGTAATAAGAAGGAGACTTCTAAAATAACTTAAATTTTTTGGCCAAGTATGACCCAAGAGGGAGATAAAAAAAAAAATTCTCTATGGACATGATAATTAAGGAAACTTTAAAAAACCCCAATAAGAAACTTTTTAGATGTAACATAATAATGAAAAGTTTCTAAAAATAGACTTCTCACATAAGGCAATTACCTTTTAACACACCTTGACCAATTTGGCAACAAAATATTCAAGAGATAAATTACGAAATAAGGGAGATTTAGGACAACTAATATTTGAAATTTAGAATGATGAAACAAAACCTTCTAAATCAAAATTTTCAGACTTCGTCATAAAAGGAAACTAAAGTCATATA
This sequence comes from Aristolochia californica, assembly GCF_029961685.1. Taxonomy (NCBI): domain Eukaryota; kingdom Viridiplantae; phylum Streptophyta; class Magnoliopsida; order Piperales; family Aristolochiaceae; genus Aristolochia; species Aristolochia californica. The sequence goes on along the minus strand of NW_027182279.1, from coordinate 35,204,581 downwards.
GGGAAAGACTTCTCTTAAGGAAACTAATGTAATGTAAGATCAAAGAAAAGAAACTTAATTAAAGGAATGTACTCAAGTTGGTAAAATTTTGACTAAAGATTGAAAAAAACAGGAAACTTAACCAACATTAACAACTAAAAAAAGTGAAGCAAAAAAAGGACTTAGATTCGGATTTTTGCATGCAACAAGGTACCAACATGACCTTTGGTTCTTCCAATGTGGATATCTCTCTATAGAAAGATCAGACTAAGAAACGGATAACTGAGATAGAAATTAGCCTCACATTTTGAGATATAATTATCAATTTAAAATCTTAGTCATGTTAGTACAAACCGTTCAAAAAGTTAAGGTTTTTTGCTACTACTCGAAACTTTTCTGCTTATAAACCCTTGCTACTTTCGATTCCAATTTCTCTATGAAGAAACCTTTGATTTAAAAAAATATTTTGGATTTGGAAACTAGACCCAAATATATTCCAACAGTATATACTTTGATATGAAACTTATGGGTAAGAGAGTGAGAAAACCAATGAAAAACAAGAATTGGAAAGAAGACTAAAGAGAAAAACTTGAAACTCTCATTTATTTCCGTCTTCTTATTCTTCCTCCCTTTCTTCTCCATATTCTTCTCCTTTTCCATGTCAGATCTTTGCACACTTTGATACTATGTTGATTTCTATGGCCAACAAATAAACACAAGAGATCTCAAGGGAATGAGAGAAGAGAGAAACTCTAGCTCTTGGGAGAGAGGAGAGAAGAAACCAAGGGAAAGAAAAAAAAAGTTAGAGGTGTATGTAGGGTGGCATCGAACCGAGCCAGTTCATGAACAACTCGAGCTTGGCTAAAAAAATCCCTAACTCGGACAGAGTTCGAGATGAGGTATGGGTTCGTTTAATTATACGAGCCGAGTTCGAGCGAACCGCGGTTGGGTTCGGCTGCTCGTTACTTAAATAGCAATTTTGGGTCGAGCCCTAATATTTTCGGCAAACCTTCCTTTCCTCTCTTCAACTTTTTGTTTTGTCTTCGGGCTTCAATTTCAGGGAGTAGCAAATTAGGGATTTGAGATGCGTCTTCCCTCTTTTTCGCCTTCATTCTTTGGTGTTTTCCTTCTTTAGCGTCTTCATTCTTTGGCGTCTTTGTATTCCTCAGTGAAGGAGATGTAGTAGAAGTTGGGTTATGCGATAGACGGTGAACTGGTGGGAGACGAAAAGATTTGCAAAGGGCTAGGTTGGCGATGATAAAGGATTTGTCAAGATTTTGAAAGCACATCAGTCTGTTTGAGACACCAGCACAGAGACACCGTCCTCCGTCCAGGTCTTCATAGCTGACGATGACCAGTTGGGGTAACGAGGGAGCTCTGCTCGTGTGGATTTTGAGGAAGGTGGGCTCGGAGGCAATGTTGCGCCAGAGCTTGCAGACAGTCTTGAATCGAAGAATGTCTCTCACAGCCCATTGGAGTTCGTTGAGGCCTCTCAACAGTGGAGCCTCCATCGTGCATTCTTGGCTCAGTGGGTTTAAAATTTGTGGAGGAAATTTTTGTTTGCTAGGTGTGTCAGCATCGATTACAACGGTAGCCGGCGTCGAGGTGGTGATGGAGGCCAGCGCAGGGCTGGAGGTTGAAGACGGCCTCAAGGGTTCGAACTGAGTTAATATGGGATCCCCCGGTTGACTCGAAAATCCTTAAAAAAAACATAAATTTTATTGTTGAGTATGGGATTTGAACCCACAGCCTCAACTTAAAATTTAAGAAAATGACCTCTAATACATCTCACCTTAAGTGATATCTTTGGATAAATTTAATATATATTTGAATAACTAGAAAATTGGTATATTTTTTTTTATGCCATTTCTCATTTACTTCATATGAATTAAATAATTTTACATGGCTTTTTTGCATACTTAATTTTTTATACATATTTTTGGATGACCTAAATTAAGGAATTAATAATTGGCATCGATTTTAGTCAATTATCTTGATGTCATATTTTTTTTTACATTTGAATAATTGAGTAATAGCCCAACATTCTTAATTATGAAAATGTCTAGTTACATTAAACTTAGTCACATAAAGTTAATGACATAAAAAATTATGATTAATTATGGAGATATAATTATTTAATCCCACATTGTACATATTTAAGTGATTAATCAGGATGAGATAGAAATACTAAAAAAAAATTCTAGTTGCCCACAGGCCTAGAAATTTTTTTGACAGACAAATTTTGATCCCATCATAAAGTGAAATAAATCGTTTATATGTTATAATCTAAGCCCAAATGAAAGATTATAATGACATATTGATCTATTTGTTTGAATTTATTTGCATGGATAAATATTCAATATTTGGCTTCATTGCATGTTTTAGTAAGCTTTTTATTTATTTTGCAGTTGTTCAAACTTTATTTGTTCTAAATTTTGATTCCTCCTATATTATTCCTCTGAATGGAGACAATTATACTGATTGGAAGGAGAAAATTCTCCTGTCATTGAGATGCATAGACAATTTTATGTAAGCTTAATGTAATTTTAGGTAAAGGTCATGCCCAATTTTAGGTAAAGGTTATGCCCAATTTTAGGTACAGGTCATGCCCTATTTTACGTACAGGTATGCATAATTTTATATACAGTTTATCTGACATGTATTTTATGCAAAGTTGTAAATGTAGGTTTGAGCTCGAACTTGGCTCGAGGTCGAACTCGGTTAAAATTATTGGGCTCGAACTCAATTACAATTTTAGGCTCAATCTCGAGTTTAAAATATTTAAATCAAGCTCAGCTCGAACAAAGGCAGGTTCGGACTCTGCTCGATTCAATGCCACCCCTAGGTGTATGGACAAATTTGAGCCAAGAGAAAGAGGCTTGAATGCTCTGCCCCATGCCTTGAGGTTGTATTTATAGTTGTGTGATGGTGATTATAATGACTATAATGCCCTTAGGGCTATATGCTTCAAAAGAAAAAAGGCATAAGATGACATACACCAGCTTGCATATATATAATTCTATGTCATCTCTATGAAACTTATTATTCACTAGCCATGCCACTCCTACACACGTGGGTGTATTTTAACACCTATGAAGTAAAAAAATAAAAATATAAAACATGAAAAGCTTACACCCTTTGAATTTGATGGAGAGATAGCCTTCTCCTTAGAGACTTCAGAGCCTCCAACTTCGAAGAACTAAGAGAATGAATTTGGATCTTGATCAGTATGGTGCAATTTTGAGAGAAGAGAAATTTTGAGAGAAGAGAAATTTTGCAAGGTTTCTAGCTCTTTTTTTTTTCTCTCAACAGTAGTTTTGAAATGAATTTCAAAAGTAGTTTTGAATGCAATAGGTTTACAAATAAATGCTCAATAATCTCTCTAAGGCACGTTTGGTGGAGTATTTATAACTTCCCCATGACAAATTAGTCATTATTTGATTGTTTACAAAAAGTCGAAAACTCAATGATTGATCAATGAAAAGCTATGATCGATTAATCATGTTTGACAATTCTATTTTTATCAAACCTTAGACTTATTGATCAATGCAAGTTTGGCCTTTTTAGAAAACTTAAGTTGATTGATTAGTCCTCCCCAATTGATTGATCGTGCATTGATGATCTGGCTATGCAAAACTAAGTATGATTTGTCAATGTTGTAAGTATAATCAATCATGTTTTATATCCCTCATTGGCATGTTTCTATCTGATCGATCAATACCCCAATATGATATATTTTTCAATGCATGGACATGGATGATTGATAAATCCAGTGGGAATGATCGATCATGCTTTATAACTCTTTATGGCAAAGTTTTGTCTAATTGATCAATGCATTTGATTGATCAATCATGCTTTATATTTTTTGCCAGGTTGCATTTTGGATGAGCGATCATTGGTAGGTAATGGTTGATCATGCCAAAGCCACTTTCCTAATATATGCTTCAAATCATAATAAAAGCTATATCCTAAGTGGTTCTAACATGTTTAAAACTTTGATATGCTTTAGTAAAACATTCCCTAAAGCTCCAAAAAATTCATTTGTACCTCAAATTTGAAGTTTCATGGCTGCCGTCTTACATAAAATTTTTGAGATTTTCCATACAACTTAGACTGTAATCTTGCATTCTTCATTTCTTCACTTATAAGGGGGGGTTAGTCCACAATGAAGTGGAATGAATTCCCCCCGCATTACCTAGTTCATCCTATTTATGGTGTTAGTCCAGAATGAATTGACTTGAAGTGAGATAACCGTTTCATCTCCTCAGGCAAAAACGAAGGAATTCTGTTTCCGCCCTTTTTTCCAATTCATCGAATTACCACGAGCGACGGCGTCGCTTCTTCCCCCCTCCCCCCCTCCCCCCCCCCCCCCCCCCCCCCCCCCCCCCCCCCCGAAACTAAAAAATCACCCACATTTCCTTTCTCCTCTCCTCTCGCTCAGCCTTCGTCTCTGGACGAAAATTTTCGCCCGACGTCGTCTCTGCTCGCTCTGCTCCTCTCGCTCGGCTCTCGTCTGCTCGCTCTGCTCCTCTCGGTCGGTGCTCATCTTCGTTCTCTGCTCCCTCTCTCTTGTTATCTCTCGTTTTCGCCCCATCTCCCTCTCTCGTCTCTTTCTCTCTCGGCCTTTCTCTTCCCGCTCCCTCTCTCGTCTCCTTCTCTCTTTTCCCTCTCGGCCTCCATCTCTTTTCACTCTCGGCCTCCCTCTTCCTTCTCGTTCTCGCTCTTCTCTTTCCTCCTCCCCCGATTTCATTTGATTTAACCTATTCCGGGGTCAAATTCCTTCGATTTCCTTCAATCTTCTTCGATTTTCGACGGTTAGGCGTCGATTTCTTCCATTGGGTTTACATTTCCCCATTCGGCGGTGATTTCCCCCAAATTTCAGAAGGTAATCCGAAACCCTAATTTTTTTTTCAACTAATTTAGTTTTGTGTTTGAGTTAAATTAAATTTTTGTGCGTAATTTATCTTGATTGTGGCCAAATTAATTCCAATAATATCACATTCATTGAAGCTGAGATACAAAATGTTCATTAATAAATAATACAGATTTGCTCACTTGTTTCCTGTGCATGAGAGTTGATAGCTCAACTGATTGTTTAAGAACTTGACTACCCATCAAGCATGCTGTCAGTTCATGGCATATTTCTGGGACCATGCCCTTGCAGTTTCCTCATAACGGGTTCTTTAGATGCAGTGAGTTCCCCTCCCTACTTTTTCCCCTTCAGTTTTCAAGAGAGTAAATTCTCTTGCAACTTTTCCTTTGCACTAACAATGCTCCTATTAGAGGGTGACACCCAGTTGGCCATACGCTGGGTAAGACCATGAACCCAAAACGAACCATCCAATATTAAGTGGTTCTACCCATTCGCTTAGTAAAATCATGAAACCAAAGCAAAGCATCTGCATTTAGCTGTTCCACATTTCCCAATGCAAGTCTTGCCAATTTTCTTGCTAGTTATGAGATCTCCCACCAGCAGCTTGCTGCTAGATGCCATTCCTCAACAGTTTGATTCACTGTTGCAGTTTCTGATGTGCTTTCTTTTATTCTCTTTGTTGTTCTCTTTTGTTAGGAAAAACCTAGTAACTAGAATAACAAAAGGTAATCCGAAACCCTAATTTTTTTTTCAACTAATTTAGTTTTGTGTTTGAGTTAATTTAAATTTTTGTGCGTAATTTATGTTGATTGTGGCCAAATTAATTCCAACCCTGAAGATTACTTTTGAAATGTGTTAGAATGTTGTTGAATATGTTTGAAGTGCTATGGAATGTTTATGTCATGTGGTGAGGAGATTTTGGAGTTATAAATATCCACCACATGGTCCAATTCAAACAAGGCTGAGTCGCCTACACGGGCGTCCATTAGCCAACGAAACCCGACCCCCATCAATGACGATGTACGGTTCGTAGTGACTGCGAAGTCATATGGGGCTCTACCAGGGGTGTTCGGTGAATTTGGACTTCATGAGTTTGTTTTTGCATTGTTCTAGTCATTTGCAATGAAATTAGTTAGATTACTTTTGAAATGTGTTAGAATGTGGTTGAATATGTTTGAAGTGCTATGGAATGTTTATGTCATGTGGTGAGGAGATTTTGGAGTTATAAATATCCACCACATGGTCCAATTCAAACAAGGCTGAGTCGCCTACACGGGCTTCCATTAGCCAACGAAACCCGACCCCCATCAATGACGATGTACGGTTCGTAGTGACTGCGAAGTCATATGGGGCTCTACCAGGGGTGTTCGGTGAATTTGGACTTCATGAGTTTGTTTTTGCATTGTTCTAGTCATTTGCAATGAAATTAGTTTGATTATTTTTGAAATGTGTTAGAATGTGGTTGAATATGTTTGAAGTGCTATGGAATGTTTATGTCATGTGGTGAGGAGATTTTGGAGTTATAAATATCCACCACATGGTCCAATTCAAACAAGGCTGAGTCGCCTACACGGGCGTCCATTAGCCAACGAAACCCGACCCCCATCAATGACGATGTACGGTTCGTAGTGACTGCGAAGTTATATGGGGCTCTACCAGGGGTATTCGGTGAATTTGGACTTCATGAGTTTGTTTTTGCATTGTTCTAGTCATTTGCAATGAAATTAGTTAGATTACTTTTGAAATGTTTTAGAATGTGGTTGAATATGTTTGAAGTGCTATGGAATATTTATGTCATGTGGTGAGGAGATTTTGGAGTTATAAATATCCACCACATGGTATTTTGTTATTCGTTGGTTGTGTTTCTATGTGTCCCTAGTTACTACGACGAGTAATGGTTGTCTGATAAAAAAAATTTCTATGACGACCATCTCGGATTTAGATTATAAATGGCTGGAAGAAGACAACAAACTCCTCGATCATATGACATTTGGACCTTCGATGATGACAACAAAATGCTCGATCTGTTGGTTGAGCAAGTCAATATGGGCAATAGGATGCCTAATGGGGTTTGGAAGCATGAAGTATATTTGGACTGTGTCAATAGGTTCAATGAAGACACAACTAATAAAAAAACTGTTGAGCAGCTCAAGAATCGAACAAGATCATGGAAGAAAACTTACCAAACAGTAACAAGTTGTCTCAACACTAGTGGGTTCGGTTGGGATGCAACCACACATCGAGTTACTGCATGTCATTCTGTATGGCAAGACTATATCAAGGTCAGTAAATTATGATTGACTGTAAAACATTTTGTATGTTTTCCGCATTACTAGAACTCTATGCCAAGTCGTCTAAATGATGTTTTATCCTTGTAGGAGCATAAAGAAGCTGAAAAGTACAGACAACAAGGCTGCCCTCTTTATGACAAATTGGCTTTGGTAGTGGGAAACTCAATAGCCATGGGGAGAACAAGTCAAACTGACGAAGACATGTGTAATGATGTCCAACATCAGGAAGAAAATGAGCACGTAGATATGCTCGAGGATGTCGATTTAGGTAGAGAATCTCCTTCGCCATTCCTTACAGAAAATGAGTTGGCACCTGATCAGTCTCCAAGTACTAACCCGTCAAGTTCAAGTCGTCGTAGAAAGAGACCACAAATGGCCACTGATGATAGTATTCTGTTCGCTGATACAATGACAAGAATTGCCACCCTACTGCAATCTCTACAAGCTAAAAATGATAAAGCCACCGGAGAAAATTGGTATGAAGCACTCACAGAAATCCCGGACCTATCAGTAGAGATGAAGTTTCGCGCTCCTATATTGTTAGATACACCAATGAAGAAGGACATGTTTACGAAGCTGCCAGTGGAAGAGCGAATTAATTGGCTTAAATATTGTGCTGGTGAAATGGAGTCAATACTTTGAAGTACATTATGTATTTTGGGACGATTGTTTTGAAGTTTAATTATGTTTTTTTAATTATGACTTTATAAGACGTATCATTGATAGATTATGAATTTTATTATGGTTAAGATTTGGGTTTTCATGATTGTCGTGTTCTTATTGTGTGGATGAATGTTGTGGGTGTGTGATTGGAGATGATTTTATATAGGTGTGATTAAAAATAGGTTATGATTGAAGAACATGGTATGTTTTTGTGTTGATGATATTATGAAGAAACAGGAATTATTGTTGAAGTCGTTATTATGGTTGTGGTGATTGTATTTGCAGGTTTCCATGGAAGACGAAAATAGGAATACAATGATGATTTTATTGACATGTCTTATGTACATGATGGGAATATACTATATGAACCATAGGTCTAGACGTACATTACATCCTCATGGGATAGGTGGTCCGATTTATTTACAAAAGGCATTAGCGAAATCACCTGTTAAATTTCGAAAAGTTTACAGGATGAATCAAATTGTGTTTAAAAAAATGGCAGAGATACTTTATAGCAAAGGGTTTTTATCACCTACAAAGACCATCTCAGTGGAAGAACAACTTGCATATTTTCTCTTAACTGTTGGTCAAGGACAAGCGTATAGTGTCACAGCAGAGATGTTTGATAGATCAAACTGGACTATAAGTAGGTATTTCAATAAGATGTTGAATGCTATTATCAAACTTCGGCCTGATTACATCAAACGGCCTTTAGAACGGACTCACTCGAAGATTTTAAACAATCCAATGTTTAATCCGTATTTTAAGGTAACATCACTTGACATATAATGAACAATTTTAGATTAATATTTAGAGTTACTTGTATTAATTGAAATGATATAATTAGGATTGTATTGGGGCTATTGATGGAACTCATATCAAAGCAAACATCCAACTTGAAGAACAACAAAGGTTCTGGAACAGAAAAGGCTATCTCTCACAAAATGTGATGGCAGCATGTACATTTGATATGCAATTCACTTATGTACTTGTTGGATGGGAGGGATCAGCAGCTGATTCCCGTGTATTGAAGGACGCATTGACTCGCCGAAATAGAATTTGTGTACCTGAAGGTAAATAATATATTGTTATGTAGTATTTTTTTTATTTTTTTTCAATTATCTTATGTGAAAAATATTTTGTATTGTAGGTAAATATTATCTAGTCGATGCTGGTTATGCAAATATGTCAGGATTTTTGGCTCCATATCGAGGAACTCGTTATCATCTACAAGAATTTGGAGACAACCTTCCTAGAAATGATAAAGAGCTATTCAACTGAAGGCACTCATCTTTGAGAAATACTATTGAACGAACTTTTGGTGCTTTAAAAGCTCGATTCCAAATGTTGAAAGTTGCTCCTCCCTTTTCTTATAAGATCCAGATGAAAATTGTAATAGCTTGTTGCATATTACACAATTATATACGTAAAGAGGATTACAATGATATGTTTGAATTGGAAGATGATGATTCCGATGATGAGGTAGGTGGAGGAGGTGATGAGGTCCGATTAGCTGGTGAAAATTTGGATGGAGATAGCGATGATAGCGATGATAGCGATGATCTTGGGGATGAAGGCAACCTATCAACAACAATGCGGAGGCGTCGTGCATTAGAATCCACTAGAGCTGCACAATTTCGAGATGCCATAGCAACTAGCATGTGGAGTGATTATTAGTGGTTGTACTTTATTGCATTTGAACATGTATGTTGTCGTTCGTATCTACTAAACTAGTCAGTTGATGATGTTAAACGCACAAACTCTAATTATATTGGTTGTTGTCATTTTATACCTTTTTGTATTAATTTTATTTATTAAGTATTTTTATACTATATAGTATGTTATTACAAAATAATTTATTTATTAATTATATTCATTTATGTTATTTTTAACTGTTTTATGTAATTTATATAATTTATTCTACTCACACGTAATTATTTTAATAATTAATAATAAAATGTAATCATTAATTGGTTTAATTATGCAATTTCTATAATTAATTAACCAATTTGGTTTATTTATTATATTCCCTTATGTTATTTTTAAATTTTTATGTAATTTAAATAATTTATTCTACTCACATGTAATTAGTTTAATAATTAATAATAAAATGTAATCATTAATTGGTTTAATTATGCAATTGCTATAATTAATTAACCAATTTGGTTTATTTATTATATTCCCTTATGTTATTTTTAAATTTTTATTAATTTTAAATAATTTATTCTAATCCCACGTAATTAGTATAATAATTTATAATAAAATTTAATCATTAATTGGTTTAATTATGCAATTGCTATAATTAATTAAACAATTAGGTTTATTTATTATATTCCCTTATGTTATATTTAAATTTTTATTAATTTTAATTAATTTATTCTAATCACACATAATTAGTATAACAATTTATAATAAATTGTAATCATTAATTGGTTTAATTATACAATTGCTATAATTAATTAAACACTTAGGTTTATTTATTATATTCCCTTATGTTATTTTTAATTTTTTTTTAATTTTAAATAATTTATTCTAATCCCCCGTAATTAGTTTGTTAATTTATATTGAATTGTAATCATTAATTGGTTAATTATCCAATTGCTAAAATTAATTAAACCATTATTTTCATTTATTATATTCCCTTATGCTATTTTGTAATTTTTAATAATTTTATATAATATATTCTAGTCGCGTAATTAGTATATTAATTTATAATGAATTATAATCGTTAATTGGTTAATTATCCAATTGCTATAATTAATTAAACCATTAGGTTTATTTATTATATTTTCTTATGTTATTTTTAATTTTTTTATTAATTTTATATAATTTATTATAGTAACACGTAATTATTGTTTTAATTTATAATAAACTATAATTATTTATCTAGAAAAGGACACTGAAATCTGTTTTCCAAGCACTAACACTGGAATCTGTTTTCCAGCCACTTCAACTAGCCTGGACTAACACCCAAACATGACTTGAAGTGGAAACAATTCATCTCACTTCAATTCAATTTTCCACTTCATTTCCACTTCATTGTGGACTAACCCCCCCTAAATGTTTCTTCAAGATGACTTGACACATTGATAGAACTCAAGGTTTCGTGATCTTATTTTCTAAAGTCCTTGATTTTTGTGTCTCTTGAAGGAAAAACATGTGAAATGCTAAATTTGAAATTGTTAGCACTATTAAGTTTTTTATCATCAAAATATGGATGGGAGATAACTTTCGATCAACATCTTACGAGAGTCTCATGGGAGGAAGTCTCACATAAATGTATAAGTTAAAAGTTATTTTAGTATTCTATTTATGCTCAGTTATTTTTGGAATTATCTTTAAGAGTTAAATTTTGGGTGTAACTAGGACATGGGTAGTTTATTTGTAAATATGATTCAACTTGTTTCATCTATTATAAATAGAGGCTTGTTGTATTAAGTTATAATCGAGTCAATAAATTATTTATTTTCTCTTGAAATTCAACAATTCTTATCAAATTTGCTCACACATTTTTCTCCAATAACTTTTTGTTGCAAAAACTTGTATGGCCACTGAAATCTTTTTGAACAAACTATGCACAATAAGCCTTAGATGGTGTTGAAAGTTTGTTCGAAAACTTTATGAAGCACACAATTACTTCCAATTGTATCATCAAAATTAGGTGGAGTGATGATCTTGGACTAACAGCCTCTCAACATGCAAATAGTATGGATGACTATTAGATGCGTCACGAAGAAAACCATATGCGAATCAATTTGATCTGGATATTAAAATGGATTAGATTTTATGTTAAAAATTTTAACCCACTCCAATCCATGTAAATCAAATCTCATAAGAAAATAATTTATTTGATTTTTATATCATATATTATCGTTAATTAGCGACATTTTATACTAAGCTCTCTCTAAAAATATAAGTGTCTTTGTTTTTATATTTAGGAACCTAGAACTAGTTCACCAAAAATACATAAACATCTTCTCAATTCTCCTATCACCACCACTCAAGTTGTAATTGAAGATGGTATTGGTGTATGAATTTCACATCTCTGTCAGTGATTCCAAGAAGAGTATATTCGCCTCTATAACTAAATCTAGTACTCTATAATCAGTCAGATTAAGAAGAAATAAATAAATATTTTAACAAATGTCCACTCTAATTCACATTGATCCCATCAGCATTTATTGCAATATATTAACCTATTCTGGGAAGATTTTACTTCCGTTGTAGAAGCTTGAAAGCATTAGAATGTATATTCATCCCCGTAGAAAGGGTCGATAGAAACAATCTTCGATGCGGGGAGCAACCCGCAACGAAGGGACCAAGCTATGATTCGGATTCTAAAATGCTTCTCATTGGAATGAATATCTTGGGGCTAATTGTATTTTGGGTCCTAAATGTCGTTTAGCCGTCAGATGTGTTTTGGGATCGACCAGGAGAAAATTCCTTCTCGATTCCTGGGTGAGAAGGTTTTTAACTTCTTATGGTGAGTGCTGTCTGAGGAAGAAAGATGCAAACTGTAAATTTATGTTGGTATTTATTGGCGAAAGTGCCACCGTTGAGGCCTTTCAGTAGTTCAGCGCAAGCCCGCTTCTTCATCCTCCCGCTTCTTCATCCTTCTGTCTCGGGGCAGATCTCTGCGTCTCTTCCTAATCCCCACTTCCTTGGGATCTCTACCTCAGACTCTTCCTTTTAATTCTCCCTCTTTTCCCCTTTTGATCCCACTATTACTGAAAAGGAACAGTCTCCTGATCTTCCCTTCTCGCTCGTTTCTTTTTTCTTTTATTGCTTTCGTGCGTTTTTCTTCTTCTGGGTGTTGGAAGAAAATGGCTATTAGGAATGCGCGGGCGGTGAAGAGATCTTCGTCATCGTCGTCCTTTTCGGCAGTGACGACAGTGATCTTCATAGCTTTTTGCGTTCTGGGTGCGTACATGCTCACTTCCTCTTCTATGGTCCCTGCTCGGAGCACAGATGGCAGTTCCTTCGTTACCTCCACTTCTTCTCGCATCTCAAAGTTCATTTCCTACGACCGTCCGCCGTCGGATGAATCTTCTGACGGTGGCGGGGGATCTGGGGTCCAGCAGGGGAGTGGTGAGAGCCGAGACGATGATGGCGTCTCTGTGAAGTCGTTGATTCGGGAAGTTGTTGAAGAAGTGCCCAAGGAGGGTGGAGAACAGAAGAATGAGAATACAGAGGAGTATATGCGGAAAGAGGAGGAAACGGAGGACAGGAAGGTGCAGGAACAGATTGAGGATGTTTCGAGTGATGGGGGTTCTGGGACACGAGCTGAAAATCAGCAAGAACAAGAGGAGCAGCGATATCCGACTAACGCGGAGGAGAATGATCGGAATCAACGAGAGGAAAAGACGTACGAGGATAGGACGGACTTGAGTAAGCAAGAAACCAAAATTCAAAATGTAGGTGAACAGATTAAGGACGAGACCCAGATGCAGGATGAAAATGGAGAGAGTAAGGAAGAAAATCAAATACAGGAAGAAAATGGGGAAGGTAAGTTAGAAACCCAGTTACAGGATGAAAAGGAGGGTAAGGGAGAACCTGAATTGCAGAATGAGAATAGGGAGAGTACGGAAGAATCTGGGAATGGAACTGGGGAGGGTAAGGAAGAATCCCAATTGCAGAATGAGAGTGAAGAGACTCAGGAAGAGTCTCAAGTGCAGAATGGATCTGATAAAGATAAGGAACAGGATCAACACCCACAAAAAGTCGAGGATGAAAAGTTAGAGTCTGTTCAACTAACAGAAGAAAGGAACAATGGGAACGAAAAGAAACCTGAAAGTACAGAGGAGGAAAGTTCTGGTGATAAGAATCCTGAAATCCGATTCGATGACAGTGGTGATGCTCAGGAATCCCAACTAGCAAATCAAACTGAGAAGCAGGTGGACCTAAATACAGAGTCATTCTCTGACACGGATCAGTCGGAAACCAGAATGCATGATGGGTCCTGGGATATGCAGACAAACCAATCTGAAAATGAGAAGGAAAGGCCGGATGAGCAGGAAGTGAAGTCAGGATCAGGACACTCTGATGGTAAAGGTGGTAGTGGCTCAGATGGTTACACATGGCAGCTCTGTAATGTCACGGCAGGTCCAGATTACATCCCTTGCCTGGACAATGAGGAGATTATCATGAAGCTTCCGAGCAGGAGGCATTTCGAGCACAGGGAGAGGCATTGTCCTGAAGAGAGTCCCACCTGCCTTGTTCCACTGCCACAGGGCTATAAGCATCCGGTTGAATGGCCCAAAAGCAGAGACAAGGTGAAGTGAAGTGATCAAACTGCTTGTGTTTCTAGTTTGATTTTCTGTTTATTGTTTAATGTGGGCATTTTTTTGTAGATTTGGTATCACAATGTCCCTCATACTAAGCTTGCAGACGTGAAAGGGCATCAGAATTGGGTTAAAAAGACTGGGGAGTATCTCACCTTTCCAGGTGGTGGAACCCAATTCATACATGGAGCTGATCTTTACATTGATTTCATTCGGCAGGTTAAGACAGTTCTTCACCACTTGACCCTTTGCATGTATCTTTCAGCAGTTTTGAGTGTGAAATCTTATGGTAGCAGCTTTTAAGTTACAAAGAATATCTGTTGTTAGGACTGTATCATATGCTTACTTTGTATTACATTTGGAATCCTATATCTTTCCATTGTCTGGCTTCTAAAACTGCGTATACAATTTGATTTTTCTCTGTGTATGTTACTCAAAAATCTTCAGCCATTAGTGTTTATCTTCCCAGTTTTGTGTGTTACAGGAGAAACTAGTGAGTTGAAGTAGCCACCACTTTCTTAAGCGTACAATGTTGACAGTCTAAATGTGAAATGGAAAAATCCATTTTGGTTGAGCAAAGATCCGATATCTAAAATTATTTGGCAATTTGAAAGCAAGATAGGGTGCTAAATAACTATGCCATTTTGCATTTTGATCTCCTATCTTAACTTTGTGAGTCATATGATTGATAGCCATGTCAAAGTTCTTTATTTAACCATTGAATCCTTGTCTCGGTGCCCATATTTTTGACATAGTATGAAAGAGGGTGTACTAGTTAATATATTAGAAACTTAAAAAAAAATTAAGAGATAATCGTAGTTGATCCTTCCAGGTATGGTCAATTCTTTTACTATATGTGACTAGTAATTTTTTTCATTAATATTGTTTAGTGATATATAATCCATGTCTGAATTTTCTAATCTGTAATCTGTTTTTGAGCCACTTAAACTGCTCTTTATGAATCTTTTAAGTTTATACGGTTCAGAGAATGAGGTAGAAGTCTTGGCTTTTGCCTGTAGGCTGTACCTAAAATTGCATGGGGAAAGCAAACTCGAGTAATACTGGATGTTGGTTGTGGGGTTGCTAGCTTTGGGGGCTATCTCTTCAATAAAGATGTTCTTACCATGTCATTTGCTCCCAAAGATGAGCATGAGGCCCAGGTACAGTTTGCTCTTGAACGTGGAATTCCAGCTATATCTGCCGTAATGGGTTCTCAGCGACTGCCTTTTCCAAGCGGTGTCTTTGATATTGTCCACTGTGCACGATGCAGAGTTCCTTGGCATGCAGAAGGTTTGAACTCTACATAGGTTTTTACCTCTTTTACGATCTTCCATGTCAATTCTGGTAGCATAAGTGCTTTTTACCACTGGCGGCATGTTTCAATGTCTTATATTTAAAATGCCTGCACTAGTGGATTACAGTTTCTTTTGAAAACATCCAAATGAGTTATTGCTATCCAATGATGTAAATGCACCCATTATAAGGCATGCTATCATTGTTTGGGTTTTGGCAGATTTGGCATGGGTCCGCGTAGGCCAGTCAATGCAGAGCAGTTAAACCTGGTCTATGACCTCATCATTGCTAGTCTTTTAAAACTTGTTGGTACGTTTCTTGCAGGTGGTATGCTTCTTTTAGAGCTAAATCGTGCTCTTCGACCTGGCGGGTATTTTGTCTGGTCAGCCACACCTGTATATCAAAAGTTGAAAGAAGATGCTGAAATTTGGACTGGTGAAGAGTTTGGAATTTCTAACTTTACTTGCAGATTATACTTAACAACTCTGCTGACTGCTTTGGATTTTTCTTTTCAGCCATGAAATCCCTCACTGCTTCTATGTGTTGGGAGCTTGTCACAATCAAAAAGCATAAAGTGAATGGTGTTGCTGCTGCTATATACCGTAAACCCACAACTAATGATTGCTATCTCAGTAGAAAACACAATCAACCCCCTATGTGTGCTGAAGATGATGACCCAAATGCTGCTTGGTATGACTTTGATTTCGTCAACTTTTTTATAATTTATTATTTATCATTGTTATTTAAGATATCTTCTGTTTAGTGTCCTCAATGTTAGCAAAGAAATCAGGTCAGAGACTGACCTGATATGAGTGCACTTATTATGCGTCCTTGTCCTAGCATCTAGTCACGTAGGTTGCTATTACAACATGCATCTTGGTTGAAATGGTACACTGACCATCTTCAGAAAAAAAAATGGTATATTGGTTATTTTCATTTTTTTTTTTTTAAGAATGGCTATATCATTGCATGATCTGCCCATGCGTAGGAAAACAATGACCATTGTTGCTCTAGAATCAAGATGGATGGTGTCATGTTTATAAAACCAAGATTTTCTTTTCATGGGCAATAATACGGGGATGTAAATTGTTGCAGCATTTTATTCGAATTACCTTTATGGTACTTCTTTAAGTTTTTGCAGCTTACCTTGTGCCTTCATTTCCAGGTACGTCCCTTTGCAGCCTTGCTTGCATAAAGCACCTATTGATTCTTCTGAACGTGGCTCTCAATGGCCTGAGCAGTGGCCTCGAAGATTACGGGTTTCTCCATATTGGTTAAACAATTCTCAGACAGGAATATATGGAAAACCTGCTCCTGCTGATTTTAATGCAGATTATGAGCACTGGAAGCGGGTTGTGAGCAAGTCATATCTCAGTGGGCTTGGGATTAGTTGGTCTAATGTGAGAAATGTTATGGACATGAGAGCTATTTATGGAGGGTAAGAGACTCATTTTTTCCTCCATTCATTTGTTTGAAACCATCACACTATAGTCAACTGAACAGGTTTTTCACTTTTGTGACCTAACTGATTCAGTACCCCAGATTTAATTTAGTTAATAAGGGGAGAAAATCACAAGCTTCAATTACTCCACTTGTACAGTTAAAGTAAAACATTTTACTTTTATTGTTGCAAACACCTTATTGGATGGATATCATATCAAAAGAGTGGTAATGAAAAAGAACCGAATGGAAGAAGAGAAAGTAGAAGAGGGAAAGGAACACTCTAACCAGAGGTTGGAACATTATTCAATTAAAATGTGTTACTGGTTGAGCTAGAGTTGGAGTCAGCATTTCCCTTATTTAAATCCTGTTCAATCACACCATTAGAAAATATTGACATCATAAAGTACCTTTCTTGTTTATGAAAGAGCCATGATCCCTTGAAATGCTATATTGGTCATCATTAGACAATAAATCTCTGGTCATAAAATGTGCACACTTGAGCAGAATTTGGATTACCATTCCATTGGGACCAGTTGAGAGGGACCCATCCATTCACATGGGTCCCATTTATACAAGGGCCTCACTCAAAACTTTCTTCATATGCGTCAGAAGAAGCTGTCTGCCAGTCTACTCGGACCAACAGATCTGAATTCTGCTTGTGCATTTTTTATGATCCAATCCTAGCATTGTATTCCAATTCTGGTTTTTTTAATTCCCTGCAACACTTTCTCAACTCATTGTCATCGCATTACTATTAAGTTGATCTCTAAGGGAATCTCTTCAGTGCGATATCAGCTTTGCATCTACATATCAACTTACAAACAGGATTAACAGGTTTGCTGCAGCCTTGAATGATCTCAAAGTTTGGGTTATGAATGTGGTGAACATTGACGCCCCGGACACTCTCCCAATCATCTTTGAACGTGGACTTTTCGGCATTTATCATGATTGGTGTGAATCCTTTAGCACTTACCCAAGAACCTATGATCTACTCCATGCTGATGAACTTTTCTCCAGACTCAAGAAAAGGTGGTCACTATTCTAGTTTTATTTTCTGTTCACATCTTGTAAGACCTTCGAACTGCAGGGAATGACTCATGTTTATACCTTGTTTTTCTTCTTTTTTTATCTGTATTGATAGAAACCTGCTTTGTTCTTCAGGTGTAATCTTGTTGCTGTGATAGCTGAAGTTGATCGCCTTGTAAGGCCTGGAGGTAAACTAATTGTCCGTGATGACTCTAGTACTATTAGTGATGTTGAGAGCATGTTGAAGTCTCTTCATTGGGAGGTCCGCCTAACATTTTTCTCCAGTGATAAGCAAGGAATTCTAAGTGCTGAGAAAACTGACTGGAGGCCTTTGTAATGGTCAACTTCCTCCAAATGAGCATCTCACAAGTCTGCAATTTTTATGTCAGTGGGAGGCACCTTCCCCTCTCTCCCTATAATCAGTTCACTCGTCAATTTTTTTTTTTTCAATTCCATGATTTTGTTCTTTTGACATGGTTATGTTTTACTTTTTTTCTTTTTTGATGGAGAAATGTAAAGAGATTATGTAAAATGAGTTCTGTGCCTCATGAATTCAGTTGCTTGATAACGAGTTCATTAGTCTCAGAATCCTGCATCATTCCCATCTCATAAATTAGTAGCATTGAAGAGATAAGCAGCTTTTGGTGCTCCACTAATTATGGGTTGTCATCATAGCCAACGATTGTTCATCAGTTTTGAAAACAGATATTCAAAATAAAAAATTAAACACCTTATATAGTTATTGTTAAAATACATGTCTAGGTGTATTTTTGTTTTTTAACAATTTAAGGATTTAGTTATACCGACGGTTAGTAGGTAAATTGATCTATACTACACAGGTCGGATATCTCATTTGTTGTGGGAGTTATAAGCCAGTTTATGAAAAATCCTTAGAAAATCTATTTAGATGCTGCTTAGAGGATTTTGAAGTAAAGGTATATTTGGAAAAAGGTCTTTTGTATACTCAGAATGAAAAATAACCAAAATACCCCTGAACTTGTATTTTAACAGTTATACCACTGTCACTTATATTTTGGCATTGTGAGCAGGGTAAAGATGTAAAATTTCAGTTTATGTTTACCACGTTGAACCTCTTCCCTGATAGTAAAGTTTCTGCATTAGTATCTGCGGAGAACATAATGCCTTTCTGCTGCATTTGGTTTTGAACAGAAGCCACTTTTCAAGTTTGCAGAAACATTACCAGTGAAGAAACTTCCAGTACTCCAGCTGGGAATTACATCATGGTTGCCAATGAATGAAAAGAGTCCATTTTTTTCATTTCTAGCAACCTAAATACAAGAATCCAGAGCCATCGTCACACAGATTAACGATCTAGAAAGAACCATTCTGAATATTCTCCACAATTTTTCGCAATTAAAAATCATCGACCATGAGCAGAGCTTGGAACTATATGGACCAGCTTAATTGAACCAACGATAATAATTCATGCTTTCCTCATAAATCTGATGCTGTAAATCAAACACGTTTCCTTTTCCTTTAGATCCAATGGCAGAAATTACAGTTTTTCCTACTTAATATATTTTTCCTTCAATACAATTTGCAAGACCAGGGCAGTCGTAAACCTCGAAAGTGCAGAGCTCGAAGAATTTTCTTGTTCCTTCTTTTTTTAATACTTCGGTGAGACTTAAACCCAAAACTTCACACTCCAAAGCAGTCCATGTAGCCATTGAACCTAGGCTCAATCACATTCCATCTTTTCTTAAAGGCTGATACATTCAGATGTACAACAATTTTAAATTCAAACAAACAAATTGGTTGACAATTTACAGAGGAAATGGATTCAGACTTGCTTAATGCAACCTGAGATCTTATAGATGACAATAGTTCCAAAACAATTTCTTAGGTTTCAGAGTCATCATTTCTTCCGTTTTCTTCCATATTTGTGAAACTTTTCATACTATCATAACTGGAGAAATTGAGACCGAGACTGGATGGTAAGAGGTTTCCTGAATATCTGACTCATTCAGCACAGGCTCGATGTTATTGGTTTTTGTCAAGAAGCTTTTGCAGCTTCCCATTTGCAAGAGCTTCCAAGGTATCTATAGAAAAGATAGAAGGAAGAGTGAAACACAATGTTACAACTAATAGAAAAAGAATCAACAATGTCATGAGTAAGGATATGAATTCAAGGAATACGGAATACTGAAACGAACCATCCGAACCCCCAACATGCTTTCCATGCACAAAAACTTGAGGCACTGTGCGTCGACCAACAAGATCAAGAAGAACATTCTGTATTTCTGATCCATCATCTACATCCAAGTACCAATCACTCTATGAGCAACAGTGGTTATAAAGAAACTAAGTTTTGCAGTTTATGAAACATTTCGTCATCAACTTGGGATGTACTTAAAAGAAAATGCAAAAATAATCATTACCAAAATGCGAGTTTTACAAGGACATTTAAAACAGTAACTGCTGATCGAAACACATAGCACTGACCACAGGCTTTCCTAATTGAACTTCACTACATATGAAGTCTTGAATATTTATTGCTTAATTCACTACATTAACCTTTCAGTACTCAAATCTCATAGCTGTTTTGGCTTTTTTTCGTCTTTTTTCTTAAAAGATTCTGGGGCAAAGTTTTGGCATCTTTCTGGAAATAAGTCAAGCCAGACCTTACTTCCTGGGATATTTGGTAAACAACTCCCGACTTGGGTGTGAGATTTTCTCCAATAATAGTCACAAATAATTCATTAAGAAGTGACAGAGAAAGGTACATGATGTGAAAAATTATAATTCCATGAGAGGGATATTGTCCATGTAGTTGAGCATCTGAAGTTCCAATAAGATTTTTGCTTATTTATGTCCCTTTTTTTTTTTTTGTGGGGAGGGGGAGTTGGGGGAACTGATGAGCTTTATTGAGAAAAAAGCTAAACAATTAGAGTATTCCTGATACAATAAGAAACTGCAGAAAAGCTCCAAGTCAGCCACAGAATTGGCTGATCTCAGCACATTGGACTAAAAATAAGAAAACAGAAAGAAAATGTCTTTGATGTCATGGAAGGCAGTCCAGTGTCAACAAGAAGGCTCGAGAAAGGTGAAGGAGCACCAGCTTATCAACACGCTGGAGTCAAATTCAATAATGAGGGGGGCAAAAAGATGATCCTAGAAGATGATGAGGCCCTGGAGGAGAGCCATGAGCTCGACCGAGGTGAATTCAGAGACTCCCATAGGCCCAGAGTAAGAGATCAAAGTGATGCCCTTGGGAAGTTTTGAAGACGCAACCAAATCCAACAGGACCGGGATTGCCAAAAGCACTACCATCGAAGTTGAGGTTCAGAATACCAAGAGGCGGGGATGGGGTTCCCATTCCTGCATAGTGGGGCCACAGTAGGAACCAGACGTCTGAGCAATGGCCCGCTAATTGTTGCAGAGAGGGAACCACCAAGACAATTGTATTCCTAGTGCGAATGGATCCAGGTGGAGATCTAACTAGTGATGTTACTGGAGTCGTCGTCAGAACAGGAGAATTTACAGTTAAAACGCCTATTGTTTCTTTTATTCCAGAGTCACCAAGGGATATACACAAGGCAGGTTGAGAGAAGAGTCTTACCTATCCCGGGGATGGGGAAGCCCAACAATAGGTAGCAGATGGTATGAAGGTCATGGGGGAGGCATACCTGGAGGCCAATCATGTTGAAAAGACTGGTCAATACTTTCCATGCAATGGGGCAGTGGAGAAGGACGTGGGTGACACTCTCATCAGCGGCACTGCACAGGAAGCATATAATGGAGGGGTCCAAATTGCCTCTTCTTCGGAGGTTGTCCATGGTTAGGATTTTGTTGTGATGGACACTCCAAATAAAAAATTTAACCTTGGGGGGAGCAGAAAGGTGCCAAGCGATAGCAGTGAAATGTGACTCATGAGTGCTCGTCCATCCCGAGATGTGATGATACATAGAGGAGACAGGAAAGATGCCACTATCAATGGACTAGCAGACCAATCTATCCTTAGTGTTGCGTCTAATTTTGATGTGGCTAAGATCATCAAGGAGATTATAGATCTCATGGGCTTCTGACTCATTCAAGGCACAACGAGGATGGAGGTTCCAAAAATCATCAGTCACAAGAGTCAGCCACAGAGATAGAGAAGTGGCGGCTGAGGCTAAATAATGCAGGGTAGGAGTCCCTGAGCGACATGATGCTAATCCACTAGTCCTTCCAGAATACAATGCGTTGGCCATTACCAACAAAATGACTAACAATATACTTGAAGGTGGGAAGGAGGTATAGGCAGCGCCAAAGAGGACCTGTGTCACAACCCTCCAGATGTCCACTAGGTCGAAGAACTTCTCAGATGGCAGTGAGGAGGGTGGTATTCATGTCCTGAATGAGCCCAATCCCCAAACAACCCAGGTTCTTCAGCTTGCATTTCCAGCTCATGAGATGGTATTTGAAACCATCAGCTGCCTGCGCCATAGGAAGCGCCTTTTGTTGCCCTCGAGGCATTGGCAAACAGAGGCTTGGCAGGAAAGGAAACATAAGAAGTGGTTCGAGAGGCCAGCAATGCAAGAGTTTAGAAGAACAAGCCGACAAACTTTAGAGAGAAGTTGAGCCCACCAGGTAGCCAAAGGGTGTCCAATCCTCTCGATCATAGGGGACCAACGTCCTTCAGGCGAGAAGGGGGGGGGGGGGGGGGGCAGTGGATCCCCTTGACGAATACTGTGAGTGCCTCTAAAGTATCCACAAACAGTGCCATTAAGGAGGATGGAATATGAGGCCGTTGAGTGGTCCAAAACTGTCAATGCTCCCCGAATCCCATATGTTCGAGAACATCATCTAGGAGTTGAATTGGCTCAGTCAAAGGCATTCTCAAGGTCAAGCTTAATGATGATCTTGGCCTTACCAGATCTCTTGTAGTGATCAATGATTTCATGTATCCCATTGCTAAGTCGAGGATGTTGTGCCCTTTGATGCAAGCACTTTGACCAAGGTAGATGATCATGGGAACAGTGGCCTTGAGACAGTGGGTGAGGAGCCTGACGATGATGTTGTAGGGGTTCGAGATGAGGCTGATGGGTCTAAAGTCTCTTGGGTGCTCAACAAAAGCTTTCTTGGGGATGAATGTAACAAATGAAGCACATAAAGGCAGTAGGTTATTCCCTTTTGGAAGAAACTACGGACCATGCTGAGTATGTCGCTTTTGATGGTAGGCCAACTCGAAACTGGTGCATGATCGGAAGGCAAGCCCAAAGCAATAGCCTCATTGTCTCAAAAGGAGAGAGGAAGCTGAAGGAGAGGCAATTCAAGGAGAAATTTTGGATAATTTTATGTGTAAGATTGATAGATTGGTAGGGCACTCCTCTGTGTAAAGACCAGCAAAAAAAATTAATAATAATAATGATAGTGTTAATAATGGAAGTTCTATCCGAAGTTACCTCATTGTTAATACATATGGAAGTAATTGGGTTAGTCCTCCGTCTGGCTCAAGGGATGGCATGGAAGAATTCTATTGCCCTCATCTAGCCATTTGAACCGGGCCAGTCGTTTCCATTGGGTGTGTTCAAGGTTGGCGATGGAATGGAACTAGCTGAGGAGAGATGAGCGGTGAGACAATTATGCAGAGGAGAGGTCTCTCAGCTCTTCAATTCCATCAAGGGAGGCAATCTGGTATAAGAGGGAGGTCTTCTCAATAGTATTAGTAGCATGGTGGAAGGCACCCCAAACTTTTAGGTCACCTTTAAGACTCTTGAGCTTTTGAGGGAACTTCAATCTGGCAACACCACAGACGTTGATGCAATGCCATCAATCAGAGATAAGCTTGTCAAGTTCTCCATACGAGAGCAAAGAAATCTCAAAGAGAAAAGGTCTGGCACCCCTTCTTCTGGCTTTGGTGTTAAGCAGAATTTGCCTATGGTTAGAGCAGACTTAGTTGAGACTGTGCCAACAACACACTCATAGAGCCTCAACCAATTCTCGGTGGCAAGGAATTAATCAAGCTTAGAGAGAATAGGACGGGATCGCCCATTGGACCAAGTGAAGGTTTTACCAGATGTGTTAATTTCATCCAACTCACAGCTACCGATGTAATCAACGAAGCCTCTCATTGATGAAGAGATATGGTCAGCACGAGGAGATTTCTCAAAGCAATACCCATGATTTCAACTAGTTCCAACATTTGCCACTAGGTATCCACATTATATTTGTGTTTCTCAAACTCGAGTTCAGCAACAAGTTGGCATGAACGATCATCAAGTGCTTGGCTTAAAAGAGGTAATGGCATGGTAGAGGGTCTCAGTGGTGATGCAGAGGGATGTTTTGCCAGTGGAGTGGGTGTTACTTGAGGCGTTGTTAACTGAGTGACCCATCATGTGTTCCTCAGTTGGCGTGGGAGAAGTTGGTTGGTTGGGCACTGGGGGCTTGATGGAATGGATAAATGAATTTCAAAGGTTAGCGGTCTGATTGGTATAAAAAGTAAAAGAGCCATTATGGCCTGACAAATTATCGAGACGAGAGCTTAGCAGGTCAACTGGTTCTCAAGCTTTCAATTCTAGGTGCATGGCATGTGGTGGCTACTCAGGGGTGGGGGAATCTGATGGGCAGGTTCAGTTGTCAGCTTGGGCAGGGGAGCAAGTGGGTTGTGAGTAAGTGGGGTTATCGGGATGGTGATTGACCTGGTCAACGGGTTTTGGTGCTTTAACTTATGTTTCTTGGGGGGCTGCTCGGGGGTGGGGGAGTCTGGTCGGCAGCTCTTGTTATTAATGTGAGAAGGGGAACGGGTGAGCTGTGAGCGGGTGGGGGAATGGCCATTGGCCGGAGCAAAAATTGTTGAAGGCAACCTTGATCTAGAAGAAAAGATCGCCCACAATGAGTTTGATCATCTGGTGACCTAACCAAGGATTATTTGGGAGGATTAGCTCCCTTGCGTAATCAAGTCTCGTCGTTTGGGAAGTAGCATCATCATGTTTGATTAGCTTGCCGAAGGATCTAGCAATTGTGGTGATTATTGGGCCATGCCAGAGTTCAGCTGACAAACTCCACATGGGAGTCAAGGTGTCTGGATTCCATTTTCTGATGCTCCGTATGATGGAGATAGGACTGGGCTTGAGAGCTGCGGCCGCCAGCATATCAGCTGTGAAGGGAAAGCAAAGAAGTCTTTAATGATGTCCCAAATAAGAAGCTTTGGGGGGATCATGAATCAATAGTTCGTCAGAGAACCATTTGGCAATGGAGGCCCCTTCATCCAACAAGCTTGTGGCAATGATAATCAGAGAGTTTACAAGACGTTTATGACCATCAGTTAGGGAGTGGAATGGTAGAGAAATAGTGAAATCGCTAGTCGGCGGTTCATCAAAGGCTGGGATTTTGTTGGGGAATGGTGTGGTTTTGGTGATGATGGTGGCAAGTGTCGGGAAGGCAGGTGCAGTTTGGGGGGGAGTGGGATGAGAAGTTCTAGAGGGAGCTTTTGAAGGTACTCCATCCAAAGCTAGAAGTTGTGGATTCAGATATGTATATTCTTACCATGATAGTGTCTAATCAACATTGGGTGATTTTACACTCCCAAGCATTTCGGTACCTGAAGACAGAGGTAAAAGACGAAGTTTCTGCTCCAAAGCTCCCTTGCCATGCATCTGGAGTGGTGGTCCCAGGTCGCAAGCTCGAATTGTTTGATGAAGGAGATGCGTGCAACGTCAGGGAGAGACAAAAGATCTCTAATCTGCAGACCTAGGTTGCCAAGCCAGAACACTCCACCACTTTTTTGAAGATGAATGTGACGTTGGCATGATGGAAGGAGAGAAGATTATGGTGACTTTCCGGATAACCTTTCTGTTGTTGTCTCCAAGTTGCTTTTCTTCTGATGATTTGCCAGTCCTTCTCCAATGTAGCTTTTGCTTGTTTGTCAACAGAAAAAGCCAGGGTGCAGCCTCTATTTGCTTCCCATGTCTAGTCCTCGCCAGGGGCCTCATCAATTTCTATTCCTTTACTGTGGCCATTGTCATATCTCCCTCGATTCCTTCTTCTGGATCTTCCCCTCGTCTTTCTTCTTCCTTTGTCAGTCGCTTGCCTATTCTTCCTTCCGGTTTCCTTTCTTCCATTTGTCCGGCTGCTCTGTCGCACTCACTCGCTCGTTCGCCCGCTCATTTTCTTTTTCCTTATACAATTATCTGTGTCCTTCTCTAATTCTTTGTCTAATAATAAGTTAGCATTAGTTGTTTGTCTTTATCAATTTTGAAGAAATTAAACATCATAATCAACAAGAGAAGAATGGAGACGGATATAAATTACCTCTAAGGTCAAGTTCTACAACATAAGGTTCCTCAGATAGTCTTTTGAACACATTTTTTGCCCGAAGGGAGTACCTAGCCACAACAAAATAAACCATTAGCTTAATATTTGACATCTTCACACCATAGGATTAAAATTTGACTTATAACAGGAAAGATAGCTCCAATATTAACTTAAAATTATATATTTTCTCTTCTGAAAAAACCAAGACACTGACCATTCATAAAAGAGATAACCTTCACCGCCATAGAAATTTTAAGCACATCAATAATAATTTTTAGCAAACTGTGTAAGATGGGATTATACACATGTAACACCACATTTCCATATTGTGCTGATCCATGGCACTAATAATACAAAAGGTGTAAATCATGTACCTTTTTTTTCTTATATATTTTTTTTGAAATGCTTTTCTTATATATTTTAAGAATTGATCTTGGTGGGATTTTTTAGTTCAAGGAAATGAGCTATGGCTTTGATATGAACCTGGCCCCACTAGGTTCATATCCAACTTCTTGAAAACCGCATGTAAAACATTACTTGAGCTTCAGAAAACTGATGATCCAAATCTCTGAAAGAATAAATGGGGAAGTGGCTTCAGGATAAAGTCTAAATTGGAGTTAGATAAGCCTCGGATGAAATATGCTCAGTCAATGAGGCATAAGATGGCTATCAAAATATGGTGCCCCCATGCACAACCTCCAATTGTCCAATAGCTAACGGTATCAGCAGCCTAGGAGTTGAAGATGTACCAAAGGTAGTTTATGATCTCATCCAGATGTTTAGATCTGAAAGTTTTTCAGTTTCAGCTGTGTCAAAAGTAAAGTAGAATGGGTTATTTCATGTACTTGAGGTCATATATTGCAAGTACTTTATGTGAGTGAAACTTAAGGTAAAATAGTAATTATATACTCACACCCAGTTGAGTTAATAAAATAGAGCTTGCGAGGTTTAGCCTTAAGATATTGGGGGTTTGCCCTCTTTGAAAAAATAAATTCTCTTCTCTATCTTTTTCTCCCTTCTCCTTTCTTTTTTCTTCTTTCCCCTCTTCTCAATCATATATCTTTTTCTTCCAAAATCTGATTAATTCTATCTCTTAAATCAATCTCATAGTATCAGAGCAGGCCTCTTAGGGAACAATTTCAGATCTATTACAAGTTGGATTTCAAATTAGAATTCGAAGACACCAGGTGATAAGAGCAGCTAACATCAAGTGAGTTTAAACCAGAAACTCACTCTTTTATTTTCTTGAATTTCTTTAAACCCATGGAGGGTCTTGAGTAAATCAAACATGGAAGTTTGATTGTAAGAAGAGCTCTACAACTCTTGTTTTGCATTCGGGTCTCGTGGAGAGAAACACAAACAATATTGGAGTTATTGGAATTCAAGAGAATGAAGGTTGTTTATGAGTTGCATGGTTTCTTTGGTCTCGGTTTGATATCTCAATTCCGTTTCTTCGAGAATTTGGAACAATTTGAATGAAATGAAGCTGCTTCTCTTCCAATTGTGTTAATCCATTATACATGGAATCACATTCCTAGGTCAGCCAATTCTATGGCTGATAGGCCAGCTAAAGTTGGAACCTCCCAGCAATTTTGGGACAGTCCCCCACCCCCCTCCCCCCTTGTAATCTTGCTCTTTTGAGCCTTTTAATATAACTTAGCACTATTTCAAAAAACATTGTGTTCATCCATGGAGTATTCTAACTGCAGAAAGAGTTGTAGAGTTGGACTGTGTGCAAAGGAAACTCTGTACGAATAGAGTCATTGCATTGGAATTGGTAAAGATGTGCATGAAATCTGGAATTTAAATACCTTGTGATCAAGTTGGTATACATACATATACACACACATATATATACAGTTGGTATACATACATATACACACACATATATATACATGTATATATATGTATATATATATTTGTCTCCTCAATGTATTTGAATTGAAGTGCTACTTATAATTGGATAGATTGGTTTAGGGTGTGAGATATTCATTGACAGAACATTATCAGAGGTAAGGTCATGGCCGGAGCTGGTGATGTCATTAATCTGATTAATAGATAAATAATTCTTCTAGAAAAGACTAGTTCGGTAAGATTACTATTGTTAAGTTGATGGTAATAACTACGTTTTTGGGCAAAAGCTGCAGAAATTTATATAGGAGCCGGAAGCATGAATAAATTTATGAGGAACCTCCAGCTATAAAGTTCTTAGAGTGGAGATCAGGGAACTTGAAAGTTATGTCTTGGCTTCTAGGTCGTATGAAGCCACATGTTAGTAATCAAGTAATTTTTTATGATACAGCCCATGAGATATGGTATTCCTTGAAGAAGAGATGTTCACAAGAAAAAATCACTCCAGAATTTATGAGTTCTACATCAAATTCTATACAATAGAACGAGGAGACAAACACTTCATGCAAGTTGTTGGTGAACTGAAAAGAGTGGTAACATATTAATAGGTTTCACCATCTTGAGCTAGATAGGGAGGTTATTGAAAGACAAAGGGCGGACATCAAAAGTGACCAGGTTATTAGATGCTATAGGTTCTACTTATGAGGCAATCCAAGCACAAATCTTAGCAAGAACTGACAAGCCCATGTTTGAAAACACAATGGCTAGTCTTATGCAAGCTGAACCTGCAGTACACAGTAGGGGAAGGTAGAATAAGAGCAAAATTTGATTGAGTTCCATGTAAGCACTGTGGTAAAACTGATCATCTCTCCAAAAAAGTGTTAGGAAACCAGAGCCGAGAGTTGTCGTAACGTGCGCCGAGGGCCTGAGAGGTTTCGAATGCGTTAACGTGCGTTGATAGCCTGAGACGACAACGATGATCTGTCGCAACGAGAGGAGAGACAACGACAACAAAAGACGACGAAATGCCACAACGAGGCTCTTGAACCAGCAAACCGGCGAGCCGACAAGCCACAGCGACAACGGCCGGCAAGTCGTCGCAATGAGTCGACGATCACTCTTGCTGCTCGTCGAATACCCGAGATCTTTCGGGGAGACGAAGAGTTAGGTTGAACCGCAACTCCCGATCAGAAACTCCTTCCAATCGGGACCTTCACCGCCAGCCAGGGGAAATGGTTCATGGGGACCTTTGCTTCCCCCCACCGGATGATAGAAACCGGCAATTTTACTCGGCTCTGCAGAATGAGCGCCACTAGTTTGATAAAGAAACATGGAGTCGTATCTCTGAGTTTGCTCGGAGAATGGGGGTGGTTTACAATGAGAGCCTCTCAGGTGACAAGACCGCATTAGAAGTTTGTAGAAAAGTCAAGAAATGATTATTCTCACTTGGAATGGTCGTGTGATTGAATCTCCTAGAATGCGTGCTACTGTTCGGAATCTTCTTCCCAGAAGTCACCCTTCTATTGTAATCCTCCGAGAATTCAAATGTCAGAATCCCTCCAATTCCATTATGCATGACCTCTGGGGCTGTAATAATTTGGAGTGGCTTGCTATCAATGTTATTGGTTCTTCTGGAGGCCTCTTCCTTCTTTGGAACTCCTCTATTGTTGAAGTTTTAGATCACATGATTGGATCCTTCTCTATTGGTATCAAGTTGCGTGACAGATGTACTGGTTTCACTTGGGAGCTTGCTGGCATTTATGGGCCTACCAGATATCGGAATCGGCGCTCCTTTTGGGATGAGCTTTCTGACCTTCTACCTCTCTGGTCCATTCCTAGGCTCCTTGCCGGGGATTTTAATGCAACCCGCTTTTGCAATGAGAAGTCTCCCCCTACCTCCCAGAGTACCACAACCATGAGGCAATTTGTTGACTTTATTAGCAGTTTTGAATTCGAAGAAATCAATCTCTCGGGCAAGGCGTTTACTTGGGCCAATGGTCAGAGACCTCCCATCCTATTCAAGCTTGATCGTTTCCTGGCTATTGATGATTGGCTCAAACTCTACGGCAATACTTGTTGATCAATCTTGAGCCGTATTGGCTCTGATCACTGGCCTATTTAGATTGATACCAAACTTTATAAATGGGGACCTGCCCCTTTCAGGTTTGATAATTCTTAGCTCTTGGACAAGCATTTTGCTGGCAACGTCGTCTCTTGGTGGGAAACCTTTGGGGACCCTAACTATGATGGCTGGTCTCTCCCGCACAAGTCAAAGCGTCTCAAAGTGAAACTCAAAGCATGGTCCTCGGAGCGTCGCCTTTCTGCCTCCTCTCAAAAATCCTCTCTCCAATCTTAGATTGCTGCCCTTGATACGGTTGAGGAGCAAAGATGTCTTACTCATGCTGAGTTTACTAACCGCATCTCTGTGATGGACTCCATAGCATCCAGAGTAACAAGCAAAC
Source organism: Aristolochia californica (assembly GCF_029961685.1). NCBI lineage: Eukaryota > Viridiplantae > Streptophyta > Magnoliopsida > Piperales > Aristolochiaceae > Aristolochia > Aristolochia californica. The sequence continues at coordinate 35,174,163 of NW_027182279.1, read as the reverse complement.
ACAAGAGTTAATTTTATGTAATTTCCCTTTCAAGTATTAGGATGGCTTAATTGTAATTTCTCATAACTTATGCCCTTGGTTAATCCTTTTATTAAGGAGGACGGGCAGGAATGAAACTCAAGCATTGAATTCGAAAATAGAGTAGAGGTCGGATTCTCCCTTTATGAGGTCCAAGGTCGAGTCTCCTTCTAGGCTCAATCCATCATCCACCATTGCACAGTCGAAGCATAGAAAAATCATCTCTTCGTCAATAGCCAATCTGGAGGAAAGAGGAGAAAGAAGGGTGACGAGATCCATGGCAAGGGCAGATCCTAATAACGTGGTATCAAACAGGACCACCCTTGGTGATTCCTCTTCCCCGGAAGACTTGCGTCAAATCGTAGTGGAGTTGCCAACCATAGACATCGCACTAACTCTGCAATTTCCGCCATCAATGACACTCTGCAACACCTACTCCGACGAGTGAAGGAGGGCTTTGCAAGGGGACCTACGCCGCCGGGTAGTTCTACACTTCCGGCAGAGCCACGACCTCCCCACCCGGCCCCACCCCCACCACATATGCGCCAACAGCCTTCCCCAGCCATGGGACCCCACGCACCAAGCCACAATACAGTGCCCAAGTATGCCAAGCTCAACTTTCCTACCTATGATGGGTCTATGGATCCTTTGATCTGGTTATACTGTTGTGACCATGTTATGGTCCTGGGTTAAGTACCTATGCCTTCCGCTCCTAACAGGCCGGTCTTTTGGGATGTATTGGCTAGGTGCTTAACATTTGGTATCAGAGCGGGCTCCGACGTCGCGAGTTCAATTCCCGGGGTGCGCAAAAGCTGGATTAAAATTACTGGTAGGTCGCAGAGGCTGGATTAAAATTACTGGTAGGTCGCGTCTAGGTACTATCGTGGTTGGGCCAGTGTCGTTGCACCGCCGTGGTCGTCGGCTCGCGAAGGTGGGGTGTGATGTTATGGTCCTGGGTTAGGTACCTATGCCTTCCGCTCCTAACAGGCCGGTCTTTTGGGATGTATTGGCTAGGTGCTTAACAATCTCTGCATAAACGACCTTGAAAGGAGTTGTGCCGAGTGCGGTGTGGTACGATGTGTTATAACAAAACTCTGCCCAAGCGAGCCACTTGACCCAACTTTTAGGCAAATTCCCGACAAAACAACGGAGGTACATCTCAATTGTACGGTTGACTACCTCTGTTTATCCATCTGTCTGCGGGTGGTAGGCTGAGGAGAATGCCAACTTTGTCCCTTGCAGTCTGAAGAGTTCTTTCCAGAAAGTACTAGTGAAGACAACATCTCTGTCACTGGTAATGGACGTTGGCACGCCATGTAGTCTGACAATGTGATCCATGAAAAGCTGGGCGACATGAGTCGTTGTATATGGATGAGCCAGGGCTAAGAAATGTCCATATTTGGAGAAGCGGTCGACCACCACAAAAATAACTGATTTGCCTAAGGATGGGAGAAGTCCATCAATAAAGTCCATGGATATATCTGCCCATAACTGGGAAGGTAACTGAAGAGGTTGGAGCAACCCGGCGGGGCTTAAGGACTCCACTTTGTTCCATTGACAAATTTGGCAAGCTGTCACATAGTCCGCCACACTACGTTTCATGCCCTGCCAATAAAAATCACGACTGATACGAAAATACGTTTTCTATCGGCCCTCATGTGTGTTGTCATGAAAGGTAGATAATATGGTGGGAATGAGTGGCGAGGTCGGATGGAGATAAATCCGATTCCTGAACAATATGAGTCGATCCTGAATGGTCCAGTTGCTATCCAGTGTGTTATGCTCAATATTATGATATAACTCAAGGAGCTCGGGGTGCTGCTGAGTTTCATCCTGAATAGAGTCCAGCAAAAGAAATCTTGGCTGACTGATTGCGTGTAGCTGAGGCTCAGACAGGTCTCTGCGGGACAAGGCATCTGCACCCACGTTGAGGTGGCTAGGTTTATACTCAACAGTAAAATCAAATCCCATCAATTTGCTTAACCAATGTTGCCAAGGTGAAGTGGTGAGACGTTGCTCGAGTAAGTACTTCAAACTCCAATGATCAGTCCGTATGATAAAGGCACGCCCCCAGAGATAGGGCCTCCAGTGCTGAATAGCTTTGGCTAACCCGATCAGTTCCCTTTCATAGGCAGCTAATTTGTGGTGGTGTTGGCCGAGTTGCCTGCTAAATAAGCTATGGGGTGGCCTTGCTGCTGTAATACCGCGCCAATACCCCCTCCAGACGCATCACATTCAATAACAAACAAGTCATCAAAGTTGGGAAGCTGGAGGACTGGTGCTGATGATAATGCTGTCTTCAAATTCTCAAAGGAGGATGTTGCTATCTCTGACCAACTAAATGCATTGCGTTTAAGGAGATTGTTGAGTGCAGCTGCAATCTGTCCATAGTTACGAATAAATTTCCTGTAGTAACCTGCTAGATCCAAGAACCCCCTTAATGCTGTGACAGATGTGGGTGTAGGCCAGTCGACCACGGCCTGAATTTTGCTAGGGTCTGCCTTCGTGCCAAATGCTGATATAACGTGGCCAAATATGCTACCTCTGAAGTTCCCATAGAGTATTTGGATTGGTTGAGAACCAAATGATGTGAGCGTAGTAGAGTGAACACCTGGCCCAGATGCTGAAGGTGCTCGTCCCAGTGCTTACTATAAACTAGGATATCATCGAAAAAGACAAGAACAAACTTCCTTAAGAGAGAACGAAATACCTCATTCATGAGGGCCTGGAAGGTGGAAGGTGCGTTGGAGAGACCAAATGGCATGACTAAGAACTCGAAATGCCCATGATATGTGCGGAACGCTGTTTTCTCCACGTCCGAAGAGTGAACTCGAATCTGGTGATATCCTGATTTCAAATCCAGCTTGGTAAATAAGTTGGCCCCATGCAATTCATCTAGCAGTTCATCTACCACTGGAATTGGAAATTTATCTTTGATGGTATGAGCATTGAGCTCTCTGTAGTCAACACAAAACCTCCATGATTTATCCTGTTTCTTGACAAGTAACACGGGGGAGGAGAAGGGAGACCTGCTGGGCTGAATAATCCCTTGGGCGAGCATAGTCTGGCATTGGCACTCAATTTCATCCTTCTGTAAGTGTGGGTAGTGGTAAGGGCGAACCACCATCGGCTCAGTACCCAATTTCAATTGGATATGGTGGTCACAATGTCGGATAGGCGGAAGTGCAGTAGGGGCCTGAAATAAGTCACCAAATTCTGTAAGTGAAGTATTTAACTTACAGTGATCTGCATCCTGGACCTGAATTGCCTGAAGATTACATGGCGTGGGAGTGTGTGCCATGAAGTGTAATAGGATGTTGGGCGGCCGTAAAAGTCATAGTGAGTGCCTTGAAATCCCATAAGATGGGCCCCAACGTCTGGAGCCTTTTAATGCCCAATACCAAGTCAAACCCAGCCAGGGGGATGACCAGAAATTCTGCTACAAATGAGTGCCCTTCAATACAAAAATCTGTAGAGTGAGAAATGCCTACACTTGCAATTTTTTCCCCATTGGCCACAGATACGGAGATGCCGGTGTTATTTTTAATCACCAACCCAAGTTGTTGTGGGCTGGCTGACTAATGAAATTGTGAGTGCTGCCTGAATCCACTAAGGCCAGTAACTGTAGATGTTGCAATCCGGCACGGAGTTGCATAGTGTTGGAGATGTGCATGCCAGTCATAGCATGGAGGGAAATGGCGGGTTCATCCTGTTCGGTTTCAGCTCTGTCTTCCAATTGTGGATCTTCCTCTGTGTCATCCAAGACCTCCAACCAGAATAAACGTTTGCATTTGTGACCCTGGACATATTACTCATCACAATTATAACAAAACCCCTTGGCTCGTCTCTGTTCCATCTCGTGTCTAGACAGGCAACGGAAATATTGCGCTGGTGGCATGGAGGTAGAAATGTCAGCACGTGGTGCTGAATTTTGCCTAGGGCGTGGAGGTGTTGAATATGATGATGGGGCATTGGTGGGCGCCCTATTTGGCCAAGAGGGACTTCTGACAAGAGACTCCTTGAGGACACACTGTTTGGTATCTATAGTCCTTGCAAGATTCATAGCATGGGCCAGGTCTTGAGGGTCATGCAATTCTACTTCCAGGCACAAGGCCTCCATTAACCCGGCAGTAAATAGATTAACATATTGCGAAGGAGGCACAAACCGACTGGCGCGGGCCAAGCGTTCCTGAAATTGTTTCTGATACAATTCAATAGTTCTAGTCTGTTTCAAATTCACCAGATCCCTCAAAGGGTTGCTACGGGCAGGAGGGCCAAATCTCAACATGCAATACTCTTTAAATAAATTCCAATCATGGACATAATGCTCCGAATGAAATTGGTGGTACCATAGGAGCGCTTCATCAAGCATATGGAAGGCAGCTAAATGGACCCGATCATCAGCATGTTTTCTTTGATTGTAAAAGAACTGGTATGTTATGGTCCTGGGTTAAGTACCTATGTCTTCCACTCCTAACAGGCCGGACATTTGGGATGTATTAGCTAGGTGCTTACTATTTGGTATTAGAGCGGGCTCCCACGTGGCAAGTTCGAGTCCCGGGGCACGCAAAGGCTAGATTAAAATTACTGGTAGGTCGCAGAGGCTGGATTAAAATTATTGGTAGGTCGCGTCTTGGTATTATCGAGGTTGGGCCAGTGTCCTTGCGCCGTCGTGGCCGTCAGCTCGCGAAGGTGGGGTGTGATGTTATGGTCCTAGGTTAAGTACCTATACCTTCCGCTCCTAACAGGCCGGTCTTTTGGGATGTATTGGCTAGGTGCTTAACAAAGATCTCCCTCGGCTCTTATTATGTGAACCTGGTTCTTCTAAGGTGGCAGCTCTTGACCAGGCATTGGCAGACCGTGATGCCATGCTCAGCCAGGTACGCGCTCATTTACAGGAAGCTCAACTTACAATGAAAGCAAATTATGATAAACGGCATCGCGACTTGGTCTTTTCTCCGGGAGATTATGTGTGACTTCGTCTCCAACATTACCGCCAACTCTCCCTTACGGCCTCCAAACGTCACAAATTGTCCCCCAAGTTTTATGGCCTCTTCCAAGTCCTGGAACGCATTGGCACAGTAGCCTACCGTTTGCAGCTTCCACTGGATGCAAAGCTTCATGATGTTTTCCACGTCTCTCAGTTGAAGGCCTTCACCGGCGACTCTCCGTTGCTCCACACCCCTTTGCCACCACTTCAGGAGGGACGTGTGTTATCTACTCCAGCTCAGGTGTTGCAGGCTCGCCGAGTTTATGGCGACTGGGAGATTTTAGTGCAGTGGGCCGACACTGACCCACTTGACACTACATGGGAGCCTTTGACGTCTTTTAAGGCTCTCTACCCCACTTTCAAGCTTGAGGACAAGCTCTTTCTCCAGGAGGGGGGTGATGTTATGGACTCCATAGCATCTACAGTAACAAGTAGACGCAGGAGTTAATTTTATGTAATTTCCCTTTCATGTATTAGGATGGCTTAATTGTAATTTCTCATAACTTATGCCCTTGGTTTGGGGTTGAATGTTTTGCGTCCCTAATCCTTTTATTAAGGAGGACGGGCAGGAATGGAACTCAAGCATTGAATTCGAAAATAGAGTAAAGGTCGGATTCTCCCTTTCTGAGGTCCAAGGTCAAGTCTCCTTCTAGGCTTAATCCATCCCCCACCATTGCACGCTCGAAGCATAGAAAAATCATCTCTTCGTCAATAGCCAATCTGGAGGAAAGAGGAGAAAGAAGGGTGACGAAATCCATGGCAAGGGCAAATCCTAACAATCTCTCTTCAATGCAATTTTCAATCTATTCTTCACTTTGAAAGGGTTCAATGGAAGCAAAAGGCCCGTTTCAAGTGGTTGGCCAAGGGTGACGCTAACACAAAGTTCTTTCATGCTCTCGCCTCGGCCCGTAAGAGGACTAACCGGGTCACCTCCTTATCTATTGATAACGAGGTTACCTTGGATAGGACCTCCATTACTGATGCCTTTTCTCAATTTCTTTGCAGATCTATACAAGGAGAAGCAAGACCACTAGCCCAAACTTTCCAGCCTTCGCTTCACCACGATTTTCCCCATAATGGTGAGTTTCATTGAGCTTCCTTTCTCTGACTTGGAGGTTGAGGTTGTGGTCTTGAGTCTCCCTCGGGATTGGGCCCCGGGGCCTGATGGATTCAACGGGGAATTCTATAAGGCTTGCTGGCCTGCCTTGAGATCGGATATCATTTCCATGGTCCGAAGCTTCTTTGATTGTGGAACCACTTTTAAGAGTGTGGGTGCCTCATTTCCCTTCTGGAAAATTGGGGTTTGATCGCACATATAACGGGCCCCTATAGGAATCCGGTTATGGCCACCTGGGATCCTCCCCCTTACGATTGCTTCAAACTCAATTTTGATGGCAGTGCTTTAGGATGTCCTGGGCCGGCTGGAGCTGCTGGTGTTTTCAAAGACAACGGTGGAGACCCTATTCCATCCTATGCTGGGCCGGTGGGTATTGCTAATTCAAATACTGCTGAAGTGAATGCTCTTCTATTCGGCCTCCAAATCTTTAAAGAGAGGCTTCATGGCAAGCTGCTTATCGAAGGAGACTCAAAGACTGTCATCAGCTGGTGTTCAAAAGATAGCTCCCCCTTGGCGCCATTGGCCAATTATTGATTGTATTGCTGACATTGTGTCATTCATTCATTGTAATTGGAACCTCGTTCCTAGATCAGCTAATTCTTTGGCTGATAAATTGGCAAAATCCGGATCCTCCCAGCAATCTCTCATTGTTTGGGAAAGCTTCCCCTCTTGTAATTTGCTTGTTTGAGCTCTCTTAATAAAATTTAGCATCATTTCAAAAAAAATAAAAAAATGAGTGTGGGACGCTCAAGATTACTGGCCGATTAGTCTCGTTTCAAGTCCTTACAAGATCATCGCTTGCATCCTGGCCCGTCGTCTCAAGGTTATTCCTCCTACCATCATCCATCGGGGTCAGAGTGCCTTTATCAAAAGTCGTGACATTCTCGAATCTGCTATGGCCACACATGAGATTGTGGATCATTTTGCCAAGTTAGCTCAGCCACGGTTTGTTCTCAAGTTGGACCTTGAGAAATCTTTCGACCGGGTTGGTTGGTCCCTCTTAGACAACATTATGCAGCGTATGGGGTTTGGTCACAAATGGAGGTTTTGGACCTGCAGTTGTATCTCTTTGGCCTCATACTCCTTGCTTCTCAATGGCATGGTTTGTGGCTTCTTACAGGGCACTTGAGGCATCCATCAAGGAGACCCCCTCTCCCCGCTCCTCTTCAACATCATTGCTGAATATCTATCCTCTATGTTCTACTCTGCTCGCAGCATTGGTTGGCTAGAGGCCATCTCATATCAGAGTTATTTTGACATCCCCCTGCTCCAGTTTGTGGATGACGCCATATGCTTCGCATTGGCACTCTTGATCAAGTCCATAACATTAAGGCTCTTCTCGGCCTTTTTGAGATCACTTCTAGTCAGAAAGTTAACTGGGGAAAGTCGTCAATTATGGGATATCATATTGATCACCCCCCCCCCCCCCCCCCCCCCCCCTTTAGATCATGGCAGAAACTTTGGGATGTCTGGTTGTGATTGCTCCCACATTCTATTCGGGCCTCCCTCTTGCTGACAACAGATCCCAGATGGAGCTATGGGCCCCGGTGATCGAACGGCTTGAGTATCGCCTCTCCACGTGGAAGGGTAGGATGCTCTCCAAAGAGGGTAGATTGATCCTCTTAAACTCTTGCCTTGCGGGTATACCTAACTACTTCCTCTCCTTCCTGGCTTGCCCCGCCTCTATTAGTCGGCGCATTGACATGATCAAGAGACGTTTTCTGTGGCGTGGCACTCGAAATGAATTTCATTATCACCTAGTCAATTGGGATGAAGTGTGTAAGCCAAAGTCTTTGGGTGAGCTCGGGATCAGACGCACCAAGGAAATGGGGCATGCTCTATTGCTCAAGTGGTTCTGGAAGCTCAACTCTTCCTTGAGGGCTACGTGGAAGCCAATGGTTGCCTTCAAGCTTCGACGTCTTGGAGATAGATAGATCACTGACGACAAATGTCGTCATCTCTCCCCCATCTGGAAGGCCATGCTTCATCTGTTTTTCACTTTCCGCATTGCCATTCGGTTCTTTGTTGGGGATGGCTCTAGTCTGCGTTTCAGGATGGATTGGTGGTCGGGCGATGGCTCTCTTGCCTCGTCTTATCCACCTTTGCTTCAGCTCACCACCAGTCGCTACTTATCTGTCTCTAACGCTTGGGGGAATGGCTAATGGAACCTTTACCTTAGACGCGCCCTTACTGATGAGGAAGCCATTTTTGTTTGTTTGATTGATAGTAATGGCAGTGTTATTGCTGCCCTTAAACGGCAGACCGGATAATCTGGCACCCTGATAACAACAGGCGATTCTCGATCTCCTCGGCCTACTGCCATCTTATAGGATGGTCTCGGCCACCTGCCCCCCACCTGGTTGCATTTGTTTGATGCCTATTGGCCCCACCCAAGGTGAAGTTTTTTCTCTGGAGTGCCTGCCGCAATAAGATCCTCACTGCAGACAACCTTATCAGGCACGGCAACACCACTCCCGATCCTTTCTACCCCTTCTGCGGGATGGAGGTTGAAACTGTGAGTCATCTTCTTCTCCACTGTGGCTTCGCCTGGAAGGTGTGGACTTCCATGATTGACAATATGGGTCTCAACTTCTGTATCCCACTTGACCTGAGCACCATGTGTCGTTTCTCTTCTGGGACCGGCCTTCCCAGCTTGGGCAAGCTTCTATTGGCTACCTGCATTGCTTTCATCCCTGGTGCCTTTGGAAGGAGAGGAACTCCAGACGGTTTGACTGTACTTTCCGCTCTACTGTTGAGGTCTCCTACACCGCCACTGGGCTCACCTCTACATGGATCTGCTCCCGGAAAGAATTTGTCTGCCTCTCTTGTTTCCCAGTCCGCATTAACTGGAAGATGTCTATCCCCTTTATTCCCGTCGAATTGTTGTTTGGGAGCCTCCCCCCACAGAACATTATAAGCTAAATTTTGATGGTAGTGCCTTCAGGAACCCGGGTTTGGCTGGCTTTGGTAGGGTGATTTTTTATCCAGGCAGCACTACCATACTCTATTACTCTGGCCCTCTCGGAATTGTTGACTCGACCACTACTGAGCTCTCTAGTCTCCTTTACGGCTTGCGTGTCTTTCAGGACCGCTTCAATGTTCCCCTTATTGTGGAGGGAGATTTCAAGGTCGTCATCGAATGGTGCTCCACCTCATCCTTCTCCCCATGGTGTCAATGGCAGATTTTTTTTATATTTTAGACATTGTTTTCACCATTTCTTGCACTTGGTCTCATGTACTTAGATCAGCCAATTCGATTGTTGATTTGAGTGCTAAGCTCCCCCCCCCCCCCCCCTCTTCAATCTCTTGTTGTTAAGGGAGGCCTCCCTTGATGTATCTTCCTTTTCTTTGAAATAAAATTATTATCATTTCAAAAAAAAAAAAAATTAGGAAACCGGCTTGGGCTAATCAAGCAGTGCAAGGGGGGTCATAATAATTCTGATTTGGTGACAACGAATAAGGATGAGTTACATAAGTTTATTCAGAATTATTTCACAACTCTTCTTCATTATTCATGATGTCTACCTCTCAACTTCAGCCTCTAATGTCACTAAATTAGGCCACTCAGGTATGTCAACTTTATTACATTCTTCTTCACCATCTTGGGTAATTGATTTTGGAGGTTCAGCTCATATGTTTGATACCATTCTCTGCTATTAGATTTTGGCATGGAGGTAAATTTACCTGAGATAATGAATTGTAATAATCAAGTATTAATATTTATAGCTAATAATCTAGTTCTTCATGAAAGGACTAAACATATTGAGGTAGATTATCATCTTATTCAAAACCCAGAGTTGAATGGAAGGATTAATACTTCTCATGTTAGAATTGAACATCAATGGGCAGATATATTCACCAAGGTTTTACATGGAACTCGAATTGACAATTTGTGTAGCAAGCTGGGATTGTTTTATGTTTACTTCCTAGTTTGAGGGGGAGTGTCAAAAAGTAAAGTTCAATGGGTTATTTCATGTATTCGAGGTCATATATTATAATTACTTTATGTGATTGAGACTTAAGGGTATATTTGTAATTATGTACTCATTCCCACTTGAGTTAATAAATAGAGCTATTGGGGGTTTGCCCTCTTTGAAACAATAACTCTCTCTTCTCTCTCGTTTTCTCCCTTCCCCTTCTTTCATTATTTCTTCTTTTCCCTCTTCTCAATCTTATTTTCTCTTTCTTCCCAAATCTTATTAATTCCATCTCTTAAATCAATCTCAATTTACAAATAGGTGAAATAGACCGATGGATAGGACCTCATGCTTAACCTTGTTTCCAAATTTGACAAGGCTGCTGCCTGTTTGAAGGACTTTCAGCTGATTTGCCTCATTACTAGCATCTATGAAATCTCAGCAGAAGCGCTTTTGAACCACTTAAAAAATTCAAGAAGCACACTTATTTTCCTCACTTTTGAGAAATAGCATAACCAAGAAAAGCACACGTAACTGATTGGGTTGGATCCCTGATACCTGTCGCTCTACTACAAGTTGGCGTATGTTTTTAGGGGATGCCCTGATTTCTTGGAAATGTAAGAAACAAGACTGTGTCCAAGTCCTCTACTGAAGCCGAGTATCGTGCCATATCTACAACGTGTTCTGAAATTATATGGCTACACGGTCTTCTTGCTGAGCTTCAGTTTCCTCAAACTACTTCTACACCTCTTCATGCGGATAACACGAGTGCTATTCAAATTGCTACCAACCCTGTTTTCCATGAGCGCACCAAGCACATTGAGGTTGATTGTCATTCTATCCGCGATACCTTGAAGCATCAGGTAATATCTCTTCCGTACATCTCTTCGAATCTCCAAGTGGTTGATGCCTTCACTAAAGCAATGTCTCAACCCCGACATAATTTTCTGGTTGGCAAATTGTTGCTGCTTGACTTCCCAGCATCAATTTGAGGGGGGATGTTACCATACTTTGGAATTTATATAAGTTAGGATTTATATTAACATTTGTTGTATAGATACTTACATGTATATAAGTTAATTAGAAAGGGATTAGTTGGGCTGGGTTGTATGGTATTTAGCCCATGGGCTGTCTTGTACTTGACCTAACTCTTTAAATAGAAAAGAATGAGAGGGAAGCAGCACTCCCCTTTTTCCAGCCTCTCTCGTGTCTTGCTGTTCCGTCAGCCTTCTTTGGTGGTGTTGCTGTTCACGGAAACCTCAGAGCTTGGAGCTCTTGTTCTTGGCTGTTCCATTAGCCTTCTTTGGTGGTCATTGCTGCTCTCTCCAGCAACTCTGTTTGGCTGTTCTCAACAGCCTCTATTCGGCTAGAAAACATTGACATGTACCTATCAGCAAGATGGTGACAATTTTTTTTATTTTTTTTTTGAAACTGATGAGCTTTGTTGAGCAAAAAGCACAAAACAATTAGGGGAGCACCCCTGTAACAATAGGAGATGCAGGGAAGCTCCGTTACCAAGAGAGTCAGCCACAGAGAGGGGTTCACCAGCAAGATGGTGTCAAATTGAATATCACTGTGTTGAAAAAGACAACCGGGGGTGGGGGGGTGGGGTTGGGCGGGCAATTGAAGGGTTCACTTGGTCTTTCTAGACACGATCTCCCCCAAGATGGGTTTTGGTGGTAGATAAAGCAGAGTGAATAGGAGTGTCTCTTAAGCCTACTTCTCCAACTAAGAACAACTCAATTTAAACTTCTTCAATAGCAAACTTGGTCTTCACTGAGGCGATCTGTTCCTCCTCTTCCTTAAAAACGAAACCCAAATAAATATAGATTTGTGTTCTCAGCCTGCTTTGCCATACTTACCAATGTCAATGCAAAGCTTCATCAGAAGCTCATGTGGCATTTGTGAAGGAGTTCCACTTTGCCATCTCCTGAAGAATGACAGTGGTAGATGCTCTCTAGGGCAGTCAACTTTATGGCACCAACACAGATCTCATCACTTAAAAAGACAAGACTACTTTCATAGACTACTTTCAGATCCCCATTAACAAACACATTCTGCTAAGATCAAACATATCAACTAAAATCAATTAACCTCTTTAGATGGACTGAAAAGTACTATTTCCAAATAAATTTTCATCTTGAAATCCATTTTCTGACCTCCACTCATGTTGAGACATACCATAAAACAACAGATTGATGCTTGGTTGTTTAAATTTATTTCTCTCCAAATAAAACCATATTTCTGTTCGTTTTGAATCTTCCCTTATTCTTATCCTTGTTGCCCTGAAATGTCTCTCTCTCTCTTTTTTAATAAGTCATTAGTAAATGATGTACATTAACATTTCAAAAAAAAAATAATGTACATTAAAATAAAGTTAAAATTGTAACTAATTGCAGCCGTTCAGTAGTTCTCTTGTACCTTCTCCAATTGAAATCCCACTTTTGAACTGTACTAAGATTAAAATGTTCTGGTATCATCAACTATAGCATCTTCGCCAATAAACTGCTACTTAGTGTAATCTTCATCATGTTAGGTACTTAAAACTTAAAATTCACTACATAATATATTGAGGTAGCAGATAAATTCCATACCAAAAGTCACACCGATACATTTACGAAAGTAGCACACTAGGAAAATGCGTTCAGAAGAGCAAAAGGATAAAATCAGTTAAAAAAACGGAAGAGAAGCCTCTCCTTTCCTCTTCCAGCCCCTACTACAAAGAAGGCACCGCCGCGTACCTCCTCATGTTGATGGTGGAGAGGGCGGAGGTCCATCCCCTGCCTGTCGAGAGAAAGTGGCTGAAGGGCAGAGGGAAGGTGGGGTTTACCGCCCTCCCTGGTTTTTCTCTAGGCGAGGGACGAACCTCCATGTGCAGATCTCCACATGGCGGGATAAGGGCGGTGCCTCTCCCGCCGGTCTACAGAAAGGGGGAAAGGGGGCGGAGCGCCTCTCTTCCCGGCCTCTTAGTGACAGAGAAGCTGCGAAGAGAAGCTGTTTCTCGGGGAGGCCAATGTCAGCATCAATTCTGCACACCAAGATCCCACCAAAGCCTTTTGAATTGAAAAGTGTACGACACCTAGTGCTTAAAACCAACAATAATTCGAAAACAGAAACCCCAATTAAACAGACTCACGGGCAGTAAGATTTGGAGAAGATTGCTATCTTATTGGCATATATCACGTTTTCAACAAAGGCCGAGGTTGACTTGAAGGCTCCTGCAGTTCGAGAGGAAATAGCAACCAAAATGGAGAAAGAGAGAAGAAGACGTTGAGGTAGATTCTTTCTGTCCATGCTTCCTACTTTGGTGCTCCAGATGGTTTTGTTCACGAAAAAAGATTTCCCTAAAACGAGGTGAACAAACAAAAGTTATTGATAGGAATGCTCAGGAAACGTCAGCGAAAGAGCGGTTGTGTTCCGTTTTTCCGTCCGTAGCCACAAAATAGCCGCTAAAATAAGCACTGAGCCGATGCGAGCCGAGCTGTGGCAGAAATTCTTAATAGATAACTTTTTATAAGTATATCACTTTATTAAAAATAATATTTTTATAAAAATATTAACTTTAAAAAAAAAATACACAATTCAGAATCAACCTGTTAATTAATTGAGTCAAACCTAATAAAGCTTAGGCAAATTCAGTTCGTTTTGTTGACAAGTTTGGCTCAGGGAGTTAATTCAAGTGAAAATTGAGCCTTCACAAATCATATGGTAAGAGTCTAAAAGGAGTAAAAGTATATAAATCAAATGGAATAAATTATTATATTTTATTTTTTATGTATATTTTTTATTATGTCTACTATTTATTAAATATTTAAATAAGTTGGATATATACATGAAATATAAAAATTTATGTTAGAATTTATAAATTTATAAAAATAATAAAATATGAAGTCATGTGCATAAAAAACTACTACAATGTTACACTAATGTATAACACATAAGAAATATTATAAAATCCATAAATAACACAAATAACCCAAATATTCAAAATGAAACTATAAGTCTTCGTTAAGTTAGTAGTAATTCGGTAATTCGATATAGAATAACACTTACCCACTTATTAGAGCTACAATTGAACCGGATAAATTCACAATTTGAATCACCCCTAATCTAATCTAATTCACAAAGATGTGGATATGAGTGTCAGAGACATTAATTCCCAATAATATTTATTTGTGTGTGGATGCGTCATAGAGAAAACCCAACTAGAAGTGATCCAATTTGTAAAGTAAAATGGATCATTTTTTATCTTTTAACTTTAAATATGATCGAATCCACAATACTTGACCTCATCCAAAAATGTTTTATATTAATTGTTTTATATATTAATATGTTAACATTATATATCTAAGTCCTAAGATGACTAATATTAAGCTTTATATCTAATAATTTTCTCCTATGATCATTCTTGGCTGTCAATAAGATGATTCCCGGTGTCCCACTTTTAAACCCCAAAAATCTAAAAGATTAAAATTTCCTCCTTCACCCCCCTCCTTTTTGGTTGATGTGAATTGACTTTAACATTCATGGAAGAAACCCTAAATTGTTGAGAAACCCTAAATCCACCCTCTTCCTTCCTCTAATCTAGCATCTTGACTTATTTTCCCCTTTTAGACCTAATTTTGCAATTTATTGCTTTCATCTATGTAGATTTAAACTTTTACTCTTTGGGCTTCTCACTTCTTTATTTCTATAGAGTTTCTTTCTTTCCTCAATCATGAAAGTCTTTTGGAGCATCACCTTTGATGGATTCTCATCACTAGAGTGATTGGACATTGTTGATGTTGAGGGAGAATCCTCCCTTCTCTCAACATCAACTCTTCTTCTCATGTTTCTTAACTTATATTATTTATTTTAAGACATAAATGTTAAAAAATTTTTTGCTATACTTATTTATTTTTTAATAAAGTTTTTTGCTATACTTATTTATTTTTTAATAAAGAGGTTTGAAAACCAGAAGCATGTCATCTTTTAAAATTCAATCTTGTGTTGCTTATAAGAGGATGACAGTGAAGTTGAGCTCCCATAGTTTGTTTGTTTTATTACAGCTGAATTATCCTTGATTTGAAATATGTAGATGTTTTAGTAAGTAGACAATGACCTTTTTACCGTAATGATTTATTAGATTATTTTATTTGTGTTTGATCTTTGTGGAATTTAGAATTTCATGGCAGAAGGCCTTAGTCAATGTGGTGGAGAAAGAAAGGAGGAAGAAGATGAGAAGAAAGAATAAGAAAAGAGCAAGAGAGAGGAAGCTCCTGGGAGTAGAGAGAATAGGCTAGAGAAGAATTTGAAAAGAGGAGATGCTTGATGCTCTACCTCATGCCTTGATGCTCGTATTTACATATGTAGAAGGAGGTTTACAATGACTATAATGCCCTTAGGGTTACAAGCTTTATGAATGAAAAGATATAAGGGGATATATATCATCTTATATAATTACACCCTTATGCCATCCGTATGAAGATACCTCCTTTGCCACGTCTAGATAATGTAAAGATGAATTATGTTGATTACAATTGCATCTTCTAATATTTATTTATTTTAGTTTATTATTTATGTCATTATTCACATTTTCTATTATTTTAGACTAATCCAAAATGATGTAGGATGTTGGTCTCAAGTTCCCCATTGAGATAATTTCAATTGATAATCAACACTTAAGTTACTAATAATGTGTATTAATATGCCTTAACAACACAAAAAAGCACAATGGAACTTTTGGTAGCATATTTGTTCGACCAACAGAAGACCGTCTAAATAGGCCTATTTAAAAAGTGAAACAAGCAACTCATACTAGAAAGCATAACGTTCGGATGGCACAATAACAAGCAATTGATTGGATTGAAGAGAGAAAACTCTTGGGAAGCTTTCGTTTGCTGTAGCATTCAAAAAAATTCAAAATCACGCTCAACACAAGCAAGCAAGCAAACTATTTATCCAAATGACATGGAGCCAACCATGCAAATGAAGAAAAGTGAGAAAACTCTTAGTTGAAGATTGTTTGCCTCAATGTTCAAATGATTTACTTATCGAAGGAAAGTAGAGGCAGGGATCTACGAAGAAGTGCATTCCATTTAACATAAATTGTTTGTGTGGATGAGAGAGAAAAGCATCTACTCGATAGATTATCCAAAAGACCAAGTCAAAGAGAGGAAAGAGGTGTTTTTTCAAGACCATCAGACCGGTCCATAGCCATCTAAACAATACATTTCAGAAAAGTTGTAGAACAAGATTGAAGGCTTCAATATGAGCAAAATTGGTTTTCTAAATCTTTTAGAGACCTATATATGTGATTAGCAGCTCAGAAAGATTATTTTAAATATTTTAATGAAATTTTCAGAATGATAAAGTGTCTATTTCCAAGTTCAATGGCTTAATTTTTTTATCATTAAATGTTGGTGAAGTTGGCTTCTCAAGAGGGGGGTGAGTTGAGATAAATGCAAGTAAAACAATAAAAAATACACACAATAATAGGATAAAGAATTTTTGTTTTGATGTCTCAATATTGGTAGTCATCGTCTAAGAACCCTTGTTTGGAAAAATCTCACTAATAGCTAGCTAAAATTTACATAAAAGAGATTTCGGCTATGTTGTAAGTCACGTGTATGCTCAAATACTCGAGTACAAATCTCTACTTGAGATTGATCATCTAGATTCTAGATTTCTCCTATCCGGATTTCTGGGCTCTCGATCAACCATAAAAAGAATAAATGAAAATATAAAAATAAAGGAAAAATTACACCCTTAAAATTTGGAGAGACAACATTCTCCTTGAGCTTTCCAAGTTTCCAACCTTTGATGTAAGGAAAAGTTTATGGAGCTTGAATTGCTAGTATGCACAAAGAATTTGAGAGTTTTTGCAAGTATGTAGCTTTTTTCTCTCAAATATGAGTTTGTGAAGGAATTTCAAGTAAAATAAATGGTTGAATGCAATAAGTTGCTAATAAAGGTGCTCATTACTGTTCACAAAATGTTTTGAGGGGTGTTTATAAGTTTCTCATCAAACCAAACATTTTTGCTCATTTTCAAAAAGTTACCAAAAGTTTTGATCAATCACCGGAAATGTATGATTGAGTAACCATGTATAATGACAATATTTTTGTGTTTCCTAGGCTTGTTGATCGATTAGGTCATCGATCAGTCGAATTCTCAACTTGTCAAAAATTCCCCATTGATTCAGCAATCCAATTAGGTCGATTGATCATGCCTTATGAGACTGGCTATCAAGTGTTTTGGATGATCGATCATAGTACATGCTATGATCAATCATGCTTTATAGCTCAATATGGCAGGCCTCTAGATGATCAACAGATCATGCTTTATGTACTTCTACCACTTTACATTTTGTATGATCGATCAAGACCATGTAGGTTGATCAATAGTGCTTTATGCTAGATTATAATTTTTTTATATTAAGCATAAAGATGATGTTTTGTAAGGTTAAAGCTTTATAACGCATCGATTAAACATGATTGTGAAAAATATGCTCTAAAGCTGCAAAGTCTCTTGTGTACCTCAAAATCGGACTTTGGTGTTGTCTTATTTACATGGCTAGAGTTCTTGAGACATTTCTATGCAACTTAAACTATATTCTTCAAATATTCATTTCTTCGTTATGGGTGATTCTTTAAGATGACTTGACACACGGTTGAGCTCAAGATCTTGCATTGAGTTTTGCTTGTTTTGTCTAGACCTTGATTTTTGTGTCTCTTGAAGAAATTTTATATGAAATACTTGATTTCAAACATTAGTACAACCATGGTATGTTAGATTATAGGATTGCATGATTAGAGAGCATAAGGTTTGCTAGAAGAAGGTGGAAGAAGAAGAGAAGAGAAGAGAAGAGAGAAAGAAGGAGAAATTGAGTAGGAGAGAGAAAGAGAGAGTTGAGAGAAAACTAGGGGTGAGGGCACATTATGTTTGCCCTCCCCTTTACTTCTTTATTTATAGATTCGAGGGCATAAAACCCTAGTACATGAGTTTAGTAAAAGGGACTTAAAAGTTTAAAAGAGTTTAGTAAAAGGGACTTAAAAGTTTAACATAATTACATCTCCATGCCACTCACTCTTTAAATTACATAAAATACCATTATTTTCTTTAGCACTCCCCTTCAAACTGGTGAGAAACATCATAAATTCCTAGTTTGGAACATGTCTCTGGGAGAGGTTTTCAGAATGAACTTTCTGAAGATATTTGCTAACTAATTCTTGGATGGGATGTATTGCATAGATATTACACCAGTTTGCAACTTTTCACGAACAAAATGGTAGTCTATCTGGATATGTTTTGTTCTTTCATGGAATACTAGGTAGTTTGCAATGTGTATAGCTGCCTGATTATCACAATGAAGTTGCATCGATTTATTTACTTGGAACCCCAACTCAAACATGAATAATTTTAGCCACAATAGTTCACTCATTGCATGTTCCATTGATCTATATTTTGCTTTTGCACTTGATTTTACTACCATATTTTGCTTATCTAGGTGACTAGATTACCTCCAGTAGTTGTACAATAGCCAAAGGTCTATCAATACCCAATCTGCATCTACTAAACCTTCTATGTTTGTATATCAATGGCTCTTGAATAATAACCCTTGACCAAGATTTTTCTTCAAGTATCGAAGAATCCTTTCCAATGCTTCCCAGTGAGTTTATTGAGGTTGATGCATAAACTGACTGAATAAGATATATCAGGTCTTGTAGCAGAGAGAGATTATTTTTCCAACCAACTGTTGGAATCATCCAATATCAACATCACTGTCATCTTTCAACCAACCGTTGGAATCATCCAATATCAACATCACTTTCATCTTCAATACATAATTTAACATTAGGTTTCATACGTGTTTTGATCAGCTTGCACCCAAGCATTCTAGTTTCTTGTAACATATCAAGAACATACTTCCTTGTGATATAACTATGCCATATTTCAATTGTAAAACTTTTATGCCCAAGAAGTATTTGAGAAGCCCTAAGTCTTTGGTTTGGAATTTTCTTTTCAAGTCTTCTTTGACTTGATGAATTCCATTGTAGTCACTATCAGTGATAACAATATCATCAACTTATATTGCCATGAAAATCTTCCCTCGAGTGGTAATTTTGAGATGTACCAAGTGACCACTCTCACATCTATTAAACCCAAGTTGAATGACCACCATAGTAAACTTATCAAACCAGACTCATGGGAATTGTTTGAGCCCATAGATGATCTTTTGTAACCGACATACCTACACCCCCTCAACCACATACCCAAGTGGTTGAACCAAATAAACCTTTTCAGAGAGATCACCATTTAAGAAAACATTCTTGACATCCAATTGATATAGATTGCATTCAAAATTCTCCACAAGAGAAATAAGAACCCGAAAAAAATTCATTTTGGCTATTGGGGAGAATGTCTTATCATAATCAATGCCATGTGATTGAGTATAGCCTTTAGCCACTTATCGTGCTTTATATCGGACAATAGTCCCATCTAGATTATATTTAAGTGTAAAAACCCACTTGCAACCAACTGTCTTCTTACCTTTGGTAAGAGGAACCAATTTTCAGGTAGAATTTTTGACACATGGCCTGAATCTCTTCATCCATGACAACTCTCTATCTTGGATCAATCAATGCCTCTTCATAATTACTCGTGACCTATGAAGAGAAAATAGAGGACAAAAAAGAAACACAACAGGAGGACAAGTGATGGGTAGAAACAAAATTAGAAATGGAATGTGAAGTCGATGGTGGATGAGTAGTGGTAAGTGTAGGGGTGGCGCCAAGCCAAACTAGTTAAATATAGCCTTCAGCTTGAGCTCAAACTTGAAATAAGACTCATTAAGTATAACAAGCCAAAATCGACTTGTTAGCTCGTGAGCCGACTCATTAGCATAATTTTTTGAAACCTTGAGAAATATTCTTCAAGAAACTACCTCCTGGAGTGAAATTTGCCATTTCATATTTGACTTGAAACCGCCGGGCCGTGCTGTTTTGATGATAAACCTTGTGGAGGTAATCCCACATTTTCGCGATAGTATTGTAAGGCCTTAGATTAAGGACAAGATGAAGCTCGATGGATCCAAGTATCCAATTCATGCCTCTAGCATCCATGGTGGTCCACTTGGACAATGCTTCAGCCTCGCTAGGCGCTGGATTAGTCCCATCAATATGACCCCTTGAATCTTGCCCATGACAAATAGTTGGAACTGAAATGCCCAGGTACTATAATTTATTTTCCGACACTTCACTCTTTGTCTTTCACAGGCACTCTGACATTATTTATTTGCTCCTCTATGTTAATGATAGTTTCACTCGCAAACTTCATTCTGCGTTCGCTACTAAAGACTTGGGGTCTCTCAGTTACTTTCTTGGTCTTGACGCTACACCCACCACGGATGGTCTCTTTCTTAGCCAGCTGAAATATGCACGCGACATCCTTGTTCGTGCTCAGTTACTTGACAGCAAGCATGTTCACACTCCTATGGTTATTTCTCAGCATCTATCCTCTGATGGTCCATTGTTTTTAGTACTCTTTACCAATCTCTTATTGGTGCTCTTCAGTATTTGACCATCACACGTCCCAATATTGCTCATGCTGTCAACTCAGTCAGTCAGTTTCTACACTCTCCTACTAATGGCTACTTTCTAGTTGTCAAGTGCATTCTTCGATATGTCAAGGGTGCTCTCCATCTTTAGTTGCTTATTCTGATGTCGACTGGGCCGGATGCCCTGACACTCATCGCTCTACCTCTGGTTACTCTATTTACCTAGGTGACAACTTAGTTTCCTGGAATGCCAAGAAGCAACCTACCGTTTCTCGTTTCAGTTGTGAGTTTGAATTTCGTGCTCTTGCCCTTACTGTCGCCAAACTTTTTTGGCTCACGCATTTTCTTTGTGATCTCAAAGTTTCTTTTCCCCAACGGCCTCTTCTCTTATGCGACAACAAAAGTGCTATTTTTTTTTTGCTCCAATCCAGTTGCTCACAAGTGGGCCAAGCACGTTGAGTTAGATATCCACTTTCTTCTAGAACTTGTTGTTACTGGCAAGCTTTGCACTCAGTATGTGACATCTCACTTACATGTTGCAGATATATTCATCAAAAGTGTGTCTCGGCCTCTCTTTTAATTTTTTCGATTCAAGTTACACATTTGTCCTAATCCGACGCTTAGCTTGCGGGGGGCTACTGAAGATCTTGTGCCGTAATCTCCTCTGATTGAGATTACCTGCTATATTTACATGATTATTTGCCCTGTTGACGAGATTCCTTATAGACCACAATTGACCCTCAATTACAGGAGCTCATCAAGCTCAATTCTTCCATTTTCTGTATAATCAAATCAATTGTAAAATCTTTGTGATTATGTTGTACTCTTTAATAAATATCAATTGAACATACTCACCCCGATGAGAGAGGTGATTATTTTATTTCAAACATTCTCATACATCACCCTCATGTCGCCCAAAGTTGAGTGTATTAGTTGGATGACAAAGACCATATGGAAAGATAGATTGAAGTGAAAGACATGGTTTATTTAAAGTTGCGACCTTATCACCAAAATTATATTGCTTGTCCCAGGGGTTTGTAGTTTTCAGGATTCCATGGTTGGTTAATGTCTTCAATGTAAGGTAGAGAAAGAAGGAAGGAAGAAGGAGAAGAAGAAGAGAGAAAAGGGAAAATAGACTGACAGAGAGAGATAACACATAGGAAAGAGAGGAAAAGATTAGGGTAGTGAGCTTGAATCCCCAATCCTCCCCCTTAAGCTTTATTTATAGATGTCTAATTATACGAATTAATCCATACCCTTCACCCTAATAGGTGTGAATAAAAGACAAAAAGATCATAGACTTATTAAATCAATGACACCCAAGCTTAATCGTATCTTCTAACACTCCCCCTCAAACTGGTGGTGAGAAGACATTATAGATTCCTAATTTGGTGCATACAATGGAGAGAATTTTTGAACTAAGGGGGGGTTAGTCCAAAATGAACCAGAATAAATTATTCCTGCGTTACTTAGGGGGGGTGTTAGTCCACAATGAACTTGAATTGAAGTGAAGAATTCAATTCATCTTAAATGAATTGATTCAACTTCAACTCATCCTTAGGTATTAGTGAAGACGAGTTCAAGTGCGCTGGAAAACAGATTCCAGTGTTAGTGCCCCCAAATGAAAAGTATGATATAAACAAGAGAATGTGTAACCTTTTATAATATACTTAAATATAACATATACCTAAACAGATAATTAACCAAAATAAAATGGTTACTACACTTATAAGTGATTTAACGTGTAGTATTAAAATATGTTAATATCCTAATTAATTAAAAACTATATTATATTAATTAATTATTATAGTTTATTATAAATTAATACAATAATTACGTGTGACTAGAATAAATTATTAAAAATAAATAAATAAATAAAAATAACATAAGCAAATATAATAAATAAATAAATAATTTTTTAATAACATAAGATATGTTTTAACATTAAAAACCACTAATTTAATACAATAATAAAAAATTAATATAATAATAATAAAAAAAAAATATATATACAGTTATCAATAACATAATATATATTTTTATGTATTATTAATTAATAATATATTGTCACAAAATTTAAAACCATTGGTTTAATTAATTATAGCAATGGGATAATTAAATCAAAACAATTTATCAAATATTTTAATTATGACTATTAAATCACTAATTTAATATAGTAATTATAAAATGAATATATTAAATAAATAAAAATAATTATTTTATAAATAATAAATATAAATTATTATTCTTATTATGATGGTTTAATTTTTCCTTAACTTAGGAAAAATTAAACCATCGTCCTCACGGCGTGCGTCGTCTTCCTCAGCAACGGGAGACTACGGCGATAGAGGCGGCGGGCCAGCGGGTGAGCGGGCAACAACGACGGAGGCAACGCTTCGACGGTATGCCAAGAGGGAGAAGAGAGGGAAATTGAGAGGCTCTGCGATAGAGGCTCGGCCTCCCGTCCTCAGCAACGGAGGTCGAGAGGGAGAGGAGAGGGAGGTTGACGGGGGAGGGGAGAAGAGAGGGGAGGCCGAGAGAGAAGAGAAGCTGGAAGGCCGAGAGGCTCTGCGATAAAGACTCGGCCTCCCGTGCTCTGTAATGGAGGTCGAGAGGGAGAGAAGAGGGAGGCCTAGAAGGGAGGAACGCCGACAGAGGGGGGAGGTGGGAAGGAGCAACGCGCGCTTCAATTGATTGATTCGCAAAACAGGTTGGAATCCAAATTACCTATTTTTAACCTGTGCAAATGAATTGACATGATTCACTTGAAGTGTAATTCATTGTATACTAACCCCTTAATCTAATGAACTAAGTAATGCGGGAGTAATTCATCTCACTTCATGTCGGACTAACCAACCTCCCCCCCCCCCCCCTTCCTCTCTTCTCTCTCGGCCCTCTCCCTCTTCTCCCTCTTGGCGTACCGTTGGAGCACCGCCTCCTTCGCTGTTGCCCGTTGGCCCGCTGTAGTCTCCCGTCGTTGAGGAAGACGACTGCGCGAATGAATCGACATGATTCACTTGAAGTGTAATTCATTGTACACTAATCCCTTAATCTAATGAACTAAATAATGCGGGAGTAATTCATATCACTTCAGACCTTTTTTCTGAATCATTGACATGACACATGGGAAGTGCATTCCCCCTCCCCCCCTCTCTTCTCTCTTAGCCCTCTCCCTCTCTTCTCCCTCTCGGCGTACCGTTGGAGCACCGCCTCTGTTGGCGTTGCCCGTTGGCCCGTTGTAGTCTCCCGTCATTGAGGAAGACAATGCACGCTGTGAGGTAGAAAAAGTTTTCCGAAGTTAGAAAAAATTAAACTAACGTCATAAAAAAATAATCTATATTTTTTATTTATAAAATAATTTTATTTATTTATTCAATATTTTCATTTTATAATTATTATATTAAATTAGTGATTTAATAGTTATAATTAATTTTTTAAAATAAATATTTGATAAACTGTTTTGGTTTAATTATCTCATTGCTATAATTAATTAAACCAATGATTTTAAATTTTGTGACAATAAATTATTAATTAATAATACATAAAAATATATATTATGTTATAGATAAATATATATATATATATCTATATATATATATTATATTAATTTTTATTACTGTATTAAATTAGTGGTTTTTAATGTTAAAATATATCTTATGTTATTAAAAAATAATTTATTTATTTATTATACTCGCTTATGTTAGTGTTTACTTTTATTTATTTATTTTTAATAATTTATTCTAGTCACACATAATTATTGTATTAATTTCTAATAAACTATAATCATTAAGTAATATAATTTAGTTTTTTATTAAGTAGGATATTAATATATTTTAATACTACACGTTAAGTCACTTATAAATGTAGTAACCATGTGTATTTTGGTTAATTATCTGTTTAGGTATATATTTTATTTAAGTATATTATAAAAGGTTACTCATTCTCTTGTTTATATCATACTTTTTATATGGGGGCACTAACACTAGAATCTGTTTTCCAATGTACTTGAACTCGTCTACACTAACACCCAAGGATGAGTTGAAGTTGAATCAATTCATTTAAGATGAATTGAATTCTTCTCTTCATTTCAAGTTCATAGAGGACTAACCTCCCCCCCCGTCTTCTCTCTCGGCCCTCTCCCTCTCTTCTCCCTCTCGGCGTACCGTTGGAGCACCGCCTCTGTCGCCGTTGCCCGTTGCCCCGCTGTAGTCTCCCGTCGTTGAGGAAGACGACGCGTGCTATGAGGTAGACAAAGTTTAATTTTTTCTAAGTTAGAAAAAATTAAATCAACGTCATAAAAAAAATCTATATTTTTTATTTATAAAATAATTTTATTTATTTATTCAATATTTTCATTTTATAATTATTATATTAAATTAGTGATTCAATAGTTATAATTAATTTTTTTAAATAAATATTTGATAAATTGTTTTGGTTTAATTATCTCATTGTAATTAATTAAACCAATGATTTTAAATTTTGTGACAATAAATTATTAATTAATAATACATAAAAATATATATTATGTTATTGATAAAATAATATATATATATTATTTATTATATTAATTTTTTTATTACTGTATTAAATTAGTGGCTTTTAATGTTAAAATATATCTTATGTTATTAAAAAATAATTTATTTATTTATTTATTATATTCGCTTATGTTAGTGTTTACTTTTATTTATTTATTTTTAATAATTTATTCTAGTCACACGTAATTATTGTATTAATTTATAATAAACTATAATCATTAAGTAATATAATTTAGTTTTTTATTAATAAGGATATTAATATATTTTAATACTACACGTTAAGTCACTTATAAATATAGTAACCATGTGTATTTTGGTTAATTATCTGTTTAGGTATATGTTCTATTTAAGTATATTATAAAAGGTTACCCATTCTCTTGTTTATATCATACTTTTTATATGAGGGCACTAACACTAGAATCTATTTTCCAATGCACTTGAATTCATCTACACTAACACCCAAGGATGAGTTGAAGTTGAACCAATTCATTTAAGATTAATTGAATTCTTCTCTTCATTTCAAGTTCATAGAGGACTAACCCCCCCTCGTCTTCTCTCTCGGCCCTCTCCCTCTCTTCTCCCTCTCGGCGTACCGTTGGAGCGCCGCCTCCGTCGCCGTTGCCCGTTGGCCCGTTGTAGTCTCCCGTCGTTGAGGAAGAAGACGCGTGCCGTGAGGTAGACAAAGTTTAATTTTTTCTAAGTTAGACAAAATTAAACCAACGTCATAAAAAAATAATCTATATTTTTTATTTATAAAATAATTTTATTTATTTATTCAATATTTTCATTTTATAATTATTATATTAAATTAGTGATTTAATAGTTATAATTAATTTTTTTAAAATAAATATTTGATAAATTGTTTTGGTTTAATTATCTCATTGCTATAATTAATTAAACCAATGATTATAAATTTTGTGACAATAAATTATTAATTAATAATACATAAAAATATATATTATTTTATTGATAAAATAATATATATATATATATATATATATATATATATATATATTTATTATATTAATTTTTTATTACTGTATTAAATTAGTGGTTTTTAATGTTAAAATATATCTTATGTTATTAAAAATTTATTTATTTATTTATTATATTCGCTTATGTTAGTTTTTACCTTTATTTATTTATTTTTAATAATTTATTCTAGTCATACATAATTATTGTATTAAATTGTAATAAACTATAATCATTAAGTAATATAATTTATTTTTTTATTAATGAGGATATTAATATATTTTGATACTACACGTTAAGTCACTTATAAATGTCGTAAACATGTGTATTTTGGTTAATTATCTGTTTAGGTATATGTTTGATTTAAGTATATTATAAAAGGTTACTCATTCTCTTGTTTATATCATACTTTTTATATGGGGGTACTAACACTAGAATCTGTTTTCCAATGCACTTGAACTCGTCTACACTAACACCCAAGGATTGAGTTGAAGTTGAATCAACCCCCCCTCCCTCGAAGAGTATATCAGCAACTTGCGTTTGAGATGATACATGTTTGAGACATATACTACATGTTCTATTTAAGTATATTATAAAAGGTTACCCATTACTTTGTTTATATCATACTTTTTATTTGGGGGCATTAACATTGGAATCTATTTTCCAATGCACTCGAACTCGTCTACACTAACACCCAAGGATGAGTTGAAGTTGAATCAATTCATTTAAGATGAATTGAATTCTTCTCTTCATTTCAAGGTCACAGAGGACAAACCTCACCCCCCGCCAACACACACACCCCTCTAAACTAGTTTTGTGAGTATATCGACAACTTGCCTTTGAGATGATACATGTTTGAGACATATACTGCATGCTTGCAGTTTCTCTCTAACAAAATGACATTCAACTGTTGACCATATGTTGACTCCCATATTGTTTTTGATGATAACAAAACTTGTTTGAACAGACAATTTGCAAAACTAAGTATTTAAAATACTTTACCTTCAAGAGTCAATGCATCTCAATGTCTAAAGCTTCAAAATGATCAAACCTACATAAGACCTCAAGCATCATTGAAAGACATCTCTTGAAGAAGCACCCACAAGGAAGAAGACAATGAGAAGATTAGAGTTCAATGTTAAAGTCAGATGTCTAAACTCAGTCACAATGTAAAAGAGAATTCCTAAACACCCTTCTTCAAGTACAATTGTGAATATGGAGCTTTTGGTTATAAATTGCATGTAGACATGTTTAGAAACATCATAAACATCACTTAAAACATGTTAGAGCACTTAAACAAAAATATTCTCATGCTTTAAAAGACAATGTGGAATTTAGGATTCCATGGCGAAAGGCCTCAGTTAATGTGGTGGAGAAAGAAGGAAAGAAGAAGAGAAGAAAGGAAGAAGAGAGAAGAAGAAAAGAGAAATAGAGGGACGCCTGGTTGAAAAAGAGAGAGAGAACTCTTGGGAGAAGAGAGAATAGGATAGGATTGAATTTGAGAAGAGGATAGGCTTGATGTTCTACCTCATGCCTTGAACCTCTTATTTATAGTTTTGGGAAGAGGTTTACAATAACTACAATGCTGGTGTGTTGTCACAAGCAACCAAAAATAAAACCTATACTACTAAAAATATATGTAGCAGTGCGAGTAAGGATTGTTCCCACGAAGAGTAATTAGTCTAATTTTATGCTCTGTGAACAAGGGTGGGAGGGGGGGGGTTAAGTATAACGAAAACACTTTTAAGAAAAACAACTAAGAAACCATTCAAATTAATTGGTCGAAATCAATCAAAAGAACAAACTTTGTCTAAGTCAACATCCACCATCGGAATTTCACAACTGATCATCGATACAAGCATATATTAATTCGCACTTGAGTATTCACCATTGGAACTATCTTCCTATCTCTCCTTAGTCGTAGTTAATTAGAAAACAAGCCATCCAATTAACCCTAACTACTAAATAACCAAAGACAAGCGCTAAAGGTTTAATCTAGCAACAAACTTAAAAATTAGAGAGATCGATAAAACTAAACAACACAAGCACAAGCGGCTGCATTTAATTTAATCCACCGTTCTTCTTAAGATCTAATAATTCCTGACGCAACAAATCATCAAATCTCAACTGCTTCACAAGTTAGTGGGATAAAACAATTACAGATTTCACATCTAACCCAGTAGTAGATTGCAACGAGTAATAAACTAGTAGGCCTCTTAGTGATTAAACGAGACAATCATGAAAAAAATTACAGAAAAACATATGATACTCAAAACATAAATTGAACGATGAAAACAAATCAGATCTCACACTTTTATTGATTCCGATGGCTTCAGTTTCCTTTGACCAAGTTTAAAAGTTTAGCCATGCAGGTCCATGAAGAAAATTGAAGTAAAAGTTAGAGAAAGGTGGAGGAAAATTTGGAGAAGGGAAAAAGAATTGGGGGGGGAGGCAGAACTCTCCTCGTGCCTCCTTGTCTTCTTAGTCCCTTCCACCCCGCGCCCCCCACCTCCCCTTTCTAAACATAAAAGTTGTTTACCTTTTTCTTGGCATTCTAAACATAAAAGTTGTATACCTTTTTCTTGGCGTTCCATATCATCTCAATCAGAGTTTAGATGAGAGAGTTATGTCCAGATTATGAAGCAATATTGAAACTATCCAGAATCGCCCAATTAACTTCGTTTTGCACTGAATGCCTCTATTTGCATCCTAAATCAAAATATATGCACCAAATAATTATAAAAGCCTAAGCATTAAGGGAGAAAAATATGACATTTTGCATTCTCATCAAATTCCCCCACACTTAGCTTTTGCTCGTCCTCGGGTAAAACTCAAATTCACTTTCATAAACACACCAAGGTTGTAAGGCCATCAACAAAGAACAACCAAGCTCTTCGAAACTAATAAAATATCATAAACAAACATTCTTAAACAACTTATAATTACTTAGTAAATATTTTCATTCAAAGATGGAGTAAACTAAATAAGTAGACCCTCACAGAAATAAACACTCGACTCTCATGTGTTTGAAGGGAATGTGTTTCGCTCAAATTCATTCAAATAGACATGATCTACCATAGGCTTGCATATCTTCTCATTCTCCACAACCCAGATCACCTGCATAACATGAATCATAAGGATTTTTCAA